>NC_090443.1:80855792-81479656 GCF_031143425.1 Pleurodeles waltl | reverse complement strand
AAAGGACTAAAAGCTCTCAAACAAGTGACAGTACAGCACCAGTCCTGAGGCAGGCTTCTCTGCATGCAGACTTCTAGTCTTGAAGCAGCTTTTAGGAGTCTTTCTATCTAAAGGAATTTTAGGGATCTATGGACAAGTTACTTACCTTTGGTAACGCCTTACCTGGTAGAGACAATATCTAGTTGCAGATTCCTTACCTTAGACTTTCCTCAGGCATCAGTCTGGATCCGGGGACTTTTCCTGAGCAGTATGCCTGTGCCCCATTAGGTGACATTGATCGTCTCTGCGTCCGTCGTTGGCGCTGTCCGCGCCGGTTATGAAGTCGCAGGTTCTATATAACTGCCACCTTGGTGCACTGACATCAGTTTCTTTTCACGGCTTTCCATGCCAGAAGCGAAGAGCCATAAAGAAAACTGACCACTGGAGCATCAAAACAAGGGCCCTTAAAGGGATACCCAGTCCCTAGAAATCAGTTTGCAGAGTGGGAAGGCTCGGTGGGTCGGTAAGGCATCTGAAACTCAAACTAGATATTGTCTCTTTAGTCTAGTTGGGGATTCCTTACACCTTAGAATAGATACCCAAGCAATACCATCCTCGGAGGTGGGTCTGTGAACTAAGATCACACTAGAAAGCCCTGCAGAACAGAAAGGGCAAAGTGCCCATCCCGATGGACCTGCCTGTCCGGCAATAGTGTTTGGTAAACATGTGAAGAAATGCCCACTTGTAGGAGACTGGCTCAGTTTATGGTGTTGTACACCTATGATGTGGCACACTTTAATGAGTCCAGGCAACACTTAGTGATAGTGAAGAGGTATCTAGATAGCAGAAGCTCTTTATGGGAAGCTGAGGCGAGAAGCTAAAGCTTATCCAGGAGGAATGTAAAGAAGAACTTGCAATACCACAGTAGTCAGACAGTAGCTTACTCACAACAAAGATCCACACAAGTGTTGCAAAAATAAAGGATACTTTAGGATAGCACTACTACTAAACTGACATTGGTATATCTCACTTTGGATATATTACACACACTATACATATACACATACAATACCCAGCAGAAATAGCATAAAAATATACAGGGCCCTAAGGGAGGGCCACACCAGATACTAAAAAAAGTGGAATGTGAAAGTGGGACTCCAGCCAAGGTAAGGGAGGTGGTGGGCTGGGGCAGTTAGGAACACCAGACGTAAGTGTAGTAGGTGACACCAGCAACCTCAGGTTGTCCAGCTGCTGTCACGACCTGTGGCCTAGGCTGGTGGAACCCAGGGGTGGATTCTGGACGTGGAGGACCTGTAAAGGAAGGGGACAGGACAGAGTCCAGCACCCAAGAAGGTGCCCAAGTGGTGCAGGTGGCAATGCCCACCCGCCTATAGGTGAAATTCCTGCAAGTAGTAGTCCAGCTGAGGGTCCAGGAGTCGATGATCACATGAGTCACCTGTGAGCTGTCCATCGACTGTCCCGGATTGCAGAAGGGTCAGGGACCAGCCAGGTCACCAACAAGCACTGGCAAATGCAAGTGGAACCGGCAGAAGTCTTTGCAAAGTTTCGGGGACCAGCAAGATCCAGGAGACTCTACCCTTGAGGGGTAGTCAGGGTTGGCCCTCAACACCCAGGAAGGCCAGCAGAAATCGATGAAGTCCCCAGGAGTGACCCACAGGCAATGGACACGGAGTCAGAAGGAGGCTTACCATCCAGCAAAACAGAAGTCCCTTGTTGCAAGAGTTTCAGGACAGGGGCTGAGCTTCGACTTGCAGAGAACTGGAGGCCAGGGCTTCTTGGTGCCTGAAGATCTCCTGGAGGAAGATTTAACATGCCTTGGCAAGTGCAACACTTGTGGTGCACAGGGGCTTCAGTCCAGTGGCAGGAGCAGGAGCCCACAGTCTCCCAAGTTGGTTAGAAGACATACAGGACCCAGTGGAGGCCACAGACTCACCACCTGTGAAGTAGAATCTTTAGATGTTTGTGGGACAGAAGACCCCACCAGCCGGTCAACATTGTCTTGAGGTGCCTACGAATGCAGGGGAGTCAATCTTTCCCTCCAAGGGGGATTCCTTTGTGCTCCAGGTGCAAACAGAGTCCTTGTGACCCTGGAGGCTGCAAAGCCTTGGGTGTTGCAGACTTCTTGCAGGATCTGGAGATACAATGTTTCAACGGTAGCCTTCCCAACAGAAGCAGACTGTTCAGTTCCAAAGCAGACCAGCAACAGTTTTATAGGTTAGGTTCAGAAAATGTCTTGTTGTGAGTTCCTTGGAGAGTCTTGCTAACTGAATCTGAGGACCCACCTGCGAGGGAGCCCTTACGTAACCCCAAAAGGGGGTTGGTCACTCTCTGAATTGACCCACCTATCAGAGGGGATTAGGGACGTCATCTACCTGGACTAACCAGTCAGACGCTCCCAGAGGCCTTTACACATCTTATTTCCAAGATGGAAGAATCAACTGGACACCTGGCAGAGCTCTGTGCACCTCCGTAGGGGAAAAGCTGGGCAGGTGGGTGGTCACTCCTCTGTCCTTTATGCAGTTTCATGCCAGAACAGGAACCGGGGGTTCCTGAACTGGTGCAAACCGGCTTATGCAAGGATGGCACCAAATGCACCCTTCAAAGCAGTCTGGTGGCGCTCAGAGGACACCCCAGACCTTAGACACCTAATACACAGGGGGAAGTCACTATAGGAAAGTGCCACTTTAGGCATGGTTACCCGCTTCCCCTCCCCCCAACAAACTTTTAGCACGGTTACCCACCCCTTCCCACCCCCCCAAACACACTTTGTGATTGATATTGATGCTAACTTGACAGTGTGTGTACTGGGATTCTGCTAACCAGGCCCCAGCATCTGTGTTCTCTCCCTAAACTGTACCACTGTTTCCACAATTGGCACGTCCCTGGCACACAGCTAAGTCCCTTGTAAAAGGTACCAGTGGTTCCAAGGGCTCTGAAGTCTGGGAGGGTCCATAAGGTCTGCAGCATGTATTGTGCCACCCTAAGGGACCCCTCCCCAAACACATGTACACTGCCATAGCAGATTGTGTGTGCTGGTGGGGAGAAAAAGGTAAAGACGACATGATATCCCTCCCAGGGTGCCACGTCCACAAACCACTGACTGTGGCATAGGTAAATAACCCCTCTAGCAGGTCTTACAGCCCTAAGGCAGGGCACACTATGCCACAGGTGAGGGCATAGCTGCATGAGCAATATGCCTCTACAGTGCCTACGTCCATTCTTAGATATTGTAAGTGCAGTGTGGACATATTAGGTACATTGGCTGGGAGTTTGTGATTACAAACTCCTACAGCTCTTTGACGGCTCCACTGAAGACTGGGAAGTTTACTATCAAACCTCTTAGCACAATAAATCCAACACGGATGCCAGTGTTGGATGTATTGTAAGATGCACACAGAGGGCATCTTAGAGTTGCCTCCTGTATTTTACCCAACACTCTAATGTAGGGATGACTGGTCTGTGCAAGCCTGCCACTAACAGACACGTTTCTGACCCCATGGAGTGGACTCCATGGAGTGAAACCCTTTGTGCTCTTTGGGTTCAGGAACAAAGCCTGCTCTGCGTGGAGGTGCTTAACACCTCCCCCATGCAGGAACTGCAACAGTTGGATGTGAGCCTCAAAGCCTCACGCCCCCTGTTACAGTGCCCTAGGACACAACAGCTTGAGGCGATGCCTGCCCCCGGACCAAGCCCCACATGTTAGGTAAAACAAGGAGGAGTGACCATTGCAGCTAGGACCACCCCTAAGGTGTCCAGAACTCAAGTGACCCCCTACTTGCAGAATCCTCCAGCTTGTTTTGGAGAAGAGGGACCAATAGGGATAGGGATGTGCCCCCCTCCCCAAAGAGAGTGGGAGGAAGGGTGTAGCCACCCTCAGGGACAGTAGCGATTGGCTACTGCCCTCTGACCCCTGTAACATCCCTTAATCTAGTATTTAGGGGAACCCCTGAACCTTGCTTTTCAGATTCCTGGCGACCTCAAGAAAGAAGGACTTAAGAGCCGACCCTAGCAGTGACAACCCCAGACAACTGACTTGGTCCCAGCCCTACCGGCCTGTCTGCAGCTGCAAAACTCCTGCTACAAAAAGGGACGCATCCTGCAGGACCAGCGAATCCACAAACCCCAAGATGACTGCCTGCCCAGCAGAGGACCAAGAACTCCCAAGGACAGCGGTTCTGTCCAGAAGAAACTCTCCAAATGGAGTCCTGAACCACCTCGGATCCGCAAGCCCTGTCCACTTTGCACCCGATGCCCATGGCCCATGTCCATGCGGCCCACCGGTCCATAGAAGGTCCCCAGGTGATTCTGACCTCGAGTCCACCCTGGATGGACCCTTCCTGGCTATCACGATGACGCATGAATCCGGAGGACCCCCTGACCGCAACAGGATCTGACGAAGATTCCCAACGCCCAAAGGCATCTGGGCACCTGCAGCCAACCTGGCCTTGGGGAATCCGACCAACCATCAAGCAACGTCCAGCAGGCACCTCTTCTTTTAGTCCAGCCTTTGATTTTCTGGAACTGACCCCCCCCAAACCCAGGCTGCATCTTTGTCTCATTGAAAAGCATTGGGCACCAGATGCAGTTTTGAACCCTGCACCCATCCGCCCCTGTGCCGTTGAGTATGTGTGTGGGGTGCTCACCTGTGGCCCAGGTGATGCTGGCCTAAGCTCCCCAGATCTGTGTCCTGAAACAGGGGGGTACTTACCTGCAACCTGTGTTCTTCCGAGTGCCTTAGTCCTCATAGGATTCCATTAAAAACCCAACACCAACTTTGACCTCTGCACTAGGCCGACTCAGGGCTGCTGGTGGTGCACTTTTGGGGTCAACTTGAACTTCGACCTATGGACATCCTCAAAGTCTGGGATTGTAAATCGAGTACTTACCTGTTAACTCTGCTAACACTTCCCTCCCCCAGGACTGCACAGGTTCCTTTGAGAAATTGCACCAAGTGTCAACTTTGAAAATTGAGAAAAACATTAATTACTTGCAGACTGTTTTATCTGCAAAACCTAAACAATGTACATTTGAAATGTTTGCTTGATACCTACTTACAACTGTACTTACCTGCAACAGAGACCATTTGGCTCTAGAAATAAAGAAGCAAAATATATTTTTGCTATATAAAACATTGGCCTAGAGTTAGTCTGAGTGTGTACCTCATTTCTTGACAGTGTACAACAAATGCTTTGCACCATTCTCTGATAAGCCTAACTGCTCGACCACACAGCCACAAGAGAGAGCATTAGTATTATCTATTTTAGCCTCTGTTAAGCCTCTGGGGAACCACCGGACTCTGTGCACAATATACCTCATTTTAGTATAATATCAACAGAGCTAGCTCCCTACAGTCACACCTCTCTCCCTTGCAGGAAATCCTTTGTTCTGCCTCTCCAGCTTGAGCCTGGCTCACCAGCAGGAGGGCAGACCAGTGTCTGGGGTCAGCAGCAGTGTGGGCTGGCAGAGAGACCCCGTAAGGCTGCACAGGCATTCAGAGTTCATGGTATCATGCAAGTAACACTGGAATCGGTGTAGTTGCAGGATACTAACATGTTTGATACCAAACATGCCTACGTTCTGAGAAGCCATTATGTAGTTGGACCACTCATGTTCAGCTGTGTCTACTGCATACCTTAAGATGACTTTGAAGGAAAGTGACATCTTTCTGGCATAGTTACCCCACTGATGTCAGTGTGTTTGGACTATAGTTCACTGAGATCCTGCTAGCCAGGACACCAATGACCGTGTTCTCTCCCCTAAATTTAGTTGTTGGTTACTATAAGAAAAATCACTCTTTTTGGCATGGTTACCCCTACTTTTGAACTGTTTATCAGTGTGTTTAGACTGTCTTCACTGGGATCCTGCTAACCAGGACCCCAGTGATTGTGATCTCTCCTCCAAATGTGGTTGCTTTGCTACCCTTTACACCTTTTGCAGGTCATCATCTTTGGGAATCCACTGCATGGCTTCACTGGACTGGTCCGGGCCTGGCAATCTTCCATTTTCAAGTCCCCTTGTTAGTCTTTGGGAAGACCAGGTAACTTACCTCTGCTCTCCTCATCATTGGGGGTCACCTAGATACTCACCTCTTGGGGACTCCAGTTCTCCTAGCTCCCTTCTAACTACTCCACATCTTTGGGTGGGAGACCTTAATTCGCATCTCACTATTTTAGTATATGGATTGGCCCTCCCATTGGGCCCTAGCAATTCTTCACTTATCTTTGCCAATGTTTATTGTTTCTACATGCTAATTCCTAATAATTACTGTGTGCACATAGGGTGTACATGCCTCCAGTTGGGGGACTGCCCATAAGTAATCTAGTTCAGTGCAACTGTAATAGAGTACCTTTACTTTTGTAAAACTGAGTGGTTCCTTTCAGGTGTGGTATGTTGCTGTGTGACTGCTGTGGTATTGCAAGCGCTTCACACTCCTCCTAGATATGTTATGGCTGCACACCACAGGTACCACCAGTGAGCCCTGGCTTCCCAGACACTGTCTCACTAACTAATAGGGTTGCCTGAACCTGGTGTAAAGTGCAAACACCATAGGTGTCCCACCACACACCACTCCAGTGTCCTAAGTTACCTTTCACAATTGACATACTGGTGCAGCCATGTAAGTTCTTAGTATTTGGTACCTAGGTACCCAGGGCTTTGGTACACCAGGGGTTCTCCATGGGCTGCAGCATGTATTATGCCACACATAGGAGCCCATGCAAACTGTGATTGCAGGTCTGCCTTTGCATTCTGCGTGAAAGGCTGCATGCACCCTTTCACTGCCAAACCTAACCATTGCACTTAGACATTATAAGCCACCCCTCTGGTAGGCTCTTCAGCCCAAGGGCAGGGTATATGTCTCCAAGTGTGAGGGTACCCCCCTCATGAGCAGGGTACCTAACAGACCCCAGGCCAATTCCTGGACTATGAGTGCGGGAATTGCATCTTAAGGTATGTAGTGGACACTGGTCAACACAAGTGATCTAACTACATAATAGCTACTCCAAACCTAGGCATGCTTAGTATCAAACATGTTGTTATTATGAAACTACAGCGATTCCAGTGTTACTTGCATGATACCATGTACTCTGGGGATTCCTTAGAGGATCCCCCAGTTCTGCCTGTGCAGCCATAAGGGGTCCAGCTGCCAGCCCATGCTGCTTCTGACCCCAGACACTGTTCTGCCCTCCTGCTGATAAGCCAGGCTCAGGCTGGAGGAGCAGAACAAAGGATTTCCTGCAAGGGAGAGGTGTGACTACTTCACCCTGTGTATTAGGACAGTGAGTGACCACCCCCTGTCCAGCTCCTCCCCTTTGGAGATGCCCAGAGCTCTGCCAGGTGGCCACTCGAATCTGCCATCTTGAAAATAAGATGGGCAGAATCCCCATGGAGAATCTGGTTGGTTAGACTAGGCAGTTAATGTCCCTGACCCCCTTTGATAGGTAGGTCACTGCAGAGAGTGACCAAACCCCTTTTATAGTTATTTAAGGGTTCCCTCGCAGGTGGGTACTCAGATTCATCAAGCAAGACTCTATAAGGAACTCTCTGCAAGGCATCTACTGCTCTTGGCCTCTGGAACCACTGCTGGTCTTCACCCAGAACAGTGGTTCCCAACCTGTGGTCCAGGAACCCCTGGAGGTCTGTGAAGCCTCCTCAGGGGGTCTGCAACTGCTTAGAATAATATTAACAGAGTAGGTCCCCAGCTTCAGTAATGACTCAGAGGGGATCCCTAGATTCCAATAATGATTCAGTGGGGGGTCCCCGGTTTCCAGTAATAATGATGTGGGGGGGGGGGGATGGGGGGGACAGAAGTTAAAAGGTTGGGAACCACTTGGCCTAGAACCAAACAACTCTGCTTCTGGTGGAAAGGCTTCAACTGCACATCATTTCTCCAGATCCTGCATGCAAGAATTCTGCAACATCAAGGACTCTGCTTCCCCCAGGGTCACAAGGACTCTGTTTGCACCAGGAAGCAAGAACGAATCTCCCTGTAGTGAAGGAGTTACTTCCCTGCAACCACAGGCACCTCATGGCATCGTTGACCGGTTTATGGGGTGTGGTGTCTCTGGAAATCCAAAGATCCTGCAACACTGGTGGCAAGTCTGTGGCCACCTCTCCTGCTTGTCTTCTATTCAAGTTGGGAGACTGTAGTTCCTTGCTCCAGCCACTGGACTGGTTCCCTGTGCCCCCGCAAGTGTTGCATTTGCAAAGGCTTGCTGACTTCCTCTCAGGGAGATCTGCTGCCTCCAAGAAGCCCCAGCCCCCAGCACTCTGCAAACTGAAGATCAGCTCCTGTCCTGCAACTCCTATAACGTGAGACTTCTGTTTTGCTGGGCTGGTAAGGCATCCTTGTGACTCCCTGTGTCCGATGCCTGTGGGTCACTCGTGGGGGCTCCATCGACTTCTGCTGGCCTTCCTGTGTGCTAAGGGACAGCACTGACTCCCCCTTCGGGGTAGAGTTTCCTGGACCATGCTTGTCCTCACAACTTTGCAAACTTCTTTTCTGCTTCTATTTGCACTTACCAGTGCTTGTTGGTGACCTGGCTGGTCACAGTCCCTCCTGCAATCCAGCAAACATCGAAAGACAGATAGTAGGCGACTCCTGGGATCTTCATCAACTACTGGACCTCGCAGCTGGACTTCTTCCACCGTCTTGCAGGAACTTAATCTACAGGAGGGTGGGTATTGCCACCTGCACCATCTGGGCATCTCTTTGGGTGCTGGGCTCTGTCCCCTTCCTTTGCAGGTCCTCCACGTCTGGAATCCATCCCTTGGTTCCACCGGCGTGGTCCACTGGTCGTGACAGCAGCTGGACAATCAGAGGCATCCACTGACTTCAGAGAGAGTCCTTTCTCCTCTCTGCATTCAGGTCGCTTGGTGTAGGTACTTAGTCCTTTGGGTATCCTTGGGGGGTGGGGGTCCTCTCCAACCTTCCTTTGGTGTGCTGGTTTCCTCGGGGTCCACTGGGAAGGGTCCTGAATCCCATGAACTCCAACCACTACCCTCTGTGTTAATCTATGGGACAACTGGGTGGGTAACTACCTTGCACCTGGCTGCTGGGGACACTTACAGTCCTTACTTCTGGCGTTTCGATCTACCTCCCAGCCCCTAGCTAACTAGCACACTTTCCTAGGTTAGGTTCACTATTTCACGTTCCACTTTTTTTTAATAGGGTGCTACATCTACCCATGTGTGGGCTTACTAGTTTTAACGAGCCTGCCACAATAGACATTTCTGACCTCATCCCCACCCCCTCCCAAGGGTGATAGCCTCTGCTCTTGGGTGGTCAGGAACAAAGCCTGCTCTTGCAGGTGTATTAACACATCCCTCCCAACAGGATGACCTGCAAATCTCAATTCCAATACAGGGGGCTTCAAAGAGCCCTAAGCCCTTGGCATGCAGATCTGGCTTCCTTCAGAAGTGAGGAGATGTTAACCCCCTGACCCAGGGTCCATGGGGAGGGGGGGAATTAGTAGTCAGAGACGTGTCTACTCTTAGGTCAGTTCCACCCCTAAGGAGAGCTGCCTGATGTGAACATGAAATTTAAAAGTCTGCTAGCTTGGTGATGGCAGAACTAGGAACTTTGAGAGAGAATTATGCCCGCTTCCCACAGGAAGTGGTCATATAGGGCCATAATGACCCCAGGGGTGAATAGCCCATTGGCTTCTACTGTACACTCCCCTAACCCGCCCCCCCTAAATTCAGTGTTTAGGGGAGCCCCTGGCACCAAGAAACCAGATCCTGCCAACCTGAAATAAGACAACGGACCCAATGGAGTCGCAAAAGCAAAAACAGAGAAGACCAGCAGCTGACTTGGGCCCAGCCTCGCCGTCCTGTCGTATGCCCTCGAGAATTGTACCAAAGACCACTTGGCCTGCAACTGCTTGGGCCTCCAAAAGCCTGGAAGTCTTCACCAAGACACAGGAACTCCAGTGAAGCAGCCTGCAGGCACCCTAGAAGAACTGTGAGGACTCTGGAGTGCCAAAACATGACACCAGAAAGCACCACTGCACCCATAGTCTGAGGTGAAGTGGGCCAGTGTGGTCCTCTGACCCTCTAGAGATGAAGCCCACCTTGGGCTTGCCAACTATGGACTTCCTGATGCCGCCTGCAGCATCTTTCCACAGGCCCCCTCCAACCACGAGTATCTCCTTCATGGGAACCGGACACCAAAAGACTCCACTGCACCGAAGCCCTAGAGCCTAAGGAGAAGTGGGCCAAAGGTGTCCAAACATGCCTGAAGATCTCAAGGGTCGAGCCCCCATGTGGGTTCCCCCGGACTGGCCCCCAGTCACTGCTTGCAGCCTCTTTCTAACCGGACCAATCTCCTTTGAAGTAAAAGGGACACTTGACGCCATAACACACACTTCTGCACCCAGACATCTTGGAACACCCCCTCTCACCCACCCTACCCGAGGTGACCTGTTGGTGTGGCCTTGGACTTTGCCCCATACTCACCTCAAGTCCAGCAGAAAAATCCTGTATGTCACTGCAAAGTACTCGTATGCAGTATTTGTTTCATCCCTGTAGGAAGTTGGCTCTGTATGTGCTATTTCAAAGTAAGGAATAGCATGCACAGAGTCCAAGGGTTCCCCTTAGAGGTAAAATAGTGGTAAAAATAGATAATACTAATGCTCTATTTTGTGGTAGTGTGGTCGAGCAGTAGGCTTATCCAAGGAGTAGTGTTAAGCATTTGTTGTACATACACATAGACAATAAATGAGGTACACACACTCAGAGACAAATCCAGCCAATAGGTTTTTATATAGAAAAATATCTTTTCTTAGTTTATTTTAAGAACCACAGGTTCGAATTTAACATGTAATATCTTGTTCGAAAGGTATTGCAGGTAAGTACTTTAGGAACTTCAAATCATCAAAATTGCATGTATACTTTTCAAGTTATTGACAAATAGCTGTTTTAAAAGTGGACACAGTGCAATTTTCACAGTTCCTAGGGGAGGTAAGTATTTGTTAGATTAACCAGGTAAGTAAGACACTTACAGGGCTCAGTTCTTGGTCCAAGGTAGCCCACCGTTGGGGGTTCAGAGCAACCCCAAAGTCACCACACCAGCAGCTCAGGGCCGGTCAGGTGCAGAGTCCAAAGTGGTGCCCAAAACACATAGGCTAGAATGGAGAGAAGGGGGTACCCCGGTTCCGGTCTGCTTGCAGGTAAGTACCCGCGTCTTCGGAGGACAGACCAGGGGGGTTTTGTAGGGCACCGGGGGGGACACAAGTCCACACAGAAATTTCACCCTCAGCGGCGCGGGGGCGGCCGGGTGCAGTGTAGAAACAAGCGTCGGGTTCGCAATGTTAGTCTATGAGAGATCTCGGGATCTCTTCAGCGCTGCAGGCAGGCAAGGGGGGGATTCCTCGGGGAAACCTCCACTTGGGCAAGGGAGAGGGACTCCTGGGGGTCACTTCTCCAGTGAAAGTCCGGTCCTTCAGGTCCTGGGGGCTGCGGGTGCAGGGTCTCTCCCAGGCGTCGGGACTTTAGGTTCAAAGAGTCGCGGTCAGGGGAAGCCTCGGGATTCCCTCTGCAGGCGGCGCTGTGGGGGCTCAGGGGGGACAGGTTTTGGTACTCACAGTATCAGAGTAGTCCTGGGGTCCCTCCTGAGGTGTTGGATCGCCACCAGCCGAGTCGGGGTCGCCGGGTGCAGTGTTGCAAGTCTCACGCTTCTTGCGGGGAGCTTGCAGGGATCTTTAAAGTTGCTGGAAACAAAGTTGCAGCTTTTCTTGGAGCAGGTCCGCTGTCCTCGTGAGTTTCTTGTCTTTTCGAAGCAGGGGCAGTCCTCAGAGGATGTCGAGGTCGCTGGTCCCTTCGGAAGGCGTCGCTGGAGCAGGATCTTTGGAAGGCAGGAGACAGGCCGGTGAGTTTCTGGAGCCAAGGCAGTTGTCGTCTTCTGGTCTTCCGCTGCAGGGGTTTTCAGCTAGGCAGTCCTTCTTCTTGTTGCAGGAATCTAATTTTCTAGGGTTCAGGGTAGCCCTTAAATACTAAATTTAAGGGCGTGTTTAGGTCTGGGGGGTTAGTAGCCAATGGCTACTAGCCCTGAGGGTGGGTACACCCTCTTTGTGCCCCCTCCCAAGGGGAGGGGGTCACAATCCTAACCCTATTGGGGGAATCCTCCATCTGCAAGATGGAGGATTTCTAAAAGTTAGAGTCACTTCAGCTCAGGACACCTTAGGGGCTGTCCTGACTGGCCAGTGACTCCTCCTTGTTTTTCTCATTATTTTCTCCGGCCTTGCCGCCAAAAGTGGGGCCTGGCCGGAGGGGGCGGGCAACTCCACTAGCTGGAGTGTCCTGCTGGGTTGGCACAAAGGAGGTGAGCCTTTGAGGCTCACCGCCAGGTGTGACAATTCCTGCCTGGGAGAGGTGTTAGCATCTCCACCCAGTGCAGGCTTTGTTACTGGCCTCAGAGTGACAAAGGCACTCTCCCCATGGGGCCAGCAACATGTCTCGGTTTGTGGCAGGCTGCTAAAACTAGTCAGCCTACACAGATAGTCGGTTAAGTTTCAGGGGGCACCTCTAAGGTGCCCTCTGTGGTGTATTTTACAATAAAATGTACACTGGCATCAGTGTGCATTTATTGTGCTGAGAAGTTTGATACCAAACTTCCCAGTTTTCAGTGTAGCCATTATGGTGCTGTGGAGTTCGTGTTTGACAGACTCCCAGACCATATACTCTTATGGCTACCCTGCACTTACAATGTCTAAGGTTTTGTTTAGACACTGTAGGGGTACCATGCTCATGCACTGGTACCCTCACCTATGGTATAGTGCACCCTGCCTTAGGGCTGTAAGGCCTGCTAGAGGGGTGTCTTACCTATACTGCATAGGCAGTGAGAGGCTGGCATGGCACCCTGAGGGGAGTGCCATGTCGACTTACTCGTTTTGTCCTCACTAGCACACACAAGCTGGTAAGCAGTGTGTCTGTGCTGAGTGAGAGGTCTCCAGGGTGGCATAAGACATGCTGCAGCCCTTAGAGACCTTCCTTGGCATCAGGGCCCTTGGTACTAGAAGTACCAGTTACAAGGGACTTATCTGGATGCCAGGGTCTGCCAATTGTGGATACAAAAGTACAGGTTAGGGAAAGAACACTGGTGCTGGGGCCTGGTTAGCAGGCCTCAGCACACTTTCAATTGTAAACATAGCATCAGCAAAGGCAAAAAGTCAGGGGGCAACCATGCCAAGGAGGCATTTCCTTACACAACCCCCCCCCAAACGAAAGAGGATGAGACTAACCTTTCCCAAGAGAGTCTTCATTTTCTAAGTGGAAGAACCTGGAAAGGCCATCTGCATTGGCATGGGCAGTCCCAGGTCTGTGTTCCACTATAAAGTCCATTCCCTGTAGGGAGATGGACCACCTCAACAGTTTAGGATTTTCACCTTTCATTTGCATCAGCCATTTGAGAGGTCTGTGGTCAGTTTGAACTAGGAAGTGAGTCCCAAAGAGGTATGGTCTCAGCTTCTTCAGGGACCAAACCACAGCAAAGGCCTCCCTCTCAATGGCACTCCAACGCTGCTCCCTGGGGAGTAACCTCCTGCTAATGAAAGCAACAGGCTGGTCAAGGCCATCATCATTTGTTTGGGACAAAACTGCCCCTATCCCATGTTCAGAGGCATCAGTCTGCACAATGAACTGCTTAGAATAATCTGGAGCTTTGAGAACTGGTGCTGAGCACATTGCTTGTTTCAGGGTGTCAAAGGCCTGTTGGCAGTCCACAGTCCAGTTCACTTTCTTGGGCATTTTCTTGGAGGTGAGTTCAGTGAGGGCTGTCACAATGGATCCATATCCCTTCACAAACCTCCTGTAGTACCCAGTCAAGCCAAGGAATGCCCTGACTTGAGTCTGGGTTTTTGGAGCTACCCAGTCCAGAATAGTCTGGATCTTGGGTTGGAGTGGCTGAACTTGGCCTCCACCTACAAGGTGTCCCAAGTAAACCACAGTTCCCTGCCCTATCTGGCATTTGGATGCCTTGATAGAGAGGCCTGCAGATTGCAGAGCCTTCAAAACCTTCCTCAGGTGGACCAGGTGATCCTGCCAGGTGGAGCTAAAGACAGCAATATCATCAAGATAAGCTGTGCTAAAGGACTCCAAGCCAGCAAGGACTTGATTCACCAACCTTTGGAAGGTGGCAGGGGCATTCTTTAAACCAAAGGGCATAACAGTAAACTGATAATGCCCATCAGGTGTGGAGAATGCTGTCTTTTCTTTTGCTCCAGGTGCCATTTTTATTTGCCAGTACCCTGCTGTCAAGTCAAAGGTACTTAGAAATTTGGCAGCACCTAATTTATCAATGAGCTCATCAGCTCTTGGAATTGGATGGGCATCTGTCTTGGTGACAGAATTGAGCCCTCTGTAGTCCACACAAAACCTCATCTCTTTCTTTCCATCTTTGGTGTGAGGTTTGGGGACTAAGACCACTGGGCTAGCCCAGGGGCTGTCAGAGCGCTCAATCACTCCCAATTCCAGCATCTTGTGGACTTCCACCTTGATGCTTTCCTTAACATGGTCAGACTGTCTGAAGATTTTGTTCTTGACAGGCATGCTGTCTCCTATGTCCACATCATGGGTACACAGGTGTGTCTGACCAGGGGTTAGGGAGAAAAGCTCAGGAAACTGTTGTAGGACTCTCCTACAATCAGCCTGCTGTTGGCCAGAGAGGGTGTCTGAGTAGATCACTCCATCTACTGTGCCATCTTTTGGGTCTGATGACAGAAGATCAGGGAGAGGTTCACTCTCTGCCTCCTGATCCTCATCTGTTACCATTAACAGATTCACATCAGCCCTGTCATGGAAGAGCTTAAGGCGGTTCACATGGATCACCCTCTTGGGGCTCCTGCTTGTGCCCAGGTCCACCAGGTAGGTGACCTGACTCTTCCTCTCTAGCACTGGGTAAGGGCCACTCCATTTGTCCTGGAGTGCCCTGGGAGCCACAGGCTCCAGAACCCAGACTTTCTGCCCTGGTTGGAACTCAACCAGTGCAGCCTTTTGGTCATACCAAAACTTCTGGAGCTGTTGGCTGGCCTCAAGGTTTTTGGTTGCCTTTTCCATGTACTCTGCCATTCTAGAGCGAAGGCCAAGTACATAGTCCACTATGTCCTGTTTAGGCTCATGGAGAGGTCTCTCCCAGCCTTCTTTAACAAGGGCAAGTGGTCCCCTTACAGGATGACCAAACAGAAGTTCAAAGGGTGAGAATCCTACTCCCTTCTGTGGTACCTCCCTGTAAGCGAAAAGCAGACATGGCAGGAGGACATCCCATCTCCTTTTGAGTTTTTCTGGGAGCCCCATGATCATGCCTTTTAATGTCTTGTTGAATCTCTCAACTAAGCCATTAGTTTGTGGATGGTAGGGTGTAGTGAATTTATAAGTCACTCCACACTCATTCCACATGTGCTTTAGGTATGCTGACATGAAGTTGGTACCTCTGTCAGACACCACCTCCTTAGGGAAACCCACTCTGGTAAAGATACCAATGAGGGCCTTGGCTACTGCAGGGGCAGTAGTCGACCTAAGGGGAATAGCTTCAGGATACCTGGTAGCATGATCCACTACTACCAGGATATACATATTTCCTGAGGCTGTGGGAGGTTCTAGTGGACCAACTATGTCCACACCCACTCTTTCAAAGGGCACCCCCACCACAGGAAGTGGAATGAGGGGGGCCTTTGGATGCCCACCTGTCTTACCACTGGCTTGACAGGTGGGGCAGGAGAGGCAAAACTCCTTAACCATGTTGGACATATTGGGCCAGTAGAAGTGGTTGACTAACCTCTCCCACGTCTTGGTTTGTCCCAAATGTCCAGCAAGGGGAATGTCATGGGCCAATGTTAGGATGAACTCTCTGAACAGCTGAGGCACTACCACTCTCCTAGTGGCACCAGGTTTGGGGTCTCTGGCCTCAGTGTACAGGAGCCCATCTTCCCAATAGACCCTATGTGTTCCATTTTTCTTGCCTTTGGACTCTTCAGCAGCTTGCTGCCTAAGGCCTTCAAGAGAGGGACAGGTTTCTTGTCCCTTACACAGCTCTTCCCTTGAGGGTCCCCCTGGGCCCAAGAGCTCAACCTGATAAGGTTCAAGCTCCAAAGGCTCAGTTCCCTCAGAGGGCAGAACTTCTTCCTGAGAAGAGAGGTTCCCTTTCTTTTGCTGTGTTGCAGTTGGTTTCCCAACTGACTTTCCTTTTCTCTTGGTAGGCTGGGCCATTCTTCCAGACTCCAGCTCTACTTGTTCACCCTGTGCCTTGCATTGTGCTCTGGTTTTCACACACACCAGTTCAGGGATACCCAGCATTGCTGCATGGGTTTTTAGTTCTACCTCAGCCCATGCTGAGGACTCCAGGTCATTTCCAAGCAGACAGTCCACTGGGATATTTGAGGAGACCACCACCTGTTTCAGGCCATTGACCCCTCCCCATTCTAAAGTAACCATTGCCATGGGATGTACTTTTCTCTGATTGTCAGCGTTGGTGACTGTGTAAGTTTTTCCAGTCAGGTATTGGCCAGGGGAAACCAGTTTCTCTGTCACCATGGTGACACTGGCACCTGTATCCCTCAGGCCCTCTATTCTAGTCCCATTAATCAAGAGTTGCTGTCTGTATTTTTGCATGTTAGGCGGCCAGACAGCTAGTGTGGCTAAATCCACCCCACCCTCAGAAACTAGAGTAGCTTCAGTGTGGACCCTGATTTGCTCTGGGCACACTGTTGATCCCACTTGGAGACTAGCCATACCAGTGTTACCTGGATGGGAGTTTGGAGTGGAACCTTTCTTGGGACAGGCCTTGTCTCCAGTTTGGTGTCCATGCTGTTTACAGCTATGACACCAGGCCTTTTTGGGATCAAAGTTTTTACCCTTGTACCCATTGTTTTGTGAAGAGGCTCTGGGCCCACCCTCCTGTGCAGGTTTTTGGGGGCCTGTAGAAGACTCTTTACTATTTTTAGTTTTGGTTGCCTCATCACCCTTCTGCTGGGGAGTCTTTGTGACCCCTTTCTTTTGGTCACCCCCTGTTGAAGTCTTGGACACCCTTGTCTTGACCCAATGGTCCGCCTTCTTTCCCAATTCTTGGGGAGAAATTGGTCCTAGGTCTACCAGATGCTGATGCAGTTTATCATTGAAACAATTACTTAACAGGTGTTCTTTCACAAATAAATTGTACAGCCCATCATAATTATTTACACCACTGCCTTGAATCCAACCATCTAGTGTTTTCACTGAGTAGTCAACAAAGTCAACCCAGGTCTGGCTCGAGGATTTTTGAGCCCCCCTGAACCTAATCCTGTACTCCTCAGTGGAGAATCCAAAGCCCTCAATCAGGGTACCCTTCATGAGGTCATAGGATTCTGCATCTTGTCCAGAGAGTGTGAGGAGTCTATCCCTACACTTTCCTGTGAACATTTCCCAAAGGAGAGCACCCCAGTGAGATCTGTTCACTTTTCTGGTTACACAAGCCCTCTCAAAAGCTGTGAACCATTTGGTGATGTCATCACCATCTTCATATTTAGTTACAATCCCTTTAGGGATTTTCAACATGTCAGGAGAATCTCTGACCCTATTTATGTTGCTGCCACCATTGATGGGTCCTAGGCCCATCTCTTGTCTTTCCCTCTCTATGGCTAGGATCTGTCTTTCCAAAGCCAATCTTTTGGCCATCCTGGCTAACTGGATGTCCTCTTCACTGGGGCTATCCTCAGTGATTTCAGAGGTGTTGGTCTCTCCTGTGAGGGAACCAGCATCTCTGACTATTATTTTTGGAGTCAGGGTTTGAGGGACCCTGTTCTCCCTAGATAGGACTGGTAGGGGGGAATTGTCCTCCAAGTCACTATCCTCTTCCTCTGAGTTGCCACCCTCAGAGGGGTTGGCCTTTTCAAACTCTGCCAAAAGCTCCTGGAGCTGTATTTTGGTAGGTTTGGGGCCCATTGTTATTTTCTTTATTTTACAGAGTGACCTTAGCTCCCTCATCTTAAGATGGAGGTAAGGTGTGGTGTCGAGTTCCACCACAGTCACATCTGTGCTAGACATTTTGCTTCTAAAAGTTGGAATACTTTTTAAGAATCTACAACTGGTTCTAGAATCTAATTCAAACTTTTACAAACTTTTAAACTCTAAAAGAAATGCTAAACAGGATCTAACACAAGGCCCTAGCAGGTCTTTTAAGAATTTAGAAAACTTTTCAAATTGCAAAAATCAATTTCTAATGACAATTTTGGAATTTGTCGTGTGATCAGGTATTGGCTGAGTAGTCCAGCAAATGCAAAGTCTTGTATCCCACCGCTGCCACCAATGTAGGAAGTTGGCTCTGTATGTGCTATTTCAAAGTAAGGAATAGCATGCACAGAGTCCAAGGGTTCCCCTTAGAGGTAAAATAGTGGTAAAAATAGATAATACTAATGCTCTATTTTGTGGTAGTGTGGTCGAGCAGTAGGCTTATCCAAGGAGTAGTGTTAAGCATTTGTTGTACATACACATAGACAATAAATGAGGTACACACACTCAGAGACAAATCCAGCCAATAGGTTTTTATATAGAAAAATATCTTTTCTTAGTTTATTTTAAGAACCACAGGTTCGAATTTAACATGTAATATCTTGTTCGAAAGGTATTGCAGGTAAGTACTTTAGGAACTTCAAATCATCAAAATTGCATGTATACTTTTCAAGTTATTGACAAATAGCTGTTTTAAAAGTGGACACTTAGTGCAATTTTCACAGTTCCTAGGGGAGGTAAGTATTTGTTAGATTAACCAGGTAAGTAAGACACTTACAGGGCTCAGTTCTTGGTCCAAGGTAGCCCACCGTTGGGGGTTCAGAGCAACCCCAAAGTCACCACACCAGCAGCTCAGGGCCGGTCAGGTGCAGAGTCCAAAGTGGTGCCCAAAACACATAGGCTAGAATGGAGAGAAGGGGGTACCCCGGTTCCGGTCTGCTTGCAGGTAAGTACCCGCGTCTTCGGAGGACAGACCAGGGGGGTTTTGTAGGGCACCGGGGGGGACACAAGTCCACACAGAAATTTCACCCTCAGCGGCGCGGGGGCGGCCGGGTGCAGTGTAGAAACAAGCGTCGGGTTCGCAATGTTAGTCTATGAGAGATCTCGGGATCTCTTCAGCGCTGCAGGCAGGCAAGGGGGGGATTCCTCGGGGAAACCTCCACTTGGGCAAGGGAGAGGGACTCCTGGGGGTCACTTCTCCAGTGAAAGTCCGGTCCTTCAGGTCCTGGGGGCTGCGGGTGCAGGGTCTCTCCCAGGCGTCGGGACTTTAGGTTCAAAGAGTCGCGGTCAGGGGAAGCCTCGGGATTCCCTCTGCAGGCGGCGCTGTGGGGGCTCAGGGGGGACAGGTTTTGGTACTCACAGTATCAGAGTAGTCCTGGGGTCCCTCCTGAGGTGTTGGATCGCCACCAGTCGAGTCGGGGTCGCCGGGTGCAGTGTTGCAAGTCTCACGCTTCTTGCGGGGAGCTTGCAGAGATCTTTAAAGTTGCTGGAAACAAAGTTGCAGCTTTTCTTGGAGCAGGTCCGCTGTCCTCGGGAGTTTCTTGTCTTTTCGAAGCAGGGGCAGTCCTCAGAGGATGTCGAGGTCGCTGGTCCCTTCGGAAGGCGTCGCTGGAGCAGGATCTTTGGAAGGCAGGAGACAGGCCGGTGAGTTTCTGGAGCCAAGGCAGTTGTCGTCTTCTGGTCTTCCGCTGCAGGGGTTTTCAGCTAGGCAGTCCTTCTTGTTGCAGGAATCTAATTTTCTAGGGTTCAGGGTAGCCCTTAAATACTAAATTTAAGGGCGTGTTTAGGTCTGGGGGGTTAGTAGCCAATGGCTACTAGCCCTGAGGGTGGGTACACCCTCTTTGTGCCCCCTCCCAAGGGGAGGGGGTCACAATCCTAACCCTATTGGGGGAATCCTCCATCTGCAAGATGGAGGATTTCTAAAAGTTAGAGTCACTTCAGCTCAGGACACCTTAGGGGCTGTCCTGACTGGCCAGTGACTCCTCCTTGTTTTTCTCATTATTTTCTCCGGCCTTGCCGCCAAAAGTGGGGCCTGGCCGGAGGGGGCGGGCAACTCCACTAGCTGGAGTGTCCTGCTGGGTTGGCACAAAGGAGGTGAGCCTTTGAGGCTCACCGCCAGGTGTGACAATTCCTGCCTGGGAGAGGTGTTAGCATCTCCACCCAGTGCAGGCTTTGTTACTGGCCTCAGAGTGACAAAGGCACTCTCCCCATGGGGCCAGCAACATGTCTCGGTTTGTGGCAGGCTGCTAAAACTAGTCAGCCTACACAGATAGTCGGTTAAGTTTCAGGGGGCACCTCTAAGGTGCCCTCTGTGGTGTATTTTACAATAAAATGTACACTGGCATCAGTGTGCATTTATTGTGCTGAGAAGTTTGATACCAAACTTCCCAGTTTTCAGTGTAGCCATTATGGTGCTGTGGAGTTCGTGTTTGACAGACTCCCAGACCATATACTCTTATGGCTACCCTGCACTTACAATGTCTAAGGTTTTGTTTAGACACTGTAGGGGTACCATGCTCATGCACTGGTACCCTCACCTATGGTATAGTGCACCCTGCCTTAGGGCTGTAAGGCCTGCTAGAGGGGTGTCTTACCTATACTGCATAGGCAGTGAGAGGCTGGCATGGCACCCTGAGGGGAGTGCCATGTCGACTTACTCGTTTTGTCCTCACTAGCACACACAAGCTGGTAAGCAGTGTGTCTGTGCTGAGTGAGAGGTCTCCAGGGTGGCATAAGACATGCTGCAGCCCTTAGAGACCTTCCTTGGCATCAGGGCCCTTGGTACTAGAAGTACCAGTTACAAGGGACTTATCTGGATGCCAGGGTCTGCCAATTGTGGATACAAAAGTACAGGTTAGGGAAAGAACACTGGTGCTGGGGCCTGGTTAGCAGGCCTCAGCACACTTTCAATTGTAAACATAGCATCAGCAAAGGCAAAAAGTCAGGGGGCAACCATGCCAAGGAGGCATTTCCTTACAATCCCCATTAGGGCTCCTGAGGCTGAAAAGCAGCTCTGCACCGGGATGCCCCGTTGTCTCCAGAAGTGACATGTTGGTGCTGCTGTGGACCTTGCCCCATACTTACCTTAACTTCACAAAAAACAGTCCTGTAAGTTGTTGCCAAGTGCCCAATTGCTATATATGTTCCTTTTCCCTATATGATAACATTAGGCCACCCGATGCTGAAAAGCACTTCTGCGCCTGGACGCCCCAAGTGCCTCCCAAAGTGACCTGTGGGAGCTTCCTTGGACTTAGCCCTACACTTACCTTAACTCCAGAAGATTAGTCCTGTACGTCACTGTAAAGTACCTGTAAGTAGTGTATGCCATTCTTCCACAGGATAACATTAATGTTTCAGAAAGTGTTGAGGTTTCAAACTTGTAAAAATTATTAATTCAAAGCGTACTTCCCTGATTGTGATGATCTTGGTGCCTAAAATTAGACAAAGATAAGTGTTATTTTTATAAATTGCTGTCGATCTCCTTATTGATTTGTGTGTATCATTTATTGTCTGTGTGCATGCGGCAAATGTCTAACACTCCTCTCGGATAAGCCTAAGGCTGCTTGACCACATTACCCACTGAAAGAGCTCCTTGTGATTGCTAGAGCAAGTCTCTGTCCACTCATAAGGAAACTCCTGGACTCTTTGCAAGGTATACCTCTTTTTGGAATACCATATAAATATCTGGCTTCCTACACTGTCCATCTCAGTGCCTGCTTTGTGGATCAGAAGAGTAGCAATCTGTCCCACCGGCCTGCTTGCCAATGCTCAAATATCCAAATGGATCTGTTCGTTTCAGAAGATACAAGAAAGTTTAACGGAAATTGCACAGTAACCTGCATAGATTAGATTCGTTTTTGTAAAGAGTGGCACATGTCCGAAGGCGTCTAGGCACTGCCAACTATCTGAAAGCTGAAACCTGCTTGTTTAAGACTACAATGTGAAAAGCCACGTCTTGAGCTCCTTCTTAAAGGAAAGTAAGTTGCACTGATTTCTTAAAAGCAACTGATGCCAGAGCTGGCATGTGGTATATGAAAGCTTTGAAAAATCACTTTCTTGGCTGTGGTTGAACAAAAGCATTTAGCAGGCATGTACCAAGAAATATTTCTTTTGAGAAGAGTAGGATAGAGGACATGTGTGCAGTGCAGAGTGCTTTAAAAGCTACTTTCTTTTTGATAGGGAGCAAACCTAATTCCTCCATAGCCTTCAAAACGGATTCAAACTTACTTATGTTTTTGAGAAGCCAGACTGCTGCATTTTACAATCTCTGAAGTCTTTTGAGAATGCCCAACTGTACACTGGCATATAGAGCAAGGCAATAGTCCAACAGGACCAAGGAAGTGATTACTGTTCTCTTTAAGTCGGTGGGTTAGAAAAAAAAAAAAAGGGGAGAATTTTCTTCAGTGTGTTTTTAAGATGAAAAAACAAGACAACGTGAGTTGGTTAGTCTGATGAGAAAAATTGAGGTTGGAGTCCACAATGATTCCAAAGTTTCTTGCTTTGGCTCCTGGAGTCAAGAGCACGCTGACTGATAGAGGCTATCAAGAGTCATTCAAAAAGGACATCTTACATCCAAAAAGAAGGACCTCAGTCTTTCTCGAGTTAAGATTTAGGCTGTGAGTGATCATCGAACTGACTATTGCGGCCATTCAGTTCTTAAAATGCAAGGCAAACTCGTCTTTCTTATTGGTGATGGGTACCACAATTTGGCCAAAATCCGCATAGGAGATTGTGGAGAAACCAAAGGACCTAATCAGTTTCAGAAGAGGGGCCACATATATATTAAATGTGGGACTCAGTGAAGACCCCTTGTGGGACTCTGCTGGGTAGTGTGAAATATTTAGAGATTAAGCCGTCCATGGTTAGTGATTGATCCTTATCACCCAGAAAAGAGATCAGCAAATTCAGGGTGGTACCATGGATACCTATTGTAACTAGTCAATGTTTCAGGGCGGGTGGCTCACTGTGGCAAAGGCCATGGATAGGTCCAGCAGAGCCACTGCCGCTTTGCCACCATTGTCTTGAATGTCTCTAATTTCCTCAGTGACTGTTACCAACGCGGTCACCATACTATAAGCTTTCCTAAATCCAAACTGAGCGTTACCCAGGATACCATGTTCATCCAGGTATCCTGAGAGGGAGATTTTAAGATGTTTTTATTTGGTTAGCAGTGGAAGCAGTGAAATTGGTCTGTAGTTTTTTTTCCTTCAAGTTAGTTTAGAGTAAGCTTTTTTTTTTTTTACGAGGGAGGATGGATGCTTTTTTCCACTCCGTGGGGAAATTGCCTGTGCTCAGGACATAGAGTAATACAGTTAAAAGGACAGCTATGTGCTTTGCCAACTTTTGCATCACGTTAGCAGGGCAGGGATCCATGGGGGAGATCCTGATTTAGTGAGATTCATCAACTCAACCACTCGCTCCGTTGACAGTAAAGGAAAGTTACCAAAGCTGTAATGTGAGGACTCCTAGGGGATGTCACCTGCCTGAGGTTCCTTAGCACGCATCCTGTCAGTGAAATCCCTATAAATATTCTCTATTTTATTTCTGAAGAAAATGGCTAGGTTGTCGCACAGCTGTTGGGTGGTAGCTATCATTGAGGGAGTCGGTGGGGTTGAGAGTGACTGTACTGTTTGGAACAATTCTCTGGAGGAATTACTAGCAGAATAAATCTTGCCTGTAAAAATATTCTTGTATGAGAAGTTTATATTTGATCCTTTCATCTGGAGCATAATTGTTCCTACAGGCCCTTTTCTGGTCTACAACATTTTCTTTTCATGTCCTCAAGTTTGAGGAAGTACCAGAGGACCGACAGACAAGATTTATAAGTATTAACCTCTCTCAGCAGAGCACGCATACATCAACAGGTTAGGATCTTTTTGGGATTCTTCAGCTAGATTGCTAGACCCCGAAAGAGGTAAAATTGTCAAGGCATATTAGAAGTAAGAACACAAAATTAAAGAGCTTACGGCAGTCCTCTGGCTCATCGGAACGGTCCCCACAGTCATCCTCTGTGTCGCACTTCCACCAGAAGGGGATGCACTTGTCATTTTTACAAACAAACTGGAAGTTAAAATAAAGAACAATATAGGTTAAAGTTCTGCCATTGAATTAGAACAATAGGGCTGAACTGGAGTGAGAACTAGTCAGTCTGACCAATGAGAACAGATGGTCCCTGCCTGATGGCAGAAAAGATAGGAAGCACAGGTTCAATGGATTATACAAATGAAGGTGTCAGGACCAAAGAAGAGGTCTTCCATGCTTTAAAAGTATGAGTCATTTACCTTTGGTAACAATTTCTGCAGAGCTAGACTATCAAACTTTCTCAGAGGGGTTAGCCCCCTTTACGCATGTCAGGTGGTGAAGCTCTAAGTTGACAGTGAAAACTTGCAGCTCCACCCCAAATGTCATATCAACCACTATACATAATGCATCATATACAACAGTATCAGTTCCATCCTTTTTCCATGCCCCCAAAGTAAAAACATGTAAAACGAGAGAGCAGATAAATCATACCATGCACAGCCTCAAACTGAAAGGATGGGAGGATCTAAGGTATTTGCCATAGTCCTCGTATCCATCAGATGGTTACCCAAGGTGGTTAACTTGTTCTTTCCAAGGTTTTCATCCGCTTTTATTTTCTTAAATGGACACTCTCAAAACAGTAGGAAAGTCATTCTCCTTCAACTAGAAAATAATGCATCACTGACCTACCAAATTGAGATTATTCAGGACTCACAATTTTCATGTAATCTTATGGGAAAAAGTGTCAAGAGACGGCCGAGCAATAGCATTACAACTTGACTTTACAGATGCACCTCTCAAAAACGCCAAAGTAGCAGCCACAGATCACGTGGACTGAGGCCAAAATCACTCAGGCTGAGGCTTGTTAGCCAACTGTAACAATAGTTGACCATCTGGAAGACAAATTGTTTAATTTCCAAACAGCACAAACCATTTTATGCCTATAGATAATACAAGTAGGTTAGAATTTCATCGAATCAATGTTTTTAGTAATCCAAAGCATCCTATGGTTTGGCCTACGAAACCTCTCCTCAGGAAGATGGAAGAAGGTTGGAAGAGAAATGATCTGAAAAACTATACTCTAAACCGCTTTTGCTCATACAACAGATTTGCCTGTAAAACCACTGTACCCTAGTGGAATACCATGAAAGTGTGAGAAGCAGACAAACCATACCACTCACTCACTCTTCTAAAGGAAGTAATACAAAGAAAGCCATAGTCAAAGAAATAATGTTTAGATGGCAAAAATGCACTGGCACAGTAAACAAAAATCCCTGCTCTAGAGTAAGCAAGTTAAAACTGTGGCTAACTACCCTTTTACTACAGCAGCATTATTTCTTTTCCACCAACAAAATGTAAAATCAGGACAGTTTGAGAATGCACGGGAGCAAAGAGTGTTTAGAACACAAAGCTGCAAAGAGACCTTCTGCTACAAGGGACCTGTTCTGGTGAATGACTTAAGGTTAGGCAAAAGAATATCCATCAGATAAAGGGACAGAACTACGCTTTTAGAGTTCCAGTCCCTAAGGCTGCAAATGACGAGAGAGTGAAGGAACTCTGGCCAGGTTCTGAGTCAGAAGACATTCTCTTTAAGGAGAAACCACTGAAGCGCACAACCTGATAGGAAGAGCTCCAGATACCACGGAGTATGATTCCAGTTAGGAACAACAGTGAGCTTTAAGGTAACAAATCTTAACAATTAAACCCTGATTCAGAGGGAGCAGTGGAAAAGCACAATGGTTCATAGCATATCCATTTAGAGTCAAAGCATTTCCAGGAGACTCCTCCAAAGGAGGTGATAATGAGCAATATCAAGGATGGTCTACTGAGCTTGGTTAAAAAATAAAAAAAATAAAAAGATTTACTTCAGTAACTTCCCATTCCTAGAATATCATGTGAACCAATTTGGGAGAAAGGGCTGCTTGTTGCTTTATAGGGACAGGCCACTCAGGAAGTCAGCTGTCTTATTCTTTCCCGCTAGATGAGCTGCTGGCAGACCAACTCCTCTGCCTAAGACCTAGTATCAGAGCTACAGAGCTTTGGTGCAAAAGGAATGTTAATCCACTTTCCGTTGTCTGTTCAAATACCACATTGCAGTGGAATCCATCAGAATTAACTTTCAACTTTGCAGCGCAGAAGGACATTTTTCAACATCAGCCTAATCAATCCCAAAAGTAGTGGAGGCACCAAAATCTTTGCAATTAAAAAAAAAAAAATCTTATTTTTAAATAATTGCATCAAAGCAAATCACCAACTGTTTATTGCTTCTTATAAGTCATGAGAAGCTTATTTTCATGCTCTTTCTTGGATCAACACAAGCCCTGCGGAAGCATCACAAAACATGTGTTGGCTGTTTGGCTACCGTTCAAAAAACAACTAGCGAGATGCTTTCATGTAATTCATAAAATCTAATAAAAGAATAATAAAAATACAAGATATTTTGGGGATATGTACAAAGTAATTATCTTTTGGAGGATAAAGGTGAGAATTTAGAAAGTGCACCTTCTGTGCCGGGCAATACCTCTGTACCCAAACAGAAACACATAAAATTAGGTCTTCTATAAACAGGGGTCTCCAACCTTTTCTGTAGCAAGAGCTATTTCTGATCAGTGAAAATCATCGTGAGCTACTGAAGGCTTAACAGCTTGCACATTATTACCAGACACCCCCATGTCCAACTTCCTCGACTTCAAGCCTAATGTCCATAGAGCCAGATAATATGGTTTGAACAAAATACTTTGACTAGGGGCACTATGACAGGGCTGCCTTTGTGTCAGTGAGAGCGTGGTCTTTGGGTATGTATGAACACGAACATATGTGCGTATGAATGAGATGTATGTGTATGGGTAACTGAGAGCCTGAGTCGTATGTACTTGTGGCACAGGACATAACGTTCGCCAAAACATTGAGAAACATAATTTTGTTCTTACCTCCAATACTGAGTTGGCAAGAATTTTTATTTAAAAGCATTGTTCTTTATCAGGCCCTGCTATCTGCAGCCTGATGATAATGTAAAATAAACACAGCCTTCCCTTAACTTTAAAAGGAAAACTAAACACTGTGCTTTTTTTTAAAAATGAACTCCAGACTGTGAGCTACTCTGAAAGGGTCTGGGAGCTACTGGTAGCTCGCGATCGACTGGTTAGAGACACCTACTCTAAAACAACTGCACAAGTCTGAAGAGAGGCATCGGTCACCACTTATTTCCGGCCAGGAGGATGGAAAAACAACTCTTTCAGCAAGTAATGTGCACACTTCAACAACTGTAATTCCCTAATCAACTGAGGAATGGGATAAATCGTGCCCTTCAGGTCTCCTTAGAATTAGTTCCAATGAAAGCACAGAAACCAGTGAAGACTCCAGAGACACTTGAAGCAAAAGAAACATACATAAAGCCATAAGGTCAAAAAGCTGCCCTTGTAAGCTGAACACGGTTCTCTGTATAAGAGGACCATATGTTGAATGTTAGATGTTGGATACCTTTTTCCAAGGAAGGAATGCTTGCATACGATGAAGGTCCAGAGAGGTCTGGATCAGGGGACCAAGGGGGTTATTCTAACTTTGGAGGAGTGTTAATCCGTCCCAAAAGTGACGGTAAAGTGACGGATATACCACCAGCCGTATTACGAGTTCCATAGGATATAATGGACTCGTAATACGGCTGGTGGTAAATCCGTCACTTTTCCGTCACTTTTGGGACGGATTAACACCTCCTCCAAAGTTAGAATAACCCCCCTGGTGTCTTGGCACAGTTAACCAAGTCCCACTAGTCCAGTTGCCACCATGCTAGCTGTAGGAGGGTAGTTGCTGGTTAGGGTGCCAGTCCACACTGATACCTTCAGATGACCAAAAGAGGAGTGGGTTTGTACCACAAAGCCCAGTGGTCACAGTCTAGAATTTCTAGTAGCAAGGCACCCACGGGGACGGTGCTACTTTCTGCAAGTGCAGGACAAGCCAGGACAAAAAGCTGGAGACTATGCAACTCCTGGGGCAGAGACCCAAGGTTCAAATGATAGGTTCAACAGGGCTCTCATCCACCAGCTACAGGTGGTAACTGGAAGCACCCAAAGGCTCCCACAACACAAGGAAGGGGTTGGGAGGAAGCAGTCTCACCTCCAATGACAATATGGAGCTTCCCCCCCATCTCCACTGAGGTTGATGTGTATCAAGTTTCCTTATCTTGAACAGTTGTCTGAAGTCTCCTTGTGTTCCAAAGGACAGAATAGCCTCCACAACCCTCAAACAGCTCTGTCCCTGCTCCAATGCCCCACTTAACAAGCTGCAGCCCAGCTCCTCCCGTCATACTGGAAAATTCCTTTCAACAGTAATCCTTCACAAAGACACCTTCTCAAGTTCAAACTTTACCCCTGGGTCTGAAAGAATGGCAATCTAATCCCTGGATTCCAATTCTTGATCTCAGCTTCCTTGGTGTCCCCTTGTGTGTGCCTTGTCAGAAAAGAGAACAGCCTTGAACAACCAACTGGCCAATGAGGCCAAATTTATCATCCTCTGAGTGACAGGCTAGAACAATCAGCGGGTCTGCTACTTTGGCATCCTAGGGTGCCCCTCCAAACCTGGGGCATAATTTCTGCATGTTCACTGTATGTTCAGTCCATGATCAGTACATGTAAGACAGGCTCTCGGTACCTGTCCATTCTATGCCCCAGAGAGGAATTTTAGTTAACTCCAGATTTGGTGGCCCTGACCAGCAGAAAGGAGGGTGGTCATCCCAGCAAAAGGATTCTTAGCTAAAATACAAAAAAAGAGCTGGAGTCTACCCCAATCCTCCTAACTTCTACTAACAGGGAGGGGCACAGGGGAGTTGCAATGTCCAGCAGAACAGATACCAACTCAACTCATATTAAACACAATGGCTCACCATCCTCACCAAGTGAATGCCACTGGTACTCAATACACACATACCTCTGAGACAAAATATCCAGGTAAGGGAGACTGCACAGTCTTTACAAAGAGGGAGCTGGGAAGGCAGCCTTTCCTAGAAGGTACAGGTGCCCCTGTGCATAGATTAATGCTGCCACCACTGTTAGTCTACCACAGCCTGGGTACAGAGAGAAGTAGCCACTAGTAGCTCTAGGCTCTCAATCCATGTAAACAGGAAGCTATTCTTTCGACGTGCATTTGTCATGTTCACTGAGGTAGAGATCCAGGAGGAAAACTTACAATACTTTAAAGTGACTTGGCAGATCGTCAATGCAGAGCAAGGAAGCATGCTCTTCAGAGCCATGTAGAAGACTTCCCGTCCCAAAGCGGCTTCGCGCCAACTCCACACCACCCTGGAAGTGATAGAGCAGAGACACATATACCCAACCACCCTGGGCACTGATGTCAGTTTCTTCCGTTTTCCCTTTCTTTGCACTCAAATGAGGAACAACTGTAGGTAACAGTGCCTGGAGTACTAAACTGGGACATTTTAAGATGAAGAGAAGCCACTTCATAGAAAGGGGATGTAGGAGAACAGTGAGAAATATGCTTTTAGATAGAGTATCCACCAGAAACAGAATTACTAAAGGTAAATAAAATGTTGTTCTGTCAAATACTTGTAACTCCAGATTCCTTTTCTTAAAATAGATCCCAAAGCAGTACTTCCCAAGGTGGAGGGTCTATGGAGTGGGCTCAAACCAAAAGGTTTTGCAGGTTTGTTTGGGGGGTAACAGGGGTGTTGTTCGGGGGCGAAAAGATCTTCCTTCTGGACCAGGTTGTCAAGGCAATAGAGTTTAGTAAATTGAATGTATGCACTGTAGCCTACGTCACAGATTGGCAAATGTCAAGGACAGGCTCTTCACATGCCAATGCAGTGGTAACATCCTTACGCCTGGTGCAGTGTGTTACCACACCTTCTGGAAGCTACTTGTTCACCAGTGAGTAGCAAAGGTCGGGGCAGAGGTTTATCCAAATGGACAGGGTATTCTTGTACACAGCATTCCCTTTCTTTGCTATAAAGAACCCTATAAAAAGCAGCCTGTCCACTTGATGGTCCTTGATACGATCAATGTTAAAGCTTAAAGACCTTTTGAGTACCAGCAGATGGAGCCTTTCCCCTCTTTCGAAGGCTGTGGGGAAGGAGTGATAAATGTTGGTAAGCCCAACATGGAAGGGACTCAAAACGTTTGGTAAGAAGTCTGCCCGAGTCCTCACCACCAGCTTGTCCGAAGTATAGGGCGGTTGCACTGAAAGTTTCTGAAGTTCACTCATGCAATGAGTTAACATTATTGCAATGAGTAAAACTGCCTTTGAAGTTAGGAGACACAAAGAGCACACATGTATCTGCTTGAAGGAGACCCATATGAGAAATGTCAAGATCAAGTTAAGGTCCAACTTTGGCATCACAAGCAGTTTGGGAGTAAACGTGTGTCAAACCTTTCATAAATCTCAATAAAACAGATGGTTTAAACAAGGACGGTTGGTCAGGTTAACATAGAACGGCCAAAAGGGAAGATAAATAATTATTAATAGTGCCCACTGAAATGTCTTGCTACTCAAAGGTAATACAAACAAAAGCATAAAACAAATTTGCTTGTAAAGGGCAATGCCACGCCATGTCACAAATTTCTGGATTTTGTGGAAGGAAGTCTGGTGGCAAGGATGAAATCCACCACTGCAGGGGGGTAAACGAAAAACAGTCAGTTGCCACCCCATCAATCTCCAGGCATATAGGTGTAGATTGTGCGCATCCGGAAGGAGGACCCTGCTAAGTTGCTGAGACAGGAGGTCCTTGTGAAGTGGCAGCCTGATCAGAGGACAGATGCTGAGCCCCAGAAGGTCCAGGTAACACACTTCCCTGATCAAATCCAGAGCGACTAGGCAGACATGGGATTGGTTGCTTCTGATCTGTTTTAGAACTCTGGGCAGGAAGGCCATACAGGAATGTCATGCTCTATTCCACCCGGATTGTGTCTCCTAACCAGCATTCTTGCAGAAACCCCAAAGAGCAAAACCTTTGACACTGCACATTCTCAATGGTGCAATAAAGATCTAGCCATGGTTTTCCCCATTGTCGGAAGATGCCCTGAGCCACTTTGGGATACAGATGACCTGCTCAATTTGTCAGCTCTGGCATTCAGAGACCCTCCTAGATGGTTTGTGATTGGGAAAAACCTCTGCCACTAGAACCAGCTCCAGAGGAGTGAAGACCCCTGACACAGGAACTGTAAGGAAATGCCTCCTTGGCATGGTTACCCCCTGACTTTATGCCTTTGCTGATGCTATGTTTTGATTTGAAAGTGTGCTGAGGCCTGCTAACCAGGCCCCAGCACCAGTGTTCTTTCCCAAACCTGTACTTTTGTTTTACACAATTGGCACACCCTGGCATCCAGGTAAGTCCCTTGTAACTGGTACCCCTGGTACCAAGGGCCCTGATGCCAGGGAAGGTCTCTAAGGGCTGCAGCATATCTTATGCCACCCTGGGGACCCCTCACTCAGCACAGACACACTGCTTGCCAGCTTGTGTGTGCTGGTGAGAACAAAACGAGTAAGTCGACATGGCACTCCCCTCAGGGTGCCATGCCAACCTCACACTGCCTAAGCAGTATAGATAAGTCACCCCTCTAGCAGGCCTTACAGCCCTAAGGCAGGGTGCACTATACCATAGGTGAGGGCACCAGTGCATGAGCACTGTGCCCCTACAGTGTCTAAGCAAAACCTTAGACATTGTAAGTGCAGGGTAGCTATAAGAGTATATGGTCTGGGAGTCTGTCAAACACGAACTCCACAGCACCATAATGGCTACACTGAAAACTGGGAAGCTTGGTATCAAACTTCTCAGCACAATAAATGCACACTGATGCCAGTGTACATTTTATTGTGAAATACACCCCAGAGGGCACCTTAGAGGTGCCCCCTGAAACCTTAACCAACTACCCGTGTAGGCTGACTGGTTTTAGCAGCCTGCCACACTCGAGACATGTTGCTGGCCCCATGGGGAGAGTGCCTTTGTCACTCTGAGGCCAGTAACAAAGCCTGCACTGGGTGGAGATGCTATCACCTCCCCCAGGCAGGAGCTGTAACACCTGGCGGTGAGCCTCAAAGGCTCACCCCGTTTGTTCCAGCACCACAGGGCACTCCAGCTAGTGGAGTTGCCCGCCCCCTCCGGCCACGGCCCCACTTTTGGCGGCAAGGCCGGAGGAAATAATGAGAATAACAAGGAGGAGTCACTGGCCAGTCAGGACAGCCCCTAAGGTGTCCTGAGCTGAAGTGACTAACTTTTAGAAATCCTCCATCTTGCAGATGGAGGATTCCCCCAATAGGGATAGGAATGTGACCCCCTCCCCTTGGGAGGAGGCACAAAGAGGGTGTACCCACCCTCAGGGCTAGTAGCCATTGGCTACTAACCCCCCAGACCTAAACATGCCCTTAAATTTAGTATTTAAGGGCTCCCCTGAACCTAAGAATTTAGATTCCTGCAACTTACAGAAGAAGAGGACTGCTGAGCTGAAAAACCCCTGCAGAAGAAGAAAGAAGACACCAACTGCTTTGGCCCCAGTCCTACCGGCCTGTCTCCTGCCTTCCAAAGAAAACTGCTCCAGCGACTCTTTCCCCAGGACCAGCGACCTCTGAATCCTCAGAGGACTGCCCTGCTTCCAAGAGACCAAGAAACTCCCGAGAACAGCGGCCCTGTTCAACAAAGACTGCAACTTTGTATCCAGAGGAGCAGATTTAAAGACCCCTGCATTCCCCGCAAGAAGCGCGAGACTTGCAACACTGCACCCGGCGACCCCGACTCGACTGGTGGAGAACCAACACCTCAGGGAGGACCCTCCGGCGACTCCGAGACCGTGAGTAACCAAAGTTGTCCCCCCTGAGCCCCCACAGCGACGCCTGCAGAGGGAATCCCGAGGCTCCCCCTGACCACGACTGCCTGACTCTGAAATCCCGACGCCTGGAAAAGACCCTGCACCCGCAGCCCCCAGGACCTGAAGGATCGGAACTCCAGTGCAGGAGTGACCCCCAGGAGGCCCTCTCCCTTGCCCAGGTGGTGGCTACCCCGAGGAGCCCCCCTCTTGCCTGCCTGCACCGCTAAAGAGACCCCTTGGTCTCCCATTGAAACCTACAGAAAACCCGACGCTTGTTTGCACACTGCACCCGGCCGCCCCCGCGCTGCTGAGGGTGTACTTTTTGTGTGGACTTGTGTCCCCCCCGGTGCCCTACAAAACCCCCCTGGTCTGCCCTCCGAAGACGCGGGTACTTACCTGCTGGCAGACCGGAACCGGGGCACCCCCTTCTCTCCATTGAAGCCTATGCGTTTTGGGCACCACTTTGAACTCTGCACCTGACCGGCCCTGAGCTGCTGGTGCGGTGACTTTGGGGTTGCTCTGAACCCCCAATGGTGGGCTACCTTGGACCCCAATCTGAACCCCATAGGTGGTTTACTTACCTACAAAAACTAACATTACTTTACCTCCCCCAGGAACTGTGAAAATTGCAGTGTCCACTTTTAAAACAGCTAAATGTGTTTTATGTAAAAAGTATATATGCTATTGTAATTATTCAAAGTTCCTAAAGTACTTACCTGCAATACCTTTCAAATGAGATATTACATGTAGAATTTGAACCTGTGGTTCTTAAAATAAAGCAAGAAAATATATTTTTCTATAACAAAAACCTATTGGCCTGGAATTGTTTCTGAGTGTGTGTTCCTCATTTATTGCCTATGTGTATGTACAACAAATGCTTAACACTACTCCTTTGATAAGCCTTCTGCTCGACCACACTACCACAAAATAGAGCATTAGTATTATCTCTTTTTGCCACTATCTTACCTCTAAGGGGAATCCTTGGACTCTGCGCATACTATTCCTTACTTTGAAATAGTGCATACAGAGCCAACTTCCTACAGGAACCCACTCCACCCTTCCTGTTGCAGTACCACACAGTGATGGTGTTGTCTGTGAGAACCTGCACCAGACTTCCCTTGATTGTTGGCAGGAAGACTGTCAGCAACAAATGAATGGACCCAATTACAGTAGACTGATGTGGAGTGGAACTTTGCTGGAGACCAGTGTCCTCTGATCGTCACCTCCCCAAGATGATCTGCCGAAAATAGAAAGAATGTGCTTGTCACTACTGTCAGCACTTGGTGGAAGAGGGGCCTGCTGCTGGACAACTGCATTGGAGCAGCCACCACTGCAAATCTAGAGCCACATCCTCAGAGATCTGGATGACATCTGGCAGACTGTCTTGATGATAGGGACACAAGAATTTCAAATTCCATTTCAGGTCACACATATGCCATCTTACATAACTGATGAGGAGGATGCAGGAGGCTAAGTGGCCAAGAAACCTCAGAGTTGCTTTCAAAGTAATTCAGGACTTCGCCTCAAACATCAGGACCCAATTTTGAATATCCTAACCTAGGAAATGGTCATCCCTCCACTTTTTGCCTGATTTCTGGTGTAATTTCGACTGAAAGTGCACAGGGTTCCTGATAACCAGGACACCAGTACCAGATCTCTTCCCCCCAAAATTGGTTCATCAATATGAGATGTTTGATACCAAACATCCTCATGTTCAGTGAATCCAGCATGGAACTGGGCAACTCATTTTCACCAGTGTCCAGCACATGTCTTAAGATAGCTTCCCTGGTCTCTAGAACAGGCAGTAATAGGAATGACCAGCACAGGAGCATATCTGTTCATGCAGATTTGCCCACACATTATATTAAGCACCCTGCCTTAGGGCTGCCAACCCTGCTGTAGGGGTGACTTACAAATATCATATGTAGTGGTAGGGAACATGGCACACAGGGATGTGTGACATGTTGTGTTTTCATTTTTATCTGCACCAAGACACGCAGCCTGCACCGGCAATCTGTCGTGCTTGGTGAGAGGTCCCTTAGAGTGGCAGAATTCATGCTGCAGCCCATAGGGACCCTTTTTAGTACCTTTGGCCCTAGGTACCTGGGGAACCATTTACTAGGGACTTACAGAGGCTGCTAAAGGTTTTGCCAACAGTACAGTTTTGGGGGTCAAAGGGACCCACCACCAAGTTCATACAAACTGCCACTGCAGGCAGCGTCACTTGGTACAGCTAAAAATGAAAAAAAACAACATGGCACAGAGCCTGTGGGCCATGTACCCTAACACTGCATGCAGTATATGTAAATCACCCCTACAGCAGGCCTTAAAGCCCTAAGGCGGGGTGCCTTATATTACATGTGTGGACATATCTTCAAGAGCAGATATGCCTCTGCTATGTCTGTCGATTCTTAGACATAATAAGTGATCAGGTTAGCCATTTTAAGTGCGTATGCTGGACACTGGTCAATACAAGTTCAACAGCTACATGATGGCTCCATGAAAATAGGGATGTTTGGTATCAAACATCTTGTATTAATAAAACCTCACTGATTCTAGTGATTGATTTGTTAATACATGCACCCAGAGGGCACCTTAGAGATGCCCCCTGAAAAAAACCCTACCATCTACCAGTGTGTTGGCTGACCAGTGTTAACTAGACTGCCACCAACAGACAGGTTTCTGACCCCCTCAAGGATGAGAGCCTATGCACTTGGGTGGTCAGAAACAAAGCCTGCTCTGGCAGGGGTGTTAACACACCACTCTCAACAGGATGACCTGCAAATCTGCATCCCAAGGCAAGGGGCTTCAAAGAGGTCCACCACCCTTGGTATGCAGATCTGGCTACCCTCAGAAGGAAGAAGATGCACCCCCCCCACCGGCCCCAGATCCCATTTGGCACCTGGACAGGCTGGAAAATGAGTACTTAGGGAGGCGTGTCCACTCTAAGGTCAGGTCAACCCCTAAAGTGAGCTGACTGATGTGGACACAAAATTAATAAGTCTGCCATTATGGTGATGGCAGACCTAGAACTCTGGGACAAGGTTACGACCACTTGGCAGAGTAAGTGGTCATGTAAGGGGCGTAGTGACCAGCTGGTTTTTAGTAGCCCATTGGCAACTGCCCTGCTCTCCCCTAATTCCCTTAAATTCAGTATTTAGGGGAGCCCCTTGCACCAGGAAATGAGATTCCTGCAGACCTATGAAGGACACTCAAGAGCTGTGAAAGCAAAGACTGAACGAAGAAGCAACTGACTTGGCACCAGCCATGCAGGCCTGTCTGCTGTTCCCACCAAATAGCACCAAAGTTTTCTTGTCCTGCAAGCTGTTGTGCCTCCAAAAGCATGGGAGGGCTGCCTGCCTTCAACAAAGGCCAAGGAACTCCTGTAGAGCACTTAAGCTGCTTCCCTGCATTCAATAGGCTCCTCAAGAGACTTGAGAGGATTGTGGAATGCCAAAACCAGACACCAGAAAGCACCACTGCACCCGTGCCGCTTAGCCCGAGTTGAAGTGGGCCAATGGTGCCAGTGTGGTCCCCTGGTCCTCCATAGACAAAATCCACCCTGGACTTGCCCACTGTGGACTCATCAATGCCACCTGTAGCCTCTGCTTACAGCCCACCCTCGACCACGATTGTTGTCAGTGAAGAAAATCCAATGCCTCAAGACACCTCTGCACTCATCACCCCTTACCCATGGAAAAGAGGACCTAAGGTGTTCCCACATCCCTGGGCATCATAAAAGCTGACCAACTTGCTGGTTCAGCCTGACTGGCCTCTGAGTCGAAACCTGCAGCCTCTCTTTTTACTGGACCCATCCCTGCTGACTAACATTGGGCATCCGATGCTGTACTGCACTCTGCACCCAGACTCTCCAGTGCCGCCAGGGGTGACATGTTGGCGTTACCTTGGACCTTGACCCATATCTACCTATCTAAGTCCAGTAGATTGGTCCCGTAAGTAGATGTGAAGTGCCCGAATGGCGTATATATTTTTCCCCATAGGATAACATTTGTCACATGATGCTAAAAAACACCTCTGTAAACAGCCGCCCCAGATGACCTGTTGGTGCTGCCTTGGACCTCGCCCCATACTTCCTTTAAGACCAGGAGATTGGTTCCATAACTCGCTGTACTATACATGTATACCATATTTGTTTTTCCTCCATAGGTTAAAATTGCCACCTCTGAAAAATGAGGTTGAATTTTAAAATCTCAAAGTATTTCTCTTGCAAAACATACTAACCTGATCATATTGATTCTGGTGCCTAAATATATATGAAGATGCCTGTTATTTTCGTAAATTGGTGTGGATTTCCATATTGAGTTGTGGGTCTCATTTATTGACTGTGTGCATATTTCAGATGTCTAAAACTCCTCTGAAATGCCTACGGCTGCTCGACCACACTACCCCCTAAAAGAGCTATTTGGGTTTGCTGGAGCAAGCCCCTTCCACTTATAAGGGAACCCCTAGAATCTTTGCAAGGTATACCTCATTCATTTTGGTACATCATATAAAGAGCCAGCATCCTACACTGACCACCTCAGTACCTGCTTTGTGGACCAGAAGAGTAGCAATCTGTCCCACCGGCCTGATTGCCAAAAGAGAACCTTGGGATTGCTAGTGCAAGCCCATGTCCACTAGTAAGGGAACCCCTGGACTCTCTGCATGGTATACCTCATTTTGGTGCATCATAAAGAGCCAGCTTCCTACAATCCATAAAAAAGAACAAAACAAAATTCGTCTGTAAACAACAAAAACTATTGGTTTGAGTATACAATGTATGGATGAAAAATAATATAATTTGTGATGATAGTATGTACTCTAAAGATATAAAGTAATCCCACATACATTACAGTGGTGAGTGGGGGGTGCAACCAGACAATAGGAAGTAGGAGATATTAAAACATGCCTGTGGCTGATTCAAGATGTGACTGAAGGTTTCTAATCCAAAGAAGCCAGAGTCGGAAGGAGGCTGACCAAAGAGCCTTAAAAGATCACTGAAAATATATTCACCAAGAATGGTATAAGCAGCATTACACATCCGACCTTAAATTGAAGATAAGGCTTTTTGTGATTAACCTGAATGCAGAGGGAGGCAGCTTCTGTAGAATGAGTGTACTTTGAATCTTGGGCATATGATAACTTCCCAATGACCTTAGTGGACACACTGTGGAAGGAAAAATTAACAGTCATGCAAGAACCAGAGATATAAGGGAGATGTTTGGTTTAGAAATTCATAAACTATGAACTTCTAGAGGCACATGACCCTTTCCCTTAGATCCAGAAAGGAGGGAATGGATTACCAAAGAAGACATACCCAAAAGTGAGTTGACTACTGCCACCCAACATAATAAATAGGCTGCAAATACACCAACGCGGAAGTTCTGCTGTTCACTCTAATATTTAAAGAATCCAGTCCCCAAAGAAATCAGACGAGCTGTGGTTGGATTTACAAACATCAGAAAGCCCCGTGTGAAGCAGCATCTGAATCACCAGCTATAGGAGGCTGGCTCAGTTTATGATGTACACATATGGTGTGACACCCTATAATGAGTCCAAGCAACCCTTAGTGATAGGGAATAAGTGTCCCGATTGCAGAAGCTCTCTAGGGGTAGCTGAGGCTAGAAGCAAAAGCTTATCCAGGAAGAATGTAAAGCACTTGCAATACCACAGTAGTAAAACAGTACCTACTCACAAGAAAGAACCACACAAGTATTAGCAAAAATAAAGTAAACTTTATTACAGCACTGCTACTAAACTGGCATTAATATATCTCCCTTTTGAGATATTACACACAATATACACATAAAATAACCATCAGAAATAGCATAAAATATACTTGACCCTATGGGAGGGCCAATTCATATACAAAAGTGGAATGTGAAAGTGGGACTCCAGCGAAGATAAGTGAGGTGGTTAGATAGGGGCTGGGGGAAGTTAGGAACACCAGAGTTAGGCACAGTAAGTGATCCCAGCAACCAGGAGTGTCAGTTACCAACCTAGGTGTCCATAGGCTAACACAAAGTGTAATGATTGAAGTTTGTGGAATTCAGGACCCTTCCCAATGGACCCTGAAGAAACCAGCAGGCAAGAGGATGGATGGAGAGTGGCCCTACCCCAGGATCCCCAGAAGACAGGAGTACCTACACCAGTGACCCAAGTGAAGCAGGGAGAAGGAACTCTCTCTGAAGTCTGTGGATGCTTCATATTGTCCAGCTGCTGTCACAACCCGTAGACCAGGCTGCTGGAACCTAAGAATGGATTCCACAATGGAGGACCTGCGAAGGAAGGGGAGAGAGTCCAGCAGTGGTGCAGGTGGAAAAGCCCACCCTCCTAAAGATTAAGTTCCTGCACGTCAGTGGAAGAAGTCCAGCTGCGGGGTCCAGGAGCTGATGAAGATCCCAGGAGTCACCTACGAGCTGTCCCTAGATGACCGCCTGATTGCAGGCGGGTCAGTGACCAGCCAGCTCACCAACAAACACTGGCAAGTGTACATAGGAGTTGTAGAAGGATTTGCAAAGTTGTGAGGACCAGCGAAGTCCAGGAGACACCACCCAGGAAAACAGAAGTCCCACGTCTCAGGAGTTGCAGGACAGGAACTGATCTTCAGTTTGCAGAGTGCTGGGGGCAAGGGCTTCTTGGAGCCTGAAGGTCCCCTGGAGCAAAAGCCAACAAGCCTTGGCAAGTGCAACAGTTGCGGTGCATAGGGGTGCCAGTCCAGTGGCAGGAGCAAGGGCCTACAGTCTCCCAACTTGGATAGAAGACAAGCAGGACCGGGGGGAGACCACAGACTCACCACCTGTGAAGCAGGATCTTCAGATGTCCGGAGACAGCAGACCCAAATAGCAGGTCGACATTGTCTTGAGGTGTCGGCAAAAGCAGGGAAGTGACTCCTTCACTCCAAGGGAGATTCCTTCATGCTTCCTGGTCCTTGTGACCTTGGAGGATGCGCAGCCTTGGATGTTGCAGAATTCTTGCAGGATCCAGAGAAACAATGTTGTAGTGGGAGCCTTCCCACCTGAAGCAGACTTGTTTGGTTCCAATTGAAGACCAGCAGCAGTTCCAGCGGCCAGGGGCAGGAGACATCTTGAGGAGAGTTCCTTAGAGTCTTGCTCGACAAATCAGAGGACCCACCCACAATGGAATCCTTAAATAACTCTAAACAGGGGTTGGTCACTCTCTGCAGTGACCCACCTATCAGAGGGGGTTAGGGTCCTCTCTCACCTGGCATAACCAACCAATGCTCCCAGGGGCCTCTGCCCATCTTATTTTCGGGATGGTAGAATCAATTGGCCACCTGGCAAAGCTCTGGGCACCTCCCTAGGGAAGGAGCTGGACAAGTGGGTGGTCACTCCCCTGCCCATTGTGTAGTTTCACACCAGAGCAGGAACCAGGGGTTCCTGAACAGGTGTAAATCGGATTATGCAAGGAGGGCACCAAATATGCACTTTAAAGCAGTCTGGTGGCGCTTGGAGGCCACCCCACCTTAGCCCTTAGACACCTAATACACAGGGAGAGGCGGTCACACCTCTCCCTTGCAGGAAATCCCTTGACCTGCTCCTCTGTCCTGAGCCTGGCTCATCAGCAGAGGGCAGAACAGGGTCTGGGGTCAGTTGCAGGGTGGGCTGGCAGCTGGACCCCGTAAGGCTGTAGAAGCTGAACTGGCTGATCCCCTAGGGAACCCAGAGAGTACATAGTTGCATGATACCAACACTGGAATCGGTGTAGCCACATGATTCCAACATGATTGATATCAAACATGCCTAGGTTTCGGAGTATCCATTATAGAGTTGGACCCCTTGTGTTGACCAGTGTCCACTACATACCTTAAGATGGCTTCCCCGCACTTAGAGTCCAGGAAGGTAGCCTGCTCATGCAGGGGCACCCTCACACTTAGACGCATGCACCCTGCCCTTCGGCTGAAGGGCCTACCAGGAGGGTGACTTAAAGGGTCTAAGTGCAGTGCTTAGGTGTGGCTGCGAAAGTGTGCATGCACCCTTTCACACAGGCTGCAATGGCAGGCCTGCAGTCACAGTTCACATGGGCTTCTATGGGTGGTAAAATACCTGTTGCAGCCCATAGGGGACCCCTGGTGTACCAATGCCCCGGGTACCTAGTTACCATACACTAGGGACTTACATGGGTGCACCAGTATGCCAACTGTGTGTGTGAAAGGTAACCAACACGTAAATTTAAGGGAGAGAGCACAGTCACTGAGGTCCTGGTTAGCAGGATCCCAGTGAACTACAGTCCAAAACATATTAACACCATGCAAACAAGCATTTTCAATGCAAGGGGTCTCACATTTTTTCAAGTTAGAGCTATTAGCGTTGTAAAGCAAAGAAAACACGCAGCGCGATTGCGCTGCATGGAAAATAAACAGATAAAGGAGTCCAGACCCCAGGCTGAAAACATCGAGCCTCGTATGTTTTTAGTACTTCACCAGTACTGTGTAGGTGGGCTAAACACCGGAAAAGGCATGACGTATGCATGCCTTTCACAAATGAAAGCAAGCGGATTTTAAAAGGCAAGTCCACGAACCAATGTAAGAGACTGACGTGGCATGGGCGTGGTTTAAAGCCCAAAGGGAGATAACAGAATGGACGGAGCACTTTGCGCTCGCCCTTAAAAAGGGGGGGTACTACAACCAGAACCCAGCATACTATACTAGCCTAGCACCTTTTATGTGCTTCTTTCATATCTCTATGAACATCTTGAGTACTGTAGTGATTCTCCTGAACTGGAACACATCCTTGATCTCTTAAGTCTCTGAATTGAATTTATATTCGGTAACACTGAGAAGCACCTGAGTAGTGAAATATCTGGCAGAAGGTGATTCCTGCATAGCTCCTGCCAAGCTCTGACATGCAGGAAAGCATAGTTAATTCAGTGTTAACACTCTAGGCCAGGGCGTTACCGCTAATGTTCCCTCAATATTTATAATCCTGACAGCTTGCATTGCTTTACCACTTGGTCATAAGTGAGCTTCCACAGGAAAACCACTATTGACTTGGGTAAATACTGCACTTGTAACAAATTGGTATTTTCCTAAACATTTTGGATTGACTTGTCAGGGGTCTAGCATAGCCTTTTCTCCAATCCCTTAAAGGATTAGGGCACTAGGTAAGGAAAATGTCACTTACCCAGTGTACATCTGTTCGTGGCATTAGTCGCTGCAGATTCACATGCTGTGCATAGTCCGCCGTCTGGTGTTGGGTCGGAGTGTTACAAGTTGTTTTTCTTCGAAGAAGTCTTTTCGAATCACGAGACCGAGGGACTCCTCCTCCTTTGTTTCCATTGCGCATGGGCGTCGACTCCATCTTAGATTGTTTTCCCCGCAGAGGGTGAGGTAGGAGTTGTGTATGTTAGTAATAGTGCCCATGCGATGGAATGAATAAGTATGTACAGAATAAAGGTTAAGGTAATATATTTACAAATGTACAAATGTTGGAGATTACTTCCAAACGGCTACAGGCTCCCGGGGAGGCGGGTGGGCGCATGTGAATCTGCAGCATCTCATGCCACAAACAGATGTACACTGGGTAAGTGACATTTTCCGTTCGGTGGCATGTGTAGCTGCAGATACACATGCTGTGCATAGACTAGTAAGCAGTTATCTCCCGAAAAGCAGTGGTTCAGCCTGTAGGAGTGGAAGTAGTTTGAAATAAAGTTCTTAGTACAGCTTGACCTACTGTGGCTTGTTGTGCAGATAGCAAGTCTACACAGTAGTGCTTAGTAAATGTGTGAGGCGTAGACCATGTTGCTGCCTTACATATTTCATTCATTGGAATATTTCCTAGGAAGGCCATGGTAGCGCCTTTCTTCCTGGTTGAGTGTGCCTTTGGTGTAATAGGCAGCTCTCTCTTTGCTTTAAGGTAGCAGATTTGGATGCACTTAACTATCCATCTGGCTATACCTTGTTTTGATATTGGGTTTCCTGTATGAGGTTTTTGAAATGCAATAAACAGTTGTTTTGTTTTTCTAATTGGTTTTGTTCTGTCAATGTAGTACATTAGTGCCCTTTTGATGTCTAATGTATGTAGTGCCCTTTCAGCTATTGAGTCTGGCTGTGGAAAGAACACTGGTAGTTCTACTGTTTGATTTAAGTGGAACGGTGAGATAACTTTTGGTAAGAATTTTGGATTGGTTCTTAGAACTACCTTATTTTTGTGTATTTGAATAAATGGTTCCTGTATAGTAAACGCCTGAATTTCACTTACTCTTCTTAGAGATGTAATGGCAATGAGAAATGCAACTTTCCACGTTAGTTATTGTATTTCGCAAGAATGCATGGGTTCGAAAGGTGGACCCATGAGTCTTGTTAAGACAATGTTGAGGTTCCATGAAGGAACAGGTGGTGTTCTTGGTGGTATAATTCTCTTTAGGCCTTCCAAAAATGCCTTAATGACAGGTATTCTAAACAGTGAAGTTGAATGAGTAATCTGCAGGTATGCAGATATTGCTGCGAGATGTATCTTTATGGATGAGAAGGCCAGATTTGATTTCTGCAAATGTAGTAAGTATCCTACTACATCCGTTGGAGATGCATGTAATGGTTGAACTTGATTATTATGGCAGTAGCAAACAAATCTTTTCCATTTACTTGCATAGCAGTGTCTAGTGGATGGCCTTCTAGCTTGTTTTATGACCTCCATACATTCTTGTGTGAGGTTTAAGTGTCCAAATTCTAGGATTTCAGGAGCCAAATTGCCAGATTCAGCGATGCTGGGTTTGGATGCCTGATCTGTTGACTGTGCTGTGTTAACAGATCTGGTCTGTTGGGTAGTTTGACATGAGGCACTACTGACAGGTCTAGTAGTGTTGTATACCAAGGTTGTCTTGCCCATGTAGGTGCTATTAGTATAAGTTTGAGTTTGTTTTGACTCAATCTGTTTACTATATATGGAAGAAGAGGGAGAGGGGGAAAAGCGTACGCAAATATCCCTGACCAATTCATCCATAGAGCATTGCCTTGAGACTGCTGGTGTGGGTACCTGGATGCGAAGTTTTGGCATTTTGCGTTCTCTTTTGTTGCAAATAGGTCTATTTGAGGTGTTCCCCAAATTTGGAAGTAAGAGTTTAGAATTTGGGGGTGAATCTCCCACTCGTGTACTTGTTGGTGATCCCGAGAGAGATTGTCTGCTAGCTGATTCTGGATCCCTGGAATAAACTGTGCTATTAGGCGAATGTGGTTGTGAATTGCCCACTGCCATATCTTTTGTGCTAGGAGACACAGCTGTGTCGAGTGTGTTCCCCCTTGTTTGTTTAGATAATACATTGTTGTCATGTTGTCTGTTTTGACAAGAATGTATTTGTGGGTTATGATGGGTTGAAATGTTTTAAACGCTAGGAGTACTGCTAACAATTCAAGGTGATTTATATGAAGCCTTTTTTGATGTACGTCCCATTGTCCTTGGATGCTGTGTTGATTGAGGTGTGCTCCCCACCCTGTCATGGAAGCATCTGTAGTTATCACGTATTGTGGCACTGGGTCTTGGAAAGGCCGCCCTTTGTTTAAATTTATACTGTTCCACCATTGAAGCGAGATGTATGTTTGGCGGTCTATCAACACCAGATCTAGAAGTTGACCCTGTGCATGTGACCATTGTGATGCTAGGCACTGTTGTAAGGGCCTCATGTGCAATCTTGCGTTTGGGACAATGGCTATGCATGAGAACATCATGCCTAGAAGTTTTAACACCATCTTTGCATGTATTTTTTGTGTTGGATACATGGCTTGTATGACTTTGTAAAAACTTTGAACCCTTTGTGGACTTGGAGTGGCTATCCCCTTTATTGTGTTGATTGTCGCTCCCAAGTATTGCTGTGTTTGGCACGGCAGAATGTGTGACTTTGTATAGTTGATGGAGAACCCTAGTTTGTAGAGGGTTTGTTTGACATAATCTGTGTGTTGTGAACACCTTGTTAGGGAGTTGGTCTTGATTAGCCAATCGTCTAGGTAGGGGAACACGTGTATTTGCTGCCTTCTGATATGTGCAGCTACTACTGCTAGACATTTTGTAAAGACTCTCGGTGCGGTTGTTATACCGAACGGTAACACTTTGAATTGGTAATGTATTCCCTTGAATACGAACCTTAGGTATTTCCTGTGCGAGGGATGTATCGGTATGTGGAAATACGCGTCTTTTAGATCTAAGGTTGTCATGAAGTCTTGCTGTCTCAACAGTGGTAATACGTCCTGTAGCGTGACCATGTGAAAGTGTTCCGATTTGATGTAGGTGTTTATTGTTCTGAGATCTAAGATTGGTCTCAGTGTTTTGTCTTTTTTTGGTATTAGAAAGTACAGTGAGTAAACTCCTGTGTTCTTTTGTGGACCTGGTACGAATTCTATTGCGTCTTTTTGTAGTAATGCTTGAACTTCCAGATCTAGCAGGTCTAAATGCTGTTTTGACATATTTTGTGTTTTTGGTGGGATGTTTGGAGGGAGTTGGAGAAATTCTATGCAATAACCATGCCGGATAATTGCTAAGACCCAAGTGTCTGTTGTTATCTCCTCCCAAAATTTGTAGAACTGGCTTAGTCTTCCCCCCACTGGTGTTGTGTGAAGGGTTTGAGTGACTTGTGAGTCACTGTTTGGTGGGCGGGGTTTTGGTACCCTGAAATTTTCCCCGGTTTCTAGGGAATTGTCCCCCTCTGTATTGGCCCCGAAAGCCTCCCCTTTGGTACTGTCCCTGGTAGGTAGACGGTGTTGTTTGTGAGGTACTAGCTTGTGTGGTTTGACCTCGAAACCCCCCTCTGAAGGTTGTTTTGCGAAACGTGCCAAAAGTGCCTCTGCCCTGCGGGGAATAGAGTGCGCCCATGGCCTTAGCTGTGTCAGTATCTTTTTTAAATTTTTCAATTGCCGTGTCCACTTCAGGTCCAAACAATTGTTGTTCATTGAACGGCATATTGAGCACTGCCTGTTGTATTTCAGGTTTGAAGCCGGATGTGCGCAATCATGCGTGCCTCCTTATGGTTACCGCGGGATTTATTGTTCTTGCAGCTGTATCCGCTGCATCCATAGAGGAACGTATTTGGTTGTTGGAGATATTTTGTCCCTCCTCAACCACTTGTTTTGCCCGTTTTTGAAATTCTTTGGGTAGATGCTCGATGAGATGCTGCATCTCGTCCCAATGGGCTCTGTCATATCGCGCTAGGAGCGCCTGCGAGTTAGCGATGCGCCACTGGTTTGGAGCTTGTACTGCAACCCTTTTCCCAGCTGCGTCGAATTTGCGGCTCTCCTTGTCCGGAGGTGGTGCGTCGCCTGATATGTGCGAGTTGGCTCTTTTACGAGCCGCTCCTACGACAACTGAGTCTGGTGGCAGTTGTGATATGATAAAAGCAGGGTCTGTGGGCGGTGCTTTATATTTCTTCTCCACCCTTGGAGTTATTGCCCTGCTTTTGACAGGTTCTTTGAAGATCTGTTTAGCGTGCCTTAGCATTCCCGGGAGCATAGGAAGGTTTTGATAATTGCTATGGGTGGAGGAGAGGGTGTTGAAAAGGAAGTCATCCTCGACAGGCTCTGCGTGCAACGACACGTTATGGAACTCTGCTGCCCTAGCTACCACCTGTGCATACGCTGTACTGTCTTCAGGTGGTGAGGGCTTAGTAGGGTACGACTCAGGGCTATTGTCTGATACTGGGGCGTCATAGAGATCCCACGCATCCTGGTCATCTTGGCTCATAGTGGTATAAGCTGGTGAATGTGACGGAGTCTGTGCCGGTGATGTATGAGTTACCGGTGGTGGAGAGGGTGGTGGAGTTATCTTCTTTACCACTTTTGCTTGTGGTGTCTTTTCTTGTGGTTGGAAATCGAGTTTCCTTTTCCTCCTGATTGGTGGAAGAGTGCTGATCTTCCCTGTACCACTTTGTATGAAGATCCGCTTTTGGGTGTGGTCTACATCTGTGGTTTGTAAATCTTAGTCAAACCTGTGTTTGCGCATTTGGGAGGACAGTGATTGTTCCTCTGAGTATGAACCGACTGTTGGTTCGGTTGCTGGCCGTTTAGGCACCAAAACCGTGTCTTTTGTTGTTTTCGGCTCCGACGAGATTTTTCTCTTTTCCGGTGTCGAACTTTCTCGGCGTCGTCCCTCTTCGGTGCCGCTGTCTCTGTGCCGAGCAGCCTCGGTGGTGCTGTCTCGGTGTCGACCCTTTTCTGCAGCACTTTCTCGGTCCCGAGATTGCTGCGTGCCTGTGTCTCGACCCGAGTCGGACGACCTCAGCACCAGTTCGCCTTTTTTCGGTGCCGATGGACGGTCACCTACTTTATGGGTTGAGCCATGGCCTGTTGGCAGTGGCGTCCCCTGGGCTTTGTCTGTTTTACCGTGTGGTGCTTGCTTCGACGTCTTACTCACGGTTTCTTCGACGTCGAATTCTTCCGAGTCCGATTCATGGATGGAGAAGGCTTCTTCTTCTTCTCCCTGTTCCTCGAACCCTCGTTGTCCTGTCGGCGTGGACGCTATCTGCAACCGTCTGGCTCTTCGGTCACGGAGCGTTTTTCTCGACCGAAACGCTCGACAGGCCTCACACGTTTCTTCCTTGTGCTCGGGTGACAGGCACAAGTTACAGACCAAATGTTGGTCTGTATAGGGATATTTACTGTGGCATTTAGGACAGAATCAGAACGGGGTCCGTTCCATCAGTGTTGATGTTGCACGCGGTCGGCCCGACCAGGCCCCGACGGGGGATCGAAATTACCCCGAAGGGCTTCCGGAGCTCTTCAGGATTCGGTGTCGATTCTAATCTAACCCGATACCGAACGAAACAATACCGATGTAGTTTTCCGAAGTTATGACTATCTTTCCGTCCCGAAACACAGAGCGAAAAGGAACACCTCCGAACCCGATGGAGGAAAAAAACAATCTAAGATGGAGTCGACGCCCATGCGCAATGGAAACAAAGGAGGAGGAGTCCCTCGGTCTCGTGACTCGAAAAGACTTCTTCGAAGAAAAACAACTTGTAACACTCCGACCCAACACCAGACGGCGGACTATGCACAGCATGTGTATCTGCAGCTACACATGCCACCGAACATACACTTACACTATACTAGTACCCTGTCTTCTGAGTGCCCTTAAGTTTCAGGAACTTAGGAACCTGTGTTGAGCTAGAAAAATGAAGACAGGTAGTCACCCAGGCAAATCTTTTCGCCTAGAGATGTTCATCCAGGATGACCTTAAAAACCCTAAGAGGCAGAAAGGGCAGGGAGATGGTGATGAGGGGGGTCTCTCTCCAGAGTTGGAGAAGGAAGTACTTAGGGCTCTCTCTGGACATGACCATGAGCATTCAGAGGAGATCCTTGAGGGTAACCCTGGGCCTGTAGAGGGAGGTATTGATAGTACAGAGGAGGGTCACCTTAGTAGGGCCACTTTTTCTCACCCTGGGTTGGTAAAATTAGTTCAAGGAGGAACAGGTCCTCCTCATCCTCGCTTTTCTCAGCATCTTCTACTGAGTCCACCCACTCTAACACAGAGGAGAAGGCTTTAGACAGAGGGTACAGCTTGCTCAGACTTGAGAAGGCAAACCTCAAGATGACAAAGAAGCAGCTGTCCCTTGCAATAGAAGCCTTAGAGGTAGTGGAGAGGGAAAGGAAGAATCTGGGCTTAAAACCCCATGGTGGCAGCACTAGAGACTCCAGGGTAAGGGAGGAACACTAACTCTAGGAATCTTAGCAGGATAGTCCCGCATTACAAGTCTGTGGATAATATCTGTAGGAGGCTGGCTCAGTTCATGGTGTACATTGATGGTGTGGCACCCTATACTGAATCCAAGCAACCCATCGTGATAGTGAATAGGTGTCCCAATAGCAAAGGTCTCTAGGGGTAGCTGAGGCGAGCAGCTGAAGCTGATCTAGGAGGAATGTAAAGTACTTGCAATACCTCAGTAGTCAGACAGAAACTCACTCAAGAAAGAACCACACAAGTATTGCAAAAATAAAAGATTTTTCATTACAGATTACAGCACTACTACTAGACTAACATTGGCTTATCCCCCTTTGGCGATATCTACACAGAATATATACACAAAATAACCAAAAGAAATTGCATAAAATTTACAGGGCCATGTTTGGTGGGGGGGAACGGGAGAACATATACTAAGAAAGTGGAATGTGAAATAGTGAACCCAACCAAGGAATGTGTGGTAGTTAGCTACGGGCTGGAGGTAGATGAAAACACCTAAGGTAAATACGGTAAGTGTGACCAGGTGCAAGGTAGTAAACCAGGGGACTCGGATGCAGAGGGGAGACGGAACTATCTCTGAAGTCAATTAATTCCTCGGATTGTCCAGCTGCTGTCATGACCCGTGGACCAGGCCAGTGGAACCCAAGGATGGATTCTCGGCGTGGAGGACCTAAAAAGGAAAGGGACAGAGACCAGCACCCTTCGAGGTGCCCAAGTGGTGCAGGTGGCAGTACCCACCCTCCTGAAGGTGAAGTTCATGCAAGTCGGTGGGAGGAGAAGTCCAGCTTCTGCAAGTCAGTGGGAGGTGAATTTCCTGCAAGTCGGTGGTGTGGGGTCCAGGAGCTGCAAAAGATCCTAGGAGTCGCATACCAGCCAGGTCACCAACAAGCACTGACAAATGCAAGCAGGAGCGGCAGAGTTTTGGGTACCAGCAAGGTCCAGGAGACTCCTTCCTTGAGGGGGGAGTCAGGGCTGGCATCCAGCCTTTTGGATTCCCCATCCAGTGGACTGACAGGGAATGCGTCCGGGTTAATTTTGGACGTGGAGGCCTGGACCACCGAGCTCTCTGGGGTGGCGCTTGAGGAAACTAGGATCCCCTGGGGCTGGGAGACTGTGACAAGTAATCGTCCTATGAACAGGAGTCCTTTTACTGGGCTTGGACAAGCTCCGAATAGGGCAATGGTAAGTGCTTCAATAAGTGGGAGTGATGGTTCTGTGGGGGCAACTCCTGGCTGCAGCAACTCTAGCAAGACGTTTGTCTTGACTGCTACTTTTGCACATGAGGTCCAGGATCTCAGCCACCCTCTGCACCACAATAGCAAATGAGCACCCTCCTCTGTAACCACGGTAGGAGAGACCAGGCCTGTGTCTAGGTAGGCATCCAGGTTAGTGTCATCTGCCAGATCCCCATACCAGGTATCCTCAGGATCTTCTAATGTTTGATATCCATAAGGGTCTGCAGACCCCTCTCACTCCTCCCCAATCCAGGCATGAGTAATAAAGTGCTGGCTGCAGTTTGGGGAGTCTGCCCTCGGTTGGTGCCGAAACCAGACAACGCCTGTCTGGATCCATTTCGGGATCAGGAACGATAATGAGGGCGGTGCCATCACTCAGCGTTGGTTGCGCTGGGGGAGTCAACCCTGAAGCAGGCGCCATGGAAGTCGAGGTCGCTCGACTGGCACCACTCCAGGATCCATCAATGAGGCCCAACTGCTGCTAAGGGCGAACCTGCTGGCGGAAGACCAGTAGGGTCCCCTCCCAGACCTATGGGACCCAAGGGTGTTCCAGAGGGGTCGGGCCACTGAAAGATGTGTGCATGACCTCAAAATTCTTTCAGTTGGGTGGGGCTAACTCGGGCTCCCGGAAACTCAGGACGGAGTGGACATGGCCCTGGTGGAGGCTCCACCACAGAGCTAGGCCTTGACTGCCGATGTCCCTGTGACTTGCTTGGAGACATGTGCGGCAGACGACCCAGCGACTTGTCTGAAGGCTTGTGCAGCAAAGTCAATGACCTCTTCGACAACTTATTTTTCTTGTGAGACTTACCTGTCGACTTGGAATGGGATAAAGATAGCCGGGTACAACTTTGCAAACGACCTCGGAACCTTCCTCGCGGCCCGGATCTGGAGCAACACAGAGTCGTTTGGCATTGGGAGGCAAGGAGCTTAAGGGAACCATGCCTTCAGCACCTTGGAATCTATGGTGAGGCAATCCTCTCATGTCTTGGCATTGTGATCTTGTCCAAGACACCAGAGGTAAACCAAGTGCGGGTCTGTAAGCAACATCTGTTGGTGACCGGTGCTGCAAAGTTTAAATCTTGCCATTCTGATGGACACCTAACACATTAGGAGACAAAGCCTCAAAAATTCTTCGACAAAAGGTTGAAAAAAGGTCAGTTAAAAAACGATTGGGGAACTTAACTCCAGCAAGTAGACTATTTCGACTACCTGGGAGGCAGGGTCATAAAACCTTGAACTGGAGGGTCCACATTTCGAAATTGGAGTTGACCTTCATCCATAGCGCTTCTGCAATTATCAAGAGATACAAGGCGTCAATGACCAAGTCTGTATATCCTGTAACTGAGATTTACAGGACCAAGGCTCACTCAGCATCTCTCTACAGTTCAGAAATGTGGGGTGCAGGGAATTTGAGTGGGTTAGCATCTAATGAAAATATTTGGTTAGATCGAAGTTTAACCTGCCAACAAGCACACTGACAGTCCTAGTATTTTTTTTTCTCTGGGCCTTACAAGGATAGGTGATCATGCCAGATTGAAGCCAGTACTATTCTGGATCAGAATCTGGTCTACTCCAGAGTTGGCCACATACAGACTAGCACTCAAGGAGATTATTAGTTTAGGGAATAGCGGGTCCATCCCTTGGTCACAATACATGAAGCAACACATGGGGTAACTAGGAGTGGGTATGTGTTGGTCTAACCCATCTCTAATTAAAAGTAATACCAAAACAGTTGTAAAAGAGAAATACTGATCCAAAACAGTTGTAAAAGAGAAATACTGATCCAATATATTGATAACTACCATTGGGATGACAAGGAAGGTGGAGTGGTTGAAGAGTTCCTTCCTTCAAGCCCACGCTCAAACTAGAAAAAGATAAGAATGCATCAATCCAGCCTCTAGTGCGTACTTTGCTTTTAAAACCAAGACAAGGCACTCTGTCAGTGAACCATGTCACCTATAAATTGGGACTGTAACCCATTTAAAACAAGAAACTGCTTATTTTGTACCTCTAGCGTAGATCATGTTCTATTTTTCTTCGCTGCCTAAAATAAACCTAGGCTGACTTGGCTGAGACCTATGTGCATTAGACTTGGAGTAGATTGATACAAGGTGGCCTATCAAATTCTTAGGACAGATTGCAGTACCTCAGCCATACTAGGTCTAGTCAGGAAAGTTGTGGGCCTATCCTGTAGTACACCATATTAATTACTGGGATGCCACTTGAAGGAAGCTGATTGTTGAACATGAAATAACAAATGTTCACTCCAGCACCCTAACCTATTGCATCAACATCTACCTCAGAATGTTTGGGTTGAAATATAATGGATCTACTAGTTCCATAACATTTAATATGCAGTACTTTTAGCATGAAATATAGCTGAGTGATAGTTTTCTATCTAGACGTGTGGCAAAAGCTGGAGACTTCAATAAAAGCTATATTTTTATTTTACTTTATCTCGTATAGCTAGCATGTGGCAATAGTCTCTGTTTGTGTAGGACAATCCTTACAATGATAGGAGCACATGACGGACCCTGCATTGAGGTCTTTGTCCTCCTCTGCATCAATTTGCGATTCCCACACAGACCTACTACCATTTAGCATGATCCATTGAGCATAGGCCTATATTAGTCTACTGCACTTGCAATTTAAAAAAATATATATTTTTATGTTTTAAGTGCATCTTATAGCACCTTCATTCCAAGTTATTAAGCACTATACTACCTACTGGACCCAAGCTACCAATCAACAATATACATGTTACCCACTGTCATATGCTATGGATCTGAATTCATGTAAACTTGTGGCCCTAGATCATGTATTTCCAGGTACATTTTTAACTGTTCTTGCCTTTTTTTTAATTGTTGCATATATTGTATCTCTCTTGTACTTTTATGGCCCTTCGCCTGAAATAAATATTGAATGACCAGAGGATGCTCTCTCCAGATCAGCCCTGATTGGCACAAAAAGAAAAGAACTGAGATCAACGTACTGTGGGTGGTGCCTTACATAGGCACTGTGCACATAACTTCCAGCGCGGATGACAGCAGGCGAAGTTGAGCAATGTAAGGGCAATGTATGCAAACAAGACAGGAGCTAAAGACGGAATATGAAGCACAAGGGGAAGGAGGGCACAAAGACAAAATTAGAAGGGGCAGAGAGAGAGGGCAGCATGACACAATGAAGTGAGGTCTAGGAGCCCATAAATACAAAGAAAGAGGTAGTGTATATCTGAATGATAAGACTAGTGTTTTCTTTAATTCTCAATATTTCTACAGAGCAGACCAGGTCAAAAGCATTAAAGAACAAGTTACTTACCTTTGGCAACACCTTATCTGGCAGGGACACAGACTAGCTGCAGATTTGTTATCTTAGAATTCTCCCCCAGACGTCAGAATGGATGTGGAAATGTTTCCTCAGCAGTACCTCTGCGCGTTGGTGGAGGGCGTCAAACGACTCCACAGCAATGTCATCTCTGGACAGGACGTCAGCAGAGTCCATATATTTCCTCCTCCGAGGCGATGACGTCAGTTTCTTCAGTGACTTGAAGCAGCAGAACAATGCAGAGCCACAAAGAAACTGGCAGTGAAAAATTAAGCAGTGTAATAGTGTTTACTCCAACCAGTAATGAAATTACATGCCGTGAGATGTACAAGAAGTAGCAAACACCTACATTCACCCCAAGCGAGATTGTAGAGGACAGAGTTCGTAAGCGGGGAGGATGAGTGGGTTGATAAGGAATCTGCGGCTAGTCATTGTCTCTACCAGATAAGGCATTTCCGAAGGTAAGTAACTTGTTAATCTGATAGAGACAACAAGCGGCAGATTTCTTATCTTAGACTTATTTACCCAAGCAATGCTCCACCCTCGGAGGAGGGGAGCGAACGGATCACACCAGTCTCACAAATACCAACCCGGTGAAACCAGAGGAAGAACCAAGCTCGAGACATGGAAATAAGTAACAAGAAAAGTTATTCATATGAAAAACTGACCAGCATATGTATAGGGGACATGCCTAGTCAAGACTGGGGAGGGTGAGTCTCCACAGGATCTAGTGAGCGACCACACCCATAGGGGAGTGAAAACTGCAAAGAAACCCCCAGCAAGAGAATGGAAAGGAGATATGTCTATGCCATCCACAGACAGAAAAAAATAAATACATAACATATACACGTGTAAGAGTGAAAGTAGAATGACCAGCGTTAAGCGTGCCATGCGAACAATCACACCAGCAGGTGAGATAGTACGCCAGCAGAGGTAATATGTAAGAATCACAACCATATAGATCTTAGTCAGTAAGCACGAATGAACAAATTAAGAGTACCATAAGACCGGTATGGCTGCATTAGGAGCTGCTGAGAAACCAGCCCTAGACAGAAAAGTAAAATTAAAGTGGAAAAGACCAGCAAGGTCCTGTATAAAGTGCAAAGTGTACAGCTAAACACAGAACAGAACATGGTAGAAAAGGAATAAGAAAGAAAACTGTAAAGCAAGCCGGAACCAACAAGGGAAAATAAAAGGGCTTTCCTGGGTGAACCCAAGCAGCAAAATATTGTATGAAAAGGAATAATGGAAACAAGAGTCCCCGACAATGAACAACAGGCATGAAAAACAAGAAAACAGCCTGCATTGGGAACCAGAGGCAGAAAAAGTATCTGCTCACAAGGAACCCACTGAACTGTGCAGTAGAAAAGCACAGAATATATCAAAGGGAACATGACCGAAAAGCACCCCAAAGACGGACTGCCGAAGAAGGACAAGGTCAGGAAAAAATAACGTGAAATTGGAGACATGTCAAGAGACAAGAGTCTGAAAAGACCCACTCCATGAAAAGGCAAAGGACCATGCCTGTGTTCTGTAGGACGTGGCATAAGCATGGAGAGACAACCGCTGGACTTGGCCAAGGAACAAAAAATTCGAAATATAAAAGGAAAGACACAGAACCATGACTTTACCAAAAGGATGAAACATACAGCAATAAAATGAAAGAATCAGTGCTTATAAGCAGAGACAGGTAGACAAGAGACACTTGTGAAGGAACAATCCCTGCAGACATGTGCAGAGGGGGACCAACTATCTGTCGTCAGCAAGCAACCAAGAAAATTGACAATACTGACAACAAGAAAAAAATCCCTCCTAATGAACAAAGGGGGCGAGGAAAACGCCACTAAGCAAGCTGTAAAAAGCCTGCTCAAGCCATAACCCTCAATTTGATGTGGTGGGAAAAAATAGAATATGGCACGAAGCTGAAACCCAAAGAACCTGGGATACTCCTGTATGGCAGCAGGAGGAACGACACTGCTGCAAGAAGAGGGTGTACGGGAAAGTAACCACAGTATTATGTGGAAAAGAAAACCCCCTGTGAACACAGTCCGGGGAGAGCACAAGCTCAAGAATGGCCTGATTGTTGGGGGACAAGAGGTAAAAGAAATAAAGGAGGGAACCCTCCAGTGAGGAGTACAGCATCAGTACTGGACACATTATTGTTTTTCCTTTTTTTTTTTAAACGTAAATATTGTTGTATTGGCTAGCTGGCAACCAATGGTATGGGGAAAATGGTGCCACTAGAGGGAATGAACCCAATCAATGAGCAAAAGCATCATGTGTAAGAACTGGAATGTCGCAGTAAGGATAAACGTGACCCAGAACACCCTGAGAAACAGGGAAGGAAACAAGCACCAAAATAAGCCTGTGGAGAAAAAAAAGGACAAAATAGCCGCCATTGACAAATGGGAAAAAATGTCTTTCCAGAAGACATAAGAGGAAGACACACCAGAATAAGGGTCCCTACAAAAAGTAGCAAGGAATGGCTCCCTGAGGAGTACAACACCACCTTCCCATTAGGTGGAAGAGTAAAGTCAATGCATGAAGTAGTTTACTACTACAAGCTCATAAAGCGTGAATGTCAAACCCAGCTTCTGTGTGAGCAGCAACCAAAGGCAAAATGCCAAGGGTGAACTAAGGCAATGTGCTCAGAACTCACCACAAAACAAGAACCACAATCCATGGGATGAAAAGACCAAGGTGAGGTGGAGGAAACCATCAGCTGAAAAGGACAAATAAGAAGAGGGCACCCAGCCCGCCTCCAAAGTAGAGCCACTACTTGATATGGCGAGAACCGCCAAATGTAAACAAAACTGAGAGTGAGGACTCTCACAGAAAACATACCAGGGAACCACCGCTTCCCTGAAGGATCAGCAATTAACGAAGAGCACCACCAAATGAAGTGCAACAATATCCAACATGGATAAACAAACTCTGTGGATACAGTGAGAAGAATCTGATGCATACTTAGAAGGTAACCAACCATATAAATATGCGAGAATATGTAACAGAATAAAAGGGGTGAGTGCATAACAGGACCCACAATTGACAGGAACTTGGGTAGTTCAATTAGTGTTGCAGCAGAGTAATGCGAGGGCATGAGACAAGGACGGACATTAGTCCCCACCATTGGAATCACAAAACAGGTGCAAAGCAGAATCTGCATGCAACCCAAGAAGAGAGTCCCACACTGAAGATGAAAAAGTTGAGGCTGACACCAAGCCCTGTGACGTATGGCAACAGAGGAGACCATGATCCGACCCACTAGAATCCATGCCTAAAGGGACCATAAGTCGAGCAGCCTGTTGACCATCTCTGAGGATGTTCACACGGTTATTATGCCTTTAATCAGAGAGCGATGGTAATAAACACTCCACAAAGTCCCTGAGCGCATAGGAAAAACTGACTAACACACAGGTTTTGGTGGAACGAAGACCGGCTGTAGAAGAGGCGAAAATACACCTGTCGGCAGCATCCAGCTGACTGTATTCTCTGTGAGGTGGATAAGAAGAAATCTGCTCCAAAGCAGTAATGACCAAAGCAGTCTGGACAACAAACCCCCTACGAGTAGGGTGGTGGCGAAGACACAAAAGATCATCCTGTGCCGGCTGATATCTGTGTGAAATAGAATGGTCCACCGAAGGAACAGAGACCTGCTGATTCCAGACACCTAGAAGGATGTCATACAGAGCCTTGCAAAAAGGCAGAATCGGTTCGGTATCGGCTTGATCCGGATTAAAATATAACAAGGTATCAGTAGATAATTGCACCCCAGGTATCTGCCACCCGCCTCAAGAAATCTGCAAAGGCGGTGGTGGCCTCAGTCGCCAATCCAGGTGGCAAGATTGGGCTAGATGCCGGAGAGGAATCTAGGCCACTAGCCATAGCCAAATCAAGCACCTAATTAGAGGATGAACCCGGAGGGGGCTCCGTGAAGGGAGCTTGAGAATGTGCAGAAGGGCCAGAAAATGGATATAGAACAGGTACAGCATCCAAATCAACGGCACCGGTGTCAATGGATGCAGACGCCACAGGACGAGAAAGCGGTGACACCAAAGGACGTGATGGCATCCAGAAGGACTTACTTGGAGATGCCAAAGGACCCCCTTGAGGTCAACAGAACCATCCGAGAACGACTTCTGGAGCACTCCCGGGACTGTGAGGATGAAGAAGGACTCTGATGCCGGCAAGAAGAGGACTTGTGCGCTCACATCATGATGGGCTTCATGCGACACTCCCTCAAAGATTTTGGCTTCAGACAATGGCAGGCGTCGCAGTCGTCGGCGTCATGACCCCGGACACCACGAACACACATTTAAACCCAGAAGGCAGATACACTATTACATTTGAAAAGGTGGTAAAATTACACCCAAGGTCGTTAAACTGACGTCAGCGCATCGGAGGAGGGAATATACGCACTCTGCTGAAGTCATGTCCTGAGACGACGTCGCTGTGGAGTCGCTCGATGCCCTCTACCAATACGCAGAGGTACTGCTGAGGAAAAATGTACGGATCCAGTTTGACATCTGGGACAGAATTCTAAGAGAAGGACTCTGCTGCTAGTTGTCTCTATTAGATTAGCCGTATAGCAAACACCTGAACAAGCAATAAAGAACAAATATGATTTCAGGCCATAAAAACTGTGAAAAAAGTAACCATGTATACCCAAAGACAAACTGTTTTTCAACCAAGTGTTTTAGATCACCTGACTAATGCCAATATTTGCCATTTGTACAGCATTAAACAGACTCTCACCTGGCTGGCGGTGCAGTTAGACACGCAGGTCCTGCCATCTGCACCCAAGTAGAAGTTGCTGGGGCAGGCACACTTGTGGGACCCACCAGGGGACAGCAGGCACAGATTACTGCAACCTCCATTGTTCGTTTTGCAGGGGTGTTCAGGGACTGGAGTGGAAGAAAGACGGGGAGAGGTGAGTGCAAGAAATGCACATTCATGTTAAACACATGAAAATCTAAAAGGTAATGCTACACTGGTCCAGCTTGGTTTCAAGCAAGCCAGGAAGGCAACTTCTTAAAACCACTGTACGGACTGCAAACCACAGATGCTGGGAAATTCTTACCGCAATGGAATGCAAGCCTGTCGACTATATATACATCATATACACCTTATTGATGGACATCAATGGCGGTTTCGATGTATAATGATGTCCGTCCTAAAGATGGTATATATCTGAATGGCCAACGTCATCTATTTCTACACTCTCTCCAACAACCCACAGTTATGGACACTGACATTTAACACACTGCACTATGGCATGGTCAGACCTTAACCTCATTCTAATCAGACCACCAACAAGCTTTGAAACTATGCACCTTTCAGGATGAAAATCGGAGTACTTCACATCCTTGTCAGGGAAATGAAACACTCTTCAAATAATAAAATATAAACACTGCAAATAATACAATACAAATAATATAACTGGCAAGCTCAAAGTGCTTTGGGCCTCATTAGGGCAAGAAGAATTTAAAGAAAAACCAAGTCAACAATACAATCTAATAGCTGCAACCTCAAACTATAGTTGCTCTTAACACAGTTCTCATCACCACTTTACATATAGTTTGAGGTTTAGCAAGTTTCCTTTAACTTCCTCCTACACATTTATTTGCAAGGAAATGGGCACTCAAAACAACAGCAGGAATGTGCAAACAATTCTGTACCCGTGATCTCATCCACCAGAATCACACATTTCTACTTTACTGACTACACATACCAACAAAACATCCTGAACCATCTGTGGAAGTCTGGCTCAGTTTATAGTGTACACCTACGGTGCGGCATCCTATACTGAGTCCAGGTAGCCTTACTGATAGTGTTTTGATGTCTGGACAACCAAAGCTCTCTAGGGGTAGCTGTAGAGAACAGTTCAGGCTTAGCTTGGAGTAGTGTAAAGCACTTAGAACACCACAGTAGTCAGTCAGTAACTTTTGTGTTGCAAAAATAAAGTATTCTTTATTACAACACAAAGACTATACTAACCTTGGTATATCTCCACTTGGAGATATCTACACACAAAATATATAGCATCCGCTAAGAAAGTGGTAGAAGCATAGAGGTGCACAATCAAGGTAAGTGTAAGGAATGGCGGAGATATTGAGAAAAACAAGGAGGAGTCACCCACCAGTCAGGACAGCCCCTAAGGTGTCCTGGGCTGAGGTGACCCCTGCCTTTAGAAATCGTTCATCTTGAGTTTGGAGGATTCCCCCAATAGGATTAGGAATGCGCCCCCCTCCCATCAGGGAGGAGGCACAAAGAGGGTGTAGCCACACTGCAGGACAGTAGCCACTGGCTACTGCCCTCCTGACCTAAACCCACCCCTAAATGTAGTATTTAGGGGCAACCCAGAACCCAGGAAATCAGATTCCTGAAACCTACACAAAGAAGAAGGACTGCTGACCTTAAAGCCCTGCAGAGACGACGGAGACAACAACTGACTTCGCCCCAGCCCTACCAGCCTGTCTCCAAAATCAAAGAACCTGCACAGCGACTCATCCGACAGGGACCAGCGACCTCTGAGGACTTTCCCTGAACCCGATGGACCAAGAAACTACAGAGAACAGCGGCACTGTTCAACAACAGCAACATCTTTGCAACAAAGAATCAACTTTTAAAGAACTCACTCTTCCCGCCGGAAGTGTGGGACTTAACACTCTGCACCCGACGCCCCCAGCTCGAGTTCCAGAAAACCATCACTGCAGAGAGGACTCCCAGGCAACTGCGACTTTGTGAGTAACCTGAGAGGACGCCCCCTGCACCTCCACAGTGACGCCTGGAGAGAGGATACAGAGGCTCCCTCTGACTGCGACTGCCTGGAACAAAGAACCCGACACCTGGGAAAAAGCACTGCACCCACAGTCCCCAGGACCGAAAGGACCCAACCTCCAGTGCAGGAGTGACCAGCAGGCGGCCCTCATCCTAGCCCAGTGGGTGGCTGGCCCGAGAAGCTCCCCTGTGCCCTTCATGCATCGCCTAAGTGACCCACCGGGTCCCTCCATTGCTTTCTATAGCAAACCCCACACCAACTTTGAACACTGCATCTTGCTGCCCCTGTGCCGCTGAGGGTGTGTTCTGTGTGCCTGTTTGTGTCCCCCCCCCAGTGCTCTACAAAACCCCCTTGGTCTGCTCCCCAAGGACGCAGGTACTTACCTCTCAGCAGACTGGAACCGGAGCATCCCTGTTCTCCATAGGCGCCTATGTGTTTTGGGCCCTCCTTTGACCTTTGTATCTGACCGGCACTGTGTTGCTGGTGCGGTGACTTTGGGGTTGCCTTGAACCCCCAACGGTGGGCTGCCTATGCCCAGGAGACTGAACTTGTAAGTGCTTTACTTACCTCAGAAACTTAACCATACTTACCTCCCCCAGGAACTGTTGATTTTTGCACTATGTCCACTTTTAAAATAGCTTATTGCCATTTTAACCTATACTGTGTGTACTACTGCTTTAATTCAAAGTTCCTTACTTATCTATGTGGAGTACCTTGCATGTTATCTAGTTACTAAAAATCTTGAATCTTGTGGTTCTAAAATAAATTAAGAAAATATATACCGTATTTATCGGCGTATAACACGCACCTCATTTTAAAAGGAAATTTCAGGAAAAAAAAACATTACATTTTATCGGCGTATAACACACACACATCATTTGCCCCCTATTTTCAGGGAGAAAAAGTGCGTGTTATACGCCGATAAATACGGTATTTCTACATAAAAACTATTGGCCTGGAGTTAAGTCTTTGAGTGTGTGTTCCTCATTTATTGCCGGTGTGTACAACAAATGCTTAACACTACCCTCTGATAAGTATACTGCTCGACCACACTACCACAAAATAGAGCATTAGAATTATCTAATTTTGCCACTATCAACCTCTAAGGGGAACCCTTGGACTCTGTGCACACTATCTCTCACTTTGAAATAGCATATACAGAGCCAACTTCCTACAGTAGGTGTGTTAGAATCCCAGGGGCTAGAGGAGTAAGAACTTATCAGAAGTAAGTACCAGAAATCGCATAGGCGCTTGGGTGCAGAGTTGTTATCGAGCCGGGTGTCCAATAGGCTAACACAGGTCTGGCGTGGCTTGATTTTTTTTTTTATTCAGGACCCTTCCCACTGGACCCTGAGGAAGCCAGTTGGCACAAAGAAGGTTGGCTAGTACCCGTGGATAATCTGAAGTTTAGAGTACCTACACCAGGGAGCTCAGGTGCCTAGGGATGAAGTGACGTCAGAAACCTTCGTTGGAGTCAATGGAAGCCTCGATTGTCCAACTGCTGTCATGATCCAGGTCAGTGGAGCCCAAGGGTGGATTCTGGATGTGAAGAACCTGCAGAGAAGAAGACAGTGTCCAGACCAATCAGAGGTGTCCAGGTGGTACAGGAAGGCAATGCACACCCTCATGGAGATGAGGTTCCTGCAGGATGGTAAGGGAAGAAGTTCAGCTCTGGAGTTCAGGGGATGCAGGAGATCCTTGGAGTTACCCACAAGCTGTCCTACATCGGTCACCAGATTTCAGGAAGTCAGTGGCTAGCAGGGCCACCAACAAGCCTTGGCTAATGCAATTAGATGTTGCAAGGAAGACTGCAGGTTTTTGAGGACCATCAAAGTCCTAGTGACTCAACCGTGAAGGGGAGTCACAGCAGGCCTTCAACAGGAAGATAAGACAGTCAGAGGAGCCCCCACAAGTGACCCACTGGCAGCAGGCACAGGGAGTCTTAGGAATAACAACAAAACAGAAGTTCCACATCGCGGGAGCTGCTGAGTAGAAGCTGATGTTCGAGCTGGAGTCCGCTGGAGGCTGGGGCTTCTTGGAGCCTGAAGATCTCTTTGAAGAAAAGTCAACAAGCCTTGGCAAGAGCAACAGTCACGGTGCACAGGGGTTCTGTTCCGGTGGCTGCAGCAAGGGTCCACCGTCTCCCAAATTGGTAAGAAGACAAGCTGGACCTGGAGAGGACCATAAAACCACCACTGTGGGACAGCAGGATCCACCAGCCGGTCGTCATCTTGAGGTGCCTGCGGATGCAAGGGAGTGACTCCTTCACTCCAAGGGAGATTCCTTCTTGGATGCAAACAGTGTTCTTGTGACCCTGAAGGATGCACAGCCACGGATTTTGCAGAAACCCTGCAGGAGCTAGAGAATGAAAATGTCAATACCCAGTGTACATCTGTTCGTGGCATCAGTCGCTGAGATTCACATGTTCTGCATAGCTCGCCATCTGGTGTTGGGTCGGAGTGTTACAAGTTGTTTTTCTTCGAAGAAGTGTTTTCGAGTCACGGGACCGAGTGACTCCTCCTTCTGTGCTCATTGCGCATGGGCGTCGACTCCATCTTCGATTGTTTTCCCCGCAGAGGGTGAGGTAGGAGTTGTACTATAGCAATAGTGCCCGCGCAATGAAATGTGTAAGTATGTACCTATTAAAGGTTTAAATAATATATATACAAATGTACAAAATTGAAGGTAACTTCTGAACTGCTACAGGCTTCCGGGGAGGTGGGTGGGCACATGTGAATCTCAGCGACTGATGCCACGAACAGATGTACACTGGGTAAGTGACATTTTCAGTTCGATGGCATCTGTCGCTGTAGATACACATGTTCTGCATAGACTAGTAAGCAGTTATTTCCCCATAAGCGGTGGTTTAGCCTGTAGGAGTAGAAGTTGTCTGAAATAGAGTTCTTAATACAGCTTGACCTACTGTAGCTTGTTGTGCGGATAGCACATCTATACAGTAGTGTTTGGTGAATGTGTGAGGCGTAGACCATGTGGCTGCCTTACATATTTCATGCATTGGGATGTTTCCTAAAAAGGCCATTGAAGCACCTTTTTTCCTTGTTGAATGTGCCCTGGGAGTAATGGGCAGTTGTCTTTTTGCTTTAAGGTAGCAGATTTGGATGCATTTAACTATCCATCTGGCTATACCTTGTTTTGATATTGGGTTACCTGCATGAGGTTTTTGGAATGCAATAAATAGCTGTTTAGTCTTTCTGATGTTCTTTGTTCTGTCAATGTAGTACATTAATGCTCTTTTGACATCTAATGTATGTAGTGCTCTTTCAGCCACAGAATCTGGCTGTGGGAAAAAAACTGGTAGTTCTACCGTTTGATTTAGATGGAACGGTGAAATAACTTTTGGTAAAAATTTTGGATTAGGTCGTAGGACGACCTTATTTTTATGTATTTGTATAAAAGGTTCTTGTGTTGTGAACGCTTGAATTTCACTTACTCTTCTTAGAGATGTAATGGCGATGAGAAAGGCAACTTTCCAGGTTAGGAATTGTATTCCGCAAGAGTGCATGGGTTCGAAAGGTGGGCCCATGAGTCTTGTTAGGACCACGTTTAGGTTCCATGAAGGAACAGGTGGTGTTCTTGGTGGTATAATTCTTTTAAGACCTTCTATGAATGCTTTGATAACTGGTATCCTATACAAGGAAGTTGAATAGGTAGTCTGCAGGTATGCAGATATTGCTGCAAGGTGTATTTTAATAGAAGAGAAGGCTAGCCTTGCTTTTTGTAAATGGAGCAAGTAATTTACTATATGTTTTGGAGTTGCGTGTAGTGGTTGTATCTGATTATGATGGCAGTAACAAACAAATCTTTTCCACTTACTTGCGTAGCAGTGTCTAGTGGATGGCCTTCTGGCTTGCTTTATGACTTCCATACACTCTTGGCTAAGTTGTAAGTGTCCGAATTCTAGGATTTCAGGAGCCAGATTGCTAGATTCAGCGATGCTGGATCTGGGTGTCTGATCTGTTGGTTGTGTTGCGTTAACAGATCTGGTTTGTTGGGCAGTTTGATGTGGGGTACTACAGAGAGATCTAGCAGTGTTGTGTACCAGGGTTGTCTTGCCCACGTTGGTGCTATTAAAATGAGTTTGAGTTTGTTTTGACTCAATTTGTTTACTAGATAAGGAAGGAGAGGGAGAGGAGGAAAAGCGTAAGGAAATATTCCTGACCAGTTCATCCATAGGGCATTGCCTTGGGATTGCTTGTGTGGGTATCTGGACGCGAAGTTTTGGCATTTTGCGTTCTCTTTTGTTGCAAATAAGTCTATTTGAGGTGTTCCCCAGAGTGTGAAGTAGGTGTTTAGAATTTGTGGGTGGATTTCCCATTCGTGGACTTGCTGGTGATCTCGAGAGAGATTGTCTGCCAGTTGATTCTGGATCCCTGGAATAAACTGTGCTATTAGACGAATTTGATGGTGGATTGCCCACTTCCATATGTTTTGAGCTAATAAGCTTAACTGCGTTGAATGTGTTCCTCCTTGTTTGTTTAGATAATACATCGTTGTCATGTTGTCTGTTTTGACAAGGATGTATTTGTGGATTATGATTGGTTGGAAAGCCTTTAGTGCTTGAAAAACTGCTAATAATTCTAGATGATTTATATGCAGTTTTGTTTGATGTATGTTCCATTGTCCTCTTATGTTGTGTTGATTGAGATGTGCTCCCCACCCTGTCATGGAAGCATCTGTTGTTATTACGTACTGTGGCACTGGGTCTTGGAAAGGCCGCCCTTTGTTTAAATTTATACTGTTCCACCATAGAAGCGAGAGGTAAGTTTGGCGGTCTATTAACACCAGATCTAGAAGGTGACCCTGTGCTTGAGACCACTGTGAGGCTAGGCACTGTTGTAAGGGCCTCATGTGCAGTCTTGCGTTTGGGACAATGGCTATGCATGAGGACATCATGCCTAGGAGCTGTAGTATTGTTCTTACTTGTATTGTCTGATTTGGAGACAGGTGTTGAATGACTCTGTTGAAATTGTGAATTGTTTGTGGAGTTGGCGTTGCTACTACTTTTGTCGTGTCTATTATGGCTCCTAGATATTGCTGTACTTTGCTTGGCTGAATGTTGGATTTTGCAAAGTTGACGGTGAACCCTGGTTTGTAGAGGGTTTGTATGACTTGATTTGTGTGGTTTGAGCATTGTGTGAGCGAACTGGTTTTGATTAGCCAGTCGTCTAGATACGGGAATACATGTATTTTCTGCCTTCTGATGTGTGCAGCGACTACTGCTAGGCATTTTGTGAATACTCTAGGAGCGGTTGTTAAACCAAAAGGCAATACTTTGAATTGGTAATGTATTTCTTTGAATACAAACCTTAGATATTTTCTGTGTGATTGATGTATTGGTATATGGAAATATGCGTCTTTGAGGTCTAGGGTTGTCATGTAGTTGTGTTTTTTGAGCAATGGTAACACTTCTTGTAGTGTGACCATGTGAAAGTGGTCTGATTTGATGAATGTGTTTACTACTCTGAGGTCTAGAATTGGTCTCAGTGTTTTGTCCTTTTTTGGTATCAAGAAGTACAGTGAATAAACTCCTGTGTTTATTTGTGTGCTTGGTACTAATTCTATTGCATTTTTTTGCAGTAGTGCTTGAACTTCTATCTCTAGAAGCTGTGAATGGTGTTTTGATAAATTTTGTGATTTTGGTGGTATGTCTGGAGGGAATTGCAGGAATTCTATGCAATAACCATGTTGGATAATTGCTAGGACCCATGTGTCTGTAGTAATTTCCTCCCATGCTTCGTAATATTGGCCTATCCTTCCCCCCACTGGTGTTGTGTGGGGGGGGGTGAGTGACGTGTGAGTCACTGCTTGTTGGTAGTGGTTTTGGGGCTTTGAAATCTTCCTCTATTCCTAGGGAATTGCCCTCCTCTATACTGGCCCCGAAAGCCTCCCCTGTACTGTCCCTGGTAGGTGGACGGTGCGGACTGTGAGGTACTAGCTTGTGTGGCCTGACCCCGAAACCCTCCTCTAAAAGGTGTTTTGCGGAAGGTGGTATAAGATCCTCTGCTCTGCGGGGAGTAGAGTGCGCCCATGGCCTTGGCAGTGTCAGTGTCCTTTTTGAGCTTTTCTATGGCTGTGTCGACCTCCGGACCGAACAGAAGTTTTTCGTTTACTGGCATGTTAAGTACTGCCTGCTGAATTTCTGGCTTGAATCCAGACGTTCTGAGCCATGCGTGCCTACGGATGGTAACCGACGTATTAATGGTCCTTGCGGCTGTGTCTGCTGCATCCATAGAGGAGCGTATTTGATTGTTGGAAATGTTTTGACCCTCCTCAACAACCTGTTTTGCTCTTTTTTGTAGATCTTTTGGGAGATGTTCAATGAGATGCTGCATCTCATCCCAGTGGGCTCGGTCGTATCGCGCTAGCAGCGCTTGTGAGTTTGCGATGCGCCACTGGTTTGCTGCTTGGACAGCGACCCTCTTCCCGGCTGCATCGAACTTTCTGCTTTCTTTATCTGGGGGAGGTGCATCCCCAGAAGTGTGTGAATTTGCCCGTTTTCTGGCAGCCCCTACCACCACAGAATCTGGTGGCAGCTGAGAGGTGATGAATACAGGGTCCGTAGGAGGCGCCTTATACTTTTTGTCCACTCTAGGCGTTACTGCCCTACTTTTAACTGGCTCCTTGAAGATCTCCTTTGCATGGCGTAGCATGCCTGGGAGCATAGGCAGGCTTTGGTAGGAGCTGTGGGTGGAGGAGAGGGTGTTAAATAAAAAGTCATCCTCTACTTGTTCAGAGTGTAGTTCCACATTATGGAACTGTGCTGCTCTAGCCACCACTTGTGAATAGGCTGTGCTGTCCTCAGGTGGTGATGGCCTAGTTGGGTATGTGTCTGGGCTGTTATCAGACACTGGTGCATCGTACAAGTCCCACGCGTCTTGATCTTGGTCATCGTGGCTCATGGCGGTGTGAGCTGGCGAATGTGACGGGGTGTAAGTTGGCGAAGCCGGAGTTACATGTGGAGGCGAGGGAGGAGGTGTTACCTTCTTTGCTGTTTGTTGCTGAGGAGTTTCTAGTGCTATAAACTGAAGTGTTCTCTTTCTTTTGACAGGTGGAAGGGTACTGATCTTCCCTGTCCCCTGCTGAATAAAGATACGCTTTTGCGTGTGATCCACTTCAGTGGATTGCAGTTCCTGTTCGAATCTGTGTTTTTTCATTTGTGAAGACATAGAATGTTCTTCAGTATAGGAGCCTGAAACTGGGTCTGTTGGTGCTTTTTTCGGCTCCGAAAACCCTGTTGTTTGTTTTTTCGGCTCCGAGGTAACTTTCCTCTTCTTTTGAGCCGAAAAATCTTGGCCTCTATGGTCTTCGGCGCCACTGTCTCGGCGTCGATCCGTGTCGACACCGAACTCTCGGTGTCGATGCTTCTCTTTAGCACTCTCTCGGTCCCGAGGAGGCTGCGTGCCGGTGTCTCGACCGGAGTCGGACGATCTCGACACTGAATGGGCCTTTTTCGGTGCCGATTGTTGGTCACCGGGAATTTGGGTTGAGCCATGGCCGGTTGGCAGTGGCGTCCCCTGGGCCTTTTTGCCTTTTTTAAGTTCTGATCTCGACGTCTTACTCACAGTTTTTGTATTGTCGAGTTCGTCGGAGTCTGAATCCTGGATGGAAAAGGATTCCTCCTGTTCCTCTTCTGTCTCGAACTGTCGATGCTCCTTTGGCGTGGACGCCATCTGCAGTCTTCTCGCTCGACGGTCGCGCAGAGTTTTTCGGGACCGGAACGCCCGACAGGCCTCACAGGATTCTTCGCTGTGCTCGGGTGACAGGCACAGGTTACAGACCGAGTGTTGGTCCGTATAAGGATATTTGTTGTGGCATTCAGGGCAGAATCGAAACGGGGTCCGTTCCATCGGCTTTGTTCTCCACGCGGTCGGGCCGACTAGGCCCCGACGGTGTGCCGAAATCTACCCCGAAGGGCACCGAAGCGCTTCGATGTTCAATGCGTCGTCATATGTGTTTATCTCGAACCGGATCGCAACGATACCGTCAAAAATCTTCCGTTTTCAGCTATCTTTCCGTTCCGAAACTCGGAGCGACAGGAACACGTCCGAACCCGATGGCGGAAAGAAAACAATCGAAGATGGAGTCGACGCCCATGCGCAATGAGCACAGAAGGAGGAGTCACTCGGTCCCGTGACTCGAAAACACTTCTTCGAAGAAAAACAACTTGTAACACTCCGACCCAACACCAGATGGCGAGCTATGCAGAACATGTGTATCTACAGCGACAGATGCCATCGAACACAATGTTGCAGTGGGAGCCCTCCCAACCGGATACAGGCTTGTTTCAGTTCTAAAAGCAGTGGAGCAGCGGCTCCAGAGGCCAGGAACAGAAGATGTCTTGCAGAGTGTTCCTTGGAGAGTGTTACTTGACAAATCTGAAGACCCACCACTGCGGGAGACCTTAAGTAACCCTAAAAGGGGGTTGGTCACTCTCTGCAGTGAATCACTTAGGAGAGGGTGTCAGGAACGCCATCTACCTGGCATGACCAGTCAGATGCTCCCAGGTGCCTCTGCCTGCCTTGCTTCCAGGCTTGCAAAGCTCGGTGCACCTCCCTAGGGGGCAAGCTGGACAGGGGGGTGGTCACTCCCCTGTCCTTTGTGTGGATTTGCGCCAGAGCAGGAACAGTGGGTTCCTGTACTGCTGCAAACTCGGTTAGGCAAGGAGGGCACCAAATGTGCCCTTTAAACCAGACTGGGGGCTCTCAGAGGCCACCCCACCCAAGTGACACCTAGTTCTCTAAAGAAGAGGAGGGGTCACACCTCCCTCCTACAGAAAATCCTTTGTTCTGCTTTTCCCTGCTCGAGTTAAGCTCAACAGCTGGAGGGCAGAACCGTGTTTGGGATCTGCAACAGCGTGGGCTGGCAGGCAAACTCAGTAAGGCTGTACAGGCAGAACCAGGGGATCCTCTAAGAAGCCCCCTGCGTACATGGTATCATGTAATTAACAGTGGAATTGTTGCAGCTGCATGATTCCAACATGACCAGTATCCACTACATCCCATATGATGGCTTCCCTGCACATACAAAGCCCAGGAATTGGAGTTGGGGTTTGTAGGGATACCTCTGCTCATGCATGGGTAGCTTAGGAACATGCACTGTGGCAATAGGCTGAAGGGCATACGAGAGGGGTGACTTACAGTGTCCAAGTGCAGTGACCGCAATATAAGGCAAGCCTTATATCTGACGTGAAAGATGCATGCACCTTATCATGCAGGGTTCAAAGGCAGGCCTACAGACACAGTTTGCATGGGCTTCCATGGGTGGCAAAATACATGCTGTTGCCCATGGGAGACCCCTGTGTACCAATGTCCTGGGTCACTAAGTACTATATACTAGGGACTTACATGGGTGCACCAGTTTGCCAATTGTGGGGTGTAAAAAGTGCACCAGCAACCACATTTCTGAGGAGAGAGCCCAGGCACTGGGGTCCTGATTAGCATGATCCCAGTGTACTACAGTCTAAATACATGGACACCAGGAAAAAAGTGGGAGGACCATGTCAGAAAGGTGCTATTTCTATACCATCTTCTCTGTTTGCAAAGTTCCCCATATACTGCGGTAAACACTGCAAAACAATAGTAATGACAGATTATGTTCTATACAGATGCCAGTTAACAATAACTATGATTGTAATCCTCCTCACCGTCAGGCTGCCTATATGGGTGGTAAACATGAATGTCCATGGGCCGGTGAAGGATACTGATAAGCATTGTTTTATTAGCCCCAGTTGTCTTATGAGCTCGGTTAATAGACTTGGTTTCCCAGTCGGTCCAGTAGATGTAGTCCTCGAAGATGGTCAAAGCAAAGATATGTGGGATGTCTTGGCTCAGCACTGCAGCAAAGGAGAAAAAAAGGTCAGCAGAGCTCAATCAGATCACAAAAAAAGTAGACAATTAAACAATAAAACATCCATTTAGAACCACCAGCATTACGGGGTATTCTGTGACGCATGCCTTAAAAATCATGCTGAAAAGAGTATCATTTCATACAAATTGAGAAGCAGATAGCTCATATTTCCACAGCAATATAAACTAAGATTTTGCTAACAGTTTTTTCCTTACCTAAAGCAGGTCATAACAGTGAGCATAGGGGAAAAAGTCACGACCTGCTCCAACTGGGCGTGCTATGCCAATACACAGCCCCATCAATGTGTTTCCCAAATATGCCCTCACATCACACTGCTTTCCTAGAATGCACGTGGCACAAGCAGGTTCTTAAACACCCTGATATATAATCGGACCTCCTAGAGGTGACCCAACACAAACAAGAGTAGTGAACTGTTCCAAAAAAAACTATTGTGTTAATGGGCCTCCTACAGATTAAACAGCCTCCCTGGTGACAAGACATTTATGCAATCATTGCTGTATGTGGTATAACCTTAAGACACTGCTCTGTAACTATCATCAGTGCCTAATACACTTTAAAGATTCTATCCTGCGGCAGCCTTTGCTATGCCAGCGCTAAACACATTACCTTGCTACTGTCAGTGCAAGCATCTTGTGCCCTAAAGATTCTTCCCTACCTCTGCTGCACATCTTGTGGTTCATTTATTTTTGTCATGAATGCCACATTAGTCACAAACCAAATTGGTGGCATTAGAGTGATGGCCGCATCCTAGCCAATCTGTCAGAACTAAAATTCTGTCTTCCCAAATGCCCTACCTGTGTGTCGGTTGCTACCGTCCAGACTTGCAAACTGGATGTAATCCTCGCGAGCATCAGCCCAATAGATGCGACTATTAACATAGTCCAGGGTGAGGCCATTAGGCCAAGTGATTCGACTGTCAACGATCACACTTCGGTTGGAGCCATCCATGCCAATCTTGCCAATCAATGAGTGATCACCCCAGTCTGTCCAGTATAGGTAGCTGTTAGAATTAAAAAGGTAAGTCAAGAAAAAGACACCAACAGGTACTACGCGGCAGCTTAGACAAATAAACACAGCTCTGCAAAGCACATCAATAAAACAAGGGGACTTTGTTAGCAACAATCACTGCAGAGCATACATAAGGAGAAACGTGATGCAAGATGTCAGAGAAGCCTACTTCCGGATCCCTTCATCTACACTCAACTTTAGGCACAGGTTTAAGTATAGAGCAGAAAAAATGACAACTGTGACAAGTGTGGAAAGAGCAGTTAGGATTAGTATGCAACACGTTTAGAGAACACTCCTAATTTTAAATGGACTGGCCATCGTTCGCCCAAGAATGCTTCATATTTATTGACTTTAGTTTTTAAAAAAAATTCATTACTTGGTTACTTTTGCTATCAGTAAAAAACTGTGTTTTACTATTATTATGCAGTTAGATTAACACTGTCCTTTCATAAAACTGTTAATCAGAAAACAATTAATATCTTCTTTTACCCTACTGACTCAACTATAAGACAAAGTTCACATGACATTTATCTAAAATTAGAGTGCTCTCCATAGCATAAAGATCTCTTTGGGTATAACAGATTTTCTCTCAATGTTTAAACAGTTAAACCAGGGACCTCAGGTTGTGTCATAAACCAGACAGAACTCACAAATCAAACTGACTGCAGATCAAATGTACAGCTAAAAGTGTAATGCCCTTCATATGAGTGCATGTCAGCTATCAAGATGCAAAATGTAAAATGCCATTAAGTGCTTAACCTGCAAAAAGTGTTAAGGTCAGGCTCTATACCGAAAGCAGTGCCATTTATTCAGTGTCCACTGTACTTAATCTAGAATTTTTTAATTACTGACCATCTTCTGTACTACCATTCATGAGATGTAGTACCCTTTTTCCAGATACAAATGAAGGTGTTGATAGCATAACATTTCCAATATTTTAATTGCATTGCCTATCAACATCTTTTCAATTCAGCTCATACTTCATTTGTTTCAGTCTTTCATAGTGAGACTTACAATTTAAAATAACTACCAGAACAAATTAAATGACAAAAATAAATCTACATAACATACTATAAAATCTTACTGCAATACACACAATATCGACAATCAATTTTACATTTTCATAGACCGAGTTCTAGGAAGCTGGCTCTGTATATACTATACCAAAGGTATACCGTGCACAAAGTCCAGGGGACGCCAGAAGCTTTACAGAGGCTAAAGTACATAATACCAATGCTCTCTTTTGTGGTAGTGTGGTCTAGCACTTTGGCTTATCAGAGGGTAGTGCTAAGCATTTTTTGTACACACACAGTCAAGGAATGAGGCAGTCTCGAGGACTAACTCCAGGCCCATTGCTTTATGTATCAAAAATATACTTTGTTACTTTATTTCTAGAACCAAAAGAATATTTGTTGCAAGTAAGCACAATTTCAAGTATGTATCACTTCCAGGTATCAAATGCACTTTGTTTAGAATTCACAGATAAGACAGTTTACAGGAGGTAATACTTTTCAGTTTCAAAAGAGGACAGTGCAATTTCAAATAGAAAGCTATGCAGTCCAAGGGGAGGAAAAGCAACCACACAATTTGCAGGCAAGTACTTGACTTACAATCCCGTTTGGGGGACAAGGTATCCACAGAGCAATGTTTAGGAAGACATCGAGGGTGCACCACACTGGGCCAGCCATGTCCAGAGGTCAAGTTTGGTGTCAGGCACCCAATGGAATCCTATAGAGACACGGGTCACTTAGAAAGAAACAGTTTGCAGTGAAGTACCTGCAACTTCAGGGCACAGAACTTGGGGGTTTAGATCAGCACCGGGGGGGCCACAGGTCAGCACCAGACACACCCTCAGCGGCACAGGGGCAGCCAGGTGCAGGGTGCCAACACAGGGTTGACACTCAATGCTTTTCAATGGGGGAACCCTAGGGGGTCACAAAGATGGTGCAGGCTTGGTCCTGGAAGTCGACTAAAGAAAACCAACTGCTGGACAGGTAAATAGAAAGCCCACTGGATATCGCTGGACCGTCTGTTAAATTTCCCAAGGCCGGGGGACTGAGGGTGCACGGGTATCTTGAGGCATTGGGAAATCTTCACCAGAGCCAGTCGGGGTGGGGGTGCGGGGTATAGCTCTGGATTTATGGTGCAGGCATTGTCGTGTTGGACAGGAGGGGTCAACTCAGGGTGGACTCTAGTTCGAAATTGCCTAGGGGCCTTCTCTGGACTTGTGGGCCACCTGGACACGGGCCATGTTGTGCAGGTGCAGAGAGGGTAGGGCTCGCGGATCTGGGGCAGTACTGGAGCCCTTCTTGGAAGTTTCTTTGTGAACAGGGCCACTGTACTCAAAAGATCTGGGGTAGGAAGGCAGTTCTCTAGGGGTTTGTAGGGGTAGCTGGTCGTGCAGGACTAGTCATCTTGTACGGGGAGTACTGAAGCTGCTGCAGGCAGGCCAGTAGGGCTGGGGTCAAGTCAGTTGTCACCTGGAGTCTTCTCTGATGGTGCGGGTCTTGAGTCCTCCTTCTCAGGTCACCAGGAATCTGAAGAGTAAGGTTAAGGGGTGCCCCTTGTAAGCTGGCATGGTGCGTGGTGAACACCTATTGTGTTTGCACCTTATACCAGGTCCAGGCAACCCCTATTGGTTAGTGAGGCAGCGTCTTGGAAGGCAGGGCTCTAGTGGTAGTCCAGGCTGACCCTCAGCAGTCAGCAGAGCCAGCAGAAGCAGTTACAGCCCCCAACAGGCACCCCACTGGCAGCAGGCACAGTAAGTTGCAGTGAGGCCCAGTTAGCACACCTGGAGAGGAGCCCCCGTTGCTGGAAGAGCAGAGGAGAGACTGTCCTGGCAAGGGTGAAGTGCCGGAGGGAGGGGCTATTTGGAGCATGAAGATCCCTTGGCGCAAGAATCAAGAACCCTTGGTTGCTGCAAGAGTCAAGGTGCACAGGGGTACTGTCCTGCAAGGAGAGTCAAGGGCTTACCCTCTCAAAATGGACAGAGGGCTGAGAGGACCAAAGGGACCACTCCATACCACCACCTATGTTGTAGGATCGACGCAGTTCCACAGGAGTGCAGATCCACGAAGCCAGACGTTGTGGTTGTAGGTGCTTGCAGATGCAGGGGGATTCTGCCAAGAATCGGGACAAGGGTGGGGGACTGTAGGAAGTTGGCTCTGTATGTGCTATTTCAAAGTAAGGAATAGCATGCACAGAGTCCAAGGGTTCCCCTTAGAGGTAAAATAGTGGTAAAAACAGATAATACTAATGCTCTATTTTGTGGTAGTGTGGTCGAGCAGTAGGCTTATCCAAGGAGTAGTGTTAAGCATTTGTTGTACATACACATAGACAATAAATGAGGTACACACACTCAGAGACAAATCCAGCCAATAGGTTTTTGTATAGAAAAATATCTTTTCTTAGTTTATTTTAAGAACCACAGGTTCAAATTCTACATGTAATATCTCATTCGAAAGGTATTGCAGGTAAGTACTTTAGGAACTTTAAATCATAAAAATTGCATGTATACTTTTCAAGTTATTGACAAATAGCTGTTTTAAAAGTGGACACAGTGCAATTTTCACAGTTCCTAGGGGAGGTAAGTTTTTGTTAGTTTTACCAGGTAAGTAAGACACTTACAGGGTTCAGTTCTTGGTCCAAGGTAGCCCACCGTTGGGGGTTCAGAGCAACCCCAAAGTTACCACACCAGCAGCTCAGGGCCGGTCAGGTGCAGAGTTCAAAGTGGTGCCCAAAACACATAGGCTAGAATGGAGAGAAGGGGGTGCCCCGGTTCCGGTCTGCTTGCAGGTAAGTACCCACGTCTTCGGAGGGCAGACCAGGGGGGTTTTGTAGGGCACCGGGGGGGACACAAGCCCACACAGAAATTTCACCCTCAGCAGCGCGGGGGCGGCCGGGTGCAGTGTAGAAACAGGCGTCGGGTTCGCAATGTTAGTCTATGAGAGATCTCGGGATCTCTTCAGCGCTGCAGGCAGGCAAGGGGGGGATTCCTCGGGGAAACCTCCACTTGGGCAAGGGAGAGGGACTCCTGGGGGTCACTTCTCCAGTGAAAGTCCGGTCCTTCAGGTCCTGGGGGCTGCGGGTGCAGGGTCTCTCCCAGGCGTCGGGACTTTGGATTCAAAGAGTCGCGGTCAGGGGAAGCCTCGGGATTCCCTCTGCAGGCGGCGCTGTGGGGGCTCAGGGGGGACAGGTTTTGGTACTCACAGTATCAGAGTAGTCCTGGGGTCCCTCCTGAGGTGTTGGATCTCCACCAGCCGAGTCGGGGTCGCCGGGTGCAGTGTTGCAAGTCTCACGCTTCTTGCGGGGAGCTTGCAGGGTTCTTTCAAGGCTGCTGGAAACAAAGTTGCAGCCTTTCTTGGAGCAGGTCCGCTGTCCTCGGGAGTTTCTTGTCTCTTCGAAGCAGGGGCAGTCCTCAGAGGATGTCGAGGTCGCTGGTCCCTTTGGAAGGCGTCGCTGGAGCAGGATCTTTGGAAGGCAGGAGACAGGCCGGTGAGTTTCTGGAGCCAAGGCAGTTGTCGTCTTCTGGTCTTCCTCTGCAGGGGTTTTCAGCTAGGCAGTCCTTCTTCTTGTAGTTTGCAGGAATCTAATTTTCTAGGGTTCAGGGTAGCCCTTAAATACTAAATTTAAGGGCGTGTTTTAGGTCTGGGGGGTTAGTAGCCAATGGCTACTAGCCCTGAGGGTGGGTACACCCTCTTTGTGCCTCCTCCCAAGGGGAGGGGGTCACAATCCTAACCCTATTGGGGGAATCCTCCATCTGCAAGATGGAGGATTTCTAAAAGTCAGAGTCACCTCAGCTCAGGACACCTTAGGGGCTGTCCTGACTGGCCAGTGACTCCTCCTTGTTGCTTTCTTTGTTCCCTCCAGCTTTGCCGCCAAAAGTGGGGGCCGTGGCCGGAGGGGGCGGGCAACTCCACTAAGCTGGAGTGCCCTGCTGGGCTGTGACAAAGGGGTGAGCCTTTGAGGCTCACCGCCAGGTGTCACAGCTCCTGCCTGGGGGAGGTGTTAGCATCTCCACCCAGTGCAGGCTTTGTTACTGGCCTCAGAGTGACAAAGGCACTCTCCCCATGGGGCCAGCAACATGTCTCTGGTGTGGCAGGCTGCTGGAACTAGTCAGCCTACACAGACAGTCGGTTAAGTTTCAGGGGGCACCTCTAAGGTGCCCTCGGTGGTGTATTTTACAATAAAATGTACACTGGCATCAGTGTGCATTTATTGTGCTGAGAAGTTTGATACCAAACTTCCCAGTTTTCAGTGTAGCCATTATGGTGCTGTGGAGTTCGTGTAAATCAGACTCCCAGACCATATACTCTTATGGCTACCCTGCACTTACAATGTCTAAGGTTTTGTTTAGACACTGTAGGGGTACCATGCTCATGCACTGGTACCCTCACTTATGGTATAGTGCACCCTGCCTTAGGGCTGTAAGGCCTGCTAGAGGGGTGTCTTACCTATACTGCATAGGCAGTGAGAGGCTGGCATGGCACCCTGAGGGGAGTGCCATGTCGACTTACTCGTTTTGTCCTCACTAGCACACACAAGCTGGCAAGCAGTGTGTCTGTGCTGAGTGAGAGGTCTCCAGGGTGGCATAAGACATGCTGCAGCCCTTAGAGACCTTCCTTGGCATCAGGGCCCTTGGTACTAGAGGTACCAGTTACAAGGGACTTATCTGGATGCCAGGGTCTGCCAATTGTGGATACAAAAGTACAGGTTAGGGAAAGAACACTGGTGCTGGGGCCTGGTTAGCAGGCCTCAGCACACTTTCAATTGTAAACATAGCATCAGCAAAGGCAAAAAGTCAGGGGGCAACCATGCCAAGGAGGCATTTCCTTACAGGGACAAAGAAAGAAAGAAAAAAAAAAGAGTATTCATTAGGCATGTGGATCCCAAACTATGAGGCGTGGCTCCCTGGTGTGCCATCAAAACTAGCCAGGGGCGCCGCACACAGTTTGGGAACCACTTAGCTATTTCCAGTTCGGACACAATAAAACTACAGCCAGTGGTTCCCAAACTGTGTGCGGCGCCCCTGGCTAGTTTTAATGGCGCACCAGGGAGCCGCGCTCCCAGTTTGGGAACCACTGAAAAGCTCTTCTGGTGGTGGGCCTCCATTGTAGCCCCCTTAATTGACCTCACATCCAAAAGGATGCCCAAGAAAGTTTTAAAGGACAGCTAGTTGTGAAAAACGTTTTGATTACCTCAAAGAGGCCATGTGCTCTGCTCCCATTCCAAGAAGCCCAGGTTACTCCAGGCAGTCCATTTTACAAACAGATGCTTCTGAGGTAGGGATAGGGGCAGGGTTGTGTAGGAAAGTACCCTCTTTTTGGCACAGTTACCCACATTGTTTGGCTGCTATCAGTGTGCTTAGATTTGTGTTACAGGGATCCTGCTAACCAGGACTCCAGTGATTGTTCTCTCTCCCTCTAAATTTGTAGTTAGGTACCTAGGGCACTGGGACACCAGGAGCTCCCTGTGGACTGCAGCATATATTGCGCTACCCATGGGAGTCCATGCAAAATGTGATTGCAGGCCTGCCATTGCAGCCTGCATGAAAAGGTGCATGCACCCTTTTCACCACAGGTCACTTCACCAGGTTACTCTAGGTCACCCCTGTGGTAGGCCCTCCTAGTCTAGAGGGCAGGGTGCAGGCTCCTGTGTGTGAGGACACCCCTGCATAAGCAGAGGTGCCCCTACAAACTCCAGTTCCAATGCACTGGACTTCGTAAGTGCAGGGAAGCCATTTTACCCCTGTACTGGACACATGGACCCATGTCCAGCTACATAATGTTAACTCCCAACCTGGGCATGTTTGGTATGAAACATGTCAGAATCATACCCCAATACTAATGCCGGTATTGGTTGTATGACTCCATGCACTTTGGAGGCTCCCTAGAGGAACCCCCAGTATTGCTCCAACCAGTCATCCAGGACTTTGCAGACAGCCTGTGCTGCTGCAGCCCCCAAGACAGGTGTCTGCCCTCCGGCAGCTTGACCAGCTCAGGCAGGGGAAGGCAGAACAACGGATTTCCTGTGGTTGAGGGCGGTGACACCCTCTCCCTTGGAAATAGGTGTTACAATGCTGAGGAGGGGTAGCCTCCCTAAGCCACCCATTTGCTTTCAGGGACACATTTGGTGCCCCCCTTGCATAAACCAGTTTGCACCAATCCAGGGACCCCGTACTCTGGTGCAAAACTGGACAAAGGAAAGTGGAGTGACCACTCCTCTGTCCATCAACACTCCAGGGGTGGTGCCCAGAGCTCCTTCAGGTGGCCACTTGGTTCTGTCACAAGATGTGCAGTGGCCCCTGGGAGCATCTGAGTGGCCAGGTTCGGCAGGTGACATCAGGTCACAGTGCAAAGTGACCAATCCCCCTGGTAGGGCTATTTAGAGACTCCCTTATGGGAGGGTCCCCAGATTCGTCAGGCAAGGCTCTACCAGGACTCCTCTGCATTGTCTACTTCTGCTACGGGCCACCGGAATCGCGAATGGACACTTCAGGAATCGACAAGACTGCAACCAAGACAACCTCGCCTTGCAACATTGTTTCCAGGGCTCCTTCCTGCAACTGCAACATTTCCACGGTGGAGCATCCTCTGGGGTCCGCAAGACTTCAGCTTCAGCAAGAAGGAATCTCCCTTGGAGTGAAGGGGTCACTCCCCAGCATCTGCAGGTACCTACAGCAATGATGTCCGGCTGCGTGGATCAGCCCTCCAATGGAACTGTGTGTATCCTGCAACACAGGTTGTGGTCTGGAGTGGTTCCCTGGCCGTCTCTGCCGTATGTCCATTTTCAGAGACAGTGAGCCCTTGCCTCTCCTTTCACAACAGTACCCCTATGCACCGTGACTCTTGCAGCAACCGAGGCTTGTTTGCTCCTGATCCAAGGGATCTTCAAGATCCAAGTAGCCTCAGGCTCTAGCACTTCACCCTAGCAAGGACAGCCTCCTCTATGCTGCTCCAGCGACGTGGGACTCTTCTCCAGCTGTGCTTATTGGGCCTCACTGCAACTTACTGTGCCTGCTGTCAGTGAGTTGCCTGTGGTGGCTGTGATTGCTTCTGGTGGCTCTCCTGACTGCTGAGGGTCAGCCCGGACCCCCCCCTCCAAGGCTCAAGTTCCCTGGACCTTGCTGGTCCTCTTCAGCCTTGAAACTCTTAGTTTGTCAAGGCCTGTCGCTGGTTCTCCTAACCACTGACCATCTGCGACCCGGCGAATGACGTGGGACATCATCTGCACAGCTCCAAGGACTTCTCTGCAGCTCCTGGTCTCCACAGCTGACCATCTCCTTCCCATGTCGACCCAGATCATCTTCCTGGGAAGTGTGGGTAGTGTCTCCTGCCCTCTCTGGACACTCCATCGTGGACTGGACTCTGTCCCCTTCTTTTTTAAGTCCTTCTCTTCTACACTCCACTTTGGTCTGGTCCTGTTCTTGCACAATCCATTTTCTAAGCCCTCTTGCTAGTCCTTGGGAATACCAGGTACTTATCTCTGCGTCCGGTTCTACGAGGACACAGGTCTGCAGGGTAGGTTAATCAGCCTACTTACAAGGAATTAGAAAATATTAGTTCCTTTTCCTGACTTGTGATCCTTTAAGAGCTCTATCCTGATATTGGGGATGGGCGACTTTATTGTACGAGCAGAACTAAGTAAGTGACTACTTATCTTTAAATATTGATGAGTATTTGACTTGAAATCTTGGAGTAGATTTTCTCTTTGGTCCTGAAGAAGCGTCATAGGATCCGGCTGGACCATTTGGACGCGAAACATGTAGACCTGCTATAGAGAGATACCATATAGTGTGTTATACTCTTTTTTGAGAGTAGGTGACCATCATTTATCACTCGTTACTCTCTGACTTGTTTTTAATCTTGGTCTTCATCACATAAAACTGATTAAATTATGAGTGATATCTGTTGATGATGAACCAATTTTAATTTTTCTATTCACTCCACTTACACTTGGGTACTTCTAATTGGGCACCCGCTCTAAATAAATGCTTTGGATGTTCTACTACCTGAGCACCCCGGTTAAGAGCACCCCCTCGGGGGGAGCCCGTTAGGCATTGCAGTACCAGCCTAACGAGGAGCTTTCCCAATGATGAAGCCAGTCATCCAATGTGATGCATGAGGGTTCTTGCTCCTGTAGATATTTCGTTCACTCTAAATGATTACTCTCAATAGGAACAGTGTACTTCTAGATTTTTAATGACTACATTGGGAGGCTGTACACTGGACCTGTAATCTCCCGGTCCCTTTCCTATTTTTCCACTTATCTCTGCTCTCCTGGTCACTGGTGGTCACTTAGGTACTCACCTCTAGGGAGTCCAGAGTTCTTCCAGCTTCCCTCTAACTACTCCATACCCTTGGGTGGGGGACCTCACTTCGCATTCTACTATTTTAGTATATGGTTTGACCCTTCCCTAGGGCCCTCACTGTTTTTCACTGGTTCTTACCAAACTTACCCAGTGTACATCTGTTCGTGGCATGTTCCGCTGCAGATTCACATGCTATGCATATTCTGCCATCTAGTGTTGGGCTCGGAATGTTACAAGTTGTTTTTCTTATAAGAAGTCTTTTCGAGTCACGGGATCGAGTGACTCCTCCTCTTCGGCTCCATTGCGCATGGGCATCGACTCCATGTTAGATTGTTTTCCCGCAGAGGGTAAGGTAGGAGTGATAGAGTATAAAGAAAAGATATCCATGCAAATATATATATATATTCCATTTGCATGGATATCTTTTCTTTATACTCTATCACTCCTACCTTACCCTCTGCATATATATATATATATATATATATATATATATATATATATATATATATATATATATATATATATATATATATATATATATATATATATATATATATATATATATGGAAAATGTCACTTACCCAGTGTACATCTGTTCGTGGCATGAGACGCAGCAGATTCACATGCTGTGCATATCCCGCCATCTAGTGTTGGGCTCGGAGTGTTACAAGTTGTTTTTCTTCGAAGAAGTCTTTTCGAGTCACAAGATCGAGGGACTCCTCCCATTTCGGCTCCATTGCGCATGGGCGTCGACTCTATCTTAGATTGTTTTCCCCGCAGAGGGTGAGGTAGGAGTTGTGTATATAGTAATAGTGCCCATGCAATGGAGTAAGTATGTATGTACATAATGTGACTAAAAGTATTATATTTACAAATGTACAAGTTTAATTTTAATCAACTTATAACGGCTACAGGCTCCCGAGGAGGTGGGAGGGCGCATGTGAATCTGCAGCATCTCATGCCACGAACAGATGTACACTGGGTAAGTGACATTTTCCGTTCGATGGCATGTGTAGCTGCAGATACACATGCTGTGCATAGACTAATAAGCAGTTATTTCCCCAAAAGCGGTGGTTTAGCCTGTAGGAGTTGAAGTTGTTTGAAATAATGTTCTTAGTACTGCTTGTCCTACTGTGGCTTGTTGTGTTGTTAACACATCCACGCAGTAATGTTTAGTGAATGTATGAGGCGTAGACCATGTGGCTGCCTTACAGATTTCTGTCATTGGTATATTTCCTAGAAAGGCCATTGTGGCTCCTTTCTATCTAGTGGAGTGTGCCTTCGGTGTAATACGCAGTTCTCTCTTAGCTTTAACATAACAGGTTTGAATACATTTAACTATCCATCTGGCAATGCCTTGTTTGGATATTGGATTTCCTGTATGAGGTTTTTGGTAAGCTACAAACAATTGTTTTGTCTTGCGAAACTGTTTGGTTCTATCAATGTAGTACATTAGAGCTCTTTTTATGTCTAATGTATGTAATGCTCTTTCAGCTACAGAGTCTGGTTGTGGAAAAAACACTGGGAGTTCCACAGATTGGTTTAAGTGGAACGGTGATATGACTTTTGGTAAGAATTTCGGATTTGTACGGAGAACCACTTTATGTTTGTGTATTTGTATAAAGGGTTCTTGTATGGTAAAGGCTTGTATTTCACTTACTCTTCTAAGTGATGTGATAGCTATTAGAAAGGCTACTTTCCAAGTCAGATATTGCATTTCACAAGAATGCATGGGTTCGAATGGTGTGCCCATGAGTCGTGTTAATACAATATTAAGGTTCCACAAAGGTACTGGTGGTGTTCTTGGGGGTATGATTCTTTTTAGTCCCTCCATAAATGCTTTAATGACTGGGTGTAGGAAGTTGGCTCTGTATGCACTATTTCAAAGTAAGGAATAGTATGCACAGAGTCCAAGGGTTCCCCTTAGAGGTAAGATAGTGGCAAAAAGAGAATTCTAATGCTCTATTTTGTGGTAGTGTGGTCGAGCAGAAGGCTTATCAAAGGAGTAGTGTTAAGCATTTGTTGTACACATACAGGCAATAAATGAGGAACACACACTCAGAGACAATTCCAGGCCAATAGGTTTTTGTATAGAAAAATATATTTTCTTAGTTTATTTTAAGAACCACAGGTTCAAGATTTACATGTAATACTTCAAATGAAAGGTATTTCAGGTAGGTACTTTAGGAACATTGAATTAGCAAAATAGCATATACAGTTGTCACATAAATGACATATTGCTATTTTAAAACTAGACAGTGCAATTTTCAACAGTTCCTGGGGGCTGCGGATACAGTGCCTTTACCAGGTGTCGGGTCTTTGACGCAGGCAGTCGTGGTCAGGGGGAGCCTCTGGATTCCCTCTGCAGGCGTCGCTGTGGGGGCTCAGGGGGGTCAACTCTGGCTACTCACGGTCTCGCACTCACCGGGGAGTCCTCCCTGAAGTGATTGTTCTCCACAAGTCGAGCCGGCGGCGTCGGGTGCAGAGTGCCAAGTCTCACGCTTCCGGTGGGAAACGCGTGTTGTTTCAAAGTTGCAGTCTTTGGTGAACAGAGCCGCTGCCCTCGGGAGTTCTTGGTCCTTCTAGATGCAGGGCAGTCCTCTGAGGCTTCAGAGGTCGCTGGTCCCTGTGGAAAGCGTCGCTGGAGCAGGGTCATTAGAAGTGGGAGACAGGCCGGTAGAGCTGGGGCCAAAGCAGTTGGTGTCTCCGTCTTCTCTGCAGGGTTTTTCAGCTTAGCAGTCCTCTTCTTCTTAGGTTGCAGGAATCTGAGTTACTAGGTTCTGGGGAGCCCCTAAATACTGCATTTAGGGGTGTGTTTAGGTCTGGGGGGTTAGTAGCCAATGGCTACTAGCCCTGAGGGTGGCTACACCCTCTTTGTGCCTCCTCCATGAGGGGAGGGGGGCACATTCCTATCCCTATTGGGGGAATCCTCCATCTGCAAGATGGAGGATTTCTAAAAGTCAGAGTCACCTCAGCTCAGGACACCTTAGGGGCTGTCCTGACTGGCCAGTGACGACTCCTTGTTTTTCTCATTATCTCCTCCGGCCTTGCTGCCAAAAGTGGGGTCGTGGCCGGAGAGGGCAGGCAACTCCACTAGCTGGAGTGCCCTGGGGTGCCGTAACAAAAGGGGTGAGCCTTTGAGGCTCACCGCCAGGTGTTACAGTTCCTGCAGGGGGAGGTGAGAAGCACCTCCACCCAGTACAGGCTTTGTTACTAGCCACAGAGTGACAAAGGCACTCTCCCCATGTAGCCAGCAACATGTCTGGTGTGTGGCAGGCTGCTAAAACCAGTCAGCCTACACGGGTAGTTGGTTAAGGTTTCAGGGGGCACCTCTAAGGTGCCCTCTGGGGTGTATGTTACAATAAAATGTACAATGGCATCAGTGTGCATTTATTGTGCTGAGAAGTTTGATATCAAACTTCACAGTTTTCAGTGTAGCCATTATGGTGCTGTGGAGTTCATGCATGACAGACTCCCAGACCATATACTCTTATGGCTACCCTGCACTTACAATGTCTAAGGTTTTGCTTAGACACCGTAGGGGCATAGTGCTCATGCACTTATGCCCTCACCTTTGGTATAGTGCACCCTGCCTTAGGGCTGTAAGGTCTGCTAGAGGGGTGACTTATCTATACTTCATAGGCAGTGTGAGGTTGGCATGGCACCCTGAGGGGAGTGCCATGTCGACTTAGTCTTTTTATCCCCACTAGCACACACAAGCTGGCAAGCAGTGTGTCTGTGCTGAGTGAGGGGTCCCCAGGGTGGCATAAGACATGCTGCAGCCCTTAGAGACCTTCCCTGGCATCAGGGCCCTTGGTACCAGGGGTACCAGTTACAAGGGACTTACCTGGATGCCAGTGTGTGCCAATTGTGGAAACAAAAGTACAGGTTAGGGAAAGAACACTGGTGCTGGGGCCTGGTTAGCAGGCCTTAGCACACTTTCAAATCAAAACTTAGCATCAGCAAAGGCAAAATGTCAGGGGGTAACCATGCCAAGGAGGCATTTCCTTACAGCCACCCTTTGTTTAAATTTATAGGGTTCCACCATTGATGCGAGAAGTGTGTTTGGCGGTCTATCAACACCAGATCTTGAATTTGACCCTGTGCTTGTGTCCATTGTCTTGCTAGACACTGTTGTAAGGGCCTCATGTGTAACCTTGCATTTGGGACAATGGCTATGCATGAAGACATCATGCCTAGAAGTTTCATTACAAACCTTACTGGGTAGTGTTGGTTTGACTGTATGCTTGATGTTACATTTTGGAACGCTTGGACCCTTTGTGGACTTGAAGTGGCAATTGCTCTTTGTGTGTTGAGTGTTGCTCCCAAGTATTGTTGTATTTGGGATGGTTGCAGATTTGATTTCTGGTAATTTATAGAGAACCCTAGTTTGTGTAGAGTTTCTATGACGTATTGCGTGTGAAGAAGACATTGTTGTTGAGTGCTGGTTTTTATTAGCCAGTCGTCCAAATATGGGAATAAGTGCATGTGCTGTCTCCTTATGTGAGCGGCTACTACTGCTAGGCATTTTGTGAATACTCTTGCGGCCGTTGTTATCCCGAACGGTAGCACTTTGAATTGATAGTGTACGCCTTTTATTACAAACCTTAAGTATTTTCTGTGGATGGATGGGTATGTGGAAATGCGCATCCTTGAGATCCAATGTTGACATGTAGTCCTCCTTTTTTAGTAAGGGAACCACGTCTTGAAGTGTTACCATGTGGAAGTGGTCTGATTTGATGAAGAGATTCAGTGTTCTGAGATCTAAGATAGGTCTTAACGTTTTGTCCTTTTTTGGAATTAGGAAATATAGTGAGTAGACGCCTGTTCCTTTCTGATAATTGGGTACTAGCTCTATTGCTTGTTTTTGTAATAGTGCTTGGACTTCTATTTGTAGTAGGTCTAAGTGTTGTTTGGACATATTGTGTGCTCTTGGTGGCACATCTGGCGGGAAATTTGTGAATTCTATGCAATAACCATGTTGGATAATTGATAGGACCCATGCGTCTGTGGTAATATGTATCCAGTTTTGATAATATGCGGTTAGCCTCCCCCCCACTGGTGATAAGTGTTGGGGTTTTGTGACAGTGAAGTCACTGTTTGGTCTGGCTTGGTTTGGTTGCCTGGAACTTTCCCCTTCCTCTTGGGAAATGTCCTCTATAGGAACCACGAAACCCTCCCAATGGATATTTTGCCTGATAGGTGGGTCTGGTTTGAGAGGTGGAAGGCTCTGATGTTTGCTGTCGAAAACCTCCTCTGAATTGTGGTTTCCTAAAGGTGCCTCTGACTTGTGGGGAGTAGAGCGCGCGCCCATGGCTTTGGCCGTGTCCGTGTCTTTATTTAACTTTTCAATTGCTGTGTCCACTTCCGGCCCAAACAATTGTTCTTGGTTAAATGGCATGTTCAAGACTGCTTGTTGGATCTCTGGCTTGAATCCAGAGCTTCTTAACCATGCATGCCTGCGAATGGTTACCGCCGTGTTGACCGTTCGTGCTGCCGTGTCTGCCGAGTCTAGTGCGGACCTTATCTGGTTGTTGGATATGGCCTGTCCTTCTTCCACAACCTGTTGGGCACGTTTCTGGTGTACTTTGGGCAAGTGCTGTATGATGTGTTGCATCTCGTCCAAGTGTGCCCTGTTGTAGCGAGCAAGTAGGGCTTGCGAATTAGCAATACGCCATTGATTGGCTGCTTGTGCTGCCACTCGTTTGCCCGCTGCATCAAACTTTCTGCTCTCTTTGTCAGGCGGTGGAGCGTCACCTAGTATATGGTACCTAGGGACCCAGAGCATTTGTACACCAGGGGTCCCCCCATGGGCCCCAGAATGTATTATGTCACCCATGGGAGCCCATGCAAACTATATCTGCAGGCCTAACATTGCAGCTTGCATGAAAAGGTGCACGCACCCTTTAAACGCTGGTCACTGCACCAAGTCCACTAAGTCACCCCTATGGTAGGTCCTCCTAGCCCAGAGGGTAGGGTGTAGGTGCTTGTGTGGGAGGCCACCTCCGTATGAGCAAAGGTGCCCCTACGAACCACAGTTCCAATACACAGGACTTCGTAAGTGCGGGAGTCCATTTTACATGTGTACAGGACGCAGGTCACCTGTGTCCAGCTAAATAATGTAACTCTGAACCTGGGCATGTTTAATATCAAACATGTGGAATCATACCACAATACTGTTGCCTGTATTGGTTGTATGATTCCATGCACTCTGGGAACTCCTGAGAGGACCCCCCAGTATGGCTCTTGCCAGTCTTCCAGGGTTTGCGGGCAGCCCACACTGCTCCAGACCCTCAGACAGGTTTCAGGCCTCCTTCTGCTTGACCAGTTCAAGCAGGGAAAGGCAAAACAAAGGATTTCCTGTGGGACAGAAGATCCTCCCGACTGACAGCCATGCTCAACAGCTCAGGATACCATATTCCCCGTGTCCAGTCCTGAGCCGCAAGGATGACTTGGGCCTGGTTGTTCCTGATTTTCTTGAGAACTTTGGGCAGGGCAACCCTCCAATGGGGGTAAATAATACACTAATTATATACACTAGTAAAGAGCAATAGGTAAAGAAAAGGTTAGAAAACAGTGCAAATGCAGTTAGACAATAGTGACCCTAGGGGGAGTACAAACCATATACTAAAAAAAATGGAATACGAACACAGGACCCCCCCCCTCCCAACCCCCCCCCCCACACCTAGGTAAGTGGAATGTGTAGAGGGAAGCTGGGAGTACTAGAAAACCACAGAGGTAAGTAACACGGTACCCCCCAGCAACCAGAAAAGCAAGTGTAAATCACTGGAACTTATCCAAACCACCCAAAAGAAAGGAAAAGAGAAAAGAGGACACCCAGACAAGAATGCAAGAAACCAGCAGTGGATTCCTGGAGAGCAAGACCTGTGGAGGGACGGGATCAAGTCCCAAGTCACAGTGGAGTCCAGGAGGAGTAAGAGCTACAACCCAGTGAGCTGTACTTGCATCACTTACGGTGATGAAGATCAGGTCTGCACTGCAGCCCTGGAGCCGGAGAAGAGCTCCAGAGGGAAGCAAATGATGTCCCACGCTGGAATGAAGATTGCAGACGAGAGTTGGTGCAGGAATTCTGCCAACAAGCCTTGGCATAGGCAAATTTGCATTTAGTGGAAAAGTGGAGCTGCCGGGCACCTGCAAGGACCAAGAGGACTCAATCCAGGAGGGGGAGCCAGAGAGGGCCCTCAACGGCAGAAGCAGCACCCACAGGAGTGCCACAGGACGGGGACACAGAAGTTGCAGAAGGAGGCCACACAGCACTATGGAAAGGGATCCCATGCCACCAGAGAACCACGCAGAGGGGTGTGCGTCACAGGAAGGAGTGCTGGGGGCTGGAGCTACACGTTGCCTGAAGATCCCTTGGAGGCGATGCAAACAAGTCTTGGACGCTGGAAGAGATGCGGTGCAAGGGGGTACTGTCCTGCGTGGGAAGGCAAGGGCTTACCTCCAACAAAGTTGGACAGCGGTCAGAGGACCAAGAGGACTACTCCGGACTACCACCCGTGATGCAGGACCCACGCAGCTCAGGATGAGAGGAGATCCATGCAGCTTGTTGTTGTTGCAGTATGTGCCTGCGGTTGCGAGGCAGTGACTCCTTCACTCCAAGGGAGATGATTCCTTCTTGCTTCTTGGTGCTGACTGAAGACTTGCCGCCCTCAGAGGATGCAAAGCCAGAGAAATGTTGCTGGAAGGAGCCATAGAAACAATGTTGCAGAGCAGAGTTGTCGCTGTAGCTGCAGATTGTCGGTTACTGTGAAGTCCAGTTACAGGTCGAATGGCCAGAAGTCAAAGTAAACGTTGCAGAGAAGTCCTGCTGGAGTCTTGCACATCGAATCTGAGGACCCACCCAAGAGAGAGAGACCCTAAATAGCCCTGAAAGGGGGATTGGTCACCTAGCCAGGTGACCACCTTTAAGGAGGGCGCTCCAAAGTCACCTGCCTGTCCTGGTCACTCAGATGCTCCCAGAGTTCCCTGCCAAACTTGGATTCAGAATGGCAGAACCCAGAGACCCTCTGGAGGAGCTCTGGGCACCACCCCTGGGGTGGTGATGGAGAGGGGAGAGGTCACTCCCCTTTGCATTGTCCAGTTTTGCACCAGAGCAGGGACTGGGGGACCCTGAACCAGTGTGGACTGGTTTATGCAGGGAGGGCACCAAATGGGCCCTTCAAAGCATAACAGTGCCCTGGGGAGGCTACCCCTCCCAAGTCATGTAACACCTATTTCCACAATAGAGGGTATTACCCTCTCTTCCAAAGGAAATCCTTTGTTCTGCCTTCCTGGGATTGAGGTGTCCAAGCAGCAGCAGGGCAGAAACCTGTCTGAGCAGTGGCAGCAACTTGGGCTGCCCAGAAAACCCTGGAAGATTGGTAGGAGCAATGCTGGGGGTCCTCTAATGAGCCCCAGAGTGCATGGAATCATACTTCCAATACTGGCAACAGTATTGGGATAGGATTCCAACATGTTTGATACCAAACATGCTTAGGTTCAGAGTAACCATTATGTAGCTTGCACCCTTCCCTCTGGGCTAGAAGGGCCTGCCATAGGGGTCACTTATAGTGACCTGGTGCAGTGAGCTATGGTGAAAAAGAGTGCATGCACCCTTTCAGGTAGGCTGCAATGGCAGGCCTGCACAACATTATGCACGGGCTCCCCATGGGTGGCACAATACATGCTGCAGGCCATGGGGATCCCCTGGTACCCGAATGTCCTGGGTACCTGTGTACTACATACTAGGGAATTACATGGGGGCTCCAGTATGCCAAATGTGGGGAGAAAAAGGTACAGTTAAGTTTTAAGGGAGAGAGCATAACCACTGGGGCCCTGGTTAGCAGGATCCCAATGGACACAGTCAAACACACTGACAACAGTAGACAAATGGGGGTAATCATGCCAAGAAAGAGGGTACTTTCCTACAACCCTGCACCTGAGACCCACAGCCTGAGGAGAAGTGGCCACCGGTGTCCTTATGTGCCCGAGGATCTCAAGTGTTGAGCCCCCCTGTGGGTTCTCCTGGACTAGCCACCTGATGCCGTAACACACCATTACATCAGGACACTCCATAGCCTCCTAACCACCTCCCTCACCCCTGAAGTGAATGTTACTGTGGCTTTGGACCGTGCCCCATGCTCACCTCAAGCGCAGATAAACTGTCCTGTAAGTACCGGTATGCAGTGCCTGTTCATTTCTCAACAGCACAACATTAGGGCACCAGAGGCTGAAAAGCACCTCTGCATCCGGACACCTCAGTGCCTTCCCAAGTGACCTGTTCGTGCTGTTTTGGACCTTGCCCCATACTTACCTTAACTCCAGAAGATGGGCCCTGTAAGTCACTGCTAAGTACCCATATGCAGTATATGCCCCCCTCCCCCCACCCTCCTCACCCCCCCAGGATAACATTACCGCTCCAAAAATTGCACAGTGTCAACTTTTGAAAACTGAAAAAAGGCATAACTCAAAAAAGTACCCACTCAAATTATTTGGGTACAAAAAATTGTATAAAAGTGTGTATCATTTGTATAAATTGGTGTTTAATTTCTTTATTGAGTGTGTGTCTCACTTACGGCCTTTGTGTGTGCGATACATGCTTAGCACCACTCTCTGAAATACCTAATTGCTCGCCCACACTACCATAAAATAGAGCATTTGTGATATAATTTGTGACTGTAATTCTCCTGGGGGTTGCTTGGAGTCTTTACACAGTGTACCTCTTTTTGATCCACTTTATAAAGAGCCAGCTTCCTATAGCATACATACCAGAGATGTTATGTGCATTTAGAGCATTACCCAGTGGTTGCGGCTTACTCATATTTTCTGCCCAAATCAAGCAGCTGACATTTCCAGCACGGCTATGTTTAATTTAACTGAAGCAGGCAACAACAGTCTGGCTGACTAGTGCACATCTTTTCATCTACATTCTTAACACATCTTACCCATTTTGCACATCAACCACTAGCGCCCGAGGCTCCCTTAGACCAGTGCTCACAAGCACTGAACGATAGGCTCCGTTGAGCTTAGACACTTCAATGGTGTCCCGCCCCTTGTCGCACCAATACAGGTTCCCACCAACCCAATCGACAGCCAGTCCATCAGGGTTACTCAAGCCAGTTCGGTGCAGAACCTATGGAAGAATTAAAAAAAAAAGGAACTCCAGTCAAAAAGCATCAAGCTACTATAGTTTATGAGCTAGACGACTATACACCCAGTCAGCCAGGAATCAATACAGAACCAGCAAAGTTTGTCATCAAGCAACAAAAAGCTTAGAATGATCTGTTCAGAAAGCAGGCACCCACAGCTTCAAACCAGCCAGAAATCAAGTAAATATGGACTCACCCAAAAGAAGCAATGGAACAACAGGCTCAGACAGGACTGTGATAGGAACTGCAGGCAGTAACTAGGCAACCAAACAGCCAGGTGACAATAGACTGAAGCAGTTACAGAGCCAAGCACCCCAGGCTTAGCCACACTTTAGCCAGCAACTACACCCTTAACCTATCCAGCAGAAACAAGCAGAAACAGGCACAGCATGTGGTGTGTCAGACAAACTAATAAAAAGGTAAATGGCCTTATAGGCAGAGAGCATGGCTCAAACTAAAAGCACACAAACCCTGAAAACACCCACCTAAGAAGAAATCTACTGTGCCAGTACAGGGCTCCGAATGTTTTACTAACCTCCAGGCTGTACTCTGAAAACTATTACAATGCTACATTATATTAGGTAACTGTGAAATATCAATCTACACAGCTAGACACTCTGCAAATCTAAAAGCGTTCCATTACTAGACACAGAGAGGTGCAGGAAACCGTTGTATGAGTCAGGAGCTAGGGTGGAAATTTCCCTACAGGCACTCCTTACCTGCACATTGCTGCCATTGATATGCATCCGGCGGATCATGCTGCCCTGAGTGGTGACATCAGTCCAATATATCATCTGCTCCCTGTAGTCAAAGTCCAACGCCACTGCATTGTTTAGGCCCTGCATATGACCGCAACCATAACATAGAGTCAAAAAAAAGTATCAAGAAAACATAACATGTTCTAAAATTCTCCAGGACAGAGGTATGTATTTCAATAACTGAAATGCTTAAGCAACCTAAATAAAGAGTAACCCCTGCAGAAAAGGAAGACTGATAAACGTGATACAGGGTAAATCATAAAATAGAACACAATTCTAAGTAAAAAAAAAAAAAAAAATTTTTTTAAAAAACTATGTATTCACAGATTTAAAATTAGGCTTAAAGGAAAAGGGATGCAGATAAATGAGCCAAAGGTGGATGAAGTTTGATAGGCTAATTATTTTATCATCAGCACTTGTACACTGCAGCCTTAGACTGCAAGAGACATTTTAAATAGTTGAGATTTTAGCTCTTTTAAGAAAGCCAGCAGATTAGGAGGTGGCACAGAGTGCAAAATAATAAATTGGAATGATACACTGGGACACTGCCAGCGATTAGAGTTATTGCAAGCATTCCTCCCATTACCTTTTGTGTGTCTAAATGAGTTATATATTCTATCATAAGGTTGGGATTTGCTAGACTATTGGTAGATGTGGACCTGTTTTTTTTAGCAACTACTAAACTTGGGCCTTTTTAATATGATAAAGAATGGGGAGGTGGGATATCAGTGAGGAATCTGCTGCTAGATGGAGCATCCACCAGAAAGAAAAATGTTACTTACTGTGTAAGCACCTGTTCGTGGCAAGAAGTGCTGTAGATTCACATGCTGTGCATACTCCTGCCATCTAATGTTGGGCTTGGACATGTACAAATTGTTCTTCTCCGAAGAAGTCTTTTGAGTCACAAGGTACATTGACTGGTAGTGTGCATGGGATCAGCTCCATTGTTAGATTGTTTTTTCTCACCTTACCCAGAAGGAGAGGACAAAGATGGAGCATAAGGATACAGGAACAATGACCATGGGAAAGGATAAGAAATGTAATAGTTGGCAAGGACACTGTGACATTCAAGGGCATCCGGGGAGGAGGGTGGATGCATAGGAATCTACAGCACTACATGCAACAGATAGCTACATGATAACATTTTTGGGGCATGTGCAGCTGCAGATGTATGACATGCTGTGCACAGCTTTAAAGCGGTTCTCCTGTATGTGCTGGCTAGCCCTAGGATGGTGCAAAAAGCTGAAAAAGTGTATGTGAGTCAGCCTAGCCAACCCTAGCTTGTTGACGAGCCAAAACATCCACCCAAAATTTAGGTAGGTAGGTAGGTATGTTGGGGGGTGGGTGGGTTTGTGTGTACGAGCTAAAACATCCACCCAGAGGGGTGGGTGGGTGTGTGTTGTGTGAGGTGACCAGGTAGCTGCATTGCATAAACTACAGTGATATTATATAGGAAAGTCATAGAAGTCCTTTGTTTATGTACTGAATGCGGTCTGGGAAGGACAGGCAAAGGTCTTTTGGATTTGGCTTAACAGGTCTGTATACACTGACTAGATTTAGAAAGGAAACAATCGTTGTGTCTTTCGGAAATTATAAGTTCTATCAATGTAATACATGCATGCTCTTTTGATTCCGTGAATGAAGAGCTTGTCCTACTACAGACTCTAGCTGTGGGAAGGAAAGAGGTAGTTCTATGGTTTGATTCAGATGGAAGCTTGAGACCATCTTAGGAATAACTTTGTCTTGATGACTACCCTGCATGCATGGACTTGGAAGAAAGGTTTTTCTAGGGTAAGAGCTTGTAGCTCACCGACACATCTGAGGGATCTGCTAGCTGCTAGGAAAGCTACCTTCCAAGACAGAATGAACATGAGTGAAGTGGCTCAAAGGGAGATCACAAAAGTTTGAGTGCTTTGATGACAGGGACTCTGAAAAGGGAGGTTTGTTGTTGAAGGTAAGGTGCAGCAATAGCACCCAAGAGAAGCCTAATGTATGTGTATGCCAGGCCTGATTTCTGAAACTGGAGCAGATAGACAGTGTTGTAGATTGCCACTTGAAGGGGGCAATAAGTATAAGAAAATTGTAGCACACAAACCTCTTCCATTAGGCCGTGTAGCAGGCTCTGACTGTGCGTCTACACAGCTCCTCAAGGACAGCCAAACATTCTGAAAGTAGATTGAGGTACCCAAAATCAAGGACTCCAGGAGCCAGATTACAAGTTTGAGCCGTGGGGTTGGGGTGCCTGTGCATGCCCTGATCCAGTGAGAGATAATCCAGCCGGGTGGACAGCTACTTGTGAAGTACCAGGGACAGCTCAAGGAGGGTGGAGAACCAGGGCTGCCTGGCCCATGTTGGGGCTACTAAGTTGAGAGTAAGGGATGTTTGCTGAAGCATGTGAACCACGAATGGGAAAAGTGGGAGAGACAGAAAAGTGTAGGCAAACATCCCTGACCAGTTCATCCATAGTGCATTGTCCATTGGATGGTGGGTGTGGGAGTCTGTATGAGAAGTTTTGGCGTTTTGCATTTTCTGTGCTGAGGAACAGGTCAATATGTGGAAACCCCCAATGGTGGAAGTACAATAGTAAGGCTTGGGGGTAGAGTTTCCTCTTGTGAACTTGTTGATGTATTGTAAGGAAATGCCTCCTTGGCATGGTTACCCCCTGACTTTTTGCCTTTGCTGATGCTATGTTTTGAATTGAAAGTGTGCTGAGGCCTGCTAACCAGGCCCCAGCACCAGTGTTCTTTCCCTAACCTGTACTTTTGTATCCACAATTGGCACACCCTGCCACCCAGGTAAGTCCCTTGTAACTGGTACCTCTGGTACCAAGGGCCCTGATGCCAGGGAAGGTCTCTAAGGGCTGCAGCATGTCTTATGCCACCCTGGAGACCCCCACTCAGCACAGACACACTGCTTGCCAGCTTGTGTGTGCTGGTGAGAACAAAATGAGTAAGTCGACATGGCACTCCCCTCAGGGTGCCATGCCAGCCTCTCACTGCCTATGCAAGTATAGATAAGTCACCTCTCTAGCAGGCCTTACAGCCCTAAGGCAGGGTGCACTATACCATAGGTGAGGGCACCAGTGCATGAGCACTGTGCCCCTACACTGTCTAAGCCAAACCTTAGACATTGTAAGTGCAGGGTAGCCATAAGAGTATATGGTCTGGGTGTCTGTCAAACACGAACTCCACAGCACCATAATGGCTACACTGAAAACTGGGAAGTTTGGTATCAAACTTCTCAGCATAATAAATGCACACTGATGCCAGTGTACATTTTATTGTGAAACACACCCCAGAGGGCACCTTAGAGGTGCCCCCTGAAACTGTATCCAACTATCGGTGTAGGCTGACTGGTTCCAGCAGCCTGCCACACCAGAGACATGTTGCTGGCCCCATGGGGAGAGTGCCTTTGTCACTCTGAGGCCAGTAACAAAGCCTGCACTGGGTGGAGATGCTAACACCTCCCCCAGGCAGGAGCTGTAACACCTGGCGGTGAGCCTCAAAGGCTCACCCCTTTGTTCCAGCACCGCAGAACACTCCAGCTAGTGGAGTTGCCCGCCCCCTCCGGCCACGGCCCCCACTTTTGGCAGCAAGGCCGGAGAAAATAATGAGAAAAACAAGGAGGAGTCACTGGCCAGTCAGGACAGCCCCTAAGGTGTCCTGAGCTGAGGTGACTCTGACTTTTAGAAATCCTCCATCTTGCAGATGGAGGATTCCCCCAATAGGGATAGGAATGTGACCCCCTCCCCTTGGGAGGAGGCACAAAGAGGGTGTACCCACCCTCAGGGCTAGTAGCCATTGGCTACTAACCCCCCAGACCTAAACACACCCTTAAATTTAGTATTTAAGGGCTCCCCTGAACCTAAGAATTTAGATTCCTGCAACTACAAGAAGAAGAGGACTGCTGAGCTGAAAGACCCCTGCAGAAGAAGAAAAGAAGACACGAACTGCTTTGGCCCCAGACCTACCGGCCTGTCTCCTGCCTTCTAAAGAAACCTGCTCCAGCGACGCTTTCCCCAGGACCAGCGACCTCTGAATCCTCAGAGGACTGCCCTCCTTCAAGAAAGACAAGAAACTCCTGAGGACAGCGGCCCTGCTCCAAAAAGACTGCAACTTTGTTAGAGAGGAGCAGATTTAAAGACCCCTGCAAATCCCCGCAAGAAGCGTGAGACTTGCAACACTGCACCCGGCGACCCCGACTCGACTGGTGGAGAACTAACACCTCAGGGAGGACCCTCCGGCGACTCCAAGACCATGAGTAACCGAAGTTGTCCCCCCTGAGCCCCCACAGCGACGCCTGCAGAGGGAATCCTGAGGCTCCCCCTGACCGCGACTGCCTGACTCTAAAATTCCGACGGCTGGAAAACACCCTGCACCCGCAGCCCCCAGCACCTGAAGGAACGGAACTTCAGTGCAGGAGTGACCCCCAGGAGGCCCTCTCCCTTGCCCAGGTGGTGGCTACCCCGAGGAGCCCCCCCTTGCCTGCCTGCACCACTGAAGAGACCCCTTGGTCTCCCATTGAAACCTACAGAGAACCCGACGCTTGTTTGCACACTGCACCCGGCCGCCCCCGCGCTGCTGAGGGTGTACTTTTTGTGTGGACTTGTGTCCCCCCCGGTGCCCTACAAAACCCCCCTGGTCTGCCCTCCGAAGACGCGGGTACTTACCTGCTGGCAGACCGGAACCGGGGCACCCCCTTCTCTCCATTGAAGCCTATGTGTTTTGGGCACCTCTTTGACCTCTGCACCTGACCGGCCCTGAGCTGCTGGTGTGGTAACTTTGGGGTTGCTCTGAACCCCCAACGGTGGGCTACCTTGGACCCAAAACTGAACCCTGTAGGTGGGTTACTTACCTGCAAAAACTAACAATACTTTACCTCCCCAAGGAACTGTGAAAATTGCACTGTGTCCACTTGTAAAACAGCTATTTGTGTTTTATGTGAAAAGTATATATGCTACTGTAATTATTCAAAGTTCCTAAAGTACTTACCGGCAATACCTTTCAAATGAGATATTACATGTAGAAATTGAACCTGTGGTTCTTAAAATAAACTAAGAAAAGATATTTTTCTATAACAAAACCTATTGGCTGGATTTGTCTCTGAGTGTGTGTTCCTCATTGATTGCCTGTGTGTATGTACAACAAATGCTTAACACTAATCCTTTGATAAGCCTACTGCTCGACCACACTACCACAAAATAGAGCATTATTATTATCTTTTTTCGCCACTATCTTACCTCTAAGGGGAACCCTTGGACTCTGTGCATGCTATTCCTTACTTTGAAATAGCACATACAGAGCCAACTTCCTACATGTATCCTGCTGAGAAGGTCTGCAAAATCGTTGTCCATCCCTGGTATGTACTCTAGCAACAGCAGGTGGCCGGGCGTCCAGAATTCTTGAATGGAGAACTCCTGTGAAAGTGCTATAATATCCAGTGCCCGGTGGTAATGGACATCTGCTGTACTGTGTCAAAGAGGGGCCAGGCTTGCAACAGATTTTGGCATTCGAACACTGAAGGGAGCGATGACTATGGCCCTAGATCAACACTAGATCTTCCCAATAACCCTCCACTTGTGACCATTGTGTTGCGGCATACCTGCAAAGGGCACATATGTAACCGGACATGTGACCCCATCATGCCTAGGAGGCGCATGACCTGCCTGACTGTTATTTAGCGATCTGGCTGAAAAAGAGGAAGCAGCACTTTGAAAGCATGCTGGGCTGGGTAATGCTTTTCCCACACAAGACTCAAGCATGGACCCGATAAAGGGTTGTATCTGCCTACTGATGGTAAAGCCTAGGCTGTGTAGGAGGATGTATAGTAGCCTACGTGTCCTCTAGGCAGTGCTGCTGCACCGGGCTCAGACCAGCTGAGCATCCAATTCAGGAAATACATAGATGCTGTTCCTTCTGAAATGAGTGGCTACCACCCCAAGACACTTTTTGAACACTCCAAAGGGCTGGGCTTTGCACTGATAATCCCGACTGCTTACCACAAACCAGAGATACTGCCAATGTGCAGGATGCATAGGGATGTGGAAACAGGTATCTTTCAAAACTAGGACAGTCATGAAGTTGCCTGTTATAGTAGAGGAATGACAACGTGGAGCGTCACCATGTAAAAGTGTTTGGATAGGATATACTTGTTGAGGGACCTGAGGTGAAGGATTCTGCTTTGGCGTGACAAAGTATAGGGAGTATAACTCTTTATCCCGGTGTTACGGGGGCACAGGTTCTAAGGCCCCTTTTGTGATAAGTGCACGCATCTCCTCTTAGAGCTGATGCTGATATTCATTGGTGAATGTCTGCTTGGGGGGAGGGGATGTTTGGTGGTGTTTGCATGAGTTCTAGACTGTATCTCTGTGCTATATCTACAACCCACTGACCGGAAAGGATCCCTGTTCATTGCGGAATAAACCCCTGCAACCTTCCCCCTACAGGTTTTGAGTGGTCAGGGGAAGGGTAACTGAGTCCATGCTTAGCAGGTGTGGCCCGTTTTGGGGCTGCTCTCCCCCCGTTCTTACCTTTTAAACCTCCCCTGTAGTAACCCCATGAGAGCACTTGCTGTTGTTGCTGTCTGGGGAAGGCGGTGGATGCCTCAGGAGTGGTGGTTTTGGCTCCACCATGGATTTGTGAGCAGCGAAATGTGCTGCAACCCATGGAGGCCAGCAAGACACCCAAGGCTTTGGCTGTGTTGGTGTCCTTATCAATCTCTTCCAGCATCTGGTCAACCGGTGGCCCAATGAAATATTCACTATCAAAAGGCAAGTTGATCAGATGCTACTGAACCTCTGGTTTAAATTAATAAACACACAGCTAGGCGTATCTGTGCAGAAGGATACTAGTATGAATGCCCTGAGCAGCGCTGTCGGCAGCATCCAAGGTACATCCCATGTTGGTATTGGGGATAATTTTTCCCTCTTTTACCAACTTCTGACCCCTCTTTTTTGTACTTGTCCAGGAGGTGTTGCAACAACTCTTCTATCTAGTCCCAGTGGATGCGGTCATACCAAGAGTAACACCTTGTCATGCCGCGGCCGCCGCGGCTCATACGGCGGCCGCGGCATTCCTTTCATGCCGCGGCCTGTGGGCGGGCCGCGGGAGAAGCCGCGGCTGGCGCACGGACCACGGGAGAAGCCGCGGCTCGTGCGCTGGCCGCAGGAAGAGCAAGGGGCCTGATCAGGGGTTGTGGCACTCGCCGCGCCCCTTTCCTTAAGTGTTGCTACAAAGGCAGACGCGGCAGGGCTTGAGACCCCGAGTGGGTTTCAGGCCTAACCGCATATAGCGCATTAGTGCGCTTTACATCCAGTTTCCTTCTACTGCAACTCACATCTGCTCACCACTTACCAACGTCTCCAGGCAAAAGCCGAACCCTTGCACATGGTGGTATTTTTATGCCTGCTTTTTCCTTTCCCAGCATGCTGCCCACTTCCTCTCTTCCCAGCATGCATTGTTTCTCTTTGTTTAGACGCATGTACCTGATTCACTATCACATTCTTTTCCCCAATCCAAGATGGTGGTGTTTCTACTTCCTGTTTCCTACTTCCTGTTTAGAGGTATATAAGGGGAATTCAGCTGCTTGTTCATTGCGTTGCAACACTCCTTGGTGGTAGTCACGCTCTGATTGATTTCTTCCTGCGAATCCAGTGTTTCCTGACCAGTCTTTGTTCTCCAGTCTTCCTGATCTCCAGTCCTAACGCCTTGGTGTCCTCCTATCGTTTCAGGGAGTTCCTGTGGAGGTTTTTTACCCTACTGGGGTTTTTCCTCTGGGACTCCTTCTGGAGGGCACGGACTGTAGTGGCTTGCTCTTGCCAAACAGCACCGTGGCTACCGGAAGGGGTCGCCCGTACCTCGGCCAGAGCAGAACCTGTCGGAACCGGGGCCGTTCCCCTACGCTTCTCAACTACGACGGTAAGCCCATTGAAAACCGTGACAGATTGCAACGCCCAAAACTCCAGTTGCAGTCCGGTATCATGGATAATCCAGTGGCAAACACAGAACCTACGAGCCAGACCCTGCTTATGACGATACAACAACAGGCTCAAGAACTCCAATAGTTACGTACTGAAAATACCGTCTATCAACAAGCCTTTGCATCCAGGACCACAGATGTCCCCTCAGTAGCTGCCACTACACCTCGTTTTTCCGGGGATCCTAACAAGTTAAAAGAATTCCTGGATGCCTTGACGTCTTACTTTGCCTTTCGCCCCTCGCAATTTGTTCAAGACAAGACCAAGGTGGGGTATTTGATTAGTGCCTTATCAGGGCCAGCCTTGGCTTGGGCCACTCCTCTAGTAATCAGAAACGATCCCTGCCTATCTAATTATTCCACCTTTATCACTACTTTTAAACAGATGTATGAACGCCCTGGACTCGAGGCGTCAGCAGAAGAAGCTCTTTGCGAAGTCCAACAAGGGAATCAAGATGTATTACAATACATCACCCGTTTCAGACAATTAGCAGCAGAAACAACCTGGGTGGAACGTACCTTGGTGACACTGTTCCGTAGAGGTCTCAGAGAGGACATTAAAGATGAACTGGTGCACTCTGCTAGAATAGAGAACCTTGAAGGATTGATGGACCAGGCTCTGACGATAGAATATCGGTTGAATGAACGAAGAATGGAGAAAAAGAGTCGTTTGCCATCTCACTCAGTACCGTCTCGCTCCTTCTCTCATCGTACCGAGGAAGTCCGTCCTGAACCTAAGGGGAGTACAGAGGAAGAACCAATGCAGATTGACACGGCTCGAGGACCTTTATCAGCCAGTGAAAGAGAACATAGACGAAAGAAGGGGCTTTTGTCTATATTGTGGTGCAGCTGGTCACCTAATCCGTACTTGCCCCATTCGTCCAACCAAGCCCTTGGGAAACGCCAACTCCCGTCCTCAGTAAGAAGGGTGAGGACGGGATATCGTGATATACCTTCTATTTGTTCTTCCAGGGAGGAAGGAACTGCTCTTTTTCTCTTACCAGTTATCGTTCATCTAACTGATGGCCGGGAAGAAAGAACCTTGGCCTTATTAGACTGCGGAGCCAGTGGCATCTATTTAGATGAAGCTTGGGCCAAAGAACGACAGATAGCACAAATACCTAAGGAAGTACCAGAACAGGTACATACCGTGGATGGGTCACTCTTGGCCTCTGGACCTGTACAATATACTACCCCTACCTTCTGTCTACAGTTTGGAAAACACCAAGAAAATATTTCGTTTGATTTAATTTCATCACCACACCACGTTATGATCCTGGGCATTCCATGGCTCACACGGCACAATCCTTACATTAACTGGGAAACAAGAACCATTTCCTTGTCCTCTCACTTTTGCCAACACCACTGCTATCACGCTGGGGATTATTGGTCCCCAAAAGGTCTCTCAGCAGCAACTCCTAAGGTGGGATGCTCCATTAACGTCCTACAGGGAGTTCCCAGGCATTATCAGGATTATGCCGATGTATTCCAGAAGCCAGAAAAACCTGAACTGCCACCCCACAGAGAATACGACTGTGCCATTCCTTTAGAACCAGATACAGTGGTTCCTTTTGGGCGGATGTACTCCCTCACAGAACCGGAGAAACAGATTTTGAAGGAGTATCTTGATGAGAACCTACAAAGCGGGTTAATTACTCCCTCTTCTTCACCCGCCGGGGCTCCTCTTTTCTTTGTACCAAAGAAAACTAAAGATTTGCGTCCTTGTATCGATTTCAGAGGGTTAAACAGGATCACTATTAAAGATCGGTATCCGTTACCCCTCATAAAGGACATTTTAGAAGCAGTCAGAGGAGCAAAGAGATTCACCAAGCTGGATCTCCGAGGAGCCTACCATCTTCTAAGAATATGAGAAGGTGATGAGTGGAAGACCGCCTTTAGAACACCTTTTGGTCACTATGAATATAGGGTAATGCCATTCGGGCTCACTAATGCCCCTTCCATTTTTCAAAGGTTCATGGATTCTATCTTTTCTGATCTTCTGCAACACACAGTGGTGGTGTATCTTGACGATATTCTAATCTTTTCTGTTCATCCAGAAGAACATTCCAAGCACGTACGCCAAGTCTTAGAGAGACTCCGACAACATCATTTATTCTGCAAACCTGAAAAATGCGAATTTGATCAGACGGAAGTAAAATACTTGGGATATTGCATAAACCAAACCAGAGTCGCCATGGATTCAGACAAGGTGCAGGCTATATTGAATTGGCCATCTCCTTCTTCCATCAAGGAGACTCAGTTTTTTTGGGACTAGCCAACTTCTATCGACAGTTCATAGCAGACTTTGCCCAGAGAACCAGCTATATTACTCAAACCTTTAAAAAAGAACACCTAAAGAAGGGTTTTTGTTGGACACAAGACGCTGAGTTAGCCTTTCAGGAATTAAAGAAAGCCTTTATTCAAGCCCCTATCCTACGACACCCAGACACCAGCAAGCAATTCATTGTTGTCGCAGACGCCTCAGAAAGGGCCATTGGAGCTGCCTTATTGCAAAGACAAGACGATGATGATTTAGAACACCCTGTATTTTACCTATCACACATTTTATCTGATTCCGAGCGGAACTATTCCGTGTTAGAACGTGAATTACTCGCTTTAAAAACCGCGTGCACAGAATGGAGACACTTTTTGATGGGATCTAAGGAACCTTTTGAAGCCCGGACAGATCACAGAAATCTACAGTGCTTAAGAAACTTTCAGTGTCAAAATAGCCGGCAGGCTCGATGGGCTTTCTTTTTCAGCCAATTTGACTTCTATATCACTTACATCCCTGGTTCTCAGAACATCCTGGCGGATGCCTTGTCCCGACGTTATCCTGAGTGCAGCGGTTCTACTGTTCCGAACTTATTTGACAACAACAAGATCATTGGGGTAGCACAGACTTTTTTAGACCAAGTCAAGTCTGAATATGCCCGTCTAGACGAAACAGAGCTGAAAAAGTTGCGTCCGCAACTGTATACAGATCATGGCTATTATTATCATGACAAGGCCCTGTTTTTACCCACTAAAGTAGTACAAACTGAAGCTTTACATATGTGCCATGATTCCCCTATCGCAGGTCATCGAGGAATGAAAGCTACCCAAGAACTTTTGCTGCGCTCCTTCTGGTGGCCAACTCTCAAGGCTGATACTGAGACATATGTATCTGCTTGTCCTATATGTGCTCAAGCCAAGACACCCCGTACCAGACCAGTAGGATTACTCCGTCCATTACCAGTTCCCCCCGGCCCATGGCACACCATCTCCACAGATTTTATGTGCGCCTTACCTTCCTCAATGGGAAACCACGTAATAATGGTAACCATAGACTCCTTCACCAAAATGGCTCACTTCACGGCCTTAAGAAAGTTACCAACGGCTAAGGAATTGGGTCAAATCTTTACTCAAGAAATCTTTCGGCTTCATGGGTTACCTCAGGTCATTATATCGGATAGGGGTCCTCAATATATCTCCCGATTCTGGAATCAATTTTGTAAGACCTTGGGAATCAAGGTGGCCTTGTCATCCGGGTTCCACCCTCAAACCAACGGACAAACGGAACAACTCAACCAGGGTCTCGAACAGTATTTACGTAGCTTCTGCAATGCTACACAAAGTAATTGGGCTACCTATTTACCGCTTGCAGAATTCTCCTATAACAACTCTCTACACAGTGCCTCGAAGGTCTCTCCTTTCTATGGCTCCTACGGTTTCCATCCCAAGGCCTTCCCAACTCCCCTGAGAGATAACTCCAATCTTCCTGCCATCTCCTCCTATGTTCAACAGCTACGGGGTATACAACGAATTATCCATTCCAACCTTGTGGCCACTAAGTTCCGCATGAAAAAGATAGCAGATAGAAGACGTTGTGCGGCTCCTCAATATCAGGTTCATGACAAGGTCTGGCTTTCCTCTAGATTTCTACCTCTCCGACTCACTCAGAACAAATTCAAACCTCGCTTTTATGGCCCCTTCCTAATTCTCAAAAAGATCAACCCAGTGTCTGTGCGTCTTCGCCTGCCCCGGACGTGGAAGATCCACCCTGTATTTCATGTCTCTCAATTGAAACCTTACCGTCCCGATCCTTTTCATAGGCACTTACCCTGTCCCCCTCCTTTGTTGGTTGATAATGTACCTGAGTACGAGGTTCAGGAAATCTGTGACTCTCGGTTTTTCCATGGGCGCCTCCAATATCTTATTCATTGGAAGGGATACCCTACGAGTGAGTGTTCCTGGGAGGATGCCCCTTCAGTTCATGCTCCTCTTTTGGTCCGTCGCTTTTTTCTACTCTTCCCTCACGAACCCGGGGCCTCGGGGGGGCATACTGTCATGCCGCGGCTGCCGCGGCTCTTACGGCGGCCGCAGGCACAGGTTGCCGCGGAGCGGCATTCCTTTCATGCCACGGCCTGTGGGCGGGCCGCGGGGGAAGCCGCGGCAGGCGCACGGACCACGGGAGAAGCCGAGGCTCGTGCGCTAGCCGCAGGAAGAGCAAGGGGCCTGATCAGGGGTTATGGCACTCGCCGCGCCCCTTTCCTTAAGTGTTGCTACAAAGGCAGACGCGGCAGGGCTTGAGACCCCGAGTGGGTTTCAGGCCTAACCGCGTATAGCGCATTAGTGCGCTTTACATCCAGTTTCCTTCTACTGCAACTCACATCTGCTCACCACTTACCAACGTCTCCAGGCAAAAGCCGAACCCTGGCACATGGTGGTATTTTTATGCCTGCTTTTTCCTTTCCCAGCATGCTGCCCACTTCCTCTCTTCCCAGCATGCATTGTTTCTCTTTGTTTAGACGCATGTACCTGATTCACTATCACATTCTTTTCCCCAATCCAAGATGGTGGTGTTTCTACTTCCTGTTTCCTACTTCCTGTTTAGAGGTATATAAGGGGAATTCAGCTGCTTGTTCATTGCGTTGCAACACACCTTGGTGGTAGTCACGCTCTGATTGATTTCTTCCTGCGAATCCAGTGTTTCCTGACCAGTCTTTGTTCTCCAGTCTTCCTGATCTCCAGTCCTAACGCCTTGGTGTCCTCCTTTCGTTTCAGGGAGTTCCTGTGGAGGTTTTTTACCCTACTGGGGTTTTTCCTCTGGGACTCCTTCTGGAGGACACGGACTGTAGTGGCTTGCTCTTGCCAAACAGCACTGTGGCTACCGGAAGGGGTCGCCCCTACCTCGGCCAGAGCAGAACCTGTCGGAACCGGGGCCGTCCCCCTACGCTTCTCAACTACGATGGTAAGCCCATTGAAAACCGTGACACACCTATGGAATTAGCAATACGCCAACATGCAGCAGATTGGGCTGCTACCCTCCTCCCAGCTATGTCAACCTTCCTACTCACCCGGTTTGAGGGGGACATCCCTGTGAGTTTGCATGTTTCTGGGCAGTGTGCACCATAAGAGAATCAGGTGTCAGTTGTTCCCGATGTAAGGAGGTCAGAGGGTGAAGCTTTAAAGTTCTTGTCCTTCTTGGTGGGATGATGCCTTAACTGGCTCCCTAAAGATGTCAGTGCCGGTTTTAGCATTCCCCTAAGCATCGGAAGGTAGTGCGTTGATCTTTATGTGGAAGATGCATCATATGGGGCATAGGGAGACAAGGCTGTCTTCCCCGAATCCCTGAAGTAGGGGAACCCTAAGGAGACTCCGGTGGAGGGTTCACTGGTAGCAGAAGGGAGACTAGGCGTGGGTGTGGTGGAAGAGGCTGGAGAGTTTGGGGTGAAGCGTGAGGTGGAGGTGGTGATGTGTTCTTATTGTGGCATGATGGATTTTTATGCCGTGTCCAAGGATGGATTTATGGCCTCCTCAAAAGAAGGGAATGGGTCTTTAGCCTGAAAAACAGGTTAAGTCTAGACTCACTGGGTTTCAAGCAGAAGATGAATTTGCTGCTGCCTGACATCAAGTTCCTCTAGAAGCTGCTGGAGGGTAGGTTGCTCCTGAGGCGATGGAGGATGGTGCTCCTGAAGTTTGTTTCCTCAGAGCCGAGTGAGTCTTTTGGGCTTCAAGCACTGAGCTGGATTTAGACTCTGAACTCTTTGGTGCCAAGGTTGGCTTCAAGGGCGGCTGTAAGGCTGGGGCCGAAGAACTTGCTGAAGTGAAAGGCTTGTCTCTGAGCCATGGTTTGATGTCCAGCGGGATTTCTGCCTCTCCCGACTTGGTATCTCAATTCTGACCATGTCTGTGTGGGAGTGGCAGACCAGAGTCCACGTCTGGCTTGTGAGGTCTATGATCGGCTTCAGAGGGGTGTTGGAAGATGGAAAAAAAAAAAAACTCACTTCGGCCATCTTAGTAGAAGTATTCTTAGCAGGTGGACACTTGTTGATGATGGTGGCCTATTCCTCTTCCAGCTCCAAAAGTTGGATTTCTGCCCCTTAAGTCTCTGGTTGTTACTCAGGCTCGAACTCCTGTTCTCCGAAAAGGGCTGGAGTGTCTTCCTAACATCCATGCGCTATGGAGGCAGACGCAAGGCGACAATCCTGATGATATACTGAAGAGTCTTTTTATTTAGAAAGACAAGGCACAACTAGAAAGAGCCTTCCTAAATGTCTGGAGACAAACAAAGGTTGCCAACCTGATGTAGGTCTGTCCTTGGGTACTTTGATCAGGCAGTAGCAGAATGGCATCCTTTTAATTATGGCCGCATTCTCCTTTGTTGAGGAATAGAAGGAAGCTCAAAGAGGCCAGGACCTGCAAAGGGTGTCAAAGTAGTTGACCGCAGAAGTGAGGAGATCACTCCAACACTAGGAACCGACATATGTACACTGTGTCTTTCGACCTACTAAGTAGAGGGAACCGAGCAGACCCGGCAAGAACACCACACACCATATCCAACTGGAGCTCAAATGAACATGTCTGATCTCGATGGGGTAGAAAAATCAATGTAACAATGGAGTTGATGACCATGCACATAATTAATCATGGGTGGAGTCCCTCTACCTTGCGAATCAAGACTATTTCGAATAAAAACAACTTGCACACGTCTGAGCACAACACTAGATGGCAGGAATAAGCACAGCATGTGTATCTACAGTTACTCATGCCACAAACAGTGCATTGCAGAAGGCAAGCAACTTGTTCAACTGCTGATACTTCTAACAGCAGATTTCTCATCTTAGAATAGATACCAAAGTGGTACCTCCCCAGGTAAAGGGTCTATAAACTGAAATCAGACCAAAATGTCTTGCCAGTAAGAGCAGAATAAATCTCCTTCCTCCTCATGTGGTTGTCAAAGCAGTAGTGCTTCCTGACTGTATGCAATGATACTCAAGTTGCACCCTGACAGACGTCAATGACAAGCACCCTGTGAGCTAATGCAGTGGTAGAAGCCTTAGCTTTTGTAAAATAGGCTCTTGGACCTACTTGGGGCTGCTTCTTGGCCACTGTAAAGCAGATCCTAAGTCAAAGGACTATATAACTAGACAGAATGCTCTTCTGCACAGCCTTTCCTTTCTTTGCTCCATAGAACACAAGAGAAAGTCCATATTTCACTCGGTGGTCCTTGGTATGATCAATGGAAAAGCTTAAAGCCCTTTTGGGGTACAAGCAATGCTTATTCGAAGGGTGAGGCGGGCAAAGAATGCAGGCATAGTGATGGATTGCCCAATGTAGAAGGGAGTCAAGACAAGAATGAAGCCTGAGTCCTCAGCACCCACCTGTCTGAGAAAAAGATGGTACAAAGTGACAACATAGAAAGTTTACTCATGCGACAATCGTATGTAAACAAGGAAAACTGTCTTTAAACTCAGGATATGTAAAAAGCAGCTAAGCGTTGGCTTGAAGGGCGTACACATGAGACATGTCAACACCAAATTAAGATCTCACTGTGGCACCACAAACGGTTTGGTAGAAAACATGTCAACATTTTTATAAAACTCATCACAACAGGTAATTAAGTACAAGGATGGTCAGTATGGTAAATGCCAAAAAACTGAAAGAGCCTACAAATATCCTTTAATAGTGATCTCTGCAAGGTGTTAGTGATTGAAAAAAAAAAAAACTGCTTTGCTTGTCAATGTTCAGTCTTGCAAATGCCACCTAGATCGCAAATTTCTCACAGCATCTTGCATACATGATCTTCGAAGAAGGCATTCTTGTGGTAAGGATGACATCCACCACTAGAGGGAGCAGGTCATGTATGTGTTTGACCGTGGCAAAAACATCTAGCCATGTTCCTCCCAACTACTGAAAGACGCCCTACTCCACTTCAGGGTGTAGATGTAATTGGCTATCTTCCAAATACTGCCTGCTGGTTTGTCTGCTCTGGCATTCACCTCACCAGGTAATTTGCTCTCAGAAAAATGCTTTGATGCTGCAGCCACCTCCAAAGGAGCAGAGCATCCTGACACCGAAACCTGGACCCCACTCCACTGTGTTTGTTGCAGTACCACATGGTGGTGATGTTGCTCGTGAATATCTGCACCAGCCTCTCACTGATGGACATTAGGAAGGCCTGCAGGGCTGAACAAATAGGGAAAAAAATGCAGCAGAACGATGTGGAGCTGGATCTCTTCTAGAGACCAGTGCCCTGATCTTCCCACCCCCAGAAGACCTACCCAACCTGGCAGAGATGTGCCTGTCACCATCATAAGCTCTGGGTAGGGAAAGGGCAGGGGTCTGCCAAATGCGATCAAGCAGCCCCCACAGCATGGCTAAAGCCATCCTCTCAGAGACCTGGATAACATTGGTCAGACTGCCTTGTTGCTATGCCCACAGGAATATCAGGCTCCATTGCAGAGGCCGCATGTTCCACCTGACAGTTAATGAGGAAGATGCAGCAGGCTAAGTGGCCAACATGCACCAGAGCTGCTTTCAATGTGATACATGGGTTAGCCCGAAATATCAGTGTCGTAGTTTGAATGTCCTAGATTCGCTGTGGCAGATGGATAGCCCTGAACTCCACTGTGTACAAGACTGCAACATAGAATGAAAGCCTCTAGCTCATTTAGTGTGCACCAGAACAATGTCTGAAGGTTTGCATCACCTGGAGGTTGTCCACTATGGAGAGCTCTACTTTACCAGTCAGTCATCTAAGCACAGGTATAGCGGTATCTTCAATGTTCAAAGATAAGTTATGACCATTATCAATATCACTTTCATGAACACAAGTTGGAATGTACCATCTTTCTAGCATGGTTGCATTCATTTTTTGCATGATGTCAGTGTGCTTAGGCTGTAGATCACTGGAATTTAGTTAACCAGGACAGTGCTCGCTTCCCTAAATGTAGTTGCTGATTATCTTTTATACCCACAATTGGCATAATGATGCACCTATGTAAGTCCATAGTATATAGTAATGAAAATGTCACTTACCCAGTGTACATCTGTTCGTGGCATCAGTCGCAGTAGATTCGCATGTTTTGCAATAGCTCGCCATCTGGTGTTGGGCCGGAGTGTTACAAGTTGTTTTTCTTCGAAGAAGTCTTTCGAGTCACGGGACGGAGTGACTCCTCCTTTTGTCTCCATTGCGCATGGGCGTCGACTCCATCTTCGATTGTTTTTCCCCGCAGAGGGTGAGGTAGGAGTTGAATTGTAGTAATAGTGCCCATGCAATGGAGTGACTAAGTATGTACCTATTTAAGGTTGAGATGATACATATACAAATAGTTGAAGGTAACTTCCAAACTGCTACAGGCTCCGGGGGAGGCGGGTGGGCACATGCAAATCTACTGCGACTGATGCCACGAACAGATGTACACTGGGTAAGTGACATTTTCAGTTCAATGGCATCTGTCGCTGTAGATACGCATGTTTTGCATAGACTAGTAAGCAGTTATCTCCCCAAAAGCGGTGGATCAGCCTGTAGGAGTGGAAGTAGTTTGAAATAATGTTCTTAATACAGCTTGACCTACTGTGGCTTGTTGTGCGGATAACACGTCTACACAGTAGTGCTTGGTGAATGTGTGAGGCGCAGACCATGTGGCTGCCTTACATATTTCTTGCATTGGGATGTTTCCTAGAAAGGCCATGGTAGCACCTTTCTTTCTGGTTGAGTGTGCCCTTGGTGTAATGGGCAGCTGTCGTTTAGCTTTAAGGTAGCAGATTTGGATGCATTTAACTATCCATCTGGCTATACCTTGTTTTGATATTGGGTTTCCTGCATAAGGTTTTTGAAATGCAATAAATAGTTGTTTAGTCTTTCTGATGTTCTTTGTTCTGTCAATGTAATACATCAATGCTCTTTTGACATCTAATGTATGTACTGCCCTTTCGGCTACGGTATCTGGCTGTGGAAAGAACACTGGAAGTTCCACTGTTTGGTTTAGATGGAACGGTGAAATAACCTTTGGCAAAATTTAGGATTGGTCCTTAGGACGACCTTATTCTTGTGTAGTTGTATAAAAGGTTCTTGTATTGTAAACGCCTGAATCTCGCTTACTCTTCTTAGGGAAGTAATGGCGATGAGAAATGCCACCTTCCAGGTTAGGAACTGTATTTCGCAGGAGTGCATGGGTTCAAAAGGTGGACCCATAAGTCTAGTTAGGACAACATTTAGGTTCCATGAAGGAACAGGTGGTGTTCTCGGTGGTATAATTCTCCTAAGGCCCTCCATGAATGCTTTAATGACTGGTATCTTATATAGGGAAGTTGAATAGGTAGTCTGCAGGTATGCAGATATTGCTGCAAGGTGTATTTTAATGGAAGAGAAAGCCAGGTTAGATTTTTGTAAGTGAAGCAAGTAACCCACTACATGTTCTGGAGTTGTGTGTAATGGTTGTATTTGATTAATATGGCAGTAGCAGACAAACCTCTTCCATTTACTTGCATAGCAGTGCCTGGTGGATGGCCTTCTGGCTTGCTTTATGACTTCCATACATTCTTGGGTAAGTTGTAAGTGCCCGAATTCTAGGATTTCAGGAGCCAGATTGCTAGATTCAGCGATGCTGGATCTGGGTGTCTGATCTTTTGGTTGTGTTGTGTCAACAGATCTGGCCTGTTGGGCAATTTGATGCAGGGTACCACTGATAGGTCTAGCAGCGTTGTGTACCAGGGTTGCCTTGCCCAAGTTGGTGCTATTAATATGAGTTTGAGTTTGTTTTGACTGAGTTTGTTTACCAGGTAAGGAAGGAGAGGGAGAGGAGGAAAAGTGTAAGCAAATATCCCTGACCAGTTCATCCATAGGGCATTGCCTTGGGACTGTTTGTGTGGGTATCTGGATGCAAAGTTTTGGCATTTTGCGTTCTCCTTTGTCGCAAACAAGTCTATCTGAGGTGTTCCCCAGAGTTTGAAATAAGTGTTCAGAATTTGGGGGTGAATTTCCCATTCGTGGACCTGTTGGTGATCTCGAGAGAGATTGTCTGCGAGTTGATTTTGGATCCCTGGTATAAATTGTGCTAATAGGCGAATTTGGTTGTGAATTGCCCAACGCCAAATCTTTTGTGCTAGCAGGCTTAACTGCGTGGAGTGCGTCCCCCCTTGCTTGTTTAGGTAATACATTGTTGTCATGTTGTCTGTTTTGACGAGAATGTATTTGTGAACTATTATTGGTTGGAAAGCTTTTAGTGCTTGAAAAACTGCTAGAAGTTCTAGGTGATTTATATGCAGTTTTGTTTGATGTACGTCCCATTGTCCTTGGATGCTGTGCTGATTGAGGTGTGCTCCCCACCCGGTCATGGAAGCATCTGTTGTTATTACGTATTGTGGCACTGGGTCTTGGAAAGGCCGCCCTTTGTTTAAATTTATGTTGTTCCACCACAGAAGCGAGAGGTAAGTTTGGCGGTCTATTAACACCAGATCTAGAAGGTGACCCTGTGCTTGAGACCACTGTGATGCTAGGCACTGTTGTAAGGGCCTCATGTGCAGTCTTGCGTTTGGGACAATGGCTATGCATGAAGACATCATGCCTAGGAGTTGTAATACCATCTTTGCTTGTATCCTTTGTGTTGGATACATGCGTTGTATGATGGTGTTGAAATTTTGAATTCTTTGGGGACTTGGAGTGGCTACTCCTTTTGATGTGTCTATTATGGCTCCTAGGTATTGTTGTACCTTGCGCGGCAGAATGTTGGATTTTGTGAAGTTGACGGTGAACCCTAGTTTGAAGAGGGTTTGTATGATATGATTTGTGTGATTTGAGCACTCTATTAACGAATGGGCCTTGATTAGCCAGTCGTCCAGATATGGGAACACATGTATTTGCTGCCTTCTTATGTGTGCAGCGACTACCGCTAGACATTTGGTAAAGACTCTTGGTGCGGTTGTTAATCCGAAAGGCAGTACCTTGAATTGGTAATGTATTCCTTTGAATACAAACCTTAGGTATTTCCTGTGCGATGGGTGTATTGGTATATGGAAATAAGCATCCTTGAGGTCTAAAGTTGCCATGTAGTCGTGTAGTTTTAGCAATGGTAATACTTCTTGTAGTGTGACCATGTGAAAGTGGTCTGATTTGATGAAAGTGTTCACTACTCTGAGGTCTAGGATTGGTCTCAGCGTTTTCTCCTTCTTTGGAATCAGAAAGTACAGTGAGTAAACTCCTGTGTTTATTTGTGTGTTTGGCACTAATTCGATTGCATTCTTTTGCAATAGTGCCTGCACTTCTATCTCCAGGAGATTGGAATGATGTTTTGTCAAATTCTGTGCTTTTGGTGGTATGTTTGGAGGGAATTGTAGAAATTCTATGCAATAACCATGTTGGATAATTGCTAGAACCCAAGTGTCAGTAGTGATTTCCTCCCATGCTTTGTAATAATGACTTATTCTTCCCCCCACTGGTGTTGTGTGGAGGGGGTGAGTGACATGTGAGTCACTGTTTAGTAGTAGGGGTTTTGGGGCTTTGAAATCTTCCTCTATTTCTAGGGAATTGCCCTCCTCTATATTGTCCCCGAAAACCTCCTCTATACTGTCCCTGGTAACTGGACGGTGTTGCTTGTGAGGTGCTGGCTTGTGTGCTCTGACCCCGAAACCCCCCTCTAAAGGGTGTTTTACGGAATGTGCTGTAATTCCCTCTGCTCTTCGGGGAGTAGAGTGCGCCCATGGCTTTGGCAGTGTCCGTGTCTTTTTTGAGTTTCTCAATCGCTGTGTCCACTTCTGGGCCGAACAGTTCCTTTTCGTTAAAAGGCATATTGAGAACTGCTTGCTGAATCTCTGGTTTAAATCCAGACGTTCGGAGCCATGCATGCCTTCTGATAGTTACAGATGTATTAATTGTCCGTGCAGCTGTATCTGCAGCGTCCATGGAGGAGCGGATCTGGTTGTTGGAAATGGTCTGTCCCTCCTCAACCACTTGTTTTGCCCTATTTTGTAGATCCTTGGGCAGATGTTCAATGAGATGTTGCATCTCATCCCAATGGGCTCTGTCATAGCGCGCAAGTAGTGCCTGGGAGTTCGCGATGCGCCACTGTTTGCAGCTTGTGCTGCGACTCTCTTACCAGCTGCATCGAACTTGCGGCTTTCTTTATCTGGGGGTGGTGCATCTCCAGATGTGTGGGAGTTGGCCCTTTCCTAGCTGCTCCTACAACAACAGAGTCTGGTGGCAGCTGTGTAGTGATGAAAACCGGGTCTGTAGGAGGCACCTTATACTTTTTTTCCACCCTTGGTGTGATAGCCCTACTTTTGACCGGCTCCTTAAAGATTTCTTTTGCGTGCCGGAGCATACCAGGGAGCATAGGCAGGCTTTGGTATGAGCTGTGGGTGGAGGAGAGTGTGTTGAATAAAAAATCATCCTCGACCTGTTCTGAGTGGAGGCTTACATTGTGAAATTGTGCTGCTCTAGCCACCACTTGAGAGTACGCAGTGCTGTCCTCTGGTGGAGATGGCTTCGTAGGGTATGCCTCCGGACTGTTATCTGACACTGGGGCGTCGTATAGGTCCCATGCGTCTTGATCTTGGTCACCCTGGCTCATGGTGGTGTGAGCTGGGGAGTGTGATGGAGTTTGTGCTGGTGAGACGTTAATTACGGGCGGTGGAGAGGGTGGTGGGGTAACTCTTTTCACCACTTTTGGTTGTGGTGTCTGTTCAGTTTGGAACTCCAACCTTCTCTTTCTTCTAATAGGGGGAAGGGTGCTTATCTTTCCTGGCCCCTGCTGTATGAAAATACGCTTTTGCGTATGGTCCACATCAGTTGATTGTAGCTCTTCCTCAAACCTATGCTTTTGCATTTGGGAGGTTAGCGAGTGCTCTTCTGTATAAGAGCCTGAAGCTGGGTCGGTTGCAGTTTGTTTCGGTACCGAAACCCTGTCTGCATCCTTTTTTGGCTCCGAGGTGACTTTTTTCTTTTTCGGGGCCGAAACCTCTCGGCGCCGATCTTCTTCGGGGCCGCTGTCTCGGCGTCGAGCCGTGTCTACACCGGCATCTCGGTGTCGATGCTTGTCTCCAGCACTTTCTCGGTCCCGAGAAGGCTGCGTGCCGGTGTCTCGACCGGAGTCGGACGATCTCGGCACTGTTTGGGCCTTTTTCGGTGCCGACGGTCGGTCACCGAATTTATGGGTCGAGCCATGGCCTGGTGGCAGTGGCGTCCCCTGGGCCTTGTAAATCTTCCTCTGAGTGGTTTTCGACGTCTTACTCACGGTTTGTGTATCGTCGAATCCTTCGGAGTCCGAGTCTTGGATCGAGAAGGTACCTTCCTCTTCTTGTTCCTCGAACTCTCGGTGGGCTGTCGGCGCGGACGCCATCTGAAGTCTTCTGGCTCGACGGTCTCGGAGTGTTTTTCGGGACCGGAACGCACGACAGCCCTCGCAGGTGTCTTCACTGTGCTCAGGTGACAGGCACAGGTTGCAGACCAAGTGTTGGTCTGTGTAGGGGTATTTACTGTGGCATTTGGGGCAGAAACGGAACGGGGTCCGTTCCATCGGCGTTCTTCAGCACGTGGTCGGGCCGACCAGGCCCCGACGGGGGATCGAAAAAACTACTCCGAAGGGCACCGGAGCTCTTCGATCCTTCGACGTGGTGTTGAATCTAACTACGCCGATCCCAAACGCAACAATACCGACGAAAATCTTCCGAAATTTAGCTATTTTTCTGTTCCGAAACTCGGAGCGACAAGAACACGTCCGAACCCGATGGCGGAAAAAAAACAATCGAAGATGGAGTCGACGCCCATGCGCAATGGAGACAAAAGGAGGAGTCACTCGGTCCCGTGACTCGAAAGACTTCTTCGAAGAAAAACAACTTGTAACACTCCGGCCCAACACCAGATGGCGAGCTATTGCAAAACATGCGTATCTACAGCGACAGATGCCATCGAACTTATGTTTCCCAGGGCACTGGTATAGCAGGGGTCCCCCATAGGATGCCACATGTATTATGCCACCGATGGGAGCCCATGCAAAGTGTGACTGCAGGCCTGCCATTGCCGCCTGGGTGAAATGGTGAAAGCACCCATTCACCACCAAACCTGACCACTGCACTTAGACATTGTAAGTCACCCACCTAGTAGTCCCTTTAGCACAATCATGTGCCTAAGAGTGAGGGTACCCCTGCATGAGCAGGGTGCCCCTACAGACCCCAGGCCAATTCCTGGACTTTAAGTGTGGGGAACCCATCTTAAGGTATGTAGTGGGCACTGGTGAACACGAGTGGTCCAACTACATAATGGCTTCTCCAAGTCTAGGCATTTTTTATATCAAACATTTTAGTTGCTTGATACCATGTACTCTGGGGGTTCCTTACAGGATCCCCCAGTCCTGCCTGTGCAGCTTTACAGGATCCAGCTGTCAGCCCACGCTACTGACCCCAGACACTGTTCTGCCTTCCTGCTGGTGATCCAGGCTCAGGCTGGAGAAGCAGAACAAAGAATTGCCTGCAAGGGAGAGGAGTGACCCTCTCCCCCTGTGTTTCAGGTGTCAAAAGGCTGGGGTGGAAAGGTCTATGAGCGCCACCAGACTGCTTTGAAAGGCACATTTGGTGCCCTCCTTGCATAATCCCATTTGCACCAGATCAGGAACTCCTGGTTCCCGCTCTGGCGCGAAACTACACAAGGGATGGGGACAGGGGAGTGACCAATGCCCTGTCTAGCCCCTCCTCTAGGAGCACAGAGATCTGCCAGGTGGCCACTTCATTCTACTATCCTGGAAATAAGATGTGCAGAGGTCCCCTGGGAGCACCTGAATGGTTAGGACAGGTAGATGATGTCCCTGACCCCCTCTGACAGGTGGGTCACTGCAGAGTGACCAACTCCCTTTTAGGGTTACAAAAGGGCTCCCTCGCGGGTGGGCACTCAGATTAGTCGGGCAAGACTCTCCAAGGAACTCTCTGCAAAACATCATCTGCTTCTGGCCTCTAGAACCGTTGCTGGTCTTCGTTGGAATTGAACAAGTCTGCTTCTGATGGGAAGGCTCCCATCACAACATTGTTTCTCCAGATTCTGGTCACAACGACTTAGTTTGCACCTGGAACCAGTAAGCTCCCTAGTAGTGAAGGAGTCACTCCCCTGCATCCGCAGGCACCTCAAGACAACGTTGACCAGCTGGTTGGTTCTGCTGTCCATGGACATCTGAAGATCCTGCAACACAGGTGGTGAGTCTGTGGCCTCTTCTGGGTTCTGACTGTCTTCTACCAATTTGGGAGACTGTGGGCCCCTGCTCCTGCCATTGGACTGGCAACCCGTGCACCGCAACTGCTGCACTTGCCAAGGCTTGCTGGCTCCAAGAAGTTCCGGCCTCCAGCACTCTGCAATCCGAAGATCAGCCCCTGTCCTGCAACCCCTGCGACATGGGACTTCTGTTCTGTTAGGCTGGTAAGGCCTCCTTGTGATTCCCTGTGTACAGCGCATCTGGGTCACTCGTGGGGGCTCCCTGACTTCTGCTGGCCTTCCAGTGTAATTAATGTCACCCTGACACCCCCTCTTAGGTAGAGTCTCCTGGACCTTGCTGGGCCCCATAACTTTTCTAACTCTTCTGCAACTTCTGTTTGCATTTGCCAGTGCTTGTTGGTGACCTGGCTGTTCACCTCCCCTCCTGCAATCCATCGAACGTCGAGGGAAGCTCGTAGGTGACTCTTGGGATTTTCTGCAGCTCCTGGACCCCGCAGCTGGACTTCTTTTTCCACCGACTTGCAGGAACTTGAGCTTCAGGAGGGTGGGCATTGTCACCTGCATCAACTTGGCACCTCTGAGGGTGCTGGACTCTGTCTTCTTCCTTGGCATGTCCCCCACGTCCGGAATCTGTCCCTGGGTTCCACCGGCCTGGCAGTGACAGCAGCTGGACAATCTGAGGCATCCACTAAATTCAGAGATAGTCCCTTCTTCCCTCTACATCTGGGCCCTCATGTCTTCTGGCTATCCTCGGGTAGGGGCACTCTACATCCACCCTCGTCTGCTGGTTTCCTCAGGGTCTGCTGGGAAGAGTCCGGATTTCCACAAACTCCAACCACTACTCTTTGTGTTAGGCTATGGGACAACTGGGTGGGTAACTATCTTGCACCTGGTTGCTGGGAACACTTACTGTACTTACCTCTGGTGTTTCTAACTTCCCCCAGCCCCTAGCTAACTACCACACTTACCTACGCGCGGGTCACTGTTTCACATTCCACTTTTTTAGTACATGGTTCCCTCCCCTCACCCCTCCCTAGGACCTTATGTATTTCTATGCTATTTCGGATGGTTATTTTTTGTACATACTGTGTGGAAATATCTCCAAAGGGAGATAAACCAATGCTAGTCTAGTAGTAGTGCTGTTATAAAGTTTCCTTAATTTTGCAACACTTGTGTGGTTCTTTCTTGTGAGTGAGTCACTGTCGGACTACTGTGGTACTGCAAGTGCTTTACATTCCTCCTGGATAGGTTTCACCTGCTCACCTCAGCTATCCCTAGAGCACTTTTGGTATCTGGACACCTATTCACTATCACTAAGGGTTGCCTGGACTCATTATAGGGTGCCACACCATTGGTGTACGCCATAAACTGAGCCAACATCCTACCACATAAAGGACACTGGTGAGGCCAAAATTGATTACAGCAAACAAAGTGGTCCAGGCCTATTGAAAAACACAGTCTGTGGGACTGCAGGACACACAAATAAAAATAGGACCACACAGGTCTAATGACACATCTAGCAGCCCCAGTCCAGAGGAGACAGGATCTGGACAAGTGTGAGCTTTTTCACTTTTATCTTTGTGCAAGAAGGTATTCAGAGGCCAGAGGTCCAGACTAAGGATTAAGCCCCTGTCCTTCTTCAGAACGAGGCAGTAGTGAGTGTAACAACCCCCTCTTCTTTCTGAGTCCAGAAACCTCTTGATAGCGCCTCTAGAAAGAAACAGCCACACCTCCTGTAACAGAAAGAACAAGTGCTCACCAGAAATCTGCTTTGGCGTGAGAGTAATAGTGCACATGGGTAGGGAGAAAAGGTGGAGCATAGCCATTGTGAATCATTTACAAGACCCATCTGTCTGATGTGATGGATCGCCAACTTGGGAAGAAATGTGTAAAGCTACCCCCCACCGTGAGAGAGCACTAAAAATTGCCCAATGCGATTGTTACATTTTTAAATGGCTTAAAGTATGCATTTTAAGGATCACTCTTCTATACAGCAGAATGTGGTATGTGAATACTGTGGAAAGGGTCCAGGAGCTCCCCAGTGAGTGGACACGACTTGCTAAGCATTCCCAAAGTGCTCTATTTAAGGGGAGTGCAGGGTAGTGTGGTCGAGCAGCCTTAGCTTTAACACAAAGGAGTGCAATACATCTACAAATACACACAATAGTTATTATATGAGACACACAACTCAAGAAGGAGATTCACACCAATTAATAAAAATAGTAAGTATCTTTATATATGAGAAAAATTGTTCAGGTAAGTACATTTTTAAATCTGAACTCTTTTCACTTTAAAAAGAGGACACAGCGCAATGTCTCAGTTTTACAATGTTATTCTTTAGGAAGAAAACAAGTTCTACAAACAGGTAGAGTACAGCGACTTACAAGACCAATCTCCAGGAGTTAAGGTGAGCAGTGGGCAAGGTCCAAGGCAGCACCCACAACACACACTCAGTGGATAAGCTTCAGTCGCTCACCCCAGCTACCCCTAGAGAGCTTTTGCTATCTGTATACCTATTCACTATCACTAAGGGTTGCCTGGACTCCTAATAGGGTGCCGCACCATAGGTGTGCACCATAACCTGAGCCAGCTTCCTACACACTCAATATACAGAACCATTAAGTCAAAGTCCACCAAGACAGCAACCCAAGACTAACTGCCCCCCCCTCAGCCCCCCCGGGTGAATCCAGAATGCTAATGCTACTAACAGTGGGTGGGTTGTGGGTGGGTACTACCAATGACAAAAGAAATATGGCGTGTGTAAAAAGGGATGGGAGGGGAAACCAGTCACTGAAGAATTAAAGGACGTAAACCACAACAGTTTTCAAAATAGCTATGTGGGTTTTCAGAGATGAAAAGATTAACAAACAAAACATTTCTTTTAAGCTTGAAAAACAAAGAACCTGAGACTTTTAAGTTTGACAAAGGTGTATGGAGGAAACTAAATAATTTGACTTGCTTAAGTTGGGTGGCTTAGTTGAAAGAATGTGAATATGTAGGCTTGCATTTTTGATTGAATACAAAAATAAATTGAAATATGGCTATTATCCGAAGAAGGGACGAGTTTACCCAAAAGGCAGTACAATATTGTTTGATGGAAAAATACTGGTGAATTTCACAGCATTTCAAGTCATTGTTTAAATATATCATAAATAATAATCTAAAATGTCATGACCCATTCATAACATCTGGTCAAGGTATTTCTCACACACATCTAGTACATAGTGGATCTCAGCAGAAATACTGTAACAGATTGTGGTTGACAGCTAGGGTTAGATAACTAATTAACAGAAAATACTCTCTAAACTATGTGAGAGATCAACTCTTTAGGCATGCAGAGTTACTAATGTAAACTAAACAGATTTTATGTATAAACTGGCTCTGTACTGCTGGCACCTCTGAAGCAGCTAAAACACACTAACCAAATCAATTGACTCTTAAATTTTGGTTTGGATCTTTTACCTGTTTCAACAAAGTATAGTTGGTTGCATCCAAGTTAATCCTTCGCAGGTAGTAGCGATTGGCAAAAATCAAGAACGCCTCTTCTTCTGCGGAGAGAAAGGGGAATTAACTCTCACCTTTACAACCATTTTCGAAGTGCAGGCCAGTGACATTGTCAACCCATTTAAGAACAACAGCCAAATTCATTGTCTTTAAATGGCAACAACCAAAATTGAAAAAGCTTAACTTAGCCAGTGGGGACGTGGGAGTGCAGTCACAATCATTTGAGTGTTGTTTTAAAACGTGTTACGGTAATTAATATATTCTAATTTTTATGTATAGAGCCTACTTGCTCCCAGAACAAGTTCGGGGATGCAAGTTACATAATAAAGCAAGGACATGTGTAAGATGTTTTGAGATTGTCAGGCTTTCCCATAGTGAATTTCAAACAACTACAAACCTTTTGATTGAAGTGTATCTATGTAGGAAGGGGTGAGAAGGATTATACCTCACACTAATTTTCCTAGAAGATCTCTTGCTTCATCATGCACACATTGTGCTTTTCATCATTTATTTTAGCCATCTGTTTTTTTTTTACAACATAGTTTCAATAAGGCCAGTTAAAGGTTTGTCATTGGCTTGCATGCTTTAATACCTTTTCCACGCAAAATGCATCACTGATAGAAGGCTTCTGAATACTGCACTGATTCTGCACACATGGTATCAAAGACACTTGGGTATTCATCAAAGAAAGATCCCATGAACTGCAGAATTTGTACAAGCTCCAGCCCAACTGATTTTCCTTGGCATGTTGAGGAAGGAACATGTTAATAACCCTGTAAGCATTTGTTCATGGCATGTAGTGCTGCAGATTCATATTCTGTGCATATTCCTGCCATATAGTGTTGGGTTCGGAAGTGTGCAACTTGTTTTTGTTAAAAGAAGACTTTTTGAGTCTTGAGGTGTGGTGACTTCACTTATTGTAGGCAAAGAGCATCGTCATCGGGCTCCATAGTCAGATTGTTTATCCATTCTGGAGGGCTAAGATGTAGATGGAGCACAGAGATACAAAAGAGATGACCATGCAGAGAAAAGGAAATAAGGATGAGAGTATCTGTTACAAACCCCAGGTGGCCAGGAATGAGGGTGGCCGCAGGTGAATGTACAGCACTACATGACATGAACAGATGCTTACAGGTAAGTAACAATTTCTGTTTGTGGCATGTGCAGTTGCAGTCGCACATGCTGTGCATAGAATGTATAGCTATCCTCTTAAGGTGGTGGCTCAGCCTAAGGATGTTGCAGAAGACTGAAATCATGTACATAAGACAGCTTGGCCATCTCTAGCTTGTGGCCGAGCCAGGACATCCACACAGTAATATTTAGTGAAAGTGTGAGGAGTGGAAGAAGTAGTTGCTATGCAGCTATTAGTTATAGGTATGTTCCCTAAAAAACTCATAGAAGCCCGTCTTTTGTGAGTGGAAAGGGGTCTGGGAGAGACAGATAGGGATCCTTAGCTTTAGCATAGCAAGTCTGGATACACTTGACAAGCCAACGAGCAATACCTGCTCTGGAAATCAAACTGCCTTTATGTGGTTTTGAGTAGGAAACAGAGTTGCTGTGTTTTACGAAAGGGGTTTGTTTATCCAAATAATACATTAACGCTCTTTTGACATCCAGGGATTCCAAGGCGTATTCCACTACAGGCTCTGGATGTGTAGAGAAAATTGGCAACTCAATATTTTGATTGAGATGAAAACTACAAATCACCTTAGGGACAGTTAGAGAGTGTACCTCACCGACTCACCTGAGGGAAGTGATAACTGCAAGGAATGCCACCTGCTACGAAAGAAACTGAAGAGGGCAAGAGTAAAAAGGCGGGCCAATGAGCTTAGGGTGTGCAAAGTTAAGATTCCACGCCAGAGATGGAGGCATCCAGGGCGGAATAATGAAGGCCTTAATGACTGGTTTTCTGAAAAGCAAAGTGTGCTGTCTATTCTGTAAGTAAGCAGCCATAGGAGGTGTAGGCAAGGCCTGACTGTGGTCCGTGAAAGAGGTAATAGTCCTGTACCGACTATGTGTGAGAACTGATGTGTTTTCGAAGACAATAGTGCAGAAACTGTTTTCAATTTACCACATAGCAGGCCTTGGTGGTAGGCCTTCGTGCTTCATAAAGAATGGCTATTCATTCCGGTGATAGGTTAAGGCAACCAAACTCTAAGACCTCAGGAGCCATATCGCAAGATTAAGCTAGTGAGGACTGGGGTGTTGGAGGGTTCCAGGATTTTGCGTGAGAAGGTCCAGGCTGTGGAGAAGCTTCTTGTGAGGAACTAACGGGTGTTCCACCAGAGTAGAGTACTAAGGCTGGTGCTCTCAGGTTGGTGCTACTAGGATGATGTCTGCCTCAGTTTGCAAACTACAAGATTGGGGTAGGAGTGGGAAAGGCAGAAAAGCATAAGCAAGTATCACTGACCACTTCAACCACCGTGCATTACCCATAGACCATGGGTGTTTTCAGCAGTGGAGAACAGGTCTATGTGAGGAAACTCCTACAGCTGGAAGTAAAAGAGTAGGGCCTGGGGGTGGAGGTACTACTTGCGGACTTCTTGATGTGTCCAGCAGAGCAGGTCTGCCAAGTCATCTTACAGAACTGGAATGTACTGTGTGATCAACTGCACCTTGTGATGTATTGTCTACTTCCAGATGTTTTGAGCTACAGCAGACAGCTGGGGTGAAAGAGTGCCGCCTAGCTTCTGTAGGTAAAAACATGGGTGTGGTGTTCTCCGCGTGTACTAGAACAACCTTGTTGTAAATGAGTGGAAGGAATGCTCAAAGAGCTAACTGACGAGGCAGCAATTCTAGGTAGCTGATGTAGAGGCCCTGCTGCGAGGGAGCCCACAAGACCTGGATAAAGTGACCTTGGAGAAGCGCTCGCCATTTGGCGAGCAAGGGGTTCATGGTGATGGTCTCCAGCAGAACGGGGTCTACAAAGGGCCATCCCAGCAGCAGGTTGTTGGTATTCCACCACTGAAGACAGCGATGTTCACGTCCTCAAATCAACATCAGATTCTTCCATAGACCCTCCGCCTGAGACCACTGTGCTGCCAGGCACTGCTGTAAGAACCGCATGTGCAGCCTTGCACGAGGAACTACTGCAATTAAGGACACCATCATGCCTAAAAAACGCATTACTGTCCCTGGAGTCTAGAGCAGCCTTGAGAAAGTATTTTTCCTGAAAAAGCTGAAGGTGGGATTTGGCTGTGTTTATTGTGAAACCCAACTTGTGAAGAAGGTTTGTAACTGTATGCCAGACATTGCTGCTTTGTGGCGGTCTTGATTAACTAGTCGTTGAGAGAAGAGAACATGTGGATGCCACCCCGATTTAGGTGAGTGTAGGAAAGTGCCCCTTTTTGACCAGGTCAACCCCACCTTTTGCCTGGTACATGATGCAATTTTGACCAAAAATGTACTGGGTTTCTGCTAAACAGGTCCCCAGTGCCAGATCTCTTTCCCAAAAACTGTGCAACTGTTTCCCAATTGGCAAAACCTTTGCCCCCACTATAAGTCCCTAGGAAATGGTATCCCTGGTACCTAGGGGAGGGGAACCAAAGAGGGCCCCCCAAGGGTAGCAGCATGTATTGTGCCACCCTCAGGGACCCCTCACCTAGCACATGCAGACTGCCATTGCAGGCTGAATGTCTTTGTGCATCCAAAAAGTGAAAACACAACATAGCAAACAGTCAGTGTGCCCTGTCCCCTAACCCTGCATGCAATATGGACAAGTCATCCCTACAGCAGGTCTTAAGGCCCTAAGGCAGGGTGCATTATATTACATGTGAGGGCATACCTGCATTAGCAGATATTCCCCTGCTATGTCTTTGTTGATTCTTACGACAGTGAGTGAACAAGGAAGCCATTTTAAGTAGATGTGCTGGACACTGGTCAATACGGGTCCCCCAGCTACATGATGGCTTCACTGAAAATAGGGATGTTTTGTACCAAACATCTCATATTAATAAACACTCATTGATTCCAGTGATGGCTTTATTAATACATGCACCCAGAGGGCATCTTTACAGGTGCCCTCTGAAACCCTACCAATTACCAGTGTGCAGACTGACTAGTTTAAGCAAGCCTGCCACCACAAGACATGCTTCTGACCCCCAAGGGTGAGAGCCTTTTCTCTCCGGTGGTCAGAAACACAACCTGCTCTGGGAGAAGTGTTTACACACCCCATCCTACAGAATGACCTGCAAATCTGCATTCCAAGCCATGGGGCTTCAAAGAAGCCCACGGCTCTTGGTATACAGATCTGGCTTCACCCAGAGAAGAGATGGTGACCCTCTTGCCCCAGGGCCCATTTGGCCCCAAGCAGGCAGGAAATTTAGTATTCAGGGAGGTGTGTCCACCCCTCAAGTCAGTCCCACCCCTAATGTGAGCTGCCTGATGAGGACACGACATTTAGAAATTTGCCATTTGGTTTAGCAGAATGAGGAACTCGGGACAGAGTTATGCCTAGTTCCCACAGGAAGAGGTCATATAGGGGGTGTAGTGATCCCAGGGGTAAGTTGCCCACCCCTAAACACCCCTTGAATTCAGTATTTAGGGGAGACCCTGGCACCAGAAAATCAAATTCCTCCTGACCTATGAAGGACACCCAAGAGCTGCAAAAGCAAAGATTGAGGAAGAAGCACTAGACCTGGCCCCAGCCCTGTTGGCCTGTCTGCTGCTCCCGCCAATTTGCACCAAAGTTGACTCGTCCTGCAAGCCTGTTGTACCTCCAAAAGCCTGTGAGGACTGCCTGCCTTCAAACAAAGACCCAGGAACCCCTGTGGAGCAGGAGAGCTGCTTCTCTGCATCTTTTAGGCACCCCAAAAGACCGGAGAGGACTCTGGACTGCAAAAAACAGACACCAGAAACCACCACTGCACCTGTGCTGTCAAGCCAGGGTTGAAATGGGCTTGCCAACGTGGTCCCCCAGCCCTCCATAGACCGAGCCCACCTTGAACTTGCTCACTGTGGACTCACCCGATGCCGCATGCAGCCTCTGCCAACAGGCCTCCTGAACTGTGAATGTTACCAGTAGAGAAAACCAGATGCCTCAGGAACTCTCTGCATCCATTGCCCCTGGCCCATGGAGAAGAGGACCTAGGCGTCCCGAGCATCTCAAGACTTGAACCAACCTGTTTGCTCTCCTTAACTTGACTCCCTGACCAAACCTGCAGGCTCTTATCAACCGGACTGATCCCCATTGACTAACAGTGGGCACCCAACGCCGTACTACACCTCTGCACCCAGCAAACCAAGTGCCACCCAGTGTAACCTGTTGGTGTGGTCCTGATCTTTGCCCAATACTTACCTAAGTCTAGGAGATTGGTCCCGTAAATTGATTACTACACCTTGGCAGTATTGTGTCGACTTTTTAAAACTGTCAAGATTTTTCTTCCAAAACGTGCTTACCTGACCATATGGATTATGGTGCCTAAACATATATAAAGATATCTGCTGTGTTTCATTTATTGAATGCGTGTATTTGCAGATGTCTAACACTCCTCGCTGATAAGCCTAAGGCTAGTCGAATAACACCACTACCTAAAAGAGCACATTGGGATCGCTAGAGTAAACCCCGTCAACTGGTAAAGGAATCCCTGGACTCGTTGAACGATGTATCTACGTTTGATACGTCATATCAAGAGCCAGCTTCCTACAGTGAGCAGCTACCACTGCTAGACACTTGATGAAGACTCTGGGGGCTGTTATCCCAAAGGACAGCACCTTGAACTGATAATGTTGTTCACTCCTCAACACAAACCACAGAATATGGGTGGGAAATGGAAGTAGGGCTTCCTTCAAGTATAGGGGAGTCATTAAGTCACCTTGTCACAACAGAGGAATGACATCCTGAAGAGTGACTGTAAAGAAATTCCACCTTTAGAATGGTCACTCCCGAGTGTTTCGACTGAGGCCTGCAAACCAGACCTCAGTACAGTGCCGAGACCGTCAAGTGTATGTCACATTAGCGACACCATTTGGAAATGGCTAACTTACCTGCAAGTCCTAGTAAATGGTACTCCAGTATCCAGGGAATGAAAGTTAGAGAGGTACCCCAGCACTTGCCACACTGATTGTGCCACCCTAGAGGTCTCCCAAGTAAAACAAATCCCTCAGTCTGCCACTGCAGACTGGTAGAGCAGTTGTGCACTGCTAGCCCGACTTTGACAACAATGGCAAAGCTACCACTTTCCCTGGACATGTGTGTTTGTCACCTCTCTGGCAGGCCTACTTGTAGGAAGCTGGCCTGGTGTTTGGTAGCTACCTAAGGAACTTTCACCTTATACCAGGTACGGGTATCCTCTATTAGTGTAGTGTAGGCAGTGTCTAGAAGCCAGGCTCTCTAAGGGTAGCTGTGGATGAGAGGCCAAGGCTTATCTAGGAGACATGCAAAGCTCCTGCAATACCACTGTAGTCACACAGTACTTACACACATGGAAGAAAACACTCAGTGTTACAAAAAGAAAGGTAACAGAAATTGGAATGAAAAGTGATAGAAAACAGTGCAAATAGCAATACACAACTGTGACCGTAGGGGGAGCCCATATCACACACTAAAAAATAGAATGCGAATACAGGACCCCCCCCCCCACACCCCACCCAGGTAAGTGGAATCTGTCGAGGGGAGCTGGAGGTACTAGGAAACCCCAAAAGTAAGTAAGACAGTGCCCCCCCCCCCCAGCGACCAGGAAGGAAGGACTAAGTTACTGGATTTTCCACAAACCACCAAAAGGACTGAAAAGAAGAATAATGCAATACCTAGAGAAGACTGAAAAAACAAAAGTGGTGGATCCCTGAAGAGGAAGACCTGGAAGAGAAGGGGACAAAGTCCAGAAGTTGGAGAAGTCTTTGGTGGTGGCAGGAGTCACTGTACCCACCCAACTGTGGTTGCAGGAGTTGGCTGACGGAAGGACAAAGACGGTCAGCAATGCAGCCCTGGAGTTGAAGTGTTCCTGGAGGATGCCGTTGACGTCCCACACCAGACGGAAGGTTGCTGTCCGTCTGTGGCGTGGAAAAGCCACCAACAAGGCTCGGCAAATGCAAGGAAATGAAAAGTGGAGCTGTTGGGGACCTTTGGGGGAAGGAGTGGTAGTCCCAGGGGACCCTCAGTAAGGCAGCAAATCCACAGAAGAAAAGGAAGCCCTCACAGAAGACCCACTGGAAGAGGACCCAGGAGTTGCAGAGGAACTCGGGCAGCACAACTGGAGAAGGATCCCACGCCACAGGAGAAGCACGCAGAGGGCTACGTGTCACATGGAAGAGTGCTGGGGCTACATGGAGCCTGAACATCCCTTGGAGGAGATGCCAACAAGCCTTGGAAGCTGCAAGAGACGCATGGCACGGGATACTGTCCTGTGTGGGAAGGCAAGGGCTAATCTCCTCCAAAGTTGGACAGCTGGCAGAGAGGACAAAGGGAACTACTCCAGACCACCACACGTGATGCAGGATCTACGAAGCTCACGATGAGGGGAGATCCAAGCAGCCGGTCGTCGTTGCAGTTGGTGTCTGCAGATGCACGGGAGTGACTCCTTCATTCCAAGGGAAATACCTTCTTCCTTCTCGTGCAGACTGAAGACTTGCTGGCCTCAGTGGATGCACAGCCAGGGAAATGTTGCAGAAGCTGGAAGGAGCTGTGGAAACAATGTTGCAAGCAGAGTCTTGGTTGTAGATGCAGACTGTCGGTTCCTGGAGAGTCCAGTCGCAGTTCCAGTGGCTAGAGGTCGAAGTAGATGCTGCAGAGGAGTCCGGCTGGAATCTTGCAAGCTGAATCTGAGGACCCCACTCAAGAGGGAGACCTAACTAACCCTGGAAGGGGGATTGGTCACCTACCAGGTGACCACCTATCAGGAGGGGGCTCTGATGTTACCTGCCTGACATGGCTACTCAGATGCTCCCAGAGGCCTCTGCCCACCTTGGATTTAAGATGGCATAATCAAGGGACCCTCTGGAGGAGCTCTGAGCACAACCCCTGGGGTGGTGATGGACAGTGGAGTGGTCACTCCCCTTCCATTGTCTAGTTTCGCACCAAAGCTGGGACTGGAGGTCCCTGAACTGGCGCAGACTGGTTTATGCAAGGAGGGCATCAAATGTGCCCTTCAAAGCATACCTGTGGCTTGGGGAGGCCATCCCTACCAGGCCATGTTTAGGACGTTGGCTCTGTATATACTATTTCAAAGTAAGAAATAGTGTGCACAGAGTCCAAGGGTTCCCCTTAGAGGTAAGATAGTGGCAAAAATAGATAATTCTAATGCTCTATTTTGTGATAGTGTGGTCGAGCAGTAGGCTTATCAGAGGGTAGTGTTAAGCATTTGTTGTACACCCACAGGCAATAAGTGAGGAACACACACTCAAAGACTAACTCCAGGCCAATAGGTTTTTATATTGAAAAAATATATTTTCTTAGTTTATTTTGAGAACCACAGGTTCAAGATTTACATCAAACACTTTAAATGTAAGGTACTTCACTTAGATACTTTAGGAACTTTTAATAAAAGCAGTATCATATACAGTCTTTACAAAAATGGTAATAAGCTATTTTTGAAGTGGACAAAGTGCAAAAATCAACAGTTCCTGGGGGAGGTAAGTAAAGGTTAGGTTTGCAGGTAAGTAAAACACTTACAAGTCTCAAAGTTAGGGCCAAGGTAGCCCACCGTTGGGGGTTCAAGGCAACCCCAAGGTTACCACACCAGCAGCTCAGGGCCGGTCAGGTGCAGAGGTCAAAGAGGTGCCCAAAACACATAGGCTTCAATGGAGAACAGGGGTGTCCCGGTTCCAGTCTGCCAGCAGGTAAGTACCCGCGTCCTCGGGGGGGGAGACCAGGGGGGTTCTGTAGGGCACCGGGGAGGACACAAGAAGGCAAACAAAGTACACCCTCAGCTGCATAGGGGCGGCCGGGTGCAGTGTGCAAACAGGCGTCAGGTTTTAGATAGAAAGTAATGGAGGGACCCGGGGGTCACTTTAACGATGCAGGTAGGCACAGGGGGGCTCCTTGGGGCAGCCACCACCTGGGTTAGGCAGAGGGTCACCTGGGGGGTCACTCCTGCACTGGAGTTCAATTATTCAGGTCCTGGGGGCTGCGGGTGCAGTGTTGGTGCCAGGCGTCAGGTCCCTTGTTACAGGCAGTCGCGGGCAGGGGGAGCCTCTGGATTCTCTATGCAGGCGTCGCTGTGGGGGCTCAGGGGGGTCGTCTCTGGTTACTCATGGGCTCGCAGTCGCTGGGGAGTCCTCCCTGAGGTGTTTGTTTTCTGCAGGTCGAGCCGGGGGCGTCGGGTGCAGAGTGGAAAGTCTCACGCTTCCGGCAGGAAACGTGAAGTCTTTAAAGTTGCTTCTTTGTTGCAAAGGAGTTGCAGGATGTTGAACAGAGCCGCTGTTCACGTGAGTTTCTTGGTCCTTGGGTGCAGGGCAGTCCTCTGAGGCTCCAGAGGTCGCTGGTCCCTGTTGGAAGCGTCGCTGTTGCAGGTTTCTTCGAAGTTGGGAGACAGGCCGGTAGGGCTGGGGCCAAAGCAGTTGTTGCCTCAGTCTTCTCTGCAGGGCTTCAGGTCAGCAGTCCTTCTTCTTGTTAAGGTTGCAGGAATCTGTTTTCCTGGGTCCTGGGTGCCCTTAAATACTAAATTTAAGGGTGTGTTTAGGTCTGGGGGGCAGTAGCCAATAGCTACTGTCCTGGAGGGTGGCTACACCCTCTTTGTGCCTCCTCCCTGAGGAGAGGGGGTCACATCCCTAATCCTATTGGGGGAATCCTCCAAAATCAAGATGGAGGATTTCTAAAGGCAGGGGTCACCTCAGCTCAGGGCACCTTAGGGGCTGTCCTGACTGGTGGGTGACTCCTCCTTGTTTTTCTCATTATCTCTCCTGGACTTGCCGCCAAAAGTGGGGGCTGTGTCCAGGGGGCGGGCATCTCTACTAGCTGGAGTGCCCTGGTGCATTGTAAACCGAAGCCTGATCCTTTGAGGCTCACTGTTAGGTGTTACAGTTCCTGCAGGGGGAGGTGTCAAGCACCTCCACCCAGTACAGGCTTTGTTTCTGTCGTTAGGGAGCACAAAAGCTCTCACCCCAGGAGGGCAGAAACCCGTCTCAGTGGCAGGATGGCACTGACCAGTCAGTCCTGCGCTGAAGGATTGGGTAAATTACAGGGGGTATCTTCAAAAATGCCCTCCCTCTGTGTGCATTTTTTTAATAAATCCAACACTGGCATCAGTGTGGGTTTATTATTCTGAGAAGTTTGATACCAAACTTCCCAGTATTCAGTGTAGCCATTATGGAGCTGTGGAGTTCGTTTTTGACAAAACACCCAGACCATATACTTAATATGGCCACACTGTACTTACAACGTTTAAGAATAGACTCAGACACTGTAGGGGCATATTGCTCATCCAGCTATGCCCTCACCTGTTGTATAGTGCACCCTGCCTTAGGGCTGTAAGGCCTACTAGAGGGGTGACTAACCTATGTCACAGGCAGTGGTTTGTGGGCATGGAATCCTGAGGGGGATGCCATGTCGACTGCCTTTTTTCTCCCCACCAACACACACAATCTGCAAAGGCAGTGAGCATGTGTTAGGTCAGGGGTCTCTTAGGGTGGCACAACATAGGCTGCAGCCCTTAGGGCCTTCCCTGGTCACAGGGCCCTTTTACAAGGGACTTATCTGTGTGCCAGGGGTGTGCCAATTGTGGAAACAATGGTACATTTTTAGTGAAAGAACACTGGTGCTGGGGCCTGGTTAGCAGGGTCCCAGCACACTTCTCAGTCAAGTCAGCATCAATATCAGGCACAAAGTGGGGGGGGTAACTGCAACCGGGAGCGATTTTCCTACACCATGTATCACCTTTTTCCAAAGCGAGAGGATGTCATCTCCATCACCCAAAGGAAAGCCTTTGTTCGGACTTCGTGGTCTGAGCTGATCAAGCAGCAGGAGGGCAGAAACCTGTCTGAAGGGTGACAGCAGTGTGGGCTGCCCAGAAAACCCCAGAAAGTTGGTAGGAGAAATGCTGGGGGTCGTCTAAAGAGCCCCCAGAGTGCATGGAATCCTACAACCAATACGTAGCAACCTATGTCCAGTACACGCGTAAAATGTCATCTCCACACTCACAAAGTCTGGGAAAAAGGTCCTGGAGGTCATGGGGCACCTCTGCTAGTGCAGGGGTGCCCTCACGCACAGGTACTTTGCACCCTGCCCCAAGGGCTGAAGGGCCTGCTACAGGGGTGTCTTCTAAGTGACCTGGTGCCGTGAAAATGGCAGTGAAGGGGTGCTTGCACCTTTTCACACAGGCTGCAGTGGCAGTCCTGCAGAAGCCTTGGCATGGGCTCCCTATGGGTGGCAAAATGCATGCTGCAGCCTATAGGGATCCCCTGGAACCCCAATGCCCTGGGTACCTAGGTACCATATACTAGGGACTTGGGACACCAGTATGCCACTTGTGAGTGAAAAAAAGAGGTTTGGGAGAGAAAGCATAATCGCTGGGGTCCTGGTTATTAGGATTCCTGTGAACAAAGTCAAGCACAGTGAAATCAGACAGAAAATGTGGGTAACCATGCCAAAAAAGATGGTACTTTCCTACGGTTACTGGTCCGAAGAAAGTTGTTGTGTCCTCAGACGTACCTGTAGAGTGTCTACTAGGGAACGACTTCAGCTGAAGTAGAGCTGGAGGTCCATGCAGCAACGCTGGGCATCCCAGGGCATATTTTTGCATTGACCAGGGCACAGGCCAAGAAGCAAAAAGAGCAAGGAAACGTGGAGCCTGGAATAACGGCCTCGGAACTTAGGGAGGGCAAAAAGTTGCCCCCTACCCCAACCGCCAGTGAAGCTTCCCCTATGAGGAGGAATCTACTCCCTTGGCAGAACCTATACCCAAGGAGCTGACGGCTGCTACAACTGAGCTCTTAGGTGCAGGACAGCCTGCCAGGGAGTAATTCAGTGTGGCACAGAAAACCTGCCCGACACTGGAGGGGTTGAGGCAGCAAGGTGTCCTTAAAGAAGAAGGGGATGTCAGTGGCACCCATAAGGTGTATTGGGAAGACAACCTCTTATATTCAGAACCAAGAGAACCCAAACCTGGTGCCACCAGGAGATTGGTAGTACATCTGCAATATAGAGAACTTTTGTTGACTCTGGCACATGGCCTTCACCTGCCAGGTCACATGGGGGGAAAGCAGAACTTGGGACAGGTTTGTCCCTCACTTTCACTGGCCCCACATGTTAGGAGATACCAAGGAGTGTTGCACTCCTGTGTGACCGGTCAAGCCAGTGACAAAACACATGCCACCCTGACTGTCCCCCTTAATACCACTTAGTTATTGGGGTTCTTTCAGAGAGCTTGGAGGGGGGGGGGGGACGTTTTTGGCCCCCTAGACCCACCAACAGCCTCTGGGAACAGATTTATTCTGGTGGTGGTGGACCATGCCACCAGGCACCCAGAAGCTATGCCTCCACGGACCACTACAGCTCCTGCAGTGGCAAAAGCCCTCCTTGGAATTTTCTCTAGAGTGAGCTTCCCTATGGAGGTGGTATCAGACAGAGGAACCAACTTTATATCTGCATACCTAAAGGCAATGTGGTGTTAAATACAAGTTCACCAAAACGTACCATACCCCAAACCAATGGTTTGGTAGATAATTAATAAAACTCTCAAGGGCATGATCATGGGACTCTGAAAAACTCAAAAGGAGATGGGATGTCCTACTGCCATGTCTCCTTTCTGCCTACAGGGAGGTCCCTCAGAAGGGAGTGGGCTACAGCCCCTTTGAAGATCTGTTTGGGCACCCTGTTAGGAGTCCTCTTGTTCTTGTAAGGGAGGGCTGAAAGCAAGCTCTAGAGTCCACCAAACAGGATAGAGTGGACTATGTACTGGCCTCAGTTCCAGGATGGCTGAGTACACGAAAAAGGCCACTAAAAACCTCCAGGCCAGCCAGGAACTGCAGACGCAGTGGCATGACCAGAAGTCTGTACTGACTGTTTACCAGCCAGGAAGGAAGGAAGAATTGGGTCCTGGAGCCTATGGATCCCAGGGCACTCCAAGACAAGTAGAGTGGTCCCCCACACAGTAGTGGAAAAGAACGGTGAGGTCACCTAGTTGGTGGACCTTGGCACTCCCAGAAGCCCCCTCAGGGTGCGTCATGTGAACCGCCTAAAGCCCTACTATGACAGGGACTGACATGACCCTGTTCATAGCCACTGATGAGGGACAGGGGGGAAAGAGTAACCCTTTTCCTGACCTCTTCTCCAGCACTGCAGTAGATGGCTCAGTTGATTGAGTAATCCTGGCAGACAGTCTTTCTGAATCTCAGAAAGAAGACTGCAGGAATCTCCTAGGGCAGGTCTCAAATGGTCTCTTTAATACCTGGTCAGACAACATGATGTGAACACACCATTGACACAGGGGACAGTTTGCCCATACAAAGCACAATATATAGGCAACCTGACCACGTTAGAGACTGCATTAAAGCAGAAGTGCAAAAGATGTTGGACCTAGGAGTCATAGAGCACTCTGATCGCCCCTGGGCAAGCACAGTGGTGCTGGTCCCCAAACCTCACTTTCAGAATGGGAAAAGAGAAATGAGGTTCGGTGTGGACTACAGAGGGCTCAAAACTGTAACAAAGACAGATGTCCATCCTATCCCTAGAGCAGATGAGCTAATAGAGACACTGGCAACGGCCAAGCATCAAAGCATATTTGATTTGACTGCAAGATACTGGAAGATCAAATTATCAGATGATGCTAAACCAAAGACAGCATTTTCAACCACTGGAGGGCACTACCAATTTACAGTAATGCCCTTTGGTCTGAAGTATGCACCTGACATTTCAGAGGCTGGTGAATACAGTCTACCAAGGTTTGGAAGCCTATAGTGCAGCTTATCTAGATGATATAGCTGTATTTAGCTCCATCTGGGAGGATCACCTGGTCCACCCAAGGAATGTCTTAGAGGCTCTGCAAAAGGTAGGCCTCACTATCAAGGCCTCTAAGAGCCAGATAGGGCAGGGGAAAGTGGTATATCTTGGTCACCTGGTAGGTGGAGGCCAGATTCAGACAATACAGGGGAAGATCAAAACTATTTTAGATTGGACTCCCCCTACTACACAGACCCAAGTAAGAGCCTTCTTAGGTCTCACTTGGTACTACAGGAGGTTCATTAAGAACTATGGCTCGACTGTAGCCCCTCTTAATGACCCCCACCTCTAAAAGTATGCCCAAGAAAGTTTTATGGCCAGCTAGTTGTCAAAAAGCTTTTGAGGATGTCAAATAGGCCATGTACTCTGCACAGGTTTTGAAAAGCCCCGACAATTCCAAGAAGTTCATAGTACAAACAGAAGCTTTTGAGGTAGGGGATGGGGCAGTTCTTTCTCAACTTAACATACAGGGCCAGGACCAACCAGTAGCTTTTATAAGCAGAACGTTGACCCCCAGGTAAAGGTGGTGGTCAGCCATAGAAAGGGAGGCCTTTGCTGTGGTCTGGGCCTTGAAGAAGCTGAGGCCATACCTACTTGGCACTCACTTCATGGTTCAGACAGACCACAAGCCCGACAAACATGTCAGAATCATATCCCAATACAGTTGCCAGTATTGGAAGTCTGATTCCATGCACTCTTGGGGCTCCTTAGAGGACTCCCAGCATTGCTCCTACAAGCCTTCTGGTGTTTTCTAGGCAGCCCAAGCTGTTGCCACCACTCAGTCAGGTTTCTGCCCTCCTGCTGTTTGAACAGTTCAAGCCCAGGAAGGCAGAACAACTAATTTTCATTGGGAGGGGGGGGGTAACACCCTCTCCCTTTGGAAATAGATGTTACATGGCTTGGGAGGGGTAGCCTCCCCAGGCCACTGGTATGCTTTGAGGGGCACATTGTGCCCTCCATGCATAAACAAGTCTAAACTGGTTCAGGAACCCCCAGTCCCTGCTCTGGCACGAAACTGGACAATGGAAAGGGGAGTGACCACTCCCCTGTCCATCACCACCCCAGGAGTTGTGCTCAGAGCTCCTCCAGTGGGTCCCTGGTTCTGTCATCTTGGATCCAAGGTTGGAAGGGACCTCTGGGAGCAGCTGAGTGGCCAGGTCAGGCAGGTGATGGCAGAGCCCCCCCTCCTGATAGGTGGTCACCTGGCTAGGTGACCAATCACCCTTTAAGGGCTATTTAGGGTCTCTCCCTTGGGTGGGTCCTCAGATTCGGCTTGCAAGATCCCAGCAGGACTCCTTTGCAACCCTAATTTGACTTCTAGCAACTGAAACAGCGACTGGACCCTCCAGGAAACGACAGTCTGCATCCACGAGAAAGACTCTGCTTCCAAAATTGTTTCCACAGCTCCATCCAACTTCTGCAACATTTTGCTGCTGCGCATCCGCTGAGGGCAGCAAGTCTTCAGTCTGCCTGAGAAGGATGAATGAATCGCCCTTAGAGTGAAGGAGTCACTCTCCTGCATCCGCAGACACCAACTGCATTGACGACCAGCTACGTGGATCTCTTCTCATCCAGAACTGTATGAATCCTGCATCACGGGTGGTGGTCCAGAGTAGTCCTCTTGGTCCTCTCTGCCAGCTATCCAACTTTGGAGGAGGTAAGCCTTTGCCTCCCCATGCAGGACAGTACCACCATGCACTGCGTCTCTTGCAGCTACCAGGGCTTGTTTGCATCTCCTCCAAGGGATCTTGAGGCTCCGGGTAGCTCCAGCCCCCAGCACTCCTACCAGGATGAACAGCCCCCTGCGTGGTTCTCCTGCGGCGTGGGATCCTTCTCCAGTTGTGCTGCGTGGGCTCTTCTACAACTCCTGTGTCCCCATCTTGTGGGACTCCTGTGGGTGCTGCCTCTGCTCCTGTGGGATCTCTGTGTCACTGAGGGTCCTATGTGACTCCCAGTCTTGGGTTGAGTCCTCCTGGCCCTTGCTGGTCCCCGGCAGCTCCACCTTTCATGACATTTACCTTTGCAAAGGCTTGTTGGTGGAATCCTTGCACCAGAACCAGACTAATTCTTCTTTCAGCGTGGGACGTCGTCTGCATCCCTCAGGAACTCGTCACCAACTCCAGGGCTGCAGAGTTGACCTTCTTCACATCACTGACAACCAACTCCTGCAATCCTAGACTGGTGGGTAGGGGCTTCTTCTGCCCCCACTACACTCTTCTGTGACTTCTGGACTTGGTCCCCTTCATCCGCAGGTCTTCTTCTTCAGGAATCCACTGCTGGTTTCTTGCAGTCTGGTCTGGGTGTTGCATTTTCTTCCTTTTGGGTGGTTTGGGGAAAATCTAGTAACTTACTCCTTTCCTCCTGGTCACTAGAGGGCACTTTGGTACTTACCTAATACCCCCAGCTCCCCTCTACACAATCCACTTACCTAGGTGAGGGTCCTATGTTCGCATTCAATTTTTTTAGCATATGGTTTGGGCTCCCCCTAGGGGTCACTATTGTCTATTTGCATTCGCACTGTTTTCTATCACTTTCTATGCCTATTGCTGATCACTTGTGTACATATTTAGTGTGTTTGCTTATCTACTATTGAAGGATTGTCTCCAGTACTTTTTGGTATTGTGTCACTAAAATAAAGTACCTTTATTTTTGTAACACTGAATGTTTTCGTTCATGTGTGTTAAGTGCAGTGTGACTACAGTGGTATTGCATGAGGTTTGCAAGTCTCATAGATAAGCCTTGGCTGCTCATCCTGAACCTGGTATAAGGTTTAAGTACCTCAGGTACCCACCACACTCCAGGCCAGCTTCCTACATATGGGCTCCCATGGGTGGCATAATACATGCTGCAGCCCATGGGGGACCCTTGGTGTCCAAATACCCTGGGTACCTGGATACCATATAGTAGGGACTCACATGGGGGCACCAATATGCCAATTGTGGGGTGTAAAAACCATGAACAACTGAATTAAGGGAAAGAGGGCACAGTCACTTGGCTCCTGGTTAGCACTTTCTAAAACACACTGATATCGGGCAGAAAGTGGGGGTATCCATGCCAAAAGAGGGTACTTTCCTACACTACTGAGCCTTAAAGGCAGGGTGCAATATATGCCACTGACAGGACATGTACTTTACATGTCCTGACAGTAAAGCATGTGAAACAACTGTTTTTACAGTGGAAAAACTTGGTAGCTGAATTGGCAAGTACAGGCTGACACCTCAGCTGTGTTAAGTGTGGCCAAAGTGGACACTCCAAGTTATCAAACAACTCGTTACATTATAAGCTCGACCTGTATCTCAAGTCGAAATTAATTTAACTTGCTGCAGTGTGCAGCTTTAGCAAAGCTGCAACTTTGTTGCCTTTAAACCTTCTGTGACTTCCCTGGCACACAGAGCCTGCTCCACAGGACAACTTTCTGCCCTTTCTGGAAGTGGAAATGACTTTCAGGAAAGCGAACAATGAAGGAGTGCAGACCCCTCCCTCCCGCAGGAAACCACTTGGGTGTTAGCCCCAAAAGACAGGCTTCAAAAGTGAAGCTGACTTTGAAGGGCAGATGTGCAGCACCCGGGGGGGGAGGACTGCCCAACTGTTGAGGTAGATAGGCTGATACAGGAGGCAGAGAGGGGAAACCGGTTGCCAAACTGGTTTTCCTAGGGGTGTGTAGGTATTCCTGAGGTAGCCACACCCCGAGGGTGGGATAGTGAGATCTGTAGACCAGGAGAGGGGTCTTGCCATCTTAGCAGTGGGCAGAATGGTGTATCCTATGATAAACAGATACCACAAGCCACATGAAGTGGTCACAAGGTGGGAGGGAACCTGGTATCCCACGGGCTACCAATCGCATCCTGACCGGAGGGCATTTTCTGAGCATAAATGGGGCACCCCCGGCTCCCAGACCTCAGATCTCAAAAAGGACTGCCCTGCTGCACTAAGAGAACAGCAAAGAAAGGCTGCATTGACAAGGATTGCACCCGCTGGCTGGCAAAGAAAAGGGACTGTGCCTGCCATGTCCTGCTCAAGGAGAAGTCATCTCCAGAGCCCAGTCAAGTAAAAAAAACCTCCAAGAGCCAGCTGACTGGCCTCCTGTTCACAGCGGAGGGGCACAAGAGCTTCAGAAGCCTGCTGGGGCAAGTTGGTAGCCCAAAGTCTTTAAGTGGCTACCACTGCCACCATACAGCAGTGAGAACCAAGACCCAACACAGAGTTGCACCAGAGTTTGCAGAGCCCGGGAGTGCTGCTGGCTGGTTGCTGCGCCCCCCAGTTATTGACCCAGAAAGGATTGGTCTGTGACCAGTACAATGAGTGTCTGGTAGTCCATGGTGACTGGACTTTGGCCAGAACGGAGAGGACTTAGCCCAGACCGGAGAGGACTTTGTGGGACATCGACCCTGCAAACACGACCCACTCACCAGCTTTGTGGACTGAACAATCCCTGCAGGAAGCCCACATTAACCACGTTGCATCTGCAGCATTCTTAGAGCATCTTCAGCATCCTTTATCCCTTCCTTCATGACCACTTTATTGCAACACAGATAAAGTGCCTGGAATGCTGAAGGTAACTGTTCTGGAGGACCTTACTGCCCCCCCTGACTAGCTCCCTGTCAGAGCTGGTGGCCCAAGTACTTCTAACCAACCACAGGGACACTTACTTAAGTTTCCATTGAAAAAGTTTTTAAGTGTCTAATTTGTTGTCTTTGCCCAAGCTTGTTCGTGGTTGACTAAAATTGCGTTGATTAGGATTGCTTTTAAAATTATGTTCCCAGAGCCTTACAGTGGATCATTTTGTCTAAAGTCTTATCAAAAATAGAGTATTTTGTTTTATAAATTTGTGTTCGATTTGAGTGTTATGTCGACTTCTTCTTCAATTGTTTTGGTGCTGTTTAAATGCTTTACACTTCTTCATGTGCGTACGCCTTGCTGGACAGTGCCACAGCTACCCAGGATTTAGCTGCAGGGTTGACAGATGAAACCCAAGGGTCCTAAAGGGGTTGGTAAGTGTACAACACAATGAGGTTGCACTATCACACCATATAATAATACAACCCATTTCTAATTCATTACCATGTGGAAATGTTCAGACAGAACATACTTGTTGATGGACTGGAGGTCGAGTATAGGCCTGAGGGCATCTTCTTTTTTGGGAATGAGAAAGCACAGGGAGTACACCCCTTTGCTCCAATATTGTGCTGGTACTGGCTCTATGGCCCCTTAGCAAGTTTCAGCCTGGCAACTGCATTGGGTGCACCATGATACTATGAGCGTCAAAGGTAGCAGTGGGAGTCTGGGGGCACCCTTGTCTTGATTTTTTTGAGCATCTCGTTGACCTGAGGGCCGAAAAAATGCATGCCATCAAAGGGTACATTAAGAAGGTGGTGTACCTTCAGTTTAAAACTCACTGACACAGAAGTAATAAGAATAAAGAACACTGACTTAAGGAACAAAAGTCTTAATGAACAGCTTTGTATAGGCTTAAAAGGCATGCACATCAAGAAGGTTAGAATCAATTTAAGGTATCACCTAGACATAATGAAGGTCACAGAAAAAAAAATATATGCAAGTCCTTTATAAAAAAAAAAATGCATCACAAAAGTAACATAAACAGACACCGCTGATCAGTCAAACGTAGAAACCCGGAGAGGGGTGACATATAACATCTAAAATTGGCCTGCTGAGCCAAAGACAGGATAAAAACAGCATATTACACATTTTCCCTGCAACGGTTCAACTGATGGTCCTTGCACTGCACCAGGCCACATTTCCAGTGCTCAGAGTAAATAGACTTCGTCAACAGGCAGTGTGCTAGCAAGATGATGTGCATAACCTCTAAGAGTATACAAAAATCACTCAGCAGGCTCTGCTTAATCTCCACGTATTGATTTGTAGATTGTGGCAAATCTGTCAAAGAACTATGCCCTGCTGCTTGGACAGCAAATCCTCCTTCAGAGGTAAACGGAGTGGAAGGAAAATGATATGGAGCTTGGGAGTACTACACCCTCTGATCTGACCCAAGTCCTAATACCATCCTTTAGAACTTGAGGATGGAGAGGCAGAGGAAGGAACACAGAGGAGAATGAAGTCACATGGAAGGGAAGATGAGTCTCCCAGTGAGCCCTGAGGTGGAAACTCGAGTGCAAAAGGCATGACAGAAAGAGTTCTCTGAAGTAGTGAAAAGATCTACCCAATACATGCCCCACTGAGAGAAGATGCCTTGAAATACCTCTGAGTGCAAGCAACACTCTTAGTCAGCTAGACCCAGTCTTGAGAGCCAAACAGATGGCACACTGCTCCAGAAGGCAGATGTAACGCCTCTGTTTCAGCAGAGACAAGAGGTTTTGTCTCCACTAGTCCACATAACTTCCCCAGTCCAGACTCAATACATCCGTCTCTACTGTGATCTAGGGATGTGGTAAGGAGAAAGGTCTACCACACATTAGACTGGTCTTCTTGAACCACTATCGAAGGTTCCATGCCACCTCTTCCAACACTCATATACTACTCATAAGGCATATGTCACACTGACCCCAATGGAGGCAGAGGTTGCATTGCCTGCGCACCTTAAAGGAAACCAGGACTGCGTGTGAAATATTGAGATCATACATCCTGAATGTCATTGACTCTCTGTTGAGACAGGAAGGCTTTGAACACCTTGTATAAAAGTGCCCTTGGAAATAGGCAGAGTTGAGTGCAAATGGAAGAACGGTGAACTGAAACTGTTCACTCCACACAACAAATGAGAAAATGCCTGGGGGACAGCAGCATAGACGCACATGAAAGTACTGCAAGTCCGAAGACATCATTCAGTACCCAGAGTCCAGAGCGGATACAACTTGGGCCAAGGTTAACATTTTGAACTTGAAGGGACATGTTCAGGAATAAAAGGTGCAATTTTCGCATCAGACCACTGTGCTTCTTAGGTATCAGGAAATAACTGCGGCAGCACCCTTTCCCTCTCCCCTACTAATGCACCTCCATTGCTTCTTTCCCCAGTAACGACAGATCCACTATGCTCTCTAGCAAGAATGGAGGCATGTTCTACTGAAGTCTGTGCAAAAACAGGAGGAACTAAAAGGGGGGAGAGGCTGACAAAAACAGAAGTGTGTAACCTTGACTAAAACTGCAGAACCCACTCGTCCAAAGTATTTGTGAGGCCACTTGCTACGGTAATAATGTGTTGTGCCCTGTACAGCGAGCATGTGATTCAATAAAGAGGAATCAGAGTGTTTTGATGGCAGGGGAAGAGGGAGAATAAATCTGGCAATGCTGCTGTTGGTCCCCATCCTCAACAGCACACACATGCCCTGTAGCCCAGAAAAGACCGAGGAGGTTGCTGAACGTGTTAGGATGGTTGCTTATGGAGAATAGACAGGTCCTGGGTATAACCCCTGAACTGCAGGAATTTCTAGTGAAACTGGCAGGTCTGAGCAAACACAATTCGGAGCCCAACCAACCTCACTTATTATGCTCAGCGATGTAAAACTTTAGTTCCAGCTTCCTGATGGTCTTCAGATGCATCTGGGAGCATCTGTCGCACACTTCTGTATCATTCTTGAACAAAGACAAAAAAGAGATGTCATAAAGGCCCGTGACCAACATTTGATTCTTGCAGGTACAGCACAACAAATGCCCGAAGTTTTCAGGGGAGACATCCCTAAAACACTGCCTTTGGAGAAAATCATTTGGAGGTTGATAAGGCACCAACAAAGTTGGTGCCTTACTGACCTGCATCTAATGGCATGGAAAAAAGTAACTGCTATTAGCGCCCAGAAGTTGCGGTGAGATAAGTCTCCGCGAAGTTCACCTCTGAAGACATTACAGAGTCTGATGGTGCCAAATATCAGAGCAGGGGAGCAATTGCTGAAAAGCTTCTGGGTCCAGTTTGGCACCTGTTGGGTGCAGGAGGGGGAGATACAAAAGGCGAGAAATCTGCAGTAAGTAGGATATATTGAAAAATGAATTCCAGAGGACATTATTTATCTAGTTAAGTTATTTACTTCTTAGAATATTGTACTATATGTTACAAACCAACGCGGAACAGGTGAACACCTCACATTTCCTATCTCACAAACAGCCTTGTGTAAAATCCTATTCCACCATTTTCCTCCCCCTTGTTTTCCATTATCTTAGAATTAAAAAGCAGGGTGTCAACCAGCAAAGGTACGGTAGATTTTGCTTCAGCATAACCACTAATCAATGCAAAGTTGCAAGCGAATTTCAACAAGGCTGCTGTGCCTGTGTTGTTATAGCCTGATTGGCATTCTGGCAAAGTGTATTTGTTGTGAATTCTGGAGTTAAAGTCTTCCTAACTGAAAGGATCGGAGACAAGAAACAGGGAGTGGGTCTACAAATACCTTAATAGATTGAGCTTGGAACACTGTGTGTGGAAAGCCAGGCTGTAAGGTTACTTTGCTCCAACAATTAATTTGGCAACAAAATTAAAAACAAGGGCATATTGCGTCTGCATGTTTTCCTTTCCTTATTTTGGGAGAGTGAGCGATGACCAATGAAATGGTATGTGTATCTAATTTTCACAACTGTAGTTCTCAGTGTATTGAACGCCCGCGTTCTTCCCTGAGCCACCTCCTTACCTGAAGTAGCTTTGCAGCCTGTGGAATCGTTCATTCTGGTATCATAGCCCTCAATGCATAGGCACCGGAAGCTCCCTAGCGTGTTCACACACCGCTGGCTGCAAGGGTACGTTGTTGTGCACTCATCCACATCCACACATGTCTTCCCATCATCCTTCAGTCGATATCCGGGACGGCACCTGCACTACAAAGGTTAATATGTACATATGAATTATTGTTCCTACCAACAGCCTTCTGTGCTTTATTGTGCAGCAGTGTCAGCCTGCAGTTGACCCTGAAACGTTATAGTTTGTAAAAAGAAAGAAAAGACAATAGGAGTGATTTCAAACTATTAAAATGCATCATGAAAACCCCACAGCTGGTGTTTGAACTGAATTGATTCACTGTGCATCATCAAATGTGGGTACTGATATTCTGTAATTATGATTTTACAAGCAGTAAGTGTAAGGTGAACACACCTACTCATGCTTTAAATACTAAATTCAGATACTCTGATCTCCCCTTTCAAATACAAAGTAACAATGGAAGTAGTGTAAAGCATTTAGAGGCACCAAATAAAGAAAAGAGGAAGTCCTACAACACGAAGGAACTCAAACATCAATTTATAAAACTAGATTATATTTTTATGATTTTTTTAGGCACAGGATGAGCAAAATCCACCAGAGGGGCCCGGGGATATAAATCTTTATGTAAAACCTAAATTTCAGCTTTTTAGTCAAAGTGCAAACAAGTAGTGGTAACTGTAAAGTATGGAAACTTTTGAAATGTTTGAATGAGTTGTATTGAGCTATCCTGGTCCGAGTTGGGTGATGACCATTTAGACCAGAAAGAAGGTAAATGGGGACCAATAAGGAGAATGCAGACAGTTACTTGGTTGCCACAGCATTCTCAAGGCCAGTCACACTTTACATCAAGAATAACCATAGACTTCAATGGAGTGGTCCTGATGCAGGATCTGGAGGATGTTGAAAGGTGCTCTGGCTGCTGTGTGGTTGACAGGGGTCCTCCTGAGGTAATTCCTCATTCCACGGGTACGGCAGGGTGACTTTGGCCAGAGGAGTCAGAATCTGTTGATGTCCTCTTTGAGCCAGTAAAAGTCTGGCTGGGGTACCGATCTCTGGACATAGTGTGCCCAGCAACATCCTTTGGTGAGGGCTGTCTGTCTTTGGCGACCAATCAACACTCCAAAGACTCTCCTAGTCTGGCAGACATGGATGCAACTTTTGAGTCCCGGGAGGAGGACTAGGCTGCTTTTCAGTGGCAATTCCTTTTCCTTACAAGTGGCTACTGATTGGCCAGAGCAGGCTACTTAAGTTTTTATGGTCCTGGTGCTGCAACAGGGGTCAGCAGACTGACCCTTGGAGTCACTACTTCAGCCTGGGGCTGAAGAGCTATTTTTCCTCAAGCCAAGCACCACAGACTCAGTCCTCTTTTTGCTAGCCCAAGAGCAGCAAGGGTAGTCCAACGGTTTGGGGCAGCCTCTCTTACTAGATAAAGGCATCAGCAGGGCAGTCCTTCAGTCGCTTCTATAGTCCAGATGTGAACTGAGGTTCAGGGCTCTCGGGATGCCATATTTATACCCAGAAACTGCCCCAGGGAGATGATGCAGTCACTAGCCAATGGACTACAAGGACTCCTCCCACCCTGTGATGACTATGTGTGGCATGTAGCAATCCCAGTGTGCAATAGTGTACCCACTCTCAAGAGGTCTACATCCTTCCTCGGATGTTAGGAGCTTTGTAGCCCACCCCAGCAGTGTGTCTACCTGTAGGCTACACACCCACCGGAATACCGGTTTGGCTCCTGTTTCCCCTCTCTGTTCCCGCTGCCAGCCCATCTACCTAAACAAAGGAGCAGCCCTACATGAGTGTCATCGCTATTTGCCCACCAAAGGCTGCTTCTCCTATTAAACCTGCCTTTTGGGCCAACACTCTGTGTGGCTTCCTGTGAGAGGGGGATAATACCACCCTCTGTAGCAGGCCACTATTGTTCCTCAGCAGGGAAGTGGTTCATGCAACTCCACTGGAGGGCATAAGGCTGTCTGGTGGCCAACACCTGAAAGGCCTTCAGATAAACTGGGCAATAGAGTGGCAACCTTCTAAAAGTTGCCTTTCTCTAAAAGTGACATTAAATTTGACTTCAGCATCAAGAAGGGTTTAATGCCACAACTTATCTGATACCTTGAAGTAGCCATGTTAGTAGTCCCTTTCAGACGTTAGCTGGACTAAGAGGTGAGCTCGTCACTCTGTACTAGCCAATGGGGCTACTAACTTTTCCAAAGAAAAAACAATAATTTAAGAGTTTTGCTGTATAAAAGTTTAAGTCCCACTTAATGATATATAGCTACCTGCCTTAGGGCCAGATAGGCCTTCTTTGGGGGGGGACTCAAGTATACTGTTAGGGGAATTGGAGGGTTTGCCATTGGTTTAAATGGCAAAGTCGAACTAGCAGTTTTAAAACTGTTCTTCCAGGCTGCAGTGGCCAGCCGGGAGGCATTTTGTACGTTGCTACATGCAGTGTAGCTAAATTAGTATTGCAGCCCTGGCTGGGCACTCTAGCTTAGATGCCCTGGGTACCTGGAGTACCAGTTACTAGGGACTTATAAGTCTGTTTCTGTCAACTGAGGGTAGCCAATTGAAAATACATGGACTAGCACTGAGGGCTGGATAGTAGGCTTCAATGCACAGTCAAAACAACAGCTGCATCAGCCCAACCTTTGGGGTTGGTCATGTAAAAAGAGGTATTTTCTCCAACAATTAAAATCCAGTCATCTGCTGGCTGTGGGGCAGAAGAGATCTGATTTTCATTCCCCCCAGTTAAGCCCATACCTTAGCTATCTATCTGCTTTTTGGTTCATATCAATTGTTTTATGGCATTTGGCTTATGTTGGGCAATATACACAACAAAAAAATAATATAACTTTTGGAATTTGAAAGATAGAATTTGACCATGGTTAGGTGGGTGCCAGTCAGGTGTTAATCACTTACTGAAATGCTTTCATGTGTTCTTATAGCAAGTGTAACCATAGTTCTCAAATTGTCAAAAGAGAATATCCAACTAAAGTAACTTTCTCTTAATTACATCACGATATTAGCTATACACATAGGCACACAACTATGTGAGTGTTCAAAACTAGACACACTTATGTTTTGTCTATATAAGAATATCTACATGATTTAATGAAATATGGAACTAATACTCGTAATGTATTGCTTGCATCAAAACAACATGTTCATCTTTATTGTCTTGATGCGGAGGTTCAATATTACAAAAGAAGGTGGGAATTGACAAATGGGGAATGCAGGTACTGCTGAGATGGTCAACGATGAGCAATGGGTCATTTCTGCCATGGTTAAATGGTTTCTATACTCAAAGGTGGCTATTTCTTTGTGAAATAAACAAGACTCCTCCAGGTTATAGGGCTCTAAATAAGCTTCTCTAAATTTACTCTGCCTTGCTTCCAGATGCTGGAGACAATAGCTTTTACCACTCAATGACCCAGAGCAACCTAAACACTGTCCAAGAAGTTTGCCAACAGTGATCTAGATTATTCCAGCATTCTGGCTGAACATTTAAAGGGAAAACCAGAAAAATCAGAAATAGACTCCCAACTGCACGTAAAATTGCACAATAGGGTCACCTGGCAAACATGGGAGGTGAATTTCACCAGTTTCACCCATCCATTATACCACAAGATAATAGGAAATGATTCTGTGAGATGAGACATGAAGAGCAACAACAGAGGTGAGTGAGGTGAAACTGCAGGCCCAAGCCTAAACAGCAGCTCTATTTCAACTACCTCTACAGTCTGCAACATGCTTCACAAAAGCATTCTAGAGGGAGTAGCCAAAAAGTTAAACATAGCCGCACTTTGAACTAAAACACTGATGCCACCAAGCAAGCAAAGCAAGTGAGCTGAACACCCGCCCCCAGAACAGCTAGTCTCTTCCTTCCGTGCATTTATCCATTCATTCCCCTCTCTATCCACTTTCACCTTTATATTGTCATCCATTCATTCTTTCATCCCTCAGCCTTCCTCATTCCATCCATTCATCCACCTATCCAACCAATGTGCTATCCATTCACTCTTCTACCCATCCACTTTGCCACCCATTGATTCATCCACTTTGTCATCCATCCATCCACTTATTCTGCCATCCACCCATCTACTCTGCTCTACATCTATCTATCTATCCATCAGCTATCTATCCATCAGCTATCTATCCATCAGCTATCTATCCATCAGCTATCTATCCATCAGCTATCTATCCATCAGCTAGCTACCCATCCATTTTGCCATCCGTCCACCCATCCATTCTGTCATTCATCCATTCACTTTGCCATCCATCAGACCAGCCATCCATTTGACGTCTATCCATCCACTCAACCGTTTATTCATCAATCCACTCTACCATCCATCCACTCTGCCATTCATCCATCAATCCACTCTGCCTTGCATCTATCAATCCATCCACTCTGACATACTTCCATTCACCCACTCTGCCATCCATCAATCCACTCTATCCATCCATTCACTTTGCCACCCACTCAACCATCCATGCACTCTGCTACCCATAATCAATTCATCAACTCTTACATCCGTCCCTTCACTCTGCAATTCCTCCATCAATCCATCTACTTTGCTATCCAACCACCCATTCATCCCACTCTGCCATGCATCAATCCACCCTTCCATCCATCCCGTCATCTATTTACTTTGCCATCTATCCATCCAGTCTGCTATCTACACTTCTATCCATCCATCTATATACCCAACCACATTGCTATTTATCTATAAATCCATCCACTGTGCTATCCAACCGTCCATTCTTTCACTTTGCCATCCGCCCATTCACTCTGCCATCTGTTGATCCATTAAATCTCTTTGCCATTCATCCATTTATTCTCTCATCCACCCGTCCATCCATCCATCCACTCTGCCATCCATTGACTCATCTTTCCACCCATTCATCCATCCCTTTACTCTGCCATACTCTTACCTTGCTGGAAAGACTCTCACAATTAGTAACAAGACTGCTGGATTTGCGTAACAGAACCACTGGGCGCAGGGGACTGAGTCTTGTCCTGCACCATGTGACCACTGGCGGCCTATCCCTTCCGGCCAGCAGCAGCCAAGCAGTACTCAAGAGTAAAAGGTGATATGTGGCAGTCCTTAGCGAGTAATCTGGATTTCTCAGGGAAAACGTGGTGGAACAGATCTTACCCCTTTCTCTCAGTTGCATATGTCTTACAAATACAAAGGCAAAACAGAAGCAGGACTAGGTTCAATACGTTTTTACTGAATCAACTGCATTCTATGTAAAAAGGCATGTATTGTGATTATGAGTGTGATAAAACAAAATAAAAGCAAGGCAGTGACAAGGAAAGTGAAGTCTTTGCAAAAGTCCCACCATACAGTCACAACAATGGTTATAAAATTCGTAGCTGCGGTACTAAGGTTCTCTACAAGAGAATGGCAGTGTAAGCCCTAATCTGCCCATCAGGCCCCTTTAGAGAACCGCAAACCTGTGATTGTAGGTAAAGAAGAGGTCTGTTGATTAACTGCAAATTCTCCCACATGAAGAGAGAGACTGTGCCAGGTCTCAGCAGAAACTTGCAAAGGTGACGTGGAGTGTATAATGGTAACTGGTTGGAATTCCCTTCTATCATGTAGGGGCAATGAGGTGTTTTATAATAAACATCTGATGTTCAGAGAAAACTGCTCTGATGTGACAACAAATATTTCTATGTATAAGAGTTGGGGACATGATGAACGCTTTGTACCAGCAATAATATGTAACTTATCAGGTACAACCTTGGATAGAGCACAAAAATAAAATGCCATGCAGAGAAAAGAACAGAAGTCTGTGTAAAAAGACAAGCTGATAAAATAAAATAAAAATCTCTGCTAAAATAAGGCTTCTGCTAAAATAATAGACAAATAAAAATGCATGGCTCACAGTGAAAGGGAACAAGCTGCAGGCCTAAGCTAAAATAACATGCCTGTGTAACAGCTAATGTTACCTCACACCAACCTGTCATTCACTCATTGTTTCACCCACTCATTCATCCACATATTATCCACCTACTCATTCATCCACACTTCCTTCTTCATTCCTTCTTTCTTTCCCTGTTTTATTTACCCAGTGTTGTTTTTCCTTGTTCCTGCTTGCTCTTTTATTGATGCTGTATTCCAGCGCTAGTGATGACCTTTTGTTTGCAGAGTTGCAGACAGAAAAATCCATAAAGAACCCCATGCCTGCTGTAGCTGCTAAAGTGGGGTTTTCACAACGCCTCTGTAGTCAAATGTGATCTTGCCTAATATGAGATCGCTTTGTTAAGGACACATTCAAATTAGGCCACATGCACCAGAATTTGGGGAAAGCGAAGAAGAGGTGGTTTGTTGGCTAGGTAGGGTAGCAATGGATTTGTTGCTGGCCTGGAGTCCTGAAGACTTGAATTCTAATCCCAACTTTGTCATTTGACAAAAACCATTATATGATATTGGATTAAATCACCATCACATTGAGCCTAAAAGGTAATCGTATGTAATATCCATATGAAAAAGCTCACTGTATGCTGTATGATTTTGTGCTCCAGAATCATGTTTTACTCTTCTGTATTAGACACATAACTTTGCCTCTGCTACAATAAAAAAAAGTGTGCCACTGGTTCTAGGAGCAATGTCTGTCCAACACTAAAATAATTATATAAATCTGTCCATTTCTCTTCATGTTTTAAACAACATGCCCTTCAAGATTATCAGCTAAACTGAACAACTGAAAGTGGCAATAGTTGCTTGTGGTGGTAAGTGCAAGCAAGAGTATCAAGGAGCCCATGGTGTTTAGCTTCAGTAAAATATTCATAAATTTAGCATATTAGGAGTTGCACAGATGGCTGCAAGCCTCTGCTTATTTGGATACCCGTCACAAGAAAGCAAGCAACTCTGCAGCCCAAACCTTGTAGCCAATCTTCATGTCTTCACACTCCTGGCTGCAGCCGCTCAACTTGCGGTTCAGGCACTCATTGATGAAGCAGTTGAGCTCATCTGATCCATCCTCACAATCGTTACTGTTATCGCAGAGCAGGTTCTCTGGGATGCAGTTCCCATTCTTGCATAGGAAGAAGGTGTCATTGCATTTGTTTTCTGGAAAAGGAGAAAGAAAAGAACCTCAAATATGAGGGTGAGGGGAAGCAAAGCACCTCTGCAGGGAAAGGTGCAATCGAAATTGGCATGGGGCAGCATTCCTCATGAAGGATAACATCCCACAAAAACTCACATAATCCTTCCCAAAGTGATACGGGACATACTAGCACGTGTTCCCACTTCTCTCAGGGAAACCAATTTCTTGATAGTTTTTAGTACATGACGTGCACAAACACCCTTGAGTGGATTGAGCAGCACTATATAAAAAGTGCAATACATACACTAGTAGGAAGATTCAGAATTCACAAAGAAATAGGGGGCATGGAAAGCAATGGCTCCAAAGAATGACACTGGGGTGATAGAGTATGGAGGACAGAGAGGCAGTGTGGGAGAAAAAGAAGAGCAAGAGAAATCAGGAGAACAAGTGAGTGGCTGAAGAGTATGGAGAAGAAAGAAAAGGGCACATGTAATAAAGAACAATGGTAAAAAGAAAGCACAGAAAATATAAACAAGAATGCAAACTGAAGGAGAGAGGGAGAGAACATACAATGAGCAGAAAAGGGGAAAGGAAAAAAGTAGAAGGAATGAACAAAGAGTGTAAAGCATTACTAAAGAGAAGAACAGGGAGAGAATGGAAAAAAGAAAAGGCGGGTAGGTAACAAGCAGTAGGAGGCTTTGATCTATTGTTACTCAGTTCAGTTCATGTTCTACTGTTAGCAAAGATTAGACAAATTCAGAGAGGGGTCCCAGATAAAAATTAAAAATAATGAAATTGATGAACTTCCATTGTAAATAGAAGACCTAAAAAACGGGGAATGAGTCAAGAAAAGAAAGTGAAGATGTGACAGGGAAAGAAAAATGCTGGCAACAATGGAGACATTAAGCATAAGGAACTAGAAGGAAGGACTATCTTGACTAGGTTGTCTCTGAGGGAGACGAAAGCACCTCTACTTTCTATTAATTATTGATGCTGCAAGGAAGGTGTTGGGATGTTTTGAAATTTTATTAAGGGTTGTAAATAGGTTGTGTATTTCGAAAATTCTACCAGCCCTCCAGACTCCGACTGCATGCATGCTTCTATGCTTTATATTCCCGAAATTGTGACTTCACTGGATTTCACTCTGAATTAACATTCTATAGGTTAGATGTGTAAAGCTGTTTTCCGATCGCAAACTCTCCAATTCAGAGTTTGGAATCAAAAACTGCTTTAAGCAATTTATTAAACCCATTTAGGACTCTAACTTTTTACTGACTCCTTAAATTGGCTTAGAAATGTATAAGGAATCACTATTTTAGAAGGGGTGTGTTGTAGGCGCACCTAGCAAACACTTCTTAACCACGTGTCTCAAAGGTTTAGGACCAAAATAGCTATAAATCACTGAAGTTGCTAACCCCTTGTTGGAGTGGTAATCCATTCACAAAGATTTGCAAAAGGTAAGGGATCCTTTGAGGACCCCATCCCTTTTGCAAATGTTAAGAGTTTGTTTGGAAGTAGGCCACAAAACCACTGCAAACTCTCAAACTGAAAGAACAGCCCGGTTTCCTTTAAAGAAAATGGACTGCATTTAAAAAATAGTTTACTTTACTGGAAATCGATAACAGACATGGTGGTCTGCTGAACCCACCCCTTTGATGGCATTCAAGTGTAGTGAGTCACAATTTGTGACCTTCCTAATTAATATTCATGAGGTAGGTTGGATTCCGTCCCACTGTGATTTAGCATTTTAGGAACCAACCTATTAGCATATAAGTTGTGTTTTTAAAATCTTTACTGGTCTCACTTTGTGACCAGATATTCAAACATCTGGCCCTGTATTGCTACTGACTCGTAGTAGAGTCAGAAATGAGAAATGTAACAAACCAATGAGGACACCCAAGGAACTCTGGGTCAAAAGGAACCTAATCAACAAGGATGGTGTGAGGCATCATGGGAGGATTACAGTGTATACACACACAATAGAAAGGATATGTACCCTACAGACATTGAAAAGTAGATTTGTAAGACTACTGATTTTCTATGAGGTGCTGGAGGGATTGTCAACCAACAGTCATGCTACATGCTGTTTGCAATATGATTTTCAGATGATGCTGGGAGGATGGGGTCTGCTTGACACAGTTGTTTTGTTTCTGTATTGACTGATGCTTGTGTTGATTGATCCATGGACAAACACACTCAATAAATACATTTAAAAAAAGAAAAAGAAATGTAACAAAGCACCAGAACTGGTCTCGGAAAAATCCCAATGGAACATAATTGTACAATTGCAAGGATAAATAAGTTATTATTTGGAAAAACTCACAGATCTTCCTCTCTGCATATCCACTTCAGCACTCACAATCACCAAAATATGTATATATTGATATTTTTCATTTACATATCCTCTTTTCTGTGTCTCCATCTCTACACAGGTACGTTAAACAGGCCAGTTAACAGTGCTTAATAGTGACATCCCCCTGAAAGCTGCAATGGCATCAAATATGCTGTAGCTCACTTACCAGTGCTAGAGCAGCGTGGATTCTTCGGAGCCTCATCCGAATGGTCATGACAGTCAAAGTCCCCGTCACATTCCCATTGGCTATTTTTTAAGCATCTGCCATTGGCACATCGAAACTCATGGGGGCCACAGGTTGGGTAGGCTATAGGGAAGAAAGAGAAAAGGTTTAGGAAGATGTGCCAAAACTCTTTAGCTCAGCCTCTAAGTGTGGAGAAATCTGGGCTGTAGTTGTTGCAACGTCAACAAGTCAGAAACTAATGGCATGAGATGCCTTGCTTGGAACAATATCGATGATTATGCTCCTTCCTAAATCACATATGTGGTACTCTTTGTTATAAAGTTATTATGAACTTATCTTCATCTTTTCCAGTACTTCATTTACTTGTTTACCACAAAGGATTAGCTCAAAGGAGATACTCATCACTTGTTCCTGGACTTCTTTTCTAAATCCAGGAAAGTTATTTACCTCTGGTAACGCTTTGAGATGTATACGTTATCTGTCTGTTCATTCATCACCTCAAACTATCTGCTAGAGTCACACTTGCACTGAAGTGTTGAACAATTCACCTACATGGTGTAAGATGGTGCTAGCTGTATATCTACCGGATATCACATCGAGATGTGATGTAGTGGCCCATTAAGGGTCCATATGTGGCAGGAACATCTGTATTGCATAGGTTACCTTTTCCAGAGAATTCAGGATACAATCAGTGCAAAATAATATTAAACTACTGGCAAACAAACATGACTGAAGGGCAAATATCATCATAAGAGGTGAGGAATTTCCAGACAAGAATATCCATATGAAAAGATATTATCAAAGTTAGCCAATTTTTTTCTTCAAAAGATTCTTCATAAAACAGAACTACTCATGTATAAAAACTGCCATAGCACTCCTAATTATAGAAGGGTCTGAAGAACACAGCATTAACCAGGTAAGACCAGAAATGGCTGCAGAATCACTCAGCAAAAATGACCTTCATTCTTCATATTAACATGAAGCTGATAGTGCAAAGCTAAAGTATTTATCAAGGAACAATCCCCTGGCATATATCTGAGATAGTCTCAATCCTCTCTAAAAACCCAGATGTAGATACCTCATGTTTTTACAGAGGAATAAGGGCTTCTGGGGTGTGTCTGGCATGCTCTTTTAGTCAGGCTTTACACACACAGGCTTTACACCTGATGCGGTGGTGCTGCAGAACATTAAATGTCCACATTTAGTAAATATATCTAATGGAATCTCTTATTTCTGACTGAACCAGAACAGTGTTACTTCCTCTCAAATACTGAGTAAACCATAAAAATGTTTTGAACTTCAAAATGTATAAATCACTCTTTATATGGTTAGTTTCTTTGGATCAGCCTTGGAAGGAAGCTTCCAAGTTCTTTTTTCACATGACAACACTTGCACTTTAAATCCAAAGGTCAAAAAGAAACTGGATACTTACCTGTAACAGTACATTTTATACATGAAACTGTTGCGTAGGCTCTCATTATTCTAATGAGACTACTGGATTTTGAGCGGCAGAACTGCCTGCGGTGTGGGAGACTAAGTCTAACCCACTGCTGGTGACACCTGTCGCTCCAATCTGGGTTTTGATCCAGCTAACTAGCAGTGCCTCATCTATACCCAAGGATAGGAATGACTGGGCAACCGAGCGCATGACATATTTGGCTTCTCAGGGAAGTCGTGGTCACTCAGGTCTCATCCGGTACTCTCATTTACAATTCAGTCTCATATATAAATGACAAACAGAAGCAGTATATGTTTCAATAATGAGTTAAAAAAAACGACTGCATCTTAGATAGGAAAGTGTGAGCTGCAATAACCAGGACGACACAACATGACAGTATTAAAATTGTGACGAGAAGAGTGAAGCGTAAAAACAACGCTATCATATTGTCACTATGATCAATGGACTAGTTCCTATCTAGGTTGTAATTGAGCACAACATGATTAGCTCTAATTCTGCCTTTCAGGTTCCCCTGGAAAGACATCAACCCCCATACCAGAGCAAAGGCCTCGGGTCTGCCTTAGCATCTGTAGCGAAGCATTCAGCAATCAGCATACAGTTGTGGTTCCCTGGCTGGAATCTCCCTCTAACGTGTATGGGACAAGGAAGTGTTTTTATAATAACACAGCTGATGTTCTGAGAAAATGTCCCTATGTAAGGATGTGTGTTTTCTACGAATGTTGGAGACTAAATTTCTACCACGTTCACCGGCAATGTAGCGTGCTGTAACCTTGGAAGAAGCACAGAGGGATCAAGACTGTCTTGTTTGAGAACAGAGTGCTGGCCTAGGCAAAAACAGTTAGATAAACAGAAAATAAAAAAAAGACCGTAAAAATGGTTATTGTAACAATAATAACATGAAGCTGAATAAAATATATCTAGGTTAAAGTGCACAGCAGCCTAGTGCGTTAAAATAACGTGCATGGAGCTATAACTAAAATGGCTACACAACAGAACTATTCCTGACTTATGTTCTGTGCATTATTTCTCTATAAACTGGTCCATAAACGTATCTTTGGAAAACAAAATTATCTCCAAGTTTCGATTGTAGGCAGAGCAAGTTTAAGTCACTAGGGCATCTGTGGCAAGCCCACAATATTTCAATAAGTGATTATCTCTGTAAATTATTTCTTTCCCAGTGGTGAGTGTAGGAAAGTAACCTCCTTTTGGCATGGTTACCCCCACTTTTTGCCTGTTCTCAGCACGTTTTGACTGTGTTCACTGGGATCCTGCTTACCAGGACCCCAGTGACTGTGCTCCTTCCTTTTAAACCTGGTTGCTCGGACCACAAATATCCCACATTTGGCATACTGGTGCCCCCTTATAAGTCGCTAGTATATGGTACCCAAGGCATTGGGGCATCAGCGATTCCCCATGGGCTGCAGCATGTACTATGCCACTCATGGGGAGCCAATGCAAAGTATATCTGCAGGCCTGCCATTTCATCCTGCATGAAGGTGTGCATGCACCCTTTTCACTACAGGTCCCTGCACCAGGTCTCTGTAAGTCGCCCTCTCTGCCCAGAGGGCAAGTACCTGTGTGAGGACACCCCTACACTAGCAGAGGAGCCCTCACAAACTCCAAATTTATTTTCCTGGACTTTGTGAGTGCAGGGTCGCCATTTTACGTGTGTACTGGACATAGGTCAAAACCTATGTCCATCTGCATAATGATAACTCCAAACCTGGGCATGTTTGGTATCAAACATGTCAGAATCATACCCCAATTCTATTGCCAGTATTGACTGTATGATTCCATGCACTCTGGGGGCTCCTTAGAGGACCCCGAGCATTGCTTCTACCAGCGTTCTGGGGTTTTCCGGGCAGCCCAAGCTGTTGCTACCCCTCAGATGGGAGTCTGCCCTCTTGCTGCTTGAATAGCTCAAGCCCAGGAAGGCATAACAAAGGATTTCCTCTGGGAGAGGGAGTCCACACCTTCTCCCCTTTGGAAATAGATGTTACATGGCTTTGGGAGGGGTGGCCTCCCCAAGTCACGGGTATACTTTGAAGGGAACATTTGGTGCCCCCTTGTATAAACCAGTCTGCACCGGTTCATGGACCATCAGTCCCTGCTCTCGGGTGAAACTGGACAATGGAAAGGGAAGTGACCCCTCCCCTGTCCATCACCACCCCAGGGGTGGTGCCCAGAGATCCGCCAGATGGCCTCTTGATTCTGCCATCTTGAATCCAAGGTGGGCAGAGGCCTCTGGGAGCACCTGAGTGGACAGGTTAGGCAGGTGACATCACCCCCCCCCCCCCTCCTGATAGGTGGTCACCTGGGTAGGTGACCAATCCCCCTTCCAGGGCTATTTAGGGTCTCCCTCTTGGGCTCAGATTTGACGTGCAAGACTCCAGCAGGAATCCTCTGCAACGTTTACTTTGACTTCTGGCCACTGGAACTACAACTGGATTCCACAGGAACCTACCATCTGCAGCTACAGTGACTACTCTGCTATGCAACATTGTTTCTCCAGCTCCTTCCAGCAACTGCAACATTTCTCCAACTGTGCATCCTCTGAGGGCGGCAAGACTTCAGTCTGCACAAGAAGCAAGAAGGAATCTCCCTTGGAGTGAAGTAGCCACTTCCCTTCATCCCCAGGCCCCAAGCGCAACAACGACCGTCTGCGTGGATCTCCTCTCATCCTGAGCTGCATGGATCCTGCATCACAAGTGGTGATCTGGAGTGGTCCACTTGGTCCTCTCTGCCAGCTGTACAAATTTGGTGAAGGTAAGCCCTAGCCTTCGCATGCAGGACAGTACCACTGTGCATCGCATCTCTTGCAGCTACCAAGGCTTGTTGGCATCTCCTCCAAGGGACCTTCAGTCTCAGTGTAGCCCCTGCCCCCAGCACTCTTCCCATGTGATGCCCAGTCCTCTGTGTGTTTCTCCTGCAACGTGGGACCTCTCTTCAGGTGTGCTGCATGGGCCTCTCTGCGACTCCTGGGCTTCTCGCCTGTGGGCCTTCTGTTAAGACTGCTTCCTCTTCTTTGGACTCTACACTGCTGAGGGTCACCTGGGACTCTCCCCCCCCCCCCAGCCCTTACAACCCCCCGTAGGTTGAGTCCCCCTTGGACCTTGCTGGTCCCCGGCAGCTCTACTTTTCCTCCAACCGCGACACTTGCCTTTGCCAACGCTTGTTGGTGGTTCCCACACCACAAACTGAGTGCAATCCTTTATCCGGCGTGGGGCGTTGACTGCATCATCCAGGAACTCTTCATCTGCTCCAGTGCTGCATTGCTGACAGTCCTCGCCTCACCGTTGACCAACTCCTGCATCCACAGACTGGTGGGTAGTGGCTCCTGCCACAACTGGACACTCCAACTGGACTTTTTCCCCTTCTTTTCCACGTCTTCCTCTTTCAGGATCCACCTTTGGTTGCTTGCAGTCTTGTCTGGGTCTTGCAATAACCTTCTCTGAAGTCCTTTGTGGTGGTTTGGGGAAAACCAGTAACTTACCTCTTTCCTCCTGGTCACTGGGGGGCACTCTGGTAATTACCTTCGGGGTTTCCTAGTACCTCCAAGCTCCCCTCTACCGATTCCACTTCCTTGGGTGGGGACCCGACCTTCGCATTCCACTTTCTTGGTATAGGGTTTGGACTCCCCTTAGGCTTTCAGTACTGCCTATTGCTTTTCACTGTTTTCTATTGTTTTTCACTGTTTTCTAATGCTTTTTATGCCCATCCCCGATTGTTATTGTACATATATTGTGTGTTTACTTACCTCCTATTGGAGAGTTGCCACTCCTAGTTAAGTCTTGGCTGCTCATCTACAGCTACCTCTAGAGAGACTGGCTTTCGAGACACTGACTACACCTCACTAATAGAGGATACCTGGACCTGGTATAAGGTGATAATACCATAGGTAATCACCACACACCAGGCCAGCCTTCCTACAGTGGGTTTGGACGGGATGAAACAATTTGCAGAGGAAGCTTGAGATTTATGAGGTGGGAGCACTATCAACTTCTGCTCAATGTTACAGTGAGATATTTTCAGTATAACTTTGTAGGATCGATGCTCATATTATATTGCAGAGAAACACTCTCCAGTATTCAGAGCCAAACCAAAGAAATATGACGGAGATCACCCAAAGAGTCATGTGATGGAGTCAGCATTTAACATCACACAGAGACCAGGAAGCATCGTATCTGCCAGATGTTGGGGGCTGATAGCCTTAACAGGAGCTCAGCAAAACACCACTGACCAGGCAAAGTCATGTCTAGTGACCGAAGCTGCAGGGTTAAGACACTAGTTCTAGTTGTAGCTTATCCATTTTGAAATAGGAAAAAAAACAGTTTTAAATGCAATATAAAAACACAACATTAACACTGCTTATACAATGACAACCGCAAATGTGGCGCTTCTCAGATTTAACAAAACTTGCAAGATTTTTGTGTTTACGCAGGAAAGGTTATATAAAAAAAATAAAAAAATAAAAAAATAAAGGTAAAGGTAGTGCAGCAGCTGCTAGGTTGGTACTCACCACACTCTTCACTCTCATCTGACCCATCACTGCAGTCTTTGTCATGGTCACACACAAATTGCTTGGGAATGCACTGTCTGTTTTGGCACATGAATTCTCGTTCATCACATGTGTTGTTGAAAACTAAGAGGGGAGAAAAAGTAAAGAATGATAATGCAATGCTGATAGTGAGAAGGTGAGGCTCAGGCAGCTACTGATTCTTGCGAGATGGCTGAGACTGAACCACTATATTTATTCCAACCAAAGGGAAAAAGGAGTGGGGGATAATGCCTATTTCAAATCTTCACTTCCTATATTTTATTCTTATGTTTTGCTCACATCAATTGAGGTACATGCCACAAATGCATGCTGCATATAATCTACATGTTATTCTCTGAACTGCAGCTTTAATTCTTTACCCATTTTGCTGCCATTTACTTCTTCCTACAAAATGACTCACAGCAGCAACGCACATACACTATTTTAAGCGTTTTTTTCTCAGTGTTAAGTAAGATGACAGCTATTAGGCAAAGCTGAACTACCAATTGCTTTCATAATCACTCACGATTATTGACAGACATTCATCACACATAGCCAGTCTTGTTAAAAGCACATCAACTACAATGATTATTTCCTTTCAAAAAGCCACTCTCACACCAAATCATAAAAGTAAAATAATGAAAATGATCAAATTTAAATGTTCATATGAAGATTTTAGAAAAAAATGAAGCAACAAAAGATTATATACAAATTCAGAGAAATGGAAATGAAAATGTAAGCTCAGAATAATGGAAATGAAATGTAAGCTCAGCATAGTCAATCAAACCTTTTTTCAAAAGTGTGACATGACCTCTGAGGACAGTAGTGAGAGAAGAGTACGAGGGTAAATGTGGTTACTGCTACAGTGAACGGCAAAAAGTTAGGGGGAGGATTGGTATTTGCTAAAAATGAAATGACTTGAGAAGGCATGCACTTTATTGTGTCTAAGGCCGGTTGGGGTAGGTTAGGACAGGGGTGGTAGTGCTTAACACTGCTTGCTGGTGATAAAGCCCAGAATCGCTCACTAAATGGGACTCTGAAGTGATAAAGGAGTGTACCAAAATACATAACTTGGAGAAGGCCAGCCAGTAGGCTCAGCTGGGTCACATGACCATGGTCTTTCTAAAAAAGGTGGTAGTTCAAGGTTTGGAAATCTTAATAAAATGAACCCTGTCAAGCTAATGGGCTGTAACACAAAGATTAGGTTCGGGCATCTGCCACTTGCAGCAGTGGTGGGTAGGTGAATAAAAAACTCAGAAGAGAGTATCTGACACTACAGAGACCCAGCAGCTAAATAAAAGAAGCATGGCTTCTGTCCCTCAGAGAGTAAACTGAGGAGATACAAGCTAAAGCCCTTCCTGTAACTACAGGGGTTTGGGACAGTAAGGGAAGCTTTGGACTTGATGACACATGTAAGTGAAATAATGAGTGTAGATCTCCATTTAAGTAGAGCCTAGTGTTAAAGGGAACTGACAACTCAAATGATTTAGTAGTCACTGATGAAAGCAGCAAGATATTGTTTACATTTTTTAATGAAGGACGTGTGCAGTTGGGAAAACCTCACCATATGCTTTTTCATTTAACGTTTATTCCTTAAATCTTTGGCACAATTGTTATCTACTACTGATTAAATATTTTACTTGTTGAAAAAATCTAAATAAGATTGTAAAAACAAACCTAATTTGCAATACACATGTGTGCAAGTTCCTGTTTATAAGCAAGCAAATTAAAAGACTGTAAAACACTAAATCACACAGGAAAGAGGGAGTGTATCTGTACAAACTAATTTGAGGCAAACATAAATTTGATTGAGAAATCAACATAAGATATCCTAGATGATTTTAAGGTCAGTGGCGTTTTCAAGGCAATACCTGGATTCAGAGAGATTTATGGCCTATCAGGTACACATATGTAGATAAACAAATCAATTGCTGACGGTGAACCACCCAGAACAGTATTCAAAAGGTCCCATTCATTAGTATCAGTCCATTTCAAATCTTCTCTTTATTCTTCTTATCTTTTTTTAAATAAGCCAGACATCACAATAAAAGACAGCCACAGCCAATGCGTTTTGTCCATACAACAGGACGTCTTCAGGGCCATAAACTCAATTTTTATTAGTCAGTCATATTCTTTTTCATATTGCTAAAAGAGCATCCAATACATTCTGTATCAAAAATGTTTTCTGCAGGGGTGGATTCCTGTGGTTTACTGTGTGTTGCGGATGAGACCTCATATGCACGTGTCTGTCTTTTATTGTGATGTCTGGCTTATTTTTAAAAAGATAAGAAGAACAAAGAGAAGATTTGAAATGGACTGATATTAAATGAATTGGACTTTTTGAATACTGTTTAAATACTATTCAGGGTGGTGCACTGTCAGCAATTGATTTGTTTACATTCCCTCAGCAGGATTGCACCTTGGCAGCAGGTGTTGGAATGTGTGCTGACATTATTCCTACTGATATTTTCAATATTAGATAGTGGATAGGTGCATGGAGTTATATCCTGCTGCCTTTTGTTAGGTAAATACATATGTAGCTACTTATAATAAGCTTGTGAACCCCACCAAATTTGAAGGAGAAAGAATAAGATTGGTACATCATTACAAATTACATGTTGATTAACAATTAAATGGTTCCAGGCACAACAAATAACAGGTAGTCTTCCCCAGATGAAATGAAGCCAGTCATCACTGTTATAAACTTACTGCAGCCCGCCTTGACACTCTCATCTGCTCCATCCTGGCAGTCCTTGTCACCATCGCAGAGCCAGCGGCGTGGCACACACACATGGGTTCCTGGGCACTGGAAAGACTCTGGATTGCAAGTTGTGGTGTCTGCCAGGATGACACGTAAGAAAAGTCAGACATGTATCATGATCTCTCAGAACATTTAAGACACAAACCCCTGAACAGGTGGAGTCTGTGAGTAGTGCATGGGATAGATTAAAAGTACTCTTGGGGAACCTCCCTATGGTACCTGCCCTCAGTAAAAGGAGGAAGAAAAAGTACAGCTTTACTATCCCAAATCAGGGCTTCCCACTAATGCATCCATAGATATGCTTAACATGAATTTTATATATAGCTCAGACCACAAATTCAATCATCACTAAAGATGAATTTAGTGTGTGTATATTTTGCTGGCGAAAGATGTTGGACTAAATGAACTTGGGACTTAAGTTTTCTAAAGCATGGAAAAGTCTCACATTGGTCACTAGTGTGAATCAAGCAGGCCATGTGCCTTATGTTCAAACCTTATATGGGCTTGAATAATTTCCCTGAGCGGTTTAACTTCAGTCCTACTAGCCACAAAGAGTTCTGCTCCATAACCCCACTTATGTTTGTAGCAACTCAGATTAAAAAGTCAGAAAAGAAAGGCACTGCATTATTCCATTTGGTAACACGTCTGTGGAACAAACTCCCCTTTGGTCTTAAACCAACCAGTCAAGTTGCTCATATGTCATTTTATTAAGGCCTTAAAAACGTACTTGTTTTCTCAACTAATGTGTTTTTTGATTTTGCTAGTTTCATTGTTATTGTCCTTTTTTGTTGGTTTTTGTGTTAAGATTCCTGTTGCTATGAATGAATGCTCTTTATATGTGTCCTATTCTACACAGGCAGACAAGTGGTGAGTTCACACCAAGTCTAATACAATTCTTGACCTCTCTATAGGACACCAATTTATGCAAACTGCAAAAGGTTTTCAGGATGTAAAAGGAGGGTCTATAACACAAAGTTAAAAAGCAGAAATTTCAACCACTACTTCTCTTTCCATATTGAGTACTACTCCTACATTAAGATACTAGTTGCCTTTCACACAACTGCCTCCCTGCCATTAAGGAATGGGGTGGTGGGGGGTGTTCTCGGAGATTGTTAATATAGGAATGATTTCTTCAGCTTTGAAAGATGGCACAAACATGTAAAGTGCAGTACCTGCTCAACTGGAATAGTGCACTGAGTGGGAGGAGGGAAAGAGCAAAAAGTACTCACGACAGCGGCTGTCCTCGTCTGAGCCATCTCCACAGTCATCGGCGCCATCACAAACCCAGTGCTTGGAAATACAGCGGTGGTTCCGGCATTCAAACTGCACTGACGTACAAAACTTATCTAGGATTAGGGAAAAGCACATCAAATAGTTTTAATTTCCCTGGACAATAATGCAGCTTTAGGGTCATTTAGTAATGAATGTTAAAATAATACCACAAAACACCACCCGTCCCTAACCCTACTAAACCAAACTCTCAGCACACAACATCAAATATTTCTTAATGTAGCATGTTGGTGTCTAACCCGTAAACCCCATAATCACAGCCAGGTAAAGTGAGTGGCACTGAAAGACAGTATAAACCATGGAAAGTAAACAAATGAATAGCTAGCCAGTCCCAAAAAGAATTAATTCCTTAAAATAAACACTATGATTTATCATGCTGTAGGCTTGCATAAATAAGCCACTAAAGGCCTGATTTAGAGTCTGGTGGATGGGTATTCTGTCACAAAAGCGACAGAAATCTCATCTGACAAAAATGTCTATTTAATTGTTTGTATTAATTTTTCAAACATATGAGCATGGACATGGACAGTCAAGGACTCATAGAATATGCACTACAGTACAGCCGTGTGTAAAACATCTGTGCATAAACCTTTGACAAACATGTATGTCCACCCTGTGCAACCTACAGGTTGTCAGCAAAGCCAGTGAATCATCACATCTACAGGAGGTCAACTTATGATTCTAGTAAACAGCATACCCCATATTATCCAGCCCCTTGCAACCATCTCCTCTGGTCAACTGTACTTTGTATGTTGAAAACAGTTGTGAGCCAGTCAATGTTTCCTCAGCTCCTGACGTGTATGGCCAACTTTGCGCTAACAACATACAGCACAAGTTAAAACCAAACAGCCAACTGCCCCATGCATGTATTAGAAACAGCCACTCCCAAGATGAGGTGAACGAATACCAGGATGATACCAAGGCATTCCATCTTACCATCCCAGTCCCCACTTCCCATGTTAGCACAGGGTGCCTGTTATGTGGCCTGCCATCTCAGCAAGGACCCTCTTCTCTATGGTCTGTCCACCTCCGAGGATCGATCATCCTCTGTCAATTTGGCATCCCCCGCCAGGCAGTATAGCATGACCTCCCAGGCCCTGAGGTTTTCATCTACCTTCTCATTCGTCTGTATGTGTTTGAGGAGGACCTCCTCTGCCTGTGCCTACTCCAGCATGTCCTCAAGCCATTTGTCTGCTGTGGGCTCAGTATTGGCAACGCAAATGTACTGCAATACAATGTTTTGTAAGCAGAAGGCCCAGCTTTGCATCACCCTGCATTGCATCACCCTCTTTTTAGGTTTGGGTATTTTTCCCAACAGTAACAGACTAACAGTTGAATGCTTACCCCAGTCACTTGTCCTAGTCTCCCAAACAGTTCATCCCAATGTCCAGCTAACATTCTGCACGTCCATGATAGGTGGATGAATGTAGCACCTTGACTGTTACGTTTGGAGAAAGACGATGATCTACTGTGGTATATTTTATGCAATCTGTCAGGTGTTACATATGTTCGTGTAGGACGTGGATGTGCAAGAGTTTCAATGGGGCATTGCTAGCAACGTCTTGGATTTGGGCACAGACTTTCGTTCATTCCGCATTGGACAAGGGGCTTTGCAAATCTGTGTCCCATTCCTGTTATGCTTTAATCAGTGGTGAGGGTCAACACACCGCCAGCGCCAAGTATAGCCTGGCGATCAGTCACCTTCTGTGTTCGTCCTCTGGTAAAACCTCAAGTGTCTGGGACACCAGCAGTATGCCTGGGAAGCCTCTCCAGATCTCTGGTTCTATGTGTGAGCTTTGCAAATTACAAGAATTGTCCCACAGTAACGCCAAACCTCTCCCTGTCCTCTTCAAATGCTATGAATTCCTCTGCAGGGTAGAGGTCCCAAAAAGGAGGCATTCTCCGCTGTTCAGTGTCATGTAATCAGTGATTTGGCAGAATGGCTTAATCAAGAGGGAGGGACCTGGGAAATGGTGCACGTTTAAGCACTCGCTGAATCACTATCGCAACCTGCACAGCCACTGCCGGAACCCCTGCAGTCTGTCATCATCCTAGCATGAGGCAGACAGGCAGTGTGACCATCTCTACAGTGTCACACGGGTGGGTCTCCCAGTTCAGCTCAGAGTCACACCACTTTACCGCGTGCTGCAGCTGAGATGCCATATAATAAAGCTCAAGATCTGGGAGACCCAGTGAATCCTCCCCCTGCTCAGCTTCAGTATTTCCAGTCTGACCCCATTCCTTCCCCCAGCCCAGATTAAGGAATCTAAAAGACTATCCAAGTCTTGGAAGATCGATTAAGGTATTGGGTGCAGTGTATTTTGGAGTACGTAGAGACACCTAGGCAGCAGGACCATTTTTGCAAGCGCCACTTGTTTAATTATTGAAAGGGGGAATTGTAGGGGAATACCCCTTTTTGACAAGTTCCCTCACACTTTTTGTCTGGTACGTGAAACAATCTTGACTGAAAGTGCACTGGGTTCCTGCTAACCAGGCCTCCAGTGCCAGATTTCTTTCCCTAAAACTGTAAAACTGTTCCGCAATTGACAATACCTTTGGCACCCCTGTAAGTTTCTAGTAAATGGTACTCCAGGTACCTAGAGCAAGCTCAACACTACCAGCTAGCCTCCTGGGTCCAGGGCAGATAATACATAAGCATGAGTTAGCATTTTGAACTTCTTCTTGAGAAAGAGATTGCAGGGGCGAAGGTCTAGGATAGGGCAGAGGCCCTTGGCCTTTTTGGGTGTCTGAATGTAGCAGGAATAACAACCACAATCTACTTCTGGCACAGAGACCCTCTCTGCAGCTCCCTTGGACAAGAGAGCTGTAACTTACTAGCGGAGAAAGAACAAGTGATCTTCCATCATTCAATCGTAGGATGGAGGGGTAGTCTCGAAGAGGAGGGAGTAGCCCTATAAAACCCACCTGTCTGACATGATGGATTGCCTGAGAAGCAGGTGATGGAGGATCCTGCCTCCAATTGGGCCCTGGTGGGGAAGTGTCAGACTAGCAAAGGGAGGAGGACAATGGACTGGCCAGACCGCTGGCTCCCTGATCCACGAGGACAGTGGATCCCATGTCCCCAGCCATGCAGAAGCTGGGCAGCATGCGTACACAGTGGTTGGGGGGGAAAAGACATGGCCGGGTGGGGTGCCATGAAAGGAGTGAAAAGCAGACTGCTTCATGGCCCAAGAACCTGGCCACAACACGAGAATCCTTGAAGTGCTTGAGAGAAGATTCTGCTTTTTCTCCAGATATGGCTGCCATCAAAGGGCATGTCCATAAGGTTGGCTTGGACATCCCCCGAAAAGCCAGACGGCCTCAACTAGGCTTGGCGCCTTGGGACCACTGTTGATGCAGCTGCTCTGCCCTGTGAGTGAGTCATGTCCAGTCCACATTGGATCGTGACCTTTGCTGTGTCTCCCATCAGAAACTGCTTGGAAAAGTACAGCCGGGGCCTACTCCGGGAACTGTGGCAGCTCTTCAACAACCATATCCCACAGTGTGTGCGAATTGTAGGAAAGTGCCATCTTTTTTAGCCTAGTCACCACCACTTTTGCCTGATGTCATTGACTGCAGTTCCTGATAATCAGGACCCCAGTGTCTGTGCTCTCTCCTCTAAATTTGGTTGCTGGTACACCCACAATTGGCATACTGGTGCAGCTAGGCAAGTCCACAGTAGATAGTACTTGGGTACCCAGAACATTGGTACACCAGCCCTCCTCCCCCCCATAGGCTGCAGCATGCATTGTGCCACCAATGAGAGTCCATGCTAACTGTGTCTCCGGGCCTGCCACTGCAGCCTGAGTGAAATGGTGCATGCACTTAGACACTAAGTCACCCCTCTGGTAGGCCCTTCAGCTCAAGGGCAGGGTGCATGTCTCTAAGTGTAAGCGAACCCCTGCATGAGCAGGGTACCCCTACAGATCACAGACTCCAATCCCTGGGCTTTGTAAATGTGGGGAAGTCATCTTAAGGTATGTAGTGGACACTGGTCACCATGAGTGGTCCAACTACACAATTGCTTCTCTGAAACTAGGCATGTTTGATATCAAACATGTTGGAATTATGCAACTACACCAATTCCAGGGAAGCCGCACAATCCCCTGTACTCTAGGTCTTCTTTAGAGAATCCCCCAGTTCCACCTGTGCAGCATTATGGGGTCTAGCAGCCAGCCCATGCTGCTGCTGAACCCAGACAACGTTCTGCCCTCCTGCTTGTGAGCCTGGCTCAAGCAGAGGAAGGCACAACAAAGGATTTCCTGCAAGGGAGAGGTGTGACTATCTTAGGTGTCTAAGGGCTGGGGTGGGGTAGCCTCTGAGTGCCAAACTGCTTCGAACGGCACATTTGGTGCCCTCCGTGCATAATCTGGTTTGCACCAGTTCAGGAACCCCTGGGACCTGCTCTGGCACGAAACGGAACAAGGGACAGGTGAGTGACCTCCCCCCCCTATCCAGCTCCTCCCTAGGGAGGTGCACAGAGCTCTCCCAGGGGGCCAATTGATTCTGGCATCTTGAAAATAAGATGTGCAGAGGCCCCTGGGAGTATCTGACTGGTTAGGCCAGGTAAATGATGTCCCTGACCCACTCTGATAGGTGGGTCACTTCAGAGAGTGACCAACCCCCTTTTAGGATTACTTACGGGCTCCCCCAAGGGTGGGTCCTCCGATTCATCGAGCAAGACTACAAGGAACTCTCTTCAAGACATCTTCTGCTCCTGGCCTCTGGAACCGCTGCTGGTCTGCTTTGGAACTGAATGCAAGTCTGCTTTTGATGGGAAGGCTCCCATTGCAACATTGTTTCTCCGGATCCTGCAAGAATTCTGTAATATCCAAAGCTGTGCATTCTCCAGGGTCACAAGGAGTCTGTTTGCACCTGGAAGCACCAAAGGTCTCTCCCTTGAAGTGAACGAGTCACTCGTCTGTATCTGCATGCACCGCAAGACAACGTCAACTGGCTGATGGTGTCTGCTGTTTCATGCACATCGAATGGATCTGCATCACAGGTGGTTTGTTTGTGGCCTCCTCTGGGTCCTGGGTGTCTTCTGACCAACTTGGGAGACTGTGGGCCACTACTCTTATCACTGGACTGGAACTCCTGTGCAGGGCGACTGTTGCTCTTGCCGAGGCTTGTTGATTCTTCCTACAGAAGATCTTAAGGCACCAAGAAGCCCCAGTCTCCAGAGCTCTGCAACTCGAAGATCAATCCCTGTCTTGCAACTCCTGCGACGTGGGACTTCTGTTTTTGTTGTGCTGCTGAGGCCTCCTTGTGACTCCCTGTGTCCATCGCCCTTGTGTCACTCGTGAGGGCTCCAACAACTTCTGCTGGCCTTCCTGCAGGCTGAATGCCAACCCTGTCTCCCCCTCGAGAATAGAATATCCTGGACCTTGTTGGTCCCCAAAGCTCTCCAAATACATCATCAGCTCCTGCTTGCATTTGCCAGTGCTTGTTGGTGACCTGGCCAGTCACTGACCCTCCTGCAATCCGGTGACCGTCGAGGGACAGCTTGCAGCTCCTGGACCCAGCAACCAGACTTCTTCCTCCACCGACTTGCAAGAACTGCACCTCTAGGAGGGTGGGCATTGCCACCAGCACCATCTGGGCACCTCCAAGGGTGTTGGACTCTGTCCCTTTTTTTTTCCAAGGTCCTCCACGTCTGAAATTCGTCCCTGGATTCCACCGGCCTGGTCCACAGGTCGTGACAGCAGCTGGACAATCGGAGGCTTTAACTGACTTCAGAGAGCCTCTTATCCCCTCTGCAACCAGGTTCCCTGTTCAGGAAGCTGGCCTGGTGTGTGGTGAGCACCTATGTTGTTATCACCTTATACTAAATCCAGGCTTCCTATTGGTGAAGTGTAGGCAGTGTCTAGGAAGCCAGGGCTCTCTAGAGATAGCTTTGGATGAGCAGCCAAGACTTATCTAAGAGGCACGCACAGGTTATGTAATACCACTACATGCACACTATCACTGAGACTCGAAAAAGCTTCTTCGAAGACACTTCAAGCCCAACACTAGATGGCGGACTTATGCAAAGCAGGTGTATTTGCAGCTACATGTGCCATCGAACATAAAGGTACTTTATTATGGTAACAGTAATACTAAAAAACTGTACAGGCAATGCCCCAACTGGAGGTAAGTTAACACACTATTATCTACACAAAGAAAGCAATAGTCATTGGTAAAAGCAATATGAAATAGCTAGAGCCCTAAGGGAGAGCCAAACTGTAAGGAAATGCCTCCTTGGCATGGTTGCCCCCTGACTTTTTGCCTTTGCTGATGCTATGCTATTTTTGGATAAAGTTGCAAGGGCGTGTTTAGGTCTGGGGGGTTAGTAGCCAATGGCTACTAGCCCTGAGGGTGGGTACACCCTCTTTGTGCCTCCTCCCAAGGGGAGGGGGTCACAATCCTAACCCTATTGGGGGAATCCTCCATCTGCAAGATGGAGGATTTCTAAAAGTCAGAGTCACCTCAGCTCAGGACACCTTAGGGGCTGTCCTGACTGGCCAGTGACTCCTCCTTGTTGCTTTCTTTGTTCCCTCCAGCCTTGCCGCCAAAAGTGGGGGCCGTGGCCGGAGGGGGCGGGCAACTCCACTAAGCTGGAGTGCCCTGCTGGGCTGTGACAAAGGGGTGAGCCTTTGAGGCTCACCGCCAGGTGTTACAGCTCCTGCCTGGGGGAGGTGTTAGCATCTCCACCCAGTGCAGGCTTTGTTACTGGCCTCAGAGTGACAAAGGCACTCTCCCCATGGGGCCAGCAACATGTCTCTGGTGTGGCAGGCTGCTGGAACTAGTCAGCCTACACAGACAGTCGGTTAAGTTTCAGGGGGCACCTCTAAGGTCCCCTTTGTGGTGTATTTTACAATAAAATGTACACTGGCATCAGTGTGCATTTATTGTGCTGAGAAGTTTGATACCAAACTTCCCAGTTTTCAGTGTAGCCATTATGGTGCTGTGGAGTTCGTGTTTGACAGACTCCCAGACCATATACTCTTATGGCTACCCTGCACTTACAATGTCTAAGGTTTTGTTTAGACACTGTAGGGGTACCATGCTCATGCACTGGTACCCTCACCTATGGTATAGTGCACCCTGCCTTAGGGCTGTAAGGCCTGCTAGAGGGGTGTCTTACCTATACTGTATAGGCAGTGAGAGGCTGGCATGGCACCCTGAGGGGAGTGCCATGTCGACTTACTCGTTTTGTCCTCACTAGCACACACAAGCTGGCAAGCAGTGTGTCTGTGCTGAGTGAGAGGTCTCCAGGGTGGCATAAGACATGCTGCAGCCCTTAGAGACCTTCCTTGGCATCAGGGCCCTTGGTACTAGAAGTACCAGTTACAAGGGACTTATCTGGATGCCAGGGTCTGCCAATTGTGGATACAAAAGTACAGGTTAGGGAAAGAACACTGGTGCTGGGGCCTGGTTAGCAGGCCTCAGCACACTTTCAATTGTAAACATAGCATCAGCAAAGGCAAAAAGTCAGGGGGCAACCATGCCAAGGAGGCATTTCCTTACACAACCCCCCCCAAACGAAAGAGGATGAGACTAACCTTTCCCAAGAGAGTCTTCATTTTCTAAGTGGAAGAACCTGGAAAGGCCATCTGCATTGGCATGGGCAGTCCCAGGTCTGTGTTCCACTATAAAGTCCATTCCCTGTAGGGAGATGGACCACCTCAACAGTTTAGGATTTTCACCTTTCATTTGCATCAGCCATTTGAGAGGTCTGTGGTCAGTTTGAACTAGGAAGTGAGTCCCAAAGAGGTATGGTCTCAGCTTCTTCAGGGACCAAACCACAGCAAAGGCCTCCCTCTCAATGGCACTCCAACGCTGCTCCCTGGGGAGTAACCTCCTGCTAATGAAAGCAACAGGCTGGTCAAGGCCATCATCATTTGTTTGGGACAAAACTGCCCCTATCCCATGTTCAGAGGCATCAGTCTGCACAATGAACTGCTTAGAATAATCTGGAGCTTTTAGAACTGGTGCTGAGCACATTGCCTGTTTCAGGGTGTCAAAGGCCTGTTGGCATTCCACAGTCCAGTTCACTTTCTTGGGCATTTTCTTGGAGGTGAGTTCAGTGAGGGCTGTCACAATGGATCCATATCCCTTCACAAACCTCCTGTAATACCCAGTCAAGCCAAGGAATGCCCTGACTTGAGTCTGGGTTTTTGGAGCTACCCAGTCCAGAATAGTCTGGATCTTGGGTTGGAGTGGCTGAACTTGGCCTCCACCTACAAGGTGGCCCAAGTAAACCACAGTTCCCTGCCCTATCTGGCATTTGGATGCCTTGATAGAGAGGCCTGCAGATTGCAGAGCCTTCAAAACCTTCTTCAGGTGGACCAGGTGATCCTGCCAGGTGGAGCTAAAGACAGCAATATCATCAAGATAAGCTGTGCTAAAGGACTCCAAGCCAGCAAGGACTTGATTCACCAACCTTTGGAAGGTGGCAGGGGCATTCTTTAAACCAAAGGGCATAACAGTAAACTGATAATGCCCATCAGGTGTGGAGAATGCTGTTTTCTCTTTTGCTCCAGGTGCCATTTTTATTTGCCAGTACCCTGCTGTCAAGTCAAAGGTACTTAAGAATTTGGCAGCACCTAATTTGTCTATGAGCTCATCAGCTCTTGGAATTGGATGAGCATCTGTCTTGGTGACAGAATTGAGCCCTCTGTAGTCCACACAAAACCTCATCTCTTTCTTTCCATCTTTGGTGTGAGGTTTGGGGACTAAGACCACTGGGCTAGCCCAGGGGCTGTCAGAGCGCTCAATTACTCCCAATTCCAGCATCTTGTGGACTTCCACCTTGATGCTTTCCTTAACATGGTCAGATTGTCTAAAGATTTTGTTCTTGACAGGCATGCTGTCTCCTGTGTCCACATCATGGGTACACAGGAGTGTCTGACCAGGGGTTAAGGAGAAGAGTTCAGGAAACTGTTGTAGGACTCTCCTACAATCAGCTTGCTGTTGGCCAGAGAGGGTGTCTGAGTAGATCACTCCATCTACTGTGCCATCTTTTGGGTCTGATGACAGAAGATCAGGGAGAGGTTCACTCTCTGCCTCCTGATCCTCATCTGTTACCATCAACAGATTCACATCAGCCCTGTCATGGAAGAGCTTAAGGCGGTTCACATGGATCACCCTCTTGGGGCTCCTGCTTGTGCCCAGGTCCACCAAGTAGGTGACCTGACTCTTCCTTTCTAGTACTGGGTAAGGGCCACTCCATTTGTCCTGGAGTGCCCTGGGAGCCACAGGCTCCAGAACCCAGACTTTCTGCCCTGGTTGGAACTCAACCAGTGCAGCCTTTTGGTCATACCAAAACTTCTGGAGCTGTTGGCTGGCCTCAAGGTTTTTGGTTGCCTTTTCCATGTACTCTGCCATTCTAGAGCGAAGGCCAAGTACATAGTCCACTATGTCTTGTTTTGGCTCATGGAGAGGTCTCTCCCAGCCTTCTTTAACAAGAGCAAGTGGTCCCCTTACAGGATGACCAAACAGAAGTTCAAAGGGTGAGAATCCTACTCCCTTCTGTGGCACCTCTCTGTAAGCGAAAAGCAGACATGGCAAGAGGACATCCCATCTCCTTTTGAGTTTTTCTGGGAGCCCCATGATCATGCCTTTTAATGTCTTGTTGAATCTCTCAACCAAGCCATTAGTTTGTGGATGGTATGGTGTAGTGAATTTATAAGTCACTCCACACTCATTCCACATGTGCTTTAGGTATGCTGACATGAAGTTGGTACCTCTGTCAGACACCACCTCCTTAGGGAAACCCACTCTGGTAAAGATACCAATGAGGGCCTTGGCTACTGCAGGGGCAGTAGTTGACCTAAGGGGAATAGCTTCAGGATACCTGGTAGCATGATCCACTACTACCAGAATATACATATTTCCTGAGGCTGTGGGAGGTTCTAGTGGACCAACTATGTCCACACCCACTCTTTCAAAGGGAACCCCCACCACTGGAAGTGGAATGAGGGGGGCCTTTGGATGCCCACCTGTCTTACCACTGGCTTGACAGGTGGGGCAGGAGAGGCAAAACTCCTTAACCATGTTGGACATATTGGGCCAGTAGAAGTGGTTGACCAACCTCTCCCACGTCTTGGTTTGTCCCAAATGTCCAGCAAGGGGAATGTCATGGGCCAATGTTAGGATGAACTTCCTGAACAGCTGAGGCACTACCACTCTCCTAGTGGCACCAGGTTTGGGGTCTCTGGCCTCAGTGTACAGGAGTCCATCTTCCCAATAGACCCTATGTGTTCCATTTTTCTTGCCTTTGGACTCTTCAGCAGCTTGCTGCCTAAGGCCTTCAAGAGAGGGACAGGTTTCTTGTCCCTTACACAGCTCCTCCCTTGAGGGTCCCCCTGGGCCCAAGAGCTCAACCTGGTAAGGTTCAAGCTCCAAAGGCTCAGTTCCCTCAGAGGGCAGAACTTCTTCCTGAGAAGAGAGGTTCCCTTTCTTTTGCTGTGTTGCAGTTGGTTTCCCAACTGACTTTCCTGTTCTCTTGGTAGGCTGGGCCATTCTTCCAGACTCCAGCTCTACTTGTTCACCCTGTGCCTTGCATTGTGCTCTTGTTTTCACACACACCAGTTCAGGGATACCCAGCATTGCTGCATGGGTTTTTAGTTCTACCTCAGCCCATGCTGAGGACTCCAGGTCATTTCCAAGCAGACAGTCCACTGGGATATTTGAGGAGACCACCACCTGTTTCAGGCCATTGACCCCTCCCCATTCTAAAGTAACCATTGCCATGGGATGTACTTTTCTCTGATTGTCAGCGTTGGTGACTGTGTAAGTTTTTCCAGTCAGGTATTGGCCAGGGGAAACCAGTTTCTCTGTCACCATGGTGACACTGGCACCTGTATCCCTCAGGCCCTCTATTCTAGTCCCATTAATTAAGAGTTGCTGTCTGTATTTTTGCATGTTAGGCGGCCAGACAGCTAGTGTGGCTAAGTCCACCCCACCCTCAGAAACTAGAGTAGCTTCAGTGTGGACCCTGATTTGCTCTGGGCACACTGTTGATCCCACTTGGAGACTAGCCATACCAGTGTTACCTGGATGGGAGTTTGGAGTGGAACCTTTCTTGGGACAGGCCTTGTCTCCAGTTTGGTGTCCATGCTGTTTACAGCTATGACACCAGGCCTTTTTGGGATCAAAGTTTTTACCCTTGTACCCATTGTTTTGTGAAGAGGCTCTGGGCCCACCCTCCTGTGCAGGTTTTTGGGGGCCTGTAGAAGACTCTTTACTATTTTTAGTTTTGGTTGTCTCATCACCCTTCCCCTGGGGAGTCTTTGTGACCCCTTTCTTTTGGTCACCCCCTGTTGAAGTCTTGGACACCCTTGTCTTGACCCAATGGTCCGCCTTCTTTCCCAATTCTTGGGGAGAAATTGGTCCTAGGTCTACCAGATGCTGATGCAGTTTATCATTGAAACAATTACTTAACAGGTGTTCTTTCACAAATAAATTGTACAGCCCATCATAATTACTTACACCACTGCCTTGAATCCAACCATCTAGTGTTTTCACTGAGTAGTCAACAAAGTCAACCCAGGTCTGGCTCGAGGATTTTTGAGCCCCCCTGAACCTAATCCTGTACTCCTCAGTGGAGAATCCAAAGCCCTCAATCAGGGTACCCTTCATGAGGTCATAAGATTCTGCATCTTTTCCAGAGAGTGTGAGGAGTCTATCCCTACACTTTCCAGTGAACATTTCCCAAAGGAGAGCACCCCAGTGAGACCTGTTCACTTTTCTGGTTACACAAGCCCTCTCAAAAGCTGTGAACCATTTGGTGATGTCATCACCATCTTCATATTTTGTCACAATCCCTTTGGGGATTTTTAACATGTCAGGAGAATCTCTGACCCTATTTATATTGCTGCCACCATTGATGGGTCCTAGGCCCATCTCTTGTCTTTCCCTTTCTATGGCTAGGAGCTGTCTCTCTAAAGCCAATCTTTTGGCCATCCTGGCTAACAGGAGGTCATCTTCACTGAGAGCATCCTCAGTGATTTCAGAAATGTGGGACCCTCCTGTGAGGGACTCACCATTTCTGACTAACACATTTGGAGACAGGACTTGAGGGGTCCTGTTCTCCCTATTTAGGACTGGAGGAGGGACATTGGCCTCCAAGTCACTAATTTCTTCCTCTGTGATGTCATCATCAGAGGGGTTGGCTTTTTCAAACTCTGCCAACAGCTCCTGGAGCTGAATTTTGGTAGGTCTGGAGCCAATGGTTATTTTTTTGATATTCCAGAGAGACCTTAGCTCCCTCATCTTAAGATGGAGGTAAGGTGTGGTGTCGAGTTCCACCACATTCATCTCTGTATCAGACATTATTTTGCTAAGAGTTGGAAGACTTTTTAAAGAATCTAAAACTGTTTCTAGAATCTAATTTCAAACTTTTAACAAACTTTTAAACTCTAAAAGACAATGCTAAACAGGGACTTAACACACAAGGCCCTAGCAGGACTTTTAAGAATTTAGAAACATTTCAAATTGCAAAAATGAATTTCTAATGACAATTTTGGAATTTGTCGTGTGATCAGGTATTGGCTGAGTAGTCCAGCAAATGCAAAGTCTTGTACCCCACCGCTGATCCACCAATGTAGGAAGTTGGCTCTGTATGCACTATTTCAAAGTAAGGAATAGTATGCACAGAGTCCAAGGGTTCCCCTTAGAGGTAAGATAGTGGTAAAAATAGATAATACTAATGCTCTATTTTGTGGTAGTGTGGTCGAGCAGTAGGCTTATCCAAGGAGTAGTGTTAAGCATTTGTTGTACATACACATAGACAATAAATGAGGTACACACACTCAGAGACAAATCCAGCCAATAGGTTTTTATATAGAAAAATATCTTTTCTTAGTTTATTTTTAAGAACCACAGGTTCAAATTCTACATGTAATATCTCATTCGAAAGGTATTGCAGGTAAGTACTTTAGGAACTTCAACTCATCAAAATTGCATGTATACTTTTCAAGTTATTCACAAATAGCTGTTTTAAAAGTGGACACTTAGTGCAATTTTCACAGTTCCTAGGGGAGGTAAGTATTTGTTAGGTTAACCAGGTAAGTAAGACACTTACAGGGCTTAGTTCTTGGTCCAAGGTAGCCCACCGTTGGGGGTTCAGAGCAACCCCAAAGTCACCACACCAGCAGCTCAGGGCCGGTCAGGTGCAGACTTCAAAGTGGTGCCCAAAACGCATAGGCTAGAATGGAGAGAAGGGGGTGCCCCGGTTCCGGTCTGCTTGCAGGTAAGTACCCGCGTCTTCGGAGGGCAGACCAGGGGGGTTTTGTAGGGCACCGGGGGGGACACAAGTCCACACAGAAATTTCACCCTCAGCGGCGCGGGGGCGGCCGGGTGCAGTGTAGAAACCAGCGTCGGGTTCGCAATGTTAGTCTATGAGAGATCTCGGGATCTCTTCAGCGCTGCAGGCAGGCAAGGGGGGGATTCCTCGGGGAAACCTCCACTTGGGCAAGGGAGAGGGACTCCTGGGGGTCACTTCTCCAGTGAAAGTCCGGTCCTTCAGGTCCTGGGGGCTGCGGGTGCAGGGTCTCTCCCAGGTGTCGGGACTTAGGATTCAAAGAGTCGCGGTCAGGGGAAGCCTCGGGATTCCCTCTGCAGGCGGCGCTGTGGGGGATCAGGGGGGACAGGTTTTGGTACTCACAGTATCAGAGTAGTCCTGGGGTCCCTCCTGAGGTGTTGGATCGCCACCAGCCGGGTCGGGGTCGCCGGGTGCAGTGTTGCAAGTCTCACGCTTCTTGCGGGGAGCTTGCAGGGTTCTTTAAAGCTGCTGGAAACAAAGTTGCAGCTTTTCTTGGAGCAGGTCCGCTGTCCCCGGGAGTTTCTTGTCTTTTCGAAGCAGGGGCAGTCCTCAGAGGATGTCGAGGTCGCTGGTCCCTTTGGAAGGCGTCGCTGGAGCAGGATCTTTGGAAGGCAGGAGACAGGCCGGTGAGTTTCTGGAGCCAAGGCAGTTGTCGTCTTCTGGTCTTCCTCTGCAGGGGTTTTCAGCTAGGCAGTCCTTCTTCTTGTAGTTGCAGGAATCTGATTTTCTAGGGTTCAGGGTAGCCCTTAAATACTAAATTTAAGGGCGTGTTTAGGTCTGGGGGGTTAGTAGCCAATGGCTACTAGCCCTGAGGGTGGGTACACCCTCTTTGTGCCTCCTCCCAAGGGGAGGGGGTCACAATCCTAACCCTATTGGGGGAATCCTCCATCTGCAAGATGGAGGATTTCTAAAAGTCAGAGTCACCTCAGCTCAGGACACCTTAGGGGCTGTCCTGACTGGCCAGTGACTCCTCCTTGTTGCTTTCTTTGTTCCCTCCAGCCTTGCCGCCAAAAGTGGGGGCCGTGGCCGGAGGGGGCGGGCAACTCCACTAAGCTGGAGTGCCCTGCTGGGCTGTGACAAAGGGGTGAGCCTTTGAGGCTCACCGCCAGGTGTTACAGCTCCTGCCTGGGGGAGGTGTTAGCATCTCCACCCAGTGCAGGCTTTGTTACTGGCCTCAGAGTGACAAAGGCACTCTCCCCATGGGGCCAGCAACATGTCTCTGGTGTGGCAGGCTGCTGGAACCAGTCAGCCTACACAGACAGTCGGTTAAGTTTCAGGGGGCACCTCTAAGGTGCCCTCTGTGGTGTATTTTACAATAAAATGTACACTGGCATCAGTGTGCATTTATTGTGCTGAGAAGTTTGATACCAAACTTCCCAGTTTTCAGTGTAGCCATTATGGTGCTGTGGAGTTCGTGTTTGACAGACTCCCAGACCATATACTCTTATGGCTACCCTGCACTTACAATGTCTAAGGTTTTGTTTAGACACTGTAGGGGTACCATGCTCATGCACTGGTACCCTCACCTATGGTATAGTGCACCCTGCCTTAGGGCTGTAAGGCCTGCTAGAGGGGTGTCTTACCTATACTGCATAGGCAGTGAGAGGCTGGCATGGCACCCTGAGGGGAGTGCCATGTCGACTTACTCGTTTTGTCCTCACTAGCACACACAAGCTGGCAAGCAGTGTGTCTGTGCTGAGTGAGAGGTCTCCAGGGTGGCATAAGACATGCTGCAGCCCTTAGAGACCTTCCTTGGCATCAGGGCCCTTGGTACTAGAAGTACCAGTTACAAGGGACTTATCTGGATGCCAGGGTCTGCCAATTGTGGATACAAAAGTACAGGTTAGGGAAAGAACACTGGTGCTGGGGCCTGGTTAGCAGGCCTCAGCACACTTTCAATTGTAAACATAGCATCAGCAAAGGCAAAAAGTCAGGGGGCAACCATGCCAAGGAGGCATTTCCTTACAGCCCCCCCTTGCCTGCCTGCAGCGCTGAAGAGATCCCTTGATCTCTCATTGACTTCCATTGCGAACCCGACGCTTGTTCTAACACTGCACCCGGCCGCCCCCGCGCCACTGAGGGTGAAATTTCTGTGTGGGCTTGTGTCCCCCCGGTGCCCTACAAAACCCCCCTGGTCTGCCCTCCGAAGACGCGGGTACTTACCTGCTGGCAGACTGGAACCCCCTTCTCTCCATTGAAGCCTATGCGTTTTGGGCACCACTTTGAACTCTGCACCTGACCGGCCCTGAGCTGCTGGTGTGGTAACTTTGGGGTTGCTCTGAACCCCCAACGGTGGGCTACCTTGGACCAAGAACTGAACCCTGTAAGTGTCTTACTTACCTGGTAAAACTAACAAAAACTTACCTCCCCCAGGAACTGTGAAAATTGCACTAAGTGTCCACTTTTGAAATAGCTATTTGTGAATAACTTGAAAAGTATACATGCAATTGAAATGATTCAAAGTTCCTAATGTACTTACCTGCAATACCTTTCAAACAAGATATTACATGTTAAATTTGAACCTATGGTTCTTAAAATAAACTAAGAAAAGATATTTTTCTATACAAAACCTATTGGCTGGATTTGTCTCTGAGTGTGTGTACCTCATTTATTGTCTATGTGTATGTACAACAAATGCTTAACACTACTCCTTGGATAAGCCTACTGCTCGACCACACTACCACAAAATAGAGCATTAGTATTATCTCTTTTTACCACTATTTTACCCCTTAAGGGGAACCCTTGGACTCTGTGCATGCTATTCCTTACTTTGAAATAGCACATACAGAGCCAACTTCCTACACAAACCATATACTAAAAAGGTAGAATGTGATAGGCAGTCCCACACCCAAGGAAGTGGAATCGTTAGAGGGGAGCTGGAGGAACTAGAAACCCCAAGAAGTGAGTACCAGAGTGACCCCCAGCGACCAGCAGAGCAGAGGTAAGTACCTGGTTTTCCCCCAAAACCATCAGGACGACTTTGGAAAAGGGTTGTGCAAGAACCAGAGAAGACTGGAAGAACTCAAAGGTGGACCTTGACAGAAGAAGACCTGCAAAGGAAGGGCACCATGTGTAGTTTGAGTTGGAGTGTCCCGTTGTGGCAGGAGCCACTACCCACCCTTCTGTGGATGCAGGACCAGGTCAATGGTGGATTAAGAAAGTCAGCATTGCAGCACAGGAGCAGAAGAGGAGTGTACAGAAGTGATGCAAATGATGTGCCATGTCGGTAGTCATGATGCAGACGGTCAGTGGTGCAGGAAGACAACCAACGAGCCTTGGCAAATGCATCAGAAAGAAAAGGACGTGTTGCAAGGCTGAAGAGGACCAGCAAGGCCCAGGGGAATCCACTCAGCAGTCCGGAAAGTCACCATAAGAGGAGGCAGCCCCCATAGGCAACCCACTGACAGCAGGCACAACAAGTCTCAGTGAGCCCACTCAGCACACCTGAAGGGGAGCCCCACGTGGCTGGAGCAGCTGAGGGGAGACTCTGCTTGGCAGGGAGAACTGTGGGGTCCGGAGCTACACGCAACCTGAAGATCCCTTGGAGCAGGAGCAAACAAGGCTTGCTAGCTGAAAGAGCCATGGTGCACAGGTTTATTGTCCTAAAAGAAAAGGCAAGGGCTTACCGTCTCCCAAGTTGGACAGCTGGCAGAGAGGACCAAGCATACCACTCCAGACCACCACCTATGATGGAGTATTCACGCAGTTCTGGAGGAGAGCAGATCCACGCAGCCGGTCGTCGTTGCAGCTGGTGCCAGCAGATGCAGGGGAGTGACTCCTTTACTCTAAGGGAGATTCAATCTTACTTTTTGGTGCAGACTGAAGTCTCGTTGACCTCAGAGGACGCACAGCTGGGGAAAGGTTGCAGTTGCTGGAAGAAGCCGAAGAAACAATGTTGCCAAGTGGAGTCATTGCTGGAGTTGCAGATTGTCGGTTCCTAAAGAGACCAGTTGTGGTTCCAGCAGCCAGAAGATGAAGTAAACAATGCAGAGGAGTCCTGCTGGAATCTTGCATGTCAAATCTGAGGACCCACCGAAGAGGGAAACCCTAAATAGCCCAGGAAGAGGGATTGGTCGCCTAGCAGAGTGACCACCTATCAGGAGGGGGCTGTGATGTCACCTGCCTGACCTGGCTACTCAGACGCTCTCAGGGGCCTGTGGCCACCTTGGTTTCAAGATGGCAGAAACAAGTGACCACCTAGAGGAGTTCTGTGAACCACCCCTGGCGTGGTGATGAACAGGGGAGTGGTGGTTTTGGGACAAGGACAACAGGACTAGTCCACGGGCTGTCAGAGGGCTCAATAACTCCCAGGTCTTACATCTTATGCACCTCAGACTTGATGCACACCCTGACATGATCAGGCTCCATGTAAATATTACTTTTATTAGGCAGGCTGTCACCTCTGTCAATGGTGTGTTCACACCATGTAGTTTGACCAGGGGTCAGAGAGAACAGTTCAGAGAACTGTCCCAAGAGATTTTTGCAGTCATCTTTTTGTGACTCTGAGAGGCAGCCTGCAAGCACAACCCCATCTACTGAGCCATCCCCTTTATTTTGGGAGAAGAGGTCAGGGAAACGGTCACTCTTCTTTCTATCCTTCATCAGTTTCCATTAGCAGGGTCATGTCAGACCTGTCATAGTAGGGCTTCAGGTGGTTCACATGAAGCACCCCATGGGGGCTTCTAGGAGTGCCTATGTCCTCACCTAAGGTAGGTGACCTCACCCTTTCTCTCCACAAAATGGTGTGGTCCACTCCATTTGTCTTGGAGTGTCCTGGGGACCACAGGCTCCAGGACCCACACCTTCTGTCCTGGCAGGTTAACAGTCAGCACAGCCTTCTAGTCATGCCATTAGTTTGCAACTCTTCATGTATTCAGCCATCCTACATCTGAGGCCTGGCACATAGTCCACAATGTCCTGTTTTGGAGGCTTGAGGGGTTGCTCCCAGCCTCCTTTTACAAGAGCAAGGGGACCCCTAACAGGTTGTCCACACAGATGTTCAAAGGGGCTGTAGCCCACTCCCTTCTGAGGAACCTCCCTATAGGCGAGGAGGCAAGGTAACAAGACAGCACATCTCCTTCTGAGTTTCGCTGAGTTGCATTATCATGGCTTTTAGAGTTTTATTAAACATCTCAATTAGTTCATTTGTTTGTGGATGGTGAGGGGTTGTGAATTTATAAGTGACAACACACTCCTTCCACATGGCTTTAAGATAAGCAGACATGAAGACTGAACCTCTGTCTGAGACTACCTCTTTAGGAAACACCACCCTTGAGAAAATTCCCAGGAGGGTTTTGGCCTCTGCAGGAGCTAAACTGGTCGTAAGAGGAATGGCCTCTGGATATCTGGTGGCATGGTCCACTACGAACAAGAATACATCTATTGCCAGAGGCTGCTGCAGGGTCCAGGGGGCCAATAATATCTACCCCAACCCTCTCAAATGGCACTCCAACCACTGGTAGTGGAATTAAAAAGGGACACAGGAGTGCCACCTGTCTTGTCAATGGCTTGACAAGTGACACAGGAGCGACAAAACTCCTTGGTGTCTTCAGACATGTGGGCCTTTGTGCTCTCTGAGGCCAGAAACAAAGCCTGCTCTGTGTGGAGGTGCTTGACACCTCTCCCTGTAGGAACTCTAACACTTGGCGGTGAGCCTCAAAGGTCCCAGGGCACTCCAGCTAGTGGAGATGCCTGCCCACCAGACAAAACCCCACTTCTAGCAGCACATCCGGCGGGAAAATTAGGTAAAACAAGGATGAGTGACCACTCCAGCTAGGGCCACCCCTAAGGTGTCCAGAGCTGAAGTGACCCCCTCCCTGCAGAATCCTCCATCTTGGTTTGGAGGACAGGGACCAATAGGGTTAGGAGTGTGCCCCCCCCCACACCAAAAGGAGTGGGTACGGGAAGGGTATAGCCACCCTCAGGGACAGCAGCCATTGGCTACTGCCCTCTCTCCCCTGTAGGCTCCTAAATCTAAGATTTAAGGGCTCCCAGGAACCTATCTCACCAGATTCCTAGCGACCTCAAGACAAGAAGAAAGAAGGACTGCTAAGCCAACCCCCCAGCAGTGAAGACTCCAATCGACAACTGACTTGGCCCCATACCTACCAGCCTGTCTACAGCTTTAAGGATTCTGCTTCCAAAAGGCAGCACAGCCAGCAGGGCCTGTGACCTCTCCAAATTCCCAGAGGACTTCCTTCCTACTAGAGGACCAAGAACTCCTGAGGACAGCGCCCCTGTCCACAAGAAACTCCAAGAAGGACTCCAGAACCGCCCCGGATCCGTGAGTCCTGCCCACTCTGCACCCGACACCTATGGCCCGAGTCCGGGTGGCCCACCAGTCCACAGCAGGTCCCCAGGCGATTCCGAACTTGTGTCCACCATGGGTTGACCCTTCCTGGTTAAGCCGACGACGTTTGCAGCTTAAATCCAGAGGGCCCCCCTGACCGCAAAAGAACTGGGCAAAGATACCCGACGCCCAAAAGTACCCCTGCACCCACAGCTCCCTGGCCTTGGGGGAATCAGACCGATGGTCCGGCAACATTCAGCAGGCAGCCCTCCTCCTTGTGCAGCCTTTGCTTTTTGGGAACCAAACCCCTGGACCCAGCCCACACCATCCTTGTGACCCCCAGGGTCCCCTGTTGAAAAGCATTGGGAGCCCAACGCTGTGTTTTCACCCTGCACCTGGCAGTCCCTCTGCCACTGAGGGTGTGTGTTTGGTGCTAACCTTTGCAAACACCAATTCCCGACCCCCCCGTACTCACCTAAACCGCCCAGGTCTGCCCCCGAAGGCGCAGTACTTATCTGCCAGCCGAACGGTTTCCGAGTGCCCCCAGTCTCCATTGGATCTCATTCTAAAACTTACACCAACATTGACCCCTGCACACGTCCAGCCCAGTGTTGCTGGTGGTATATGTTTGCGGTTATCCTGAACCTTGATCAGTGGATATCCTAACCTCCGGAGACTGGAACTGTAAGTTGAGTACTTACCGCAAAACTGCACTAACACTCCCCCCCCCCCCCCCCCCACAGGACTGAGTTGAAAATTGCACTGTCAACTTTTTAAAGTGAAAAGTCTTACTTCCTGTAAACCATTTTCTTTGCCAAATCTAAACAAAGTGCTGTTGATACATATGCTTGATACTTTCTTGCTAATGTACTCACCTGCAACAAGATCCTTTTGGTTCTAGAAATAAAGTAATCTATATTTTCCTATATAAACACATTGGCCTGGAGTTATCAATTGAGTGTGTGCCTTATTTCTTCACAACAAATGCATTGCACTACTCTCGGATAAGCCTAACTGCTTGACCACACTACCACAAAAGAGTGCGTATTATCTACTTTAGCCTCTGTTAAGCCTCTGAAGAACCCCTTGGCTCTGTACACACAATATCTCATAGTGCTCATGCAACTATGCCCTCACCTGTGGTATAGTGCACTTACCTATGCCACAGGCAGTGAGATGTGGGCCTGGCACTCTGAGGGGAGTGCCATGTTGACTTAGTCATTTTCTCCCCACCAGCACACACAAGCTGTGAGGCAGTGTGCATGTGCTGAGTGAGGGGTCCCCAGGGTGACTTAATGCATGCTGCAGCCCTTAGAAACCTTCCCTGGCCACAGGGCCCTTGGTACCAAGGGTACCAGTTACAAGGGACGTATCTGTGTGCCAGGGCTGTGCCAATTGTGGGAACAAAGGTACAGTTTAGGTAAAAAACAAACACTTGTGCTGGGGCCTGGTTAGCAGAATCCCAGCACACTTTCAATCATAACTGGCATCAACAAAAGGCAAAATGTTAGGGGGTAACCATGCCAAGGGAGGCATTTCCCTACAGGGATGAAGTTAGGGATCGGGAGGATGAACTCCCCCTCCTACCCTAAGGAGGACAGAGTCCAATTGCTCCTGACTCCAAGGATAGTGCTCACAGGACCTGGGTCTCCTACAGGGGAGCAGCCTCAATGAAGAGGACTTCCTTTTTTTTTCTTTTTTTTTTAGCAAGTATGGCCAAAAGATTAGCTTTGGAGAAACAGATCCTGGCTCTAGGAAGAGAGCAGAAATGGACTTAGCACCCATTAATGGTGGCAGCAATACAACAACTAGGGACAGATTACTCTGACACACCTAAAATCCCCAAAGGGATTGTCCCATAGTATGAGGAAGGTGATGACATCACCAAATGGTTCACAGCCTTTGAGAGGGCTTGTAGACTAGAATGTAAAATAAATCTCCTTTGGGAACTGTTCGCTGGTAAGAGTAGGGAAAGGCTCCTCACGCTCACTGGTGCAGATTCTGAATCCTATTATCACATACCCTGATTAAGGGCTTTGGATTCACCACTGAGGAGTACAGAATTAAGTTCAAGGGGGCTCACAAAATCTTGAGCCAGTCCTGGGTTGATTTTGTAGACTACTCAGTGAAAACAGTAGATAGTTGGATAACTGGCAGTGGAATGCGTTACTATGATGGGCTTTATAAGCTGTTTATGAAAGAAAATTGTTTAAGTAACTCCTTCAATCACAAGTTGCATCAATATCTGGTAGACCTAAGTCCTATTTCTCCCCAAGAATTTGGAAAGAAGGCAGATCATTGGGTCAAGACAAGGGTGACCAAGACTACCACTGGGGAGGGAGGGTACAAAGGAAAGGGGTTAGAAAGCCTCTCAGGGGTAGGGTGGTGAGACACCTAAGGGTCAAAGTAAAGAGTCTTATCAAGGGCCCCAAAAACCTGCTCAGCGGGGTGGGCCCGAGCCTCTTCACAATCTTCACATGGGTACAAGGGTAAAAACTTTGATCCAAAAAGACTTGGTGTCACAACTGTGAACAGAATGTACACCAAACAGGAGTCTTGGCCTAGAACCCCCACAGCACTACACCAGTTAGAACTGGTATAGCCAGTCTCCAAGTGGTATCAATAGTGAGCCCAGAGCAAATCAGGGTTTACACTGAAACAAATACAGGCAGCAACTCTTGATTAGTGGGACAAAAGTAGAAACCCTGAGGGATACAGCTGCCAGTGTCACCACACTGGCAGGGTTTACTGGCCTGAAACAGATGATGGTCCCTTCTGCAATCCCTGCAGAGTGTCTGCTAAGGAATGATTTTGAGTCCTCAGCTTGGGCTGAGGCAGAACTCAAAACCCATGCAGCTATGCTGTGGATCCTTGAGATGGTGTGTGTGAAAACTAGAGCACAAGGCTGAGCACAGGGTGAAAAAGAAGTGTTGGAAACTGGAATAATGGCCCAACCTTCCAAGAGAAAGGGCAAGAATACTGAGGGACCAGCTTCTCAACAGCAACAAACCCAAGACTCCTCTTCTCAGAAAGAAGTCCTAACCTCAGGGGGAACTGAGTCCATGGAGATTGTAGGAAGTTGGCTCTGTATGCACTATTTCAAAGTAAGGAATAGTATGCACAGAGTCCATACATACGGGATAGCCACCACCTGGGCAAGGGAGAGGACCACCTGGGGGTCGCTCCTGCACTGGAGGTCGGATCCTTCAGGTCCTGGGGGCTGCGGGTGCAGAGTCTTTACCAGGCCTCGGATCTTAGAAGCAGGCAGTCGCGGTCAGGGGGAGCCTCGGGATTCCCTCTGCAGGCGTCGCTGTGGGGGCTCAGGGGGGGCAACTCTGGCTACTCACGGTCTCGCAGTCGCCGGGGAGTCCTCCCTGAAGTGATTGTTCTCCACAAGTCGAGCCGGGGGCATCAGGTGCAGAGTGTCAAGTCTCACGCTTCGGCGGGAAACGCAAGTTGTTTCAAAGTTGCTTCTTTGTAGCATAGTCGCAGTCTTGGATGAACAGAGCTGCTGTCCTCGGGAGTTCTTGGTCCTTCTAGATGCAGGGCAGTCCTCTGAGGCTTCAGAGGTCGCTGGTCCCTGGGGAGAGCGTCGCTGGAGCAGTGTCTTTAGAAGTGGGGAGACAGGCCGGTAGAGCTGGGGCCAAAGCAGTTGGTGTCTCCGTCTTCTCTGCAGGGTTTTTCAGCTTAGCAGTCCTCTTCTTCTTAGGTTGCAGGAATCTGAGTTCCTAGGTTATGGGGAGCCCCTAAATACTGAATTTAGGGATGTGTTTAGGTCTGGGGGGTTAGTAGCCAATGGCTACTAGCCCTGAGGGTGGGTACACCCTCTTTGTGCCTCCTCCCTGAGGGGAGGGGGGCACATCCCTAATCCTATTGGGGGAATCCTCCATCTGCAAGATGGAGGATTTCTAAAAGTTAGAGTCACCTCAGCTCAGGACACCTTAGGGGCTGTCCTGACTGGCCAGTGACTCCTCCTTGTTTTTCTCATCATCTCCTCCGGCCTTGCCGCCAAAAGTGGGGCCGTGGCCGGAGGGGGGCGGGCAACTCCACTAGCTAGAGTGCCCTGGGGTGCTGTAACAAAGGGGGTGAGCCTTTGAGGCTCACCGCCAGGTGTTACAGTTCCTGCAGGGGGAGGTGATAAGCATCTCCACCCAGTACAGGCTTTGTTACTAGCCACAGAGTGACAAAGGCACTCTCCCCATGTGGCCAGCAACATGTCTGGTGTGTGGCAGGCTGTAAAAACCAGTCAGCCTACACGGGTAGTCGGTTAAGGTTTCAGGGGGCACCTCTAAGGTGCCCTCTGGGGTGTATGTTACAATAAAATGCACAATGGCATCAGTGTGCATTTATTGTGCTGAGAAGTTTGATAACAAACTTCACAGTTTTCAGTGTAGCCATTATGGTGCTGTGGAGTTCGTGCATAACAGACTCCCAGACCATATACTCTTATGGCTACCCTGCACTTACAATGTCTAAGGTTTTGCTTAGACACTGTAGGGGCACAGTGCTCATGCACTTGTGCCCTCACCTATGGTATACTGCACCCTGCCTTAGGGCTGTAAGGCCTGCTAGAGTGGTGAATTATCTATACCTGTAGGCAGTGTGAGGTTGGCATGGCACCCTGAGGGGAGTGCCATGTCGACTTAGTCGTTTTGACCTCACTAGCACACACAAGCTGGCAAGCAGTGTGTCTGTGCTGAGTGAGGGGTCCCCAGGGTGGCATAAGACATGCTGCGGCCCTTAGAGACCTTCCCTGGCATCAGGGCCCTTGGTACCAGGGGTACCAGTTACAAGGGACTTACCTGGATGCCAGGGTGTGCCAATTGTGGAAACAAAAGTACAGGTTAGGGAAAGAACACTGGTGCTGGGGCCTGGTTAGCAGGCCTCAGCACACTTTCAAATCAAAACTTAGCATCAGCAAAGGCAAAAAGTCAGGGGGTAACCATGCCAAGGAGGCATTTCCTTACAGAGATGGATCCTTATCAAGTAGAGCTCTTGGGCTCAGGGGGCACCTCGGGGACCAGCTGTGCCAGGGACAGAAAACCTGCCCCACTCGAAGGCTTGAGGCAGCTAACAGCTGCACAAGAAAAGAGAGATGTTGGTGGCTCCCACAGGGTCTATTGGGAGGAGGGAGTCCTGCAACACTGAAGCCAGAGACACCAGACCTTGAGCAACCAGGACAATGGCAGTGCCTCAGCAGTTTAGGGAGTTTCTCCTCACTCAAGCCCATGACATCTCCCTAGCTGGGCATGTGGGACAGGCGGCAAAAACTTAGAATAGGCTTGTCAACCATTTCTATTGGCCCAATATGTCTCAAAAGGTGAAGACGTTTTAGAACTTCTAGGTCACCTGCGAAGCCAGTGGTAAGGCAGGTGACCACCCAAAGACGCCCGCATTCCACTACCTGTGGAAGGAGTGCTATATCGACTTTGCCTTTTTCTCCCCACCAGCACACACAAGCTGCAAAGGCAGTGTGCATATGCTTGGTGAGGGGTCCCTCAGGGTGGCAAAATACATGCTGCAGCCCTTGGGGACCTTCCCTCGCCACAGGGTCCTTAGTACAACTGGTACCTTTTACAAGGGACTTAACTGTGTGCCATGGGTATGGCAATTGTGAACAAAAAGTTATAAATTTTGGGAAAGAACACTGGTGCTGGTTAGCAGGATCCCATACAAACAGTGCCACTTGCCTACAGGCGCCATCCAACTATAGCTGTCAACCGGCTAGTCCAGGCAAGGTGGAGACATCAGTGGGCCTCATATGTTCTACTACTGTACAACTGAACTCTACTCATCCTGTCACTTTCATTAAGATGGAGGACTGAGTTGGACCTGCCGGAATTCAACTGCAGGCTCACTATGTTGCTACAATTTCCAACTGAATACTGTTGTTATGGTAGATCACAAAATGCTCTGCTGGGCCAGAAATGCCAGACTGTACAGTAGGATGATCATTAAACAGATCTAATTACAAGGATAATCAACAAGGAATCACCAGTAGCGGTTTTTGAAATACAAGAGTGCAGGAATGGTTATCCCCACTTTCTGTCTGTTGTCAGTATGTTTGAGTGTGTCTACTGGGTTCCTCTAACCAGGACCCCCGTAGTTCTGCTCTCTCCTCTAAATTGTACCTTTTTCTTCCCACAATTGGCATACTGGTCCCTCCATGTAAGTCCCTAGTATATAGTACCTAGGTACCCAGGGCATTGGGATTCCAGGGGATCCCTACGGGCTGCAGCAATGTTTCTGCCACCCATAGAGAACCCATGCAAAGGGTTCTGCAGGCCTGCCATTGCAGCCTGTGTGAAACAGGTGTATGCACCCGTTTTCACTACAGGTCTCTACACCAGGACGCTATAAATCACCCCTATGGTATGCCCTCTCAGCCCAGAGGACAGGGTGCAGGTACCTGTGTGTGAGGGCACCCCTGCACTAGCAGAAATGTCCCCACAAACTCCAGATCCATTTTCCTGGACTTTGTGAGTGCAGGGCTGCCATTTTACCCGTGTACTGGACATAGGTCACTACTTATGTCCAGCTACAAAATGGTAACTCTGAACCTGGGCATGTTTGGTATCAAACATGTCAGAGTCATACCCCAATGCTGTTGCAAGTATTGGAAGTATGATTCCATGCACTCTGGGGACTCCTTAGAGGACCCCCAGTATTGCTACCACCAGTCTTACAGGGTTAGCCGGGCAGCCCAGATGCTGCCACCCCTCAGACAGGTTTCTACCCTCCTGCTGCTTGATCTGATCAAGTCCAGGAAGGCAGAACAGAGGATTTCCGTTGTGAGAGGGAGGTAACACCCTCTTCTGTTGGAATAGGTGTGACTGGCTTGGGAGGGGTAACCTCCCCAAGTCACTGGTTTGCTTTGAAGGGCACATTTGGTGCCCTCCGTGCATAAACCAGTCCACACCACTTAAGGACCCCTCAGTCCCTGCTCTGGTGCGAAACTGGACAATGGGAAGGGGAGTGACCACTCCTCTGTCCATCACCACCCCAGGGGTGGTTCCCAGAGCTCCTCCAGAGGGTCCCTGGCTTCTGCCATCTTGTTTCTAAGGTTGGCAGGGAACTCTGGGAGCATCCGAGTGGCCAGGCAGGTGACGTCAGAGCACCCTCCTGAGAGGTGCTTACCTGGTTAAGTGACCAATCCCCCTTTCAGGGCTAGTTAGGGTCTCTCTCTTGAGTGGGCCCTAAGATTCGGCTTGCAAGATTCCAGGAGGACTTCTCTGGAACCTTCACTTCGACTTCTGACCTCCGGAGCTGCGAATGGGACCTCCAGGACCCGACAAGCTGTTCCAAGAAAAAAGGACTCTTCAGAACCATTGATTCCAGGGGTCTTGCCAGCTTTGCAACAATTTCCTTGCCGTGCATCCTCAGAAGACTGCAAATCATCAGCCTGTACAAGAAGGAATCTCCCTTGGAGTGAAGAAGTCACTCCCCTGCAACCGTGGGCACCTACGACAAGCGACGGCCGGCTGCGTGGATCCAATCTTCTGCTGAGCTGCGTGGATCCTGCATCACATGGGTGGTGGTCCGAAGTAGTCCTCTTGGTCCTTTCTGCCAGCTGTCCAACTTTAGTGGAGGTAAGCCTTTGCCTTCCCATGCAGGACAGCACCCCCGTGCACTGTGTCTCTTGCAGCTGCCAAGGCTTGATTGAATCTCCTCCAAGGGATCGTCAGGCAACATGTAGCTGCAGCCCCCAGCACTCCATCCTGCAAAGCACAGCCTCCTGCGTGGTTCTCCTGCTGCGTGGGCTCCTTCTGCGACTCCTGTGTCCCTGTCCTGTGGGACTCGGTGGGTGGTGCTCTGCTCCTGTGGAGTCTCTGTACTGCTGAGGGTCCCCTGTGACTCCCCCTCCTGGGTTGAGTCCTCCTGGGCCTTGCTGGTCCCCAGCAGCACCTCTTTTCCACTAACCGCACGTTTGCTTTTGCCAAGGCTTGTTGGTGGAAATCCTGCACCAACACACGTCTGCAATCTTCCTTCCAGCGTAGGACATCTTCTGCATCCATCAGAAACTCTTCTCTTCAGCACCGTTGACCAACTCCTGCATCCACAGCAGGGTGGGTGGTACCTCCTGGACTCCACTGTGACTTTTTGACTTGGTCCCCTATCTCCACAGGTCTTCTTTCTTCAGAAATCCACCCCTGATTTTCGTGCAGTCTTCTCTGGGTGTCTTTTTCTTATTTTCCTCCTTTTGGGTGGTTTGGGGAAAATCTAGTGTTTTACTCCTGCATTCCTTGTCGCTGGGGGGTACTGTGTTACTTAACTTTGTGGTTCTCTAGTACTCCCAGCTCCCCTTAAGGTCACTATTGGTTTTTATTATTTGCACTGTTTTCTAACCTTTGCTATGCCTATTTATGATTGCTAGTGTATATATTTAGTGTGTTACTTACCTCCTAAGGGTGGGTCACCTGTCTAGTGTTTTGTGGTGATTTGCCAAAAATAAAGTATTTTTGTACAACAGAGTGTTTTCTTTCATGTGTGTAAGTGTTGCTTAACTATAGAGGTATTGCATGAGCTTTGCATGTCTCCTAGATAAGCCTTGGTTGCTCATCCACAGCTACCTCTAGAGAGCCCTGGCTTCTAGACACTGTCTACACATCACTAAGAGGGTATACCTGGACTTGGTATAAGGTGTAAGTACCATAGGTACACACCACACACCAGGCCAGCTTCCTACAAAGAGACAGTGACATTACTCATTTTCATTGCATGACGCACCCGACTAATCTCTACATAGTTAAGTCTAATATGAAAATTATGTGGCCAGGTAGATGCTTCAATAAGAAGAGAGTCTCATGTTAAAGCTGCTATAGTGGGTAAAACTCTCTACTCAAGTAGTTAAACAATGTGCAAGAGTCAAGTAGTCGCTCACTGTATTTGGAAAAGGGATTATACCATTCAAAGTGAGACTATATGTAATAAAACACTCACAGTACAGGAACTTGTGAACTTTTGTGGCTGGATACAGCAGAACACACAATGAACTATCTGACCACACACAGAAGTGCTCATCTTCATATAAGCAAGCTCAGGGCACAAGGATTCCATTGTGCTGCACTGGATAAAGCCAGGTACTTACCACAGTGTGTCTCATCTGCACCATTCTCACAGTCAACCTCCTTGTCGCAGGTCCAACTCATGGGGATACATCTCCCGTTAGGACAGGCAAAATAGTTCACAGGGCACCTTGGTTTACGGAAACCTAATGGATCAAGGTAGGACAACAGCAGGGGAAAAAGGCAAATATTAGAACGCTGTCTTGTTAAGATGGTAGCGGTGTACTGGGACAACAGCTTTTGTTACCATCACTTCCAGCACTGATGAATGGGCAGTGTTGCAAAACAAAAAACAAAACAGAAAAAAATAGAAAGGAAAAAAAAAGAAAAAGTCTTCTTGCCTGACACAGTGAAGCCAATTACACTCAAAGAGGGATTGAAAATGAATTCATCAAAACAGCTTTATAACATCCAGTCATGCACACTCGATCTGTGGGACTACAGAGCATACACGGGATTAGTGGGCTCAAATCCTTGTGGTTGAGGTATGCTTTTTTATTCTACTGTGGTAGAGATTCACAACCTATATTCATCCAGGTGAGCTCTTGTGATTCAAAAACTATTGAGCAGAACATGCCTGATATCTGATAAGGAAAGGAAAATGTCACTTACCCAGTGTACATCTGTTCGTGGCATTAGTCGCTGCAGATTCACATGCTGTGCATAGTCCGCCGTCTGGTGTTGGGTCGGAGTGTTACAAGTTGTTTTTCTTCGAAGAAGTCTTTTCGAGTCACGGGACTGAGGGACTCCTCCTACTTTGGTTCCATTGCGCATGGGCGTCGACTCCATGTTAGATTGTTTTCCCCGCAGAGGGTGAGGTAGGAGTTGTGTATGTTAGTAATAGTGCCCATGCAATGGAATGACTAAGTATGTACAAAATGAAGCTTAAAGTAATATATTTACAAATGTACAAATGTTGAAGATTACTTCCAAACGGCTACAGGCTCCCGGGGAGGCGGGTGGGCGCATGTGAATCTGCAGCGACTAATGCCACGAACAGATGTACACTGGGTAAGTGACATTTTCCGTTCGGTGGCATGTGTAGCTGCAGATACACATGCTGTGCATAGACTAGTAAGCAGTTATCTCCCCAAAAGCGGTGGTTCAGCCTGTAGGAGTGGAAGTAGTTTGAAATAAAGTTCTTAGTACAGCTTGACCTACTGTGGCTTATTGTGCAGATAACACGTCTACACAGTAGTGCTTAGTAAATGTGTGAGGCGTAGACCATGTGGCCGCCTTACATATTTCGTTCATCTGAATATTTCCTAGAAAGGCCATGGTAGCACCTTTCTTTCTGGTTGAGTGTGCCTTTGGTGTAATAGGCAGTTCTCTCTTTGCTTTAAGATAGCAGGTTTGGATGCACCTAACTATCCATCTAGCTATACCTTGTTTTGATATTGGATTTCCTGTATGAGATTTTTGAAATGCAATAAATAGTTGTTTTGTTTTCCTAATTAGTTTTGTTCTGTCAATGTAGTACATTAGTGCTCTTTTGATGTGTAATGTATGTAGTGCTCTTTCAGCTATTGAGTCTGGCTGTGGAAAGAACACTGGCAATTCTACTGTTTGATTTAAGTGGAACAGTGAGATGACCTTTGGTAAGAATTTTGGGTTGGTTCTTAGAACTACCTTATTTTTGTGTATTTGAATAAATGGTTCTTGTATAGTAAATGCCTGAATTTCACTTACTCTTCTTAGAGATGTAATGGCAATGAGAAATGCAACTTTCCACGTTAAGTATTGCATTTCACAAGAATGCATGGGTTCGAAAGGTGGACCCATGAGCCTTGTCAAGACAATGTTGAGGTTCCATGAAGGAACAGGTGGTGTCCTTGGTGGTATTATTCTCTTTAGGCCCTCCATAAACGCTTTAATGACCGGTATTCTAAATAGGGAAGTTGAATGAGTAATCTGCAGGTAAGCAGATATTGCTGCAAGATGTATTTTTATAGAATTGAAAGCTAGATTTGATTTTTGTAGATGTAGTAAATATCCTACTACATCTTTTGGAGATGCATGCAATGGTTGCACTTGATTATTATGGCAGTAACAAACAAATCTTTTCCATTTACTTGCATAGCAGTGTCTAGTGGATGGCCTTCTAGCTTGTTTTATGACCTCCATACATTCTTGTGTGAGGTCTAAGTGTCCGAATTCTAGGATTTCAGGAGCCAAACTGCTAGATTCAGCGATGCTGGGTTTGGATGCCTGATCTGTTGTTTGTGTTGTGTTAACAGATCTGGCCTGTTGGGTAGTCTGACATGAGGTACTACTGACAGGTCTAGTAGTGTGGTATACCAAGGTTGTCTTGCCCATGTTGGTGCTATTAGTATGAGTTTGAGTTTGTTTTGACGCAATCTGTTTACTAGATATGGAAGGAGAGGGAGAGGGGGAAAAGCGTACGCAAATATCCCTGACCAATTCATCCATAGAGCATTGCCCTGAGATTGCCGGTGTGGGTACCTGGATGCGAAGTTTTGGCATTTTGCGTTTTCTTTTGTTGCAAATAGATCTATTTGAGGTGTTCCCCAAATTTGGAAGTAAGTGTTCAGGATTTGGGGGTGAATTTCCCATTCGTGGACCTGTTGTTGATCTCGAGAGAGATTGTCTGCTAGCTGGTTCTGGATCCCTGGAATAAACTGTGCTATTAGGCGAATGTGGTTGTGAATTGCCCAATGCCATATTTTTTGTGTGAGGAGACACAACTGTGTCGAGTGTGTTCCCCCCTGTTTGTTTAAATAATACATTGTCGTCATGTTGTCTGTTTTGACAAGAATGTATTTGTGGGTTATCATTGGTTGGAATGCTTTCAACGCTAGAAATACTGCTAACAATTCTAGGTGATTTATATGAAACTTTCTTTGATGTACGTCCCATTGGCCTTGGATGCTGTGTTGATTGAGGTGTGCTCCCCACCCTGTCATGTAGGCATCTGTCGTTATCACGTATTGTGGCACTGGGTCTTGGAAAGGCCGCCCTTTGTTTAAATTTGTACTGTTCCACCATAGAAGCGAGATGTATGTTTGGCGGTCTATCAACACCAGATCTAGAAGGTGACCCTGTGCATGTGACCATTGTGATGCTAGGCACTGTTGTAAGGGCCGCATGTGCAATCGTGCGTTTGGGACAATGGCTATGCATGAGGACATCATGCCTAGGAGTTTTAAGACCATCTTTGCGTGTATCTTTTGTGTTGGATACATAGCTTGTATCACCTTGTGAAAATTTTGAACCCTTTGTGGACTTGGAGTGGCTATCCCTTTTGTTGTGTTGATTGTCGCTCCTAAGTATTGCTGTGTTTGACACAGCAAAAGGTGTGACTTTGCATAGTTGATGGAGAAACCCAGTTTGAAAAGGGTTTGTATAACATAATCTGTGTGGTGTAAACACTTTGTTAGCGAGTTGGTTTTGATTAACCAATCGTCTAGGTACGGGAACATGTGTATTTGCTGCCTCCTGATATGTGCAGCTACTACTGCTAGACATTTTGTAAAGACTCTTGGTGCTGTCGTTATTCCGAACGGCAACACTTTGAATTGGTAATGTATTCCTTCGAATACGAACCTTAGGTATTTCCTGTGCGCGGGATGTATCGGTATATGGAAATACGCGTCTTTTAGATCTAACGTTGTCATGTAGTCTTGCTGTTTCAGTAGTGGTATTACGTCTTGTAACGTGACCATGTGAAAGTGGTCTGATTTGATGTAGGTGTTTAGTGTTCTGAGATCCAATATTGGTCTCAGACTTTTGTCCTTTTTTGGTATTAGAAAGTACAGTGAGTAAACTCCTGTGTTCTTTTGTGTTTCTGGTACTAATTCTATTGCGTCTTTTTGCAGTAATGCTTGAACTTCTAGTCCTAGAAGGTCTATATGCTGTTTGGACATCTTGTGTTTTTTCGGTGGGACGTTTGGAGGGAGTTGGAGAAATTCTATGCAATAACCATGTTGGATAATTGCTAAGACCCAAGTGTCTGTTGTTATCTCCTCCCAAGATTTGTAGAACTGGCTTAGTCTTCCCCCCACTGGTGTTGTGTGAAGGGGTTGAGTGACTTGTGAGTCACTGCTTGTTTTGAGGGGTTTTTGGCCCTTGAAATTTTCCCCGGTTTCTTGGGAATTGGCCCCCTCTGTATTGGCCCCGAAAGCCTCCCCTTTGATACTGTCCCTGGTAGGTAGGTGGTGTTGTTTGTGAGGTGCTGGCTTGTGTGGCTTGACCTCGAAACCCTCCTCTGAAAGTAGTTTTGCGAAATGTGCCAAATGTGCCTCTGCCCTGCGGGGAATAGAGTGCGCCCATGGCTTTAGCTGGGTCAGTGTCTTTCTTTAATTTTTCAATTGCAGTGTCCACTTCTGGTCCAAACAATTGTTGTTCATTGAACGGCATATTGAGCACTGCCTGTTGTATTTCAGGTTTGAAGCCGGATGTGCGCAGCCATGCGTGCCTCCTTATCGTTACAGCAGTAGTTATAGTTCTTGCAGCTGTATCTGCTGCGTCCATAGAAGAACGGATTTGGTTGTTGGATATGTTTTGTCCCTCTTCAACCACTTGTTTTGCCCATTTTTGGAATTATTTGGGGAGGTGCTCGATGAGATGCTGCATCTCGTCCCAATGGGCTCTGTCATATCGCGCTAGGAGTGCCTGCGAGTTGGCGATGCGCCACTGATTTGCAGCTTGTACTGCAACCCTTTTCCCGGCTGCATCAAACTTTCGGCTCTCCTTGTCTGGAGGTGGTGCGTCGCCTGATGTGTGCGAGTTGGCTCTTTTACGAGCTGCTCCTACGACAACTGAATCTGGTGCCAGTTGTGATGTGATAAAAGCAGGGTCTGTGGGTGGTGCCTTGTATTTCTTCTCCACCCTTGGGGTTATCGCTCTGCTTTTAACTGGCTCCTTAAAGATTTGTTTAGCGTGTCTTAGCATTCCAGGGAGCATAGGAAGGCTTTGATAATTGCTATGGGTGGAAGACAGGGTGTTAAAAAGGAAGTCATCCTCGATAGGCTCTGAATGTAGCGATACGTTATGAAACTCTGCTGCCCTAGCTACCACCTGAGCATACGCTGTACTGTCTTCAGGTGGTGAGGGCTTAGTGGGGTACGACTCAGGGCTATTGTCCGATACTGGGGGCGTCATAGAGATCCCATGCGTCCTGGTCATCTTGGCTCATGGTGGTATGAGCTGGTGATTGTGACGGAGTCTGTGCCGGTGATATAGGAGTTGCCGGTGGTGGAGAGGGTGGTGGAGTTACCTTCTTCACCACTTTTGCTTGTGGTGTTTTTTCTTGTTGTTGGAAATCTAGTTTCCTTTTTCTTCTGATTGGGGGAAGGGTGCTGATCTTCCCTGTACCACTTTGTATAAAGATCCGCTTTTGCGTGTGATCTACAGCTGTTGTTTGTAATTCCTCCTCAAACCTGTGTTTTTGAAGTTGGGAGGACAGTGATTGTTCCTCTGAGAAGGAACTGGCTTTCGGTTCGGTTGCTGGGCGTTTTGGCACCGAAACCGTGTCTTTTGTTGTTTTCGGTTCCGAAGAGATTTTCCTCTTTTTCGGTGTCGTACCTTCTTGGCGTCGGCCATCTTCGGTGCCGCTATCCCTGTGCCGAGCAGCTTCGGTGCCGCTGTCTCGGTGTCGACCCTTTTCTGCGGCAGTATCTCGGTCCCGAGATTGCTGCGTGCCTGTCTCTCGACCTGAGTCGGACGATCTCTGCACCAGCTCGCCCTTTTTCGGTGCCGATGGGCGGTCACCTACTTTATGGGTTGAGCCATGGCCTGTCGGCAGTGGCGTCCCCTGGGCTTTGTCTGTTTTTCTGTGTGATGCTTGTTTCGACGTCTTACTCACGGTTTCTTCGACGTCGAATTCTTCGGAATCGGATTCGTGGATGGAGAATGTTTCTTCTTCTCCCTCTTCCTCGAACCGTTGTTGTCCTGTCGGCGTGGACGCCATCTGCAACCTTCTGGCTCTTCGGTCTCGGAGCGTTTTTCTCGACCGAAACGCTCGACAGGCCTCACACGTTTCTTCTTTGTGCTCGGGTGACAGGCACAAGTTACAGACCAAATGTTGGTCTGTATAGGGGTATTTACTGTGGCATTTAGGACAGAATCGGAACGGGGTCCGTTCCATCAGTCTCGATGTTGCACGCGGTCGGGCCGACCAGGCCCCGACGGGGGATCGAAATTACCCCGAAGGGCTACCGGAGCTCCTCAAGATTCGGTGTCGATTCTAATCTAACCCGATACCGAACGAAACAATACCGACTAATTTTCCGTTGATTCTGACTAACTTTCCGACCCGAAACACGGAGCGGAAAGGAACACGTCTGAACCCGATGGCGGAAAAAAAACAATCTAACATGGAGTCAACGCCCATGCGCAATGGAACCAAAGTAGGAGGAGTCCCTCGGTCCCGTGACTCGAAAAGACTTCTTCGAAGAAAAACAACTTGTAACACTCCGACCCAACACCAGACGGCGGACTATGCACAGCATGTGTATCTGCAGCTACACATGCCACCGAACAATATATTTTCTTAATTTATTTTTAGAACCACAAGTTCAAGATTTGAAGTAAATACTTAAAATGCAAGGTACTCCACACAGGTAAGTTAGGAACTTTGAATCAGAGTAATAGCATACACAGTTTTAGTAAAAATGGCAATAAGCTATTTTAAAAGTGGACACAGTGCAAAATAAACAGTTCCTGGGGGAGGTAAGCAATGGTTAGTTTGTCAGGTAAGTAAGACACTTCCAAGTCTAAGTTCCTAGGCATAGGCAGCCCACCTTTGGGGGGGTTCAAGGCCACCCCAAAGTTACCACACCAGCAGCTCAGGGCCGGTCAGGTGCAAAGGTCAAAGAGGTGCCCAAAACACATAGGCGCCTATGAAGAACAGGGGTGCTCCGGTTCCAGTCTGCCTACAGGTAAGTAGTTGCGTCTCCGGAGGGCAGACCAGGGGGGGTTTTGTAGAGCACTGGGGGGGGGGGAGGGGGGGACACACAAGTAGGCAACACAAAAAACACCCTCAGCGGCACAGGGACAGCTGGGTGCAGGGTGCAAGGCAGGCGGCGGGTTTGTAATTGAAGTTAATGGAGGGACCCGGGGTCACTCTAGAGGTACAGGCAGGGCACAGGGGGGCTTCTTGGGCCAGCCACCGCTTGGGCTAGGCAGAGGTTCAGCTGAGGGTCACTCCTGCACTGAGCTTTGGATTCTTCTGGTCGTAGGGGCTACGGGTGCAGTGCTTGGTCCAGGTGTCAGGTTTCTTTTTATAGGCAGTCGCGGTCAGGGGGAGCCTCTGGATTCTCTCTGCATGGGTCGCTGTGGGGGTTCAGGGAGGTCGTATGAGGCTACTCACGAGGTCGCAGTCACCTGGAGTCCTCCCTGTGGTGTTGGTTCTCTGGAGCTCGAGCCGGGGCGTCGGGTGCAGAGGGTGAAGCCTTATGCTTCCAGCAGGAAGAGTGAGTTCTTTAAAAGTTGCTTCTTTGTTGCCAAAGATGTTGCTGAACAGAGCCGCTGCTCACGGGAGTTTCTTGGTCCTTTGGTTCAGGGCAGTCTTCTGAGGCTTCAGAGGTCGCTGGTCCCTGTCGGATGCGTCGCTGTTGCAGTTTTCTTCAAGTCAGGAGACAGGCCGGTAGGGCTAGGGCCAAAGCAGTTGTCTCGGTCGTCTCTGCAGGGCTTTCAGGTCAGCAGTCCTTCTTCTTGTTTTAGGTTGCAGGAATCTGATTTCCTGGGTTCTTGGGTGCCCCTAAATACTAAATTTGGGGGTGTTTAGGTCTGGGGGCAGTAGCCAATGGCTACTGTCCTGGAGGGTGGCCACACCCTCTTTGTGCCTCCTCCCTGAAGGGAGAGGGCCACATCCCTAATCCTACTGCGGGAATCCTCCAAACACAAGATGGAGGATTTCTAAAGGCAGGGGTCACCTCAGCTCAGGACACCTTAGGGGCTGTCCTGACTGGTGGGCTACTTCTCCTTGTTTTTCTCATTATCTCCTCCAGCCTTGCCGCCAAAAGTGGTGGCAGTGGCCGGAGGGGCGGGCCTCTCCACTAGCTGGGATGTCCTGGGGTGCTGTAACAAAAGGCATGAGCCTGTGAGGCTCACCGCCAGGTCTTACAGTTCCTGCAGGGGGAGGCGAGAAGCACCTCCACCCAGTACAGGCTTTGTTCCTGGCCACAGAGTGACAAAGGCATTCTCCCCATGTGGCCAGCAACTCATCTGGTTGTGGCAGGCTGGCAGAAACTGGTCAGCCTAGCACTAGGAGTCAGACTGGTATTCAGGGAGCATCTTTAAGATGCCCTCTGGGTATACTTTACAATAAATTCCACACTGGCATCAGTGTGCATTTATTGTGCTGAGAAGTTTGATACCAAACTTCCCAGATTTCAGTGTAGCCATTTTGGAACTGTGGAGCTCGTGTTTGACAAACTCCCAGACCATATACTCTTTCGGCTACCCAGCACTTTCAATGTCTAAGGTGGATAGGGACTCGTAATCCCCAGGTCAGCGCTGCCCTGGTGGATTACAACCACCGTGACCTCCAGGTGGCAGTCTGCAGAGTCGGCAGTTGGACCGTGGCAGCTCCGCCACGGTCATAATGTGGCAGTCAGACCGCTGCGACCGTGACGGTCCGACCGCCACAGTGACCCTGGCGATCTTGTGACCGCCAGGCTCATAATGACCCCCTACGTCTCTGCTACAAGGGTTTCCATGGCAAACACTTCAGGATCTCATTCATCACTATGTTCCTAAAAAGGCATGACACCCTTCCTCTAGTGCTTCTTGAGGGATTCCCAAAGAAAATCCAGAATTGGAGAATCTTTCCTTGCTTTTCTGGAGCGAATTAATGGATTTCCCTCTTCATTAAGTTTGTCTCATTACTATTCACCTTCAATTCTGTAAACATCTCAACTTTGTTGTTGCCTACCAAGTCTGCCTGATCGCTACTGTTGGTACACCCTCAGTTCCTAGCACCAGGACACACATTTATTTGGGTACCAGAGGGCTTTAAAAATCCAAATACTAATATATGACCAATGTTGTTGCTCTATGTGAAGCAACTTTATCGCTTATTCAACTGTCTAGGAGATATTTTGTACACAGAACATCCTGAACTTAATAACAAATTGATTAAGCGAGGAAGCTGGGATTTGAGCCCAGGGTTTCTGGTTACACATTGTGCTATTCAGCTGCAGCCTCTGCAGAGGTATCTCATTCTTCCTCCAATTTATCAAAACGTTCTTTCATTAGCTAAATGAGTACATTATGTTCAAAAATCCAACCACCACATTGAATTTTCACTTTTTAAACTGTCTTTGGGACTAAAAAAAAAAACTTGCTGTACTAAAAATCACAGAAATCACTTTTTACTGGATTTAGAAGCCACCAGGATATCCAAGAAGAGGTGTTACTATTACACAATTGTGCAATATTCGTTTTTATCAGTTGTGGAAATACAAAAGACTTTGCAGCCCCCTCCTGAATTCTATCCAATGAGCGTGAAGTTTCAGACAAACCCACCCAGCAGCCTCACCTGGACAATTCCTCTCATCAGAATAGTCACCACAGTCGTTCGAGCCATCACAGATCCAGGCTGGGGCATAGCACAGAGAAGTTAGCTCACACTTTTGGAAGGTTACTCCCTTCACCCCGAGCTTGAAGTAGCTAGAGCAGTCAGTGACACCTGCAGGAGACATTATGGAACATTGTGTTATATTCTGGGTCAGGCGCGTTGCAAAGGTGTTGTCAGGCAAGGTAGGTACGATGGGCTCCTATATTCAAGGGGGAAAACAGCTGTACCCTCCATAGGCCTTCCATGGGTTATGCCTTTCTTCTCTTCTGAAATGAAACGCAGATTAATCTGCTGAACACAATGGTTGAGCATTCACTTCCCAATTATCCAGTTTTACTCCCCCCCCCCCTTGGCCCGCTCTGTGTCCTGCCACTCAAGTGGTGTACTCCATGGACACAGCTCTTGCACCTGGTAGACCACAGAAGCTGAATGCAATAATGCCCGCATAGATGACACCTCAAAAAGTACAGCAATCCTCTGTACCCACAATGTCTCAGACAAGCCAGCCCATACTCACTACAGTTCATCTCATCTGAAGCGTCATCGCAATCGATGAACTGATTACAGCGGCTGGTGTTTAAAATGCAGCTCCCGTCACGGCAGCGGAACTCTTCAAAGGTGCAAGTGGTCTCTGGAAGGAAAAATTACTGGATTAAACGACATGTCAACCCTGTATTTTAGTTATGACTGTGGATATACCTTCCTATATTTCTTGTCCTTTTACTTTTGTAGTACATAGTTTTCAAGGTCTGTGGCCTCGTACTAGTTGAGCTAAATCAAGCTCCTTCCTCTTGCACAATAGTAGCAACATTGGACTTTTCAGCTTATGCCAGCTAGAATGGCAGCCTCGGAAAAGAAATGCCTCAGCATGGGCTGCTACAACCAATTCCCCCACGTCCCTCCAAAAGTTAAGATATTTTGACATAAAATACAAAAATACTATGTTCTGACTGATTCATGAAAAGAGCAAATTAGTGAAAGATACCATACAAAAAATGGTCAAAGAGGGCAGAACTGGTAAACAAAAAAAACATGAAACACTAAATGTTATTTGAAAGTCACTCAAACAAAACCCCTTTTTAACTCTTATTTTTTTTCTCTGGCTGGAGAATGGAATATTAATACCAGATCTAACAAGCCTGCTAACTACTCAATCTAGAAGCAAGGTGTAATCCAGTATTCATACTGAATTTCAGCTTACCACATGACCATGAATTCTGCCTGCCATCCCAACCACGTAGTAACACCAAGTAAAACACTGGATGTGTGCAAAGATTACCTTTTATCATCTACTAGAACCCACCAGAAATCTTTCTTAAAAGACCTGCTTCTTTTTAATTTGATAGACCTGCATATCTTCGCAATGAAGTACAACATCCACCTTAAGATTGTTGACTCAGAATGCTATGCAATTATGAACACGGCATATGCTGTGGTACTCTACGCACCTGTTCACAATTTGGCTACATGGGAACCAACAGAAGGATCCAAGTCTACTGTGCACATGCACTGTCATGTCACAGTTTGCTTAGTATTTGGAAATATGTTGTGAGGTCCGTGCTTAAAGGTTCTAAAAGCAAGAAAAAGTAATGGATCTAGATTTTCGAGAAATGTAGGCTCTCCTAAATGTGATGATGGCTTTCCTCAAACAATTTTTACTAGACCCATTATGGACCACTGTTTTTTGAAGAAGTTGTTCAAAGTTTTACTCACAAAACTTTTCCCTGACAGTGTTCATAACATACATCGTTGTCACTATATTTGATGAAAGAATGTTATGTGCTCACTATGTATTAACTCTTTGCAAAAGGTGAACATCTGCCACTGTTCAGTATCCCACATACTTATTTATACTACAAGAAAGTTATACAACAGCTTTCATGTCCTTTGTGTGTTGTTTTATCTCGTCAACTGAGCAACCACCACCATATCCATTCTATGGATCCCTGATGAGAAGCAAGGCAAGGACTTACTATTGCAGGATATCTCGTCTGAGTTGTCACCACAGTCATCAATTCCATTGCACCGGAAGGCGTTGGCAATACAGCGGTTGTTCATGCAGTGCATGTAGCCTCTCTTGCAGTGCCGTGTGCCTGCAAGAATCAAGGAAAGACCAATCAAAGACACATATGAAACAGTGAGGAACACCATCTCCATCTAACTGATCAGATACCTCATGAATGTAGAACTGGTTCCTCCTCAGTACTGCAGTGTTATGAGATCTGCATCCCAGGGACAAGTGCAACAATGTCGTACAAGTGTGGACCACAAAAATGCTACATAAGAGTCCATTAACAGCTTTTACAAGTTCAAGTACAGGGTATAATTTTCTGAATGTAGTATGATAATAAGGTTTCCACCCTGTAATTTTATTGGATGCTTTTGACACTGTGCTGTCATCACCTGCTTAGTGGACGAAGAAGCCTGCTCTTAGCTCGCAGACAAATTAATTCCATGCTACTTAAGGACAACTATCGCTGGAAAAATCTCACAGCTTTCCTCCTCCAACAAACTTTTAAAATGCCCCTTAGCACCAGGTAACTTTCTGCCACCCAAAGCTACCAAAAAATGGAGAGGGACTCAGATGTTATATGCAACATGCAATGATTCTTCCTCCTCTTTCCACTCTCAATACCGCTTTGTCTTGAAAGAGTGTTCTTGCCATCACTGCAGACCACCTAAAAGGAAATATGAGCTTGTGGCGGGACTCACATCTACCACACATCTCCAACAGCAACAATCACCTTGTCCGCCTGGCACAGAGAAGACTTCACTTTGAACTCCTGCACAGGTGGCACAAAAACACCAGCACTACCAGTGGTGAGACATACTCTCTTAAAAGGATAAATACATTGAGGAGCAAACAAACAAATTCACAGTCCAACAAGGCAGAGCTGGAACATACTGCAGAATGACTGTTTCTCATCTGATTTATCCTTGCAGTGGGCCACCCGGTCACAGGTCATGTTGTAATTGATGCAATCTCCGTTGCCACATTCAAACTCATCATGAGGATTACAGGTCGAGTTCAGAGCTGCAGGTGTAAAAAGACATTAGATTAAGAATAGTGAGAGCCAAACACTTGGAAGCAAAATAGTACACTCCTGCCCGTTTAATAGAATATAAAGTTGAATTCTCCCCCTTCTGATATAATATTTCTAGTAAAGGTATATGAGCCATGTAGCTTAACATAACATTATATTTATTTTGATTCTGTTGTGTTTTTTTTTTTTTTTTTTTTTATCACAGTCTCTACGACTCTGAAACTTTCATTGTATTCTAACTAGGTGTCAAAGCCCTGTTGACCCCCCCTTCACATGGTCCAGAAGCAGTTTATTTTAAGTCATGCTGAGATCAAATTTGGATGGCCTCTTGCCATGCTTAAGATGTGGAGGGGGGACTTGTACCACAATGTATATAGCTACATTTATACAGTGCAGTGTTCTGCCCTAGAAAGGGTGTGGAGATAGAACCCCAATGTAATTTCTCAGATAGGGACTGTACCTAGTCTTACTTTGATTTGAAGGGTAAGAGCCTTTCAAGGAGCCTTCAGAGATAAGGTTCTGCTTCATTTTCGGGCTCTGGAGTATATGGACACCTTTGTGTTCTCTTCTGTAGGCCATGTAGAGCAAATTAAATACATTTTCCCCTCTCCTGTGACATACAACTGTCCGGATACCAAACAATTTCTTCTGCATTTCTGGCTCAGTTGGGAAGTCTGACTGTGATGTCCAGTAGTAATTATACTAGTAGATACAAGCACAAGCTGTTGCTGTGTTTAAATTTGAAGTATAAGGCATGGATTGCTAATATTTAAACAAGGGGAATGTAAAGAACGCTGTAGGGACTCCGAGGTGGTAGAACACAGAGGTTAAGTGCTGCTCCGCTCAATTTTCCTCTACTGAACAATACAACATTCAACAGAGGCGATGTGGGCTGAGCAGCACTTATAAACCCTGTATTTTCCACCACTGGTGCAAACATATGGTTAACTTGATTGTATCGGGCTACGATGTCTTGTACTATAGTGGAGTTGGGCAGCAATGTAATAAACTCTGGGAGAGTTTATTTTGAGATAGTTTTGTTTAGTGGTTAATGAGGCTGCCCAAAGCCTAGATGGGAAACTTCTGTAGACTACATAGCCTGTTCTTGGGTTACCTCTATGTGATCCAATTACCTAAATGGATGTATTCACAGCTAAAGTGACAAACCATATTTGGTGCCACGCACAGCAGAGTGCTCTGTTTCTGGTGCCATCTAAAGACAGAATATGGCATCTTGGATACCATATTAAGAACATTGCTTGGTGTCCTCATTGCCATAATGAGAACCAAAGAATGGGCCCATTTTTAACAATGAGGATACTATGGAGTGACTACCCTCAGAAAAGAAATGTGTGCAATGCTGAGAAGCTAGTGGGGTGTCTCAGGGTAACATACTTGAGGCAAATATCGGGAGGCTAACCTGTCATGTTGAGGACTTGATAATCTGAAGCGCTTAGAAGACAGGGAAGGTATTATTACAGCACTTACATTAACTTCACAATGTAGTGCATTCTAATGCTCACATTAAGGGCACCCAGGCAGAAGCACTCCAATCCAGCAACTCACCTTTGCAGGTGAGATCGTCCTGCAGAATCCGCTCACCACGGCAGGAGCAGTTCACCCGTCCATCTGCTGTCAATAGACACAAATCCTGGCATCCACCATTGTTGATCTTACAGGGAGAGAGCTCACCTGCACGCAAAGACAGATCAGATAAAAATACATCAGTGTGGAAACATCACCCTTTGAGTTTATTATACACATCCTGAGATTCTGACAAAGTGCTTTCAGAGTTTAAAAAAAGTAAACAGACACAAGCATTATCTTCTCAAAGGCTTGGATGCCAAGTCATAAAACCCACTCCCCAACCCGCCCACTCCATGGAGATTCAGTGAGCAAACCCACAACTGCAGAAATGGCTGTACAAAGCTCAAAGATAACAGGAAACTGGTCAGCACATGCTATACAAACCATGTAACTTAACTTAACATATTTATTTTGATTCTGCAGTGTTCCAGCAACAAGGAAGCTATGGTCTCCAACTTTCGCCACAGGGGACTTGAAATATTTTCTAGCCACTCCTCTTTTTTTGCCCACGTTGGTGTGACATCTGCCTAGCAACTATGGAACTTGGGGTTCAAGTAGTGTGGGTCAAATGAATACATATCCTGACAGGTTGATTTTTAGCAGCCTCTGGGAAAGCCCAACAAGAAGACAAATAAGACTGAAAACAAAGAAGACAAAAACCAAAAATTAACATCTTCTTCACTGAAGGAAGATTTCGGAATAAGAAAGGTGTTGGCACTTTGGTTGGCTTTGGCTTCCTTCCAGCACTCAACGACCAAAGTACTGGACAACTGGGCCAGATGTCTGTACTTTATCAGACTCAAGTAGAAAATACACACCAATGCAGTAATGTTTTACTAGGAATATAGTATAATAGGACCTCCCTGCTGGCAGTATTTGCTGAAGAATGGATTCTGCAGACACCTTGCTATTGCGGCCTACCAAGTGAGAAGAGGAGCAAACCGCTGAATAAGAGGAAGACCAGCACAAGCCCATATGAATCAAAGTGAATCCAGGAGACACACACAGACAGTAGGTCATCCAGAAGAAAGTTGCAGCCAAGCTGACCAGATTTATCAAGAAGCAGTTTCAAGTTATTCTACATCTAGGAGCTGTCCAGCCACTTTTCGGGGACATCGGTGTCTAGCCTGTACCAGACATGACAAGTTTTTGCGAGGACTGGCACAAAAATGTCATGTGGGGATACACATGGCCTGAGTTCCTGTTTCAAACTTTAAAGAAAAAAGGCTTGAACGACTAACATGGCAGATATGCTCCTTTGAGCTCACTATTGACCACGCTGTACTCGTGATCCTCTGGGTGCTGGGAAGCCTTGATAGGGTACCGTGGCACTTCTGACAAGCCCCGGTGACTCTGGTCCGTGACCGACCAAACTGCAGATGCCGGAGGGGAGGAGACAAGTGGCAAGGAGCAGGCCACGAAACAGAGAAGATGGCAGCCCATGGGGACTAGCCGGACACCAGGTAAGCCCAGAGCGCTGCACCGTGTAGGAAGGGCCTTGCGGGCCAGCAAATCTGCTTCCCCTGGGACCCGTATAACAAATACTGCAGCAGCCGGTCGTCAAGGTGAGCAGACACACACCACAGGCCCTGGAGGCATAATGAGGGGCCTAGTGAAGGCAGGAGCGGGCACAGTTGCACGTCGTTACCATACGATGAGGAGATCCCTGCGCACAACCACTTGATCCCGGCGGTGCGCATCGCCCGCTAGGCGGCAACAACTCCAGCAAGATGGGTCGGGATAAGGTTCCCCAAACAAGCCAAAATGGACAAGTACACTGTCCCCGCTGTAACTGCGCATAATTTCCGGAAAGGGGCCGAATGGAAGGCCTTGGATGTAGGAAAGTATCCTCTTTTTGGCATGGTTACCCCCACTTTTTGCCTGATATTGGCGTGTGCGCTTGGACTGTTTTCACTGGGATCCTGCTAACCAGGACCCCAGTGATTGTGCTCTCTCCCTCCAAATTTGATTGCCTTAGTACTTGGTATTCCCCCCAATTGGCATACTGGTGCATCTATGTAAGTCCCTAGGATATGGTACTTAGCTCCCCAGGGCACTGGTCCACCAGGGGTCTTCCATTGGCTGGGGCATGTATTGTGCGACCCACGGGAGCCCATGCAAACTGTGTCTGCAGGCCTGTCAGTGCAGCGTGCGTGAAACAGTGCAAGCACCCTTTCACCATAGATATAAGGCCTGCCTTATATCTTGGTCACTGCCCTTAGACACTGTAAATCACCCGCCTGGTAGGCCCTTCAGCCCAAGGGCAGGATGCTTTTCCCTAAGTGTGAGAGTACCCCTGCATGAGCAGGGTGCCACCACAGATCCCAGGCTCCATTACCTGGACTCTGTAAGTGCAGGGAAGTCATCTTTAGGTATGTAGTGGACACTGGTCAACACGAGCTGTCCAAGTACATAATAGCTTCTCCGAACCTAGGTATCAAACATGTTGGAAACATGCAACTACACCGATTCCAGTGTTCGTTTCATACCATGTACTTTGGGGGTCCTTAGAGGATCCCCCGGTTCTGCCTGTGCAGCCTACCGGGGCTTAGCTGCTGCTGACCCCCAGACACTGTTCTGCACTCCTGCTGCTGAGCCTGACTAAAGCTGGAGAGGCAGAACAAAGCATTTCCTGCAAGAGAGAGGTGTGACCACCTCCCCCTCGAAATTAGGTGTCTAAGGGCTGGGATGGGGTGGCCTCTGAGCCCCACCAGACTGCTTTGAAGGGCACATTTGGTGCCTTCCTTGCATAAACTGGTTCGCACCAGTTCAGGAACCCTGGTTCCCACTTTGGTTTGAAACTGCACAAAGGACAGTGGACTGACTAACCCCCTGTCTAGTATATAAAGGCAGCTTCCAAAAACCTTGAGGCAAGCCAAGAGCTTCAAAAGCTATGGCCTGCCCAAAAGGCTGTACTGCCTGTTTACCACCCAGGACAGAAAGTGTGGGTCTTAGGACCTGTGGCCCCAAGAGCACCCCAAGACAAGTGGAGTGGTCACCACATAATCTTAGAGCAGAAAGTTGAGGTCACCTACTTAGCTGATCTGGGCACTCCCAGCCCCCCCACCCCCTCCCCAACAGGCTGCTTCATGTGAAGAGCCTAAAGCCTTACTATGACAGACCTGAAATCAACTTGCTCAAGCCCATTAATGAGGGGCAGGAACCAGAAAGTGATCACCTCCCTGAACTCCTCTCAAATAACTCTGTTGATGGTTCAGTAGATGGAGTGGTCTTTGCAGACTGCCTCTCTGAACAGCAACAAGCTGACTGCAGACAGGTTCTCAGCCAGCTTGCCCAACTTTTCTCCCTGACCCCTGGTCAAACCACCTGGTGTGCCCAGGATGTGGACACAGGTGGTAGTGTACCTGTAAAAAGGAAAATGTAATGGCAGCCTGACCACGTCAGAGACTGCATCTGGACAGAGGTCTGAAAGATGCTGGATTTGGGGGTCAATAAGCCTTCAGCTAGCCCATTATTTCTTGTGCCAAAACCTCATTCCCAGAGTGGAAAGAGAGAGATGAGGTTTGTGTAAACTACAGAGGCATCAATGCAGTCACTAAGACTGATGCCCATCCAATTCTTAGGGCAGATGAGCTGATTGACATTCTTGCTTTAGCCAGGTAATTCAACACATTCGACCTGACAGCAGGCTATTGGCAGATAAAGTTAACTGATACTGTCAAGCCTGAAACGGCATTTTCCACTCCTGGTGGGCACTATCACTTTACTGTGATGCCCTTTGGTTTGAAAAATGCACCTGCCACCTTCCAAAGGTTGGTGAATCAAGTTCTGGGATGCATGGAAGACTTTAGTGCAGCATTTCTAGATGATATTGCAATCTTTAGCTCCACCTGGCAGGATCACCTAGTCCTCCTCAGGAGTGTACCTGAGGCCTGGAGAAAGGCAGACCTCACTATCAAGGCAACAAAATGCCAGACAGGGCAGAGCAAAGTAGTTTACTTAGGCCCCATGGTAGGTGGAGTCCAAGTTCAGCCCTTTTCAGAGCAAAATCCAAACCATCAGGGATTGGGTTGCTCCAACCACTGAGACTCAGGTCAGAGATTTTCTGGGCCTGACTGGGTACCACAGAAGATCTGTGAAGGGGTATAGCTCAATTGTGCCCCCTTGCATGATCTTACCTCTAAGAAAATGCATAAAAAGGTACTGTGAAAAGTTAGCTGTCAAGAGGCCTTTGATACCCTGGAAAAGGCCATGTGCTCAGCTCCAATTCTCAAAAGTCCAGACTATTCAAAACAATTTGTTGTCCAGACTGATGTTTCTCAAGTAGCAATAGAAGCAGTACTCTCACAATTAAATGAAGAGGGCCAGGATCAACCTGCATCTTTTATCAGAATGTTGACCCCCCCCAGGGAAAAACGCTGGCCAGGCATTGTGAGGGAGGCCTTTACTCTGGTCTGGGCCTTGAAGTTGAGGCCATACCTGTTTGGCACTCACTTCCTTGTTCAGACAGACCTCAAGCACCTCCTCTGACTAAAGCAAATGAAAGGTGAAAATTCCAAACTCTTGAGGTGGTCCATTTGCCTACAGCGGATGGATTTTTCAGTGGAACATAGACCTGGGAGTAACCAAGCCAATGCAAATGGACTCTTTAAATATCTCCACTTAGATAATAAAGACTCAACTGGACAAGGTTAGTCTCATTAACTTTCGTATGGGGGGTTATGTAGGAAAGTGCCATGTTTCTGGCATAGTTACTCCCACTTTTTACCTGATGTCAGTGTGCTTGGGCTGTAATTCACTGGGATCCTGCTAACCTGGACCCCAGTGACAGTGCTCTATCCTCTAAATGTAGTTGCTACCTTTTACACCCACAATTGGCATACTGGAGCACCCATGTAAGTCCCTATTATATGGTACCTAGGTTCCCGGGGCGTTGGTACACCAGGGGCGCCCATTGGGCTGCAGTATGTATTATGCCACCTATAGAAGCCCACGCAAACTGTGACTACAGGCCTGCCATTGCCAGCTGCGTGAATGGATGCACACACCCTTTCACTGCCAAACCTGGCACCTGCACTTAGACCCTATAAGTCACCCCTCTGGTAGGCCCTTTTGAGCCCAAGGGCAGAGCGCATGTCTAAGTGTGAGGGTACCCCTGCAAAAGCAAGCCAATTCCTGGACTCTAAGTGCTGGGATGCTATCTTAAGGTATGTAGTCGACACTGGTCAACACGAGTGGTCCAACTACATAATGGCTACTCCAAACCTAGGCATGTTTGGTATCAAACATGTTGAAATCATGTACATCGATTCCAGCATTAGGTGTATGATATCGTACTCTGGAGGTTCCCTAGGGGATCCCCCAGTTCTGCTTGTGCAGCCTTACGGGGTTCAGCTGCTATCCCACATTGCTGGTGACCCTAGACACTGTTCTGCCCTCCTGCTGATGAGCCAGGATCAGGTCCGAGGAGCAGAACAATGGATTTCCTGCAAGGGAGAGGTATGAGCACCTCTCCCTGTGTATCAGGTGTCTAAGGGCTGGAGTGAGGAGGGCATCTGAGCCCCACCAGTCTGCTATGAAGGGCACATTTGGTGCCCTCCTTGCATAATCGGGTTTGCACCAGTTCAGAAATCCCCAGTACCTGCGCTAGTGCGAAACTACACAAAGGAGAGTGACCAACCCCCGTCCAGCTCCTCCCTTAGGGAGGTGCCCAGACCTCTGCCAGGTGGGCACCTGATTCTGCCATTTTGAAAATAAGATGGGCAGAGGTCCCTGGGAGCATCTGGTTAGTTAGGTCAGGCAGGTGACGTCTCTTACCGCTTTGATAGGTAGGTCACTGCAGAGAGTGACCAAACCCCTTTTAGAGTTATTTGAGGGCTCCCTCGCAGGTGGGTCCTCAGATTTGTCAAGCAGAACTCTACAAGGAACTTCCTGCAAGACACCTTCTGCCCCGGGCCTCAGGAACTGCTGCTGGTCTTTGCTTGGAACCAATCAAGACTGCTTCTGCTGGGAAGGCTCCCACTGCAACATTGTTTTTCAGGATCCTGGAAGACTTCTGCAACATCCAGGCTGTGTATCCAGGCTGTGTATCCTCCAGGGTCACATGGAGTCTGTTTCCACCAGCAAGCAAGAAGGCATCTCCCTACGCGTGAAGGGGTCAGCTTCCTGCAACCACAGGCACCTCAAGTGCCTCTGGACATCCGAAGATCCTGGAACACAGGTAGTGAGTTTGTGGCCTCCTCTGGGTCCTGCTCGTCTTCTTTCGAAGTTGCGGACTGTAAGTCCTTGCTTCTGCCACTGGACTGGCTCTCCCCTGTGCACTGCAACTGTTGCATTTGCAAAGGCTTGTTGGTTCTTCTTCTCTGCGATTTTCCGCCTCCAAGAAGCCTAGGCCCCAAGCAATTTGCAAACCAAAGATCAGCTCCAGTCCTGTAACTCATGCAACGTGGGACTTCTGTTTTACTAGGCTGGTAAGGCCTCCTTATGATTCCCTGTGTCCAGTGCTTGTGGGTCACTCGTGGGGGGCTCCATCGACTTCTGTTGGCCTTCCTATGTGCTGAGAGCCAGCTCTGACTCCCCCTCCTGGGTATAGTCTCCTGGACCTTGCTGGTCCTCACAACTTTGCAAACTTCTCTTCAGCTTCTATTTGCACTTCCCAGTGCTTTTTGGTGACCTGGCTGTCCACTGACCCTCCTGCAGCCCGGCGTCCATCGAGGGACAGCTCGTAGGTGACTCCTGGAATCTTCATCGACTCCTGGACCCCTCAGCTGGACTTCTTCCACCGATTTAGAGGAACTTCATCTTCAGGAGGGAGGGCATTGCCACCTGCATCACCTGGGCACCTCCTTGGGTGCTGGCCTCTGTCCCCTTCCTTTCCAGGTCCTCCACGCCCGGAATCCGTCTCTGGGTTCCACTGGCCTGGTCCACGGATTCTGAATGCAGCTGGACAATCCGAGGCATCCAGTCTTCAGAGAGAGTCCATACTCCCCTCTACATCTGGGTCCCTGGTGTAGGTAGTCCTGTCCTGTGGGTATCCTGGGGTAGGGGCATTCTCCATCCATCCTCTTGCCTGTTGGTTTCCTTGGGGTCTGCTAGGAAGGGTCCTGAATTCCACAAACTCCAACCACTGCTTTCTGAGTTACCCTATGGGACAACTGGGTTGGTAACTGACTTACTCCTGATTTCTGGGGTCACCTACTGTACACGTACCTCTGGTGTTTCTAACTGGCTCCAATCCCTAGCTAACCACCACATTTAGTTTGGTTGAAGTTTCACTTTCACATTCCATTTTTTAGTATATGGTTTGGTCCTCCCCAAGGGCCCTGTATATTTCTATGCTACATATTTTATGAGTAGGATTGTATGTAATATCTCCAAAGGGAGATGTATCAATTTCAGTTTAGTAATAGTGCTGCAATAAAGTATCCTTTATTTTTGCAACACTGGTGTGGGTTCTTTCTTGTGACTAAGTCTTTTTATGATTACTGTGTGTAGGAAAGTGCCCTCTTTCTTGGCATGGTTACCCCCCTTTTCTGCCTGTTGTCAGTGTGTTTGACTGTGTTCACTGGGATCCTGCTAACCAGGAACCCAGTGATTATGCTCTCTACTCCAAATTTGGTTGCTACTAAACTTTTCTCCCCACAATTGGCATTCTGGTACCCCCATGTAAGTCCCTAGTATATAGTACCTAGGTACCCAGGGTATTGGGGCTACAGGGGGTCACTATGGGCTGCAGCAGTTATTCCCATAGGGAGCCCATGCAAAGGGTTCTGTAGAACTGCCGTTGCAGTCTGCGTGAACCAGGTGCACGCAGCCGGTTTCCCTACAGGACACTGCACCAGCTCACTGAAAGTCACAACTATAGTAGGCCCTCTCTGCCCAGACGGCAGGGTGCAGGTACCTGTGTGTGAGGGCACCACTGCACTAGCATAGGTGCCCCCACAAACTCCATCTCCAGCTCCATTTTAATGGACATATTGAGTGCAGGGACGCCATTTTATATATGTACTGGACATAAGACACTACCTATGTCAAGCTACATAATGGTAACTCCAAATCCAGGCACGTTTGGTATCAAACATGTCAGAATCATACCCCAATACTGTTGCAAATATTGGAAGTATAATTCCATGAACTCTGGGGGCTCCTTAGAGGACCCCCAGCATTGCTACCAGTGGTCTTACAGGGTTTTCCCGGGCAGCCCAATAGCTGCCACCCCTAAGACAGGTTTTTGCCCTCCTGCTGCTTGATCAGATCAAGCCCAGGAAGGCAGAACAAAGGGTTTCCTTTGAGAGAGGAGGTAATACCCTCTCCCTTTGGAAATAGGTGTGACTGGCTGGGGAGGGGTAGCCTCACAAAGCCACTGGTTTTGCTTTGAAGGGCACATTTGGTACCCTCCATGCATAAACCAGTGCTCACTGGTTCAGGGACCCCCCCACCCAAGTCCCTGCTCTTGTGCAAAACTGGACAACGGAAAGGGGAGTGACCATTCCCCGGTCCATCACCACCCCCAGGGGTGGTGCCCAGAGCTCCTCCAGAGGGTCCCTGGGTTCTGCCATCTTGATTCCAAGATTGGCAGGGAACTCTGGGAGCATCTGAGCAGCCAGGCAAGGCAGGTGGTGTCAGATGCAACCTCTGATAGGTAGTTAACTGGTTAGGTGACCAAGCCCCTCTTTGGGCTATATAGGGTCTTCCTCTGGGGTAGGTCCTCAGATTCGGCTTGCAAGACTCCAGCAGGACTCCTCTGCAACCTCTGCTTCGACATCCGGCCTCCGGAACCGCAACTGGACCATCCAGGAACCTACAAGCTTCAGATCCACGAGGAAGACTCTTCTGCAACATTGTATCCAGAATTCCTGCCAGCTTTGCAACATTTCCCCAGCTGTGCATCCTCAGAAGGCTACAACTCTTCAGTCTGCACAAGAAGAAGGAGGAATCATCCTTGGGATGAAGGCATCACTCCCTTGTAATTACAGGTACCAGGCTGCAACGACGGCTGACTGAGTGGATCTACCCTCATAGCATAGCATGTGTATCTGCAGCTACACATGCCATGGAACGGAAAATGTCACTTACCTAGTGTAGGAAGTTGGCTCTGTATTTACTATTTCAAAGTAAGAAGTAGTGTGCACAGAGTCCAAGGGTTCCCCTTATAGGTAAGATAGTGGCAAAATTAGATAATTCTAATGCTCTATTTTTGTGGTAGTTTAGTCGAGCAGTAGGTTTACCAGAGGGTAGTGTTAAGAATGTGTTGTACACACACAAGCAATAAATGAGGAACATACACTCAAAGACTTACTCCAGGCCAATAGTTTTTTTATATCGAAAAATATATTTTCTTAGTTTATTTTAAGAAAACAGGTTCAAGATTTGAAGTAAATACATAAAATGCAAGGTACTCCAGACAGGTAAGTTAGGAACTTTGAATTAAAGCAATATCATATACATTCTGTTAAAATGGCAATAAGCTATTTTAAAGGTGGACACAGTGCAAAAATCAACAGAGCCTGGGGGAGGTAAGTAATGGTTTAGATTGTGAGGTAAGTAAGACACTTACAAGTCTCAGTTCCTGGGCATAAGTAGCCCACTGCTGGGGGTTCAAGGCAACCCCAAAGTTACCACACCAGCAGCTCAGGGCGGTCAGGTGCAGAGGTCAAAGAGGTGCCCAAAACACATAGATGCCTATGGAGAACAGGGGTGCTCCGGTTCCAGTCTGCCAGCAGGTAAGTACCTGCGTCCTCGGGGGGCAGACCAGGGAGGTTTTGTAGAGCACTGGGGGGGGGGGGGTTGGACACACAAGTAGGCACACAAAACACACCCTCAGCGGCACAGGGGCAGCCGGGTTCAGTGTGCAAAGCAGGCGTCAAATTTAGATAGGAAACAATGCAGGGACGCGGGGGTCACTCTAGCAGTGCAGGCAGGCACGGGGGGCTTCTTGGGACAGCCACCACCTGGGCTAGGCAGAGGGTCCCTCTTGCACTGAGGTTCGGTTCCTTCAGGTCCTGAGGGCTGCAGGTGCAGTGCTTGGTCCAGGCGTCGGGTCCCTTCTTACAGGCAGTCACAGTAAGGGGGGGAGCCTCTGGATTCTCTTAGCAGGCGTCGCTTTGGGGGCTCAGGGGGGTCGATTTGGGCTACTCACGGGGTCATAGCCGCCGGGGAGTCCTCCCTGTGGTGTTTGTTCTCTGGATCTCGAGTCGGGGCGTAGGGTGCAGAGTGGGGGCGTAGGGTGCAGAGTGGGAAGTCTCACGCTTCCGGCAGGCTCCCTATGGGTGGCAGAATAACTGCTGCAGCCCATAGAAACCCCCTGTAGCCCCAATGCCCTGGGTACCTAGGTACCATATACTAGGGACATACATGGGGGTACCAGAATGCCAATTGTGGGGGGAAAAGTTTAGTAGCAACAAAATTTGGAGTAGAGAGCATAATCACTGGGTTCCTGGTTAGCAGGATCCCAGTGAACACAAACACACTGACAACACGCAGAAAATGGGGGTAACCATGCCAACAAAGAGGGCACTTTCCTACACACAGTCGCTGGTCCCTGTTGGATGCGTCGCTGGTTGCAGGTTTTCGACTCTGGAGACAGGCCGGTAGGGCTGGGGCCAAAGCAGTTGTCATCGTCCGTCGTCTCTGCAGGCTTGTAGGTGAGCAGTCCTTCTTTAGTTCAGGTCGCAGGAATCTGATTTCCTGGGTTCTGGGGTGCCCCTAAATACTAAATTTAGGGGGGTGTTTAGGTCTTGGAGGGCGATAGCCAATGGCTACTGTCCTGGAGGGTGGCTACACCCTCTTTGTGCCTCCTCCCTGTGGGGAGGGGGGCACATCCCTAATCCTACTGGGGGAATCCTCCAAACTTAAGATGGAGGATTTCTAAAGGCAGGGGTCACTTCAGCTCAGGGCACCTTAGGGGCTGTCCTGACTGGTGGGTCACTCCTCCTTGTTTTTCTAATTATCTCCTCCAGCCTTGCCGCCAAAAGTGGAGGCAGTGGCCGGAGGGGCGGGCATCTCCACTAGCTTGGATGCCCTGGGGCGCTGTAACAAAGGGGGTGAAACCTTGAGGCTCACCGTCAGGTGTTACAGTTCCTGCAGGGGGAGGTGTGAAGCACCTCCACCCAGTACAGGCTTTGTTCCTGGCCACAGAGTGACAAAGGCACTCTCCCCATGTGGCCAGAAACTCGTCTGGTTTGTGGCAGGCTGGCAGGAACTGGTCAGCCTAACACTAGTAGTCGGATTGGTATTCAGGGGGCATCTCTAAGATGCCCTCTTGGTGCATGTTACAATAAATTCCATACTGACATCAGTGTGCATTTATTGTGCTGAGAAGTTTGATACCAAACTTCCCAGATTTCAGTGTAGCCATTATGGAACTGTGGAGTTCGTGTTTGACAAACTCCCAGACCATATACTCTTATGGCTACCATGCACTTACAATGTCTAAGGTTTTGCTTAGACACAGTAGGGGCATAGTGCTCATGCACATATGCCCTCACCTGTGGTATAGTGCACCCTGCCTTAGGGCTGTACGGCCTGCTAGAGGGGTGACTTACCTATGCCACAGGCAGTGTGAGGCTGGCATGGCACTCTGAGGGGAGTGCCATGTCGACTTAGTCATTTTCTCCCCACTAGCACACACAAGCTGTGAGGCGGTGTGCATGTGCTGAGTGAGGGGTCCACAGGGTGGCATAATACATGCTGCAGCCCTTAGGGATCTTCTCTGGCCACAGGGCCCTTTATACCAGGGGTACCATTTACAAGGGACTTATCTGAGTGCCAGGGCTGTGCCAATTGTGGAAGCAAGGGTACAGTTTAGGGAAAGAACACTGGTGCTGGGGCCTGGTTAGCAGGGTCCCAGCACACTTTCAATCATAACATAGCATCAGCAAAGGCAAAAAGTCAGGGGGTAACCAAGCCAAGCAGGCATTTCCTTACACCTAGTGTACATCTGTTCGTGGCATGTAGTGCTGCAGATTCACATGCTATGCATAGCTCTTTTGACATCTAGTGTTGGGCTCTGAGTGTTACAAGTTGTTTTTCTTAGAAGTCTTTTCGGAGTCATGGGATCGAGTGACACCTTTAGGTTTCAGTGAGCATGGGCATCGACTCCATTGTTAGATTGTTTTCCCTCAAAGGGTGAAGGAAGGAGTGATAGAGAATAAGAATATAAAGAGATGTCCATGCAAATGTAAATGTATCTACATATGTACAAGTGGTAAACTTAAATGACTACAGGCTTCTGGGGAGGAGGGAGAGTGCATGTGAATCTCCAGCAATACATGCCACGAACAGATGTACACTAGGTAAGTGATATTTTCTGTTCCATGGCATGTATAGCTGCAGATACACATGCTATGCATAGACTATAAAGCAGTTAGTCCTCCCAAAAAATAGCGGTGGCTAGGCTGTAGGAGTTGAAGTTCTTTGAAATAGTGTTCTTAAGACAGCTTGGCCTACAGTAGCCTGTTGCTGTTCGAAAACACCAACACATTAGTGTTTTGTAAATGTATGAGTAGACGACCATGTGGCAGCTTTACATATATCAGCCATTGGTACGTTTCCTAAAAATGCCATTGACGCACCTTTCTTCTTTGTAGAATGTGCTCTAGGAGTGATCAAAAGTTGTCTTTTTGTTTTCATGTAGCATGTTTGTATGCATCCAACAATCCATCTTGCTAAGCCTTGTTTAGATATAGGATTGCCTTTATGTGGATGTTGAAAAGCAAGGAAAAGTTGTTTTGTTTTCCTAAAATCTTTAGTTCTATCTATGTGATACATAAGAGCTCTTTTAAGATCTAGAGTATGAAAAGCTCTTTCTGCAACTGAGTCTGGCTGTGGAACGAAGACTGGCAATTCCACTGTTAGGTTGATTTGAAAAGGAGATACTACTTTTGGTAGAAATTTTGGATTTGTCCTAAGTACAACTATGTTTGTGTACTTGGAAAAAAGGTTCCTCAACAGTGAAAGCTTGTATTTCACTAACTCTTCGTAATGAAGTAATAGCTACAAGGAAGGCAACCTTCCATGTTAAAAATTGAATTTGTGAAGAGTGCATGGGTTCAAAAGATGGGGCTATGCGTCTGGTAAGTACGATATTTAAATTTCAAGTAGGAACAGGTGGTGTTCTAGGTCGAATAATGCGTTTTAATCCTTCCATGAAGGCTTTAATAACAGGAACTCTGAATAGAGAAGTATGTTGAATAGTTTGTTAGTATGCCGATACTGCAGTAAGGTGGATTTTGATGGATGAGAAAGCTAAATTTGATTTTTGCAAATGAAGTAGGTAGCATACAATATCTTGTATAGATGCTGTAAGAGGATCAGTGTTTTTAGATTGACAGTAGTAGACAAATCTTTTCCATTTGTTAGCATAACATTGTCCAGTAGTAGGTTTACATGCCTGCTTAAGCACTTCCATACATTCTGATGGAAGTTTTAGGTAACCAAATTCTATGACTTCAGGAGCCAAACTGCTAAATTGAGAACATTAGGGTTTGGGGGCCTGAGTAGACCTTTGTTTTGTGTTACCAAATCTGGTCTGTTTGGGAGTTTGGAATGCGGTACTACAGACAGGTCTAGGAGTGTTTTGTACCGATGTTGGGGCTATGAGTATCATGGTCAGAGATGTCTGACGTAGTTTGCTGACCAGAAAGGGAAGGAGTGGGAGAGGGGGAAAAGTGTAAGCAAATATCCCTGACCAATTGATCCATAGAGTATTGCCCTTGGATAGGGGATGTGTGTAGGAGGCTGGACTGGCTTGTAGTGAGTACCAAGGGGTACTTACACCTTGCACCAGGCCCAGGTATCCCTTATTAGTGTAGAGGGGTGCCTAGCAGCTTAGGCTGATAGAAAATGGTAGCTTAGCAGAGCAGCTTAGGCTGAACTAGGAGACGAGTGAAGCTCCTACAGTACCACTAGTGTCACTTGCACAATATCATAAGAAAACACAATACACAGATATACTAAAAATAAAGGTACTTTATTTTTATGACAATATGCCAAAGTATCTCAGTGAGTACCCTCAGTATGAGGATAGCAAATATACACAAGATATATGTACACAATACCAAAATATGCAGTAATAGCAATAGAAAACAGTGCAAACAATGTATAGTCACAATAGAATGCAATGGGAGCACATAGGGATAGGGGCAACACAAACCATATACTCTAGAAGTGGAATGCGAACCACGAATAGACACCAAACCTATGTGAGCTCGTAGAGGGTCGCTGGGACTGTAAGAAAACAGTGAGGGTTAGAAAATTAGCCCACCCCAAGACCCTGAAAAGTGGGTGCAAACTGCACCTAAGTTCCCCAAAGAGCACAGAAGTCGTGATAGGGGAATTCTGCAAGGAAGACCAACACCCGCAATGCAACAACAATGGATTTCCTGACGAGAGTACCTGTGGAACAAGGGGACCAAGTCCAAGAGTCACGATCGATTCGGGAGTGGGCAGATGCCCAGGAAATGCCAGCTGTGGGTGCAAAGAAGCTGCCACCGGATGGTAGAAGCTGTGGATTCTGCAAGAACGACAAGGGCTAGAAACTTCCCCTTTGGAGGATGGATGTCCCACGTCGTGAAGAGTCGTGCAGAGGTGTTTCCATGCAGAAAGACCGCAAACAAGCCTTGCTAGCTGCAAGGGTCGCGGTTAGGGTTTTTGGATGCTGCTGTGGCCCAGGAGGGACCAGGATGTCACCAATTGCGTGAGGAGACAGAGGAGGCATCCAGCAAGACAAGGAGCCCACTCAGAAGCAAGCAGCACCCGCAGAAGTGCCGGAACAGGCACTACGAAGTAGAGTGAACCGGAGCTCACCCGAAGTCACGAAAGAGGGTCCCACGATGCCGGAGGACAACTCAGGAGGTCGTGCACTGCAGGTTAGAGTGCCGGGGACCCAGGCTTGGCTGTGCACAAAGGAAATCCTGGAAGAGTGCACAGGAGCCGGAGTAGCTGCAAAACACGCGGTTCCCAGCAATGCAGTCTAGCGTGGGGAGGCAAGGACTTACCTCCACCAAACTTGGACTGAAGAGTCACTGGACTGTGGGAGTCGCTTGGACAGAGTTGCTGAGTTCAAGGGACCTCGCTCGTCGTGCTGAGAGGAGACCCAGAGGACCGGTGAAGCAGTTCTTTGGTGCCTGCGGTTGCAGGGGGAAGATTCCGTCGACCCACGGGAGATTTCTTCTGAGCTTCTAGTGCAGAGAGGAGGCAGACTACCCCCACAGCATGCACCACCAGGAAAACAGTCGAGAAGGCGGCAGGATCAGCATTACAAGGTCGCAGTAGTCGTCTTTGCTACTTTGTTGCAGTTTTGCAGGCTTCCAGTGCGGTCAGCAGTCGATTCCTTGGCAGAAGGTGAAGAGAGAGATGCAGAGGAACTCTGATGAGCTCTTGCATTCGTTATCTAAGGAATTCCCCAAAGCAGAGACCCTAAATAGCCAGAAAAGGAGGTTTGGCTACTTAGGAGAGAGGATAGGCTAGCAACACCTGAAGGAGCCTATCAGAAGGAGTCTCTGACGTCATCTGCTGGCACTGGCCACTCAGAGCAGTCCAGTGTGCCAGCAGCACCTCTGTTTCCAAGATGGCAGAGGTCTGGAGCACACTGGAGGAGCTCTGGGCACCTCCCAGGGGAGGTGCAGGTCAAGGGAGTGGTCACTCCCCTTTCCTTTGTCCAGTGTCGCGCCAGAGCAGGGCTGGGGGATGCCTGAACCGGTGTAGACTGGCTTATGCAGAAATGGGCACCATCTGTGCCCATGAAAGCACTTCCAGAGGCTGGGGGAGGCTACTCCTCCCCTGCCTTAACACATTTTTCCAAAGGGAGAGGGTGTATCACCCTCTCTCTGAGGAAGTCCTTTGTTCTGCCTTCCTGGGCCAAGCCTGGCTGGACCCCAGGAGGGCAGAAACCTGTCTGAGGGGTTGGCAGCAGCAGCAGCTGCAGTGAAACCCCTGAAAAGGCAGTTTGGCAGTACCCGGGTCTGTGCTAGAGACCCGGGGAATCATGGGATTGTCTACCCGATACCAGGATGGCATTGGGGGGGGCAATTCCATGATCTTAGACATGTTACATGGCCATGTTGGGAGTTACCATTGTGAAGCTACACATAGGTAGTGACCTATGTGTAGTGCACGCGTGTAATGGTGTCCCCGCACTCACAAAGTCCGGAGAATTTGCCCTGAACAATGTGGGGGCACCTTGGCTAGTGCCAGGGTGCCCACACACTAAGTAACTTAGCACCCAACCTTTACCAGGTAAAGGTTAGACATATAGGTGACTTATAAGTTACTTAAGTGCAGTGGTAAATGGCTGTGAAATAACGTGGACGTTATTTCACTCAGGCTGCAGTGGCAGGCCTGTGTAAGAATTGTCAGAGCTCCCTATGGGTGGCAAAAGAAATGCTGCAGCCCATAGGGATCTCCTGGAACCCCAATACCCTTAGTACCTCAGTACCATATACTAGGGAATTATAAGGGTGTTCCAGTATGCCAATATGAATTGGTGAAATTGGTCACTAGCCTGTTAGTGACAATTTGTACAGAGAGAGCATAACCACTGAGGTTCTGGTTAGCAGAGCCTCAGTGAGACAGTTAGGCATCACACAGGGAACACATACCTATAGGTCACAAACTTATGAGCACTGGGGTCCTGACTAGCAGGGTCCCAGTGACACATAACAAACATACTGAAAACATAGGGTTTTCACTATGAGCACTGGGCCCTGGCTAGCAGGATCCCAGTGAAACAGTGAAAACACCTGACATATACTCACAAACAGGCCAAAAGTGGGGGTAACAAGGCTAGAAAGAGGCTACTTTCTCACAATGTGGGTGTCTGGATGAGAAGTTTTGGCATTTTGTGTTTTCGCTTGTTGCGAATAGGTCTATTTCTGGTGTTCCCCACTTATGAAAATACTTTTGAAGTACTTGGGAGTGTATCTCCCATTTGTGAGTTTGTTGGTGATTCCTGCTTAGGAGATCTTCTAGCTGATTGTGTATTCCTGGAATGTATTCTGCTAATAGATGAATGTGATTGTCCCTGCTAGCCCAGACAATATGGAAATGGGCAATTCACAGTTGAGATGAATGTGTCCCGTCCGTTTTTTTGAGTTAATACATGGTAGTGATGTTGTCTGTTTTCATCAGAACAGTCTTCTGTTTGAGAAGGGGATGAAACGCTTTTAGGGCAAGAAACACAGCCAATAATTCTAAGTGGTTTACGTGAATTTGTTTCTGTTTGGGATCCCATTCCCCTTGAATGGTATGATTGTTGAGATGAGCTTCCCAGCCTATCATTGATTCATCTGTTGTTATTATGGTCTGAGGCACAGGGTCTTGAAATGACCGCCACTTCATTAGACTGCTGAGATTCCACAATTGAGGGGACATGTGCGTTTGGCGGTCCATCAAAACACTAGATCTTGAAGTTGACCGTGTGCCTGAGACCATTGTTATAAGAGGCACTGTTGTAAAGGCCTCATATTTAGTCTTGCATGTGGAACTATGGCTATGCAAGATACCATCATCCCTAGAATTTTCATGATAAATCTTTCAGTGTATTGTTGATGTGGCTGTATGTGTGGGATGAGATTTTGGAAAGCCTGTATCCTTTGTGTATTTGGATATGCTAGGGCTTTTTCAGTATTTAGAATAGCACCTAGGTAAGGTTGTACCTCTGGTGGTTGAAAGTGAGATTTCTGATAATTTAGAGTGAACCCTAGTGTAGGTAGGGTTTCTATTACATACTGAGTGTGTTGTTGGCATTGTGTAAAATTGCTTGATTTTATTAGCCAATCATCTAGATATGGAAAGACGTGAATGTGTTATCTTAAGTAGGCTGCTACTACTGCTAGACATTTTGTGAACACTCTTGGAGCTGTTATGCCGAATGGCAAAACTTAGAACTGGTAATGTTTTCCTGCTATGACGAACCTGAGGTAATTTCTGTGAGCTGGATGGATGGGTATATGGAAATACGCATCTGAGGTCTAACATAGTCATGTAATCTTGTTTCTGTAGAAGTGGAATGACATCCTGCAGAGTTACCATGTGAAAATGTTCCAACAGGATGTGTAGATTGAGAGGCCTGAGATCTAGGATAGGCCTTAGAGTGCCATCTTTTTTGGGAATGAGGAAGTATCGTGAGTATACTCCTATTCCGTACTGAGAATGTGGGACCAATTCTATTGCTTGTTTTAGTAGCAGAGATTGTACCTCCTGTTGCAACAGAACGTTGTGTTCTGGGGACAATCTGTGGTAATGTGGTGGAATGTTTGGAGGGGTGGAGATTAATTCTAGGCAATAGCCATTGCTGATAATTGATAACACCCATATGTCTCTGGTGATATTTTGCCAATGAGAGTGGATTTGTTGTAGTCTTCCCCCCAGAGGAGATGTGTGTGGTGGAGGGGTAGGAAATAAGTCACTGTTGGGATGGTGTAGTGGTTTGTTTTTGAGGCTTGGAACTTGACAATATTTCAGAAACAAAGGCCTTTTTAGGACCCTCTAAATCCCCTCTTTGATATTGTTGCTGCTGTTGTCCCTGCTTTGCCTGGGAGGGAGAAGCTTCAGAGGGTTGTGACCTGCAAAAGGAGCCTCTATATGGTGTTGTGTATAATGCTTCCATTTCTTTGGCAGTATCGGAGTCGTTTCTCAGCTTTTTTATGGTCGTATCGACCCCAGGCCTAAATAAGTGTTTTTTATTTTTAATCAAAAGGCATGTTAAGTACTGCCTGTTGAATTTCTGGTTTAAAAACAGAAGAGCGTAACCATGCATGCCTTCTTATTGTAATGGCAGTATTTACACTCCTTGTGGCTGTATCAGCAGCATAGAGGGCACACCCTATCTGGTTGTTACTTCTGGCCTGTTCCTCTTCTACAACTGGTTATGCTCTCTTTTGATGCTCTTTTGGGAGGTGCTGTGTGAGTTCTGACATCTCATCCCAGTGGGCTCTATCATATCTGGCAAGAAGTGCTTGCAAATTTCCAATACGCCATTGGTTAGCCGCTTGCATGGCTACTCTCTTGCCAGCAGCATCAAACTTCCTACTCTCCTTATCAGGTGGAGGAGCATCCCTTGAGGATTGGCTGTTAACTCTTTTCCTAGCTGCACTCACCACTACGGAGTCTGAAGGAACTTGGTGTGTGATGTAGTCTGGGTCTGTAGGAACAGGTTTATATTTCTTGTCAATTCTGGGAGTAATTACTCTAGCTTTGACCGGCTTACTAAAAATGTGGTCGGCATGTTTGACCATTCCAGGAAACAAGGGGAGGCACTGGTATCTAGAGTGAGTGGAAGACAGAGTGTTGAACAAGAAGTCCTCCTCTAGGGGCACGGTGTGCATAAGCACCCCATGATAGGCAGCTGCCCTAGAAACGACCTGAGTGTAGGCAGTAGTGTCCACTGGTGGAGAAGTCTTGGAGGGGTGCAGGTCAGGATCATTATCTGGAATAGGATCAGGGTCATATACATCCCAAGGATCCACTGTATCTCCGTGAGTGTGTTGGAGAAGGCAATGGTGGTGGGCTATTGGGTGGAGGTAAAATAGAAAGCTGTGTAGAATGAGGAGAAGTAGGGACAGGTGCTGGTTTCTCCTTTTGCTTTTGGACTTTTGCTGGTGGTTGAACAGAGTCTAGTTCCTCTTGAAAAGCCAGCTTTCTTTTAGTTTTTGAAGGAGGTGTAGTAATAATTCTGCCAGTATCTTTATGTACATGGATCCTAGAATGTTTTTCATCCATAACCTTCAACATCGCCTGAATCTCAGTGTCCTCATCAGAAGGCTTGTAAGATTCTTGCATTGGCTTCGAGATTTGTTTAAGTATGTTCGAAAGTCCTTCTTCCTCTGTGTAAGAGGATTTTTTCGGTTCCCAAGTTTGAATCTTTTTCAGTCCCTAAAATGAAGCCGGCTGTTTCGGCTCCAAAGCAGGGCGTTGAATCTTAGACTCTGAGGAGTGAGGACACTTACTGGGGTACGAGGTGAGTGGAACTTTTAACCGACTTGCTCAACTCCGAAGTGAACGGAGGAGTGGCCTTTTTCGGCGTTGAACCCGAAGGTCGGTTGACGACAGTCTTTTTTCGGGCCGAACCATGGCCTTCCGGCAGTGGTGTACCCAAGCCTTCGGTACTTTTTTATATGTGGGCATAGGGGCATACGTAATCACGTGCTGGCCAACGGTGATAGGCCTATCTTCTTCCGATTCTTGCTCGGAGTCAGTATCTCAGATGGAGACTGCTGTCTGCGCCTGTTCTTCTTCCATGACGTCAAAATGTTATGTACGTTGACACCATTTCTATTCTTCGGGCTCTGCGATCTCTCAAGGTCTTCTTGAACTGAAACGATCGACAGGCCTCGCAATCTTCTCGGTGGTCAGGAGAAAGGCACATATTACAAACTAGATGTTGGTCTGCATATGGGAACTTTGCCTGGCACTGAGGGCAGAATCTAAATGGAGTCCGACCCATCAGGCTTCCATGTGGTAGGCCTGAACAGGCCCGAGTTGGGCGCTCGCGCCCAGAAGGGCAAAATCTAGATTCCGATGGTACTATCTGTTCGAGGCTAGATGGAAAACGCGATCAAAACAATACCGACGATTAAATACGTTTTCAGAGGTTTTCCGATTCGAAATCTCGGAGCGAGGGGAAACCTGTTTGAACCAGACAGTGGAAAGAAAACAATCTAACAATGGAGTCGATGCCCATGCGCACTCTAACCAAGAGGAGGAGTCACTCGATCCTGTGACTCCGAAAAGACTTCTTAGAAGAAAAACAACTTTTAACACTCAGAGCCCAACACTAGATGTCAGAAGAGCTATGCATAGCATGTGTATCTGCAGCTACACATGCCATTGAACATATATATATATATTTATATATGGAAACCGTCACTTACCCAGTGTACATCTGTTTGTTGCATGTTCCACTGCAGAGTGACATGTTGTGCACTGTTCCTGCCATCTAGTGTTGGGCTTGGAGTGTTACAAGTTGTTTTTCCTCGAAGAAGTCTTTTCGAGTCACGGGACCGAATGACTCATCTCTTTCGGCTCCATTGTGCATGGGCATCGACTCAACTCTTAGATTGTTTTTCCGCAGAGGGTAAGGTAGGAGTGATAGAGTGAGAACAGTAAAGATGTCAATGCAATGGGATAGAGATGTATGTACAAAGTTGAGGTAAAGGAATGTTTATTTACATATGTACAATTTCTAATTGCAACTTAAACGGCTACAGGCTCCCAGAGAGGTGGGAATCTGCAGCGGAACATGCCACGAACAGATGTATAAGTGACATTTTCCGTTCAGTGGCATGTGTAGCTGCAGATACACATGCTGTGCATAGACTACAAAGCAGTAATCCTCCCCAAAGCGGTGGTCAGCCTGAAGTTGTTTGAAATAATGTTCTTAGTACAGCCTGTCCTACTGTGGCTTGTTGTGTTGCTAACACATCTACACAGTAGTGTTTGGTAAAAGTATGAGGTGTGGACCAAGTGGCTGCCTTACAAATCCCTGTCATTGGTATGTTACCTAGAAAGGCCATTGTTGCTCCTTTCTTTCTAGTGGAGTGTGCCTTTGGTGTAATGAGTAGTTGTCTTTTAGCTTTTAGGTAACAAGTTTGTATAAATTTCAATATCCATCTGGCTATGCCTTGTTTGGATATAGGGTTACCAGTATGGGGTTTCTGGAATGCGACGAACAACTGTTTAGTTTTACGAAATGCTTTTGTTCTGTCTATATAGTACATTAGAGCTCTTTTTATATCTAATGTATGCAGTGCTCTTTCTGCCACTGAGTCTGGCTGTGGGAAGAAGACTGGGAGTTCCACTGTTTGGTTTAAATGAACCGGTGAAATGACTTTTGGTAGAAATTTTGGATTTGTGCGGAGAACAACTTTATATTTGTGTACTTGTATAAAGGGTTCTTCAATAGTGAAAGCCTGTATTTCACTAACTCTTCGTAATGAAGTGACTGCTACTAGAAATGCCACTTTCCAAGTTAAGAATTGGATCTGACAAGAATGCATGTGTTCAAAAGGTGGACCCATGAGTCGTGTAAGTACAATATTAAAATTCCACAAGGGTACTGGTGGAGTTCTTGAAGGTATGATCCATTTAGTCCTTCCATGAAGGCTTTAATGACTGGTATTCTAAACAGGGATTTTGTGTGTTTAATTTGCAAATAAGCCGAAATTGCAGTGAGGTATATTTTGATGGATGAAAAGGCTAGATTTGCTTTTTGTAGGTGTAGTAAATAACCTACGATGTCTTGTATGGACGCATCCAACGGTGTGATGTGTTTTGCTTGGCAGTAGAAGACAAATCTTTTCCATTTGTTAGCATAACAATGCCTGGTGGTAGGTTTTCTTGCCTGTTTAATGACTTCCATACACTTGTTTGGAAGATTTAGATAGCCAAGCTCTAAGACTTCAGGAGCCAGATTGCTAGAATGAGCATTGCGGGATTGGGGTGTCTGATCTCCTGTTTGTGTTGCGTTAACAGATATGGTCTGTTTGGAAGCTTGACGTAAGGTACTACTGAGAGTTCCAACAGTGTGGTGTACCACGGTTGGCGTACCCACGTTGGTGCTATGAGTATTAATTTGAGTCTGTTTTGACGCAGTTTGTTGACTAGAAATAGAATAAGTGGGAGAGGGGAAAAAGCATAAGCAAATATCCCTGATCAGTTGATCCATAGAGCATTGCCCTTGGACTGAGGGTGTGGGTACCTGGACGCGAAGCTTTGGCATTTTGCGTTTTGGTTTGTGGCGAACAGATCTATGTCTGGTGTCCCCCACTGGCAAAAGTGTTTTTGTAGTACATGGGGATGTATTTCCCACTCGTGAGTTTGCTGGTGATCCCGACTGAGATTGTCTGCTAATTGATTGTGAATCCCTGGGATGTATTGAGCTATTAGGCAAATGTTGTTGTGAATTGCCCAATGCCACATTTTTTGTGCTAGGAGGCAAAGTTGTGATGAGTGTGTTCCTCCCTGTTTGTTTAAGTAGTACATTGTTCTCATGTTGTCTGTTTTGACAAGAATGTGTTTGTGAGCCAGAAGAGGTTGAAAAGCTCTTAGTGCTAGAAAGACTGCTAGCAGCTCTAAGTGATTTATGTGTAGCTGTTTTTGCTTGTTGTCCCACTGTCCTTGAATACTGTGATTGTTGAGGTGTGCTCCCTGCCCAATCATTGATGCATCTGTTGTGAGAATGGCGTGAGGCGCAGGGTCTTGAAAAGGCCGCCCTTTGTTTAAATTTGTGGGGTTCCACCACTGAAGCGAATAGTGTGTTTGGCGGTCTATCAACACTAGATCTTGGGGGTGACCCTGTGCCTGCAGCCATTGTTTTGCAAGGCACTGCTGTAAGGGCTGCATGTGTAACCGTGTGTTTGCGACAATCGCGATGCATGATGCCATCATGCCTAGGAGTTTCATCACAAATCTGACTGTGTAATGCTGATTTGGTTATATTTTTGGTACCATGGTGTGGAATGATTGTACCCTTTGTGGCTTGGACTTGCAATTGCTTTTTGAGTGTTGAGTGTAGCTTCCAAGTACTGCTAAATTTGGGATGGTTGCAAGTGTGATTTTTGTTAATTTATTGAAAACCCTAGTGTGTGTAGGGTATCTATTACGTAACGTGTGTGATCTTGACACTGCTCTTGAGTGTTGGCCTTTATTAGCCAATCGTCGAGATATGTGAATACATGCATGTGTTGTTTCCTTATGTATGCTGCTACTACGGCAAGGCATTTTGTAAATACTCTGGGGGCTGTTGTTATCCCGAAGGGTAACACCTTGAATTGGTAATGTTTTCCTTTTATAACAAAACTGAGGTATTTTCTGTGAGATGGATGGATGGATGGGTATGTGAAAATACGCTTCTTTTAAATCCAGTGTTGACATGTATTCCCCGTTTTAGTAATGGGACTACATCTTGTAGTGTCACCATATGAAAGTGTTCAGATTGAATGTATAGGTTGAGAGATCTAATATTGGCCTTAGTGTTTTGTCCTTTTTGGGAATAAGGAAGTACAGGGAATAGACCCCTGTTCCTTTTTGTTGATGAGGTACTAGTTCTATGGCTGTTTTGTTAATAGTGCCTGCACCTCTGTTTGTAACAATGTTCGATGTTGCGACGATAGTTTGTGCGCTTTTGGGGGAATATCTGGAGGAAAATGTGTGAATTCTATGCAGTAACCATGTTGGGTAATTGTTGGTACCCATGTGTCCGTTGTTATGTTTGACCATTGATCGTGGAACATTTCCAGGCTTCCTCCCACAGGGGATGTGTGTTAGGGGAAGGTGATGGCAAAGTCACTGCTTGTTGTTAGTGGCTTGCTTTGTAGGTTGGAATTTTCCCCTGGATTTGGGAAATTGCCCTCTGAAGGACCCTCGAAACCCCCCTCTTTGATACTGTGATTGGTATGAGGGCTTTGTCTGTGAGGTGGATGGCTCTTATGGCTGGGCTGTGGCCTGAAACCCCCCCTATACTGCGGTTTTCTAAATGTCCCTCTGTATTGGGATGAGTAAAGCGCTCCCATCGCTTTGGCTGTATCCGTATCCTTTTTCATGTTTTCTATGGCTACGTCCACTTGTGTGCCAAATAGCTGTTGCTGGTTGAATGGCATGTTGAGGACCGCCTGTTGAATCTCCGGTTTAAAACCTGATGATCTAAGCCATGCATGGCGTCTAATTGTCACTGCAGTGTTTATTGTTATTGCGGCAGTATCAGCTGAATCTAATGCAGACCTTATTTGATTATTAGTTATTGTCTGTCCCTCCTCTACTATCTGCTGAGCTCTTTTTTGGTATTCTTTGGGGAGATGTTGAATGATGTCGCTCATCTCATCCCAATGAGCTATGTCATATCTTGTGAGGAGGGCCTGAGAGTTTGCTTTGTGCCACTGATTGGCTGCTTGTGACACTACCCTCTTTCCTGCCGCATCAAACTTTTTACTCTTTTTATCTGGAGGGGGTACATCTCCAGATGACTGCGAGTTGGCCCTCTTCCTCGCCGCACTGACCACTACCGAATCTGGTGACAGCTGCTGGGTGATAAATACCAGGTCAGAAGGTGGTGGTTTATATTTCTTTTCTACCCTTGGTGTTAAGGCCCTTCCCTTAACCGGCTCCTGAAAAATCTGTTGGGCATGTTTGAGCATGCCTGGGAGCATGGGTAGACTTTGGTAAGATGTATGTGTGGAGGACAAGGTATTAAAAAGAAAGTCGTCCTCTAGTGGTTCAGTATGCATGCTTACCTTCTGGAAAGCAGCAGCCCTAGCCAAAACCTGTGTGTAGAAGGTGCTATCTTCAGGTGGAGAGGGTTTAGACGGATAGCACTCCAGGCTATTGTCTGACACAAGGTCATCATAAAGATCCCACGGGTCTGTGTCTTGATGTGAATGCACAGTATTTGTGGGTGACTGTGCAGTGGGTGTAGCAAGAGGAGAAACAGTTATTTGAGGAGAATGCGGAGGAGAATGTGCTGGGGAAAACTGGCGTGGCAGAGATTGCTCTCTTGGCACTTTAGCCTTTGGCTGGTCAGTGTCCAAACGTCCTTGGAAAGCCAGTTTCCTTTTAAATTTGAGGGGAGGTGCTGTGAGGATCTTTCCAGTATCCTTGAGGATCTGTATCCTGGCTTGTCTCTCATCAAATTCCTCTATTTGTAGAAGTTCCTCCTCAAATCTGTGGCTTTCTTTCATCTGTTTAGAAAGTCCATGTTCCTCAGTATATGAGGCTTTTTTTGGCTCCGAAGACGTTTTTTTCGGCACCGAAATGCCCATGGTGATAGTAGGCCTTGGTTCCGAAAGAGTCTTTCGGGGTTTCGATTCGACGAAACGATGTCGCACTTTTTCGGAGACTGTGTCTCGACTAGAGTCCGAAGACTTCGATGCGGGTGTGGCCTTTTTCGGTGCCGAAGGTGTTGCTTGGTCACCGCTTGATTTCTTCTGGGTAGAGCCATGGCCTTCCGGCAGTGGTGTCCCCGAGGCCTTTTGTTTGGTCTTAGACTGGCTCTGGGTTTGGGTCGGGCAGGCATACTCACGTGGCCTGCTGTCGGTGGTCGGTCCGCGTCTGATTCATCTGAATCGGATCCTTGAATGGAGATGGTCATCGCCTCTTCTTCGACATCGAGGTGTTCTGTACTTTTCTACGCCATTTGTAGTCGTCTCGCCCTTCGATCCCTCAAGGTCTTCTTGGAACGGAAGGACCTGCAGGCCTCACAAGTATCGGGAACGGGGTCCGGTCCATGAGGCTTCTGCTTCCTGCGGGGCACGGGTGCCCCGAAGGGCAACCGAAGGTGTGTTTCGCCGGTGCCGAGGTGTCGATGCAAGATGGTTCGCGATCGAAAACAATACCGACGATTTTCTGCGTTTTTTAAATTTTTCCGAATCGAATAACCGGAGCGAAGAGGAACACGTCCGAACCCGATGGCGGAAATAAAACAATCTAAGATGGAGTCGATGCCCATGCGCAAAGGAGCCAAAAGGGAGGAGTCACTCGGTCCCGTGACTCGAAAAGACTTCTTCGAAGAAAAACAACTTGTAACACTCAGAGCCCAACACTAGATGGCAGGAACAGTGCACAGCATGTGTATCTGCAGCTACACATGCCACCGAACATATATATGGAAAATGTCACTTACCCAGTGTACATCTGTTCGTGGCATGAGACGCTGCAGATTCACATACAGTGCATTATCCTGCCATCTAGTGTTGGGCTCGGAGTGTTACAAGTTGTTTTTCTTCGAAGAAGTCTTTTAGAGTCACAAGACTGAGTGACTCCTCCCTTTTGGCTCCATTGCGCATGGGCGTCTACTCCATCTTAAGATTGTTTTCCCGCAGAGGGTGAGGTAGGAGTTCTGAGTATACTAGAGGTACCCACGCAATGGAGTAGTTATGTATGTACTTAATGTGTACCAAAAGAATATTTATTTTCAGATTTACAATTTTCATTCAACTAAGAACGGTTACAGGCTACCGGGGAGGTGGGAGGGCGCATGTGAATCTGCAGCGTCTCATGCCACGAACAGATATACATTGGGTAAGTGACATTTTCCGTTCGGTGGCATGTGTAGCTGCAGGTACACATGCTGTGCATAGACTAACAACCAGTAATCTCCCCAAAAAGCGGTGGTTTAGCCTGTAGGAGTTGAAGTTGTCTGAATTAATGTTCTTAATACAGCCGGTCCTACTGTGGCTTGTTGCGTTGCTAACACATCTACACAGTAATGCTTAGTAAATGTATGAGGCGTAGACCATTTGGCTGCCTTACAAATTTCTGTCATAGGTATATTCCCAAGAAAAGCCATTGTGGTGCCTTTTTTCCTCGTGGAATGTGCTCTTGGTGTAATAGGTAAATCTCTTTTTGCCTTAATACAGCAAGTTTTAATACATTTAACTATCCATCTGGCGATGCCTTGTTTGGATTTAGGATTACCTGCATGAGGTTTTTGGAAGGCTACAAACAATTATTTTGTTTTATGAAATTGTTATGTTCTGTCAGTGTAATACATTAGTGCTCAATGTCTAATGTATGCAATGCTCTTTCGGCTACTGAGTCTGGTTGCGGAAAGAAGACTGGGAGTTCCACAGTTTGGTTTAGGTGGAATGGTGATATGACTTTTGGTAAGAATTTCGGATTTGTACGGAGAACCACTTTATGTTTATGTATTTGTATGAAGGGTTCTTGAATAGTAAATGCGTGTATCTCACTTACTCTTCTAAGTGATGTGATAGCTATTAGAAAGGCTACTTTCCAAGTCAGATATTGCATTTCACAAGAATGCATGGGTTCGAATGGTGGGCCCATGTGTCGTGTTAATACAATATTAAGGATCCACAAAGGTACTGGTGGTGTCCTTGGGGGTATGATTCTTTTTAGTCCTTCCATAAAGGCTTTAATGACTGTGATTCTAAAAAGCGATGTTGTATGAGTAATCTGCAGATAGGCAGATATTGCAGTGAGATGTATTTTAATGGAAGAGAATGTTAGATTAGACTTTTGTAAGTATAAGTAACTTACAATGTCGTTTGTGGAGGCATGTAGTGGTTGGATCTGGTTAGTGGGGCAGTAGCAAACAAATCTTTTCCATTTGTTTGCGTAACAATGCCTTGTTCTTGATTTTCTTGCTTGTTTAATGACCTCCATACAGTCTTGTGTAAGATTTAAATGTCTGAATTCTAAGACTTCAGGAGCCAGATCGCTAGATTGAGCAATGCTGGATTCGGGTGTCTGATCTGTTGTTTGTGTTGTGTTAACAGATCTGGCATGTTTGGTAGTTTAATGTGGGGTACAACCGATAAGTCCAACAGTGTTGTGTACCACGGTTGGCGAGCCCAGGCTGGTGCAATGAGTATTAGTTTGAGTTTGTTTTGACTTATTTTTTTGACCAGATAAGGAATGAGTGGGAGAGGGGGAAAAGCGTAAGCAAATATCCCTGACCAACTGATCCATAGTGCATTACCCTTGGACTGAGGGTGTGGGTACCTGGACGTAAAGTTTTGGCATTTTGCGTTTTCTTTTGTTGCGAATAGGTCTATGTTTGGTGTTCCCCAGCGGAGGAAGTGATCCTGCAGGATCTGGGGATGAATTTCCCATTCGTGCGTTTGCTGGTGATATCGACTGAGATTGTCGGCTAACTGGTTCTGAATACCTGGTATGTATTGTGCTATCAGGTGAATGGGATTGTGAATTGCCCAATGCCAAATCTTTTGTGCTAAGAGACACAGTTGTGGCAAATGTGTCCCCCCTTGTTTGTTGAGATAATACATTGTTTGTTATGTTGTCGGTTTTCACAAGAATGTGTTTGTGGGCTACCAGTGGTTGAAATGCTTTTAATGCTAGAACCACTGCTAGCAGTTCCAAATGATTTATGTGTAGTTGTTTTTGTTGATTGTCCCATTGACCCTGTTTGCTGTGCTTGTTGCTATGTGCTCCCCACCCCATCATGGAAGCATCTGTTGTGATAACAGCTTGAGGCACTGGGTCTTGGAATGGCCGCCCTTTGTTTAAATTTATAGGGTTCCACCACTGAAGCGAGAAGTGTGTTTGGCGGTCTATCAACACTAGATCCTGAAGTTGACCCTGTGCTTGTGTCCATTGTTTTGCTAGGCACTGTTGTAAGGGCCGCATGTGTAATCTTCCATTTGGGACAATGGCTATGCATGAAGACATCATGCCTAGAAGTTTCATTACAAACCTTACTGGGTAGTGTTGGTTTGACTGTATGCTTGATGTTACATTTTGGAACGCTTGGACCCTTTGTGGGCTTGGAGTGTCAATTGCCTTTTGTGTGTTGAGTGTTGCTCCCAAATATTGTTGTATTTGGGATGGTTGCAGATGTGATTTCTGGTAATTTATAGAGAACTCTAGTTTGTGTAGAGTTTCTATGACGTATTGCGTGTGAAGAAGACACCGTTGTTGAGTGTTGGTTTTTATTAGCCAGTCGTCTAAATATGGGAATACGTGCATGTGCTGTCTCCTTATGTGAGCGGCTACTACTGCTAGGCATTTTGTGAATACCCTTGGGGCCATTGTTATCCCGAACGGTAGCACTTTGAATTGATAGTGCACGCCGTGTATTACAAACCTTATGTATTTCCTGGGAGAAGGATGGATGGGTATGTGGAAATACGCATCTTTGAGATCCAATGTTGACATGTAGTCCTTTTTTAGTAAGGGAACCACGTCTTGAAGTGTTACCATGTGGAAGTGGTCTGATTTGATGAAGAGATTCAGTGTTCTGAGATCTAAGATAGGTCTTAACGTTTTGTCCTTTTTTGGAATTAGGAAATATAGTGAGTAGACGCCTGTTCCTTTCTGATGGTTGGGTACTAGCTCTATTGCTTGTTTTTGTAATAGTGCTTGCACTTCTATTTGTAATAGGTGTAAGTGTTGTTTGTACAGATTGTGTGCCCTTGGTGGCACATCTGGCAGGAAATTTTGGAATTCTATGCAATAACCATGTTGGATAATTGATAGGACCCATGCGTCTGTGGTAATATGTGCCCAGTTTTGATAATATGCGGTTAGTATCCCCCCACAGGTGATAAGTGTTGGGGTTTTGTGACATTGAAGTCACTGTTTGGTCTAGCTTGTTTTGGCTGCCTGGAACTTTCCCCTTCCTCTCGGGAATTGTCCTCTATAGGAACCACAAAACCCTCCTCTTTGATATTGTGCCTGATAGGTGGGTCTGGTTTGAGAGGTGGAAGGCTCTGGTGTTTGCTGTCGAAAACCTCCTCTGAATTGTAGTTTCCTAAAGGTGCCTCTGACTTGTGGGGAGTAGAGCGCGCCCATGGCTTTGGCAGTGCCTGTGTCTGTCTTTTTTTAACTTTTCAATTGCTTTGTCCACTTCCGGCCCAAACAATTGTTCTTGGTTAAATGGCATGTTCAACACCACTTGTTGGATTTCTGGCTTGAATCCAGAGCTTCTTAACCATGCATGCCTGCGAATGGTTACCGCCGTGTTGATCCTTCATGCTGCTGTGTCTGCCGAGTCTAGTGCGGACCTTATTTGGTTGTTGGACATGGCCTGTCCTTCTTCCACAACTTGCTGGGCACGTTTCTGGTGTTCTTTGGGCAAGTGTTGTATAATGTGTTGCATCTCGTCCCAGTGTGCCCTGTTGTAGCAAGCAAGTAGGGCTTGCGAATTAGCGATCCGCCATTGATTGGCTGCTGGTGCTGCCACTTGTTTGCCCGCTGCGTCAAACTTTCTGCTCTCTTTGTCAGGAGGTGGAGCGTCTCCTGATGATTGGGAGTTTGCTCTCTTTCTTGCTGCTCCTACAACCACTGAGTCCGGTGTAAGTTGTTGTGTTATGAACACAGGATCCGTTGGGGGAGGCTTGTACTTCTTCTCCACCCTAGGTGTGATAGCCCTTCCTTTAACTGGCTCCTGGAATACTTGCTTTGCGTGTTTCAGCATACCCGGGAGCATTGGCAGGCTCTGATAGGAAGCATGGGTGGATGCCAAGGTGTTAAACAGGAAATCATCCTCTATTGGCTCTGAATGCATTGCTACGTTGTGGAACGTAGCTGCCCTGGATAGTACCTGCGTATATGCAGTACTGTCCTCTGGAGGTGACAGCTTTGTTGGATAACAATCCAGACTGTTATCCGATACTGGTGCATCATATAAGTCCCATGCATCAGCATCATCCTGTGTCATCCCTGTATGTGTGGGTGACTGCAACGGAGGTGTTCCCACTTGAGACAGTTGTGGTGAGTGTGGTGGGGACGGTTGAGGTGAAAACCTTGGTGGTGGGGATTTTTCTCTAGCCACCTTTGCCCTAGGCTGCATTTATGTCTCCTGAAATGCCAGTTTTCTTTTAGACTTGATTGGAGGGAGAGTTTGTATTTTTCCAGTTTCTTTTTGGATATGCAACCTCCTTTGTGTATGGTCTGGTTCATCCATACTTAGTTCCTGCTCAAACCTATGTCTTTCCTTCATTTGGCTGGAAAGTCCTTGCTCTTCTGTGTAAGAGCTTCTTTTCGGCTCCAAAGCCGCATTTTTCGGTACTGAGGTTTCAGATATTGTCTTTTTCGGTTCCGATGATATTTTTCTCACTTTGGGTGGGTCGAACTCTCGGTGTCGAGAGCGTTCGGTGCCGGAATCTCGACCGAAGTCGGAAGTCTTCGGCAAATCCCTGGCCTTTTTCGGTGACGATGTTTGGTCACCTTCTTTTCGATGGGTTAAGCCCTGTCCTGTTGGTGGTGGAATCCTCTTGGCCTTAAAGATCTTTGTGAGTCTTGGACGGGGCAGGTTTACTCACTGTTCGCTGCACCGTCGAGGTTCGGTCACTTTCGGATTCGTCTGAGTCCAATCCCTGGATGGAAATTCTTTCCTCCTCTCCGACGTCGAGTTGCTCTTTCGGTGTCGACGCCATTTGCAGTCTTCTTGCTCGTCGATCTCGTAGGGTCTTTTTAGATCGAAACGCTCGACAAGCCTCGCAAGTATCCTCCCTGTGTTCTGGTGATAAACACAGATTACAGACCAAGTGCTGGTCTGTATAGGGATACTTCGAATGACACTTCGGACAGAAGCGGAAGGGGGTCCGGTCCATTAGTCTTCGACGATGGATGTGGTCGGCCCGACCAGGCCCCGGTGAAGAACAGAAGCCCCGAAGGGCCGCCGGAGCGCTCTTGTTGTCAGTGCCGATACAAGAACACTAACCCGGTACCGAACAAGAACAATACCGTCTAATTTGCGATCATTTTGCTAACTTACTTGATTCGAAATACGGAGCGAAGAGGAACACGTCCGAACCAGATGGCGGAAAGAAAACAATCTAAGATGGAGTCAACGCCCATGCGCAATGGAGCCGAAATGGAGGAGTCCCTCTGTCTCGTGACTCGAAAAGACTTCTTCGAAGAAAAACAACTTGTAACACTCCGAGCCCAACATCAGGTGACAGGATAATGCACAGCATGTGAATCTGCAGCTACACATGCCACCGAACACACATATATATATATATATATATATATATATATATATATATATGGAAAATGTCACTTACCCAGTGTACATCTGTTCGTGGCATTAGTCGCTGCAGATTCACATGCTGTGCACATCCCGCCATCTGGTGTTGGGCTCGGAGTGTTACAAGTTGTTTTTCTTCGAAGAAGTCTTTTCGAGTCACGAGACCGAGGGACTCCTCCCATTTCGACTCCATTGTGCATGGGCGTCGATTCCATCTTAGATTGTTTTCCCCGCAGAGGGTGAGGTAGGAGTTGTGTATGCTAGTAATAGTGCCCATGCAATGGAGTGAATACGTATGTACATAATGAAGTTTAAAGTAATATATTTACAAATGTTCAAGATCAACTTCTAAACGGCTACAGGCTCCCGGGGAGGCGGGTGGGCGCATGTGAATCTGTAGCGACTAATGCCACGAACAGATGTACACTGGGTAAGTGACATTTTCCGTTCAATGGCATGTGTAGCTGCAGATACACATGCTGTGCACCGACTAGTAAGCAGTTATCTCCCCAAAAGCGGTGGTTCAGCCTGTAGGAGTTGAAGTTGTTCGAAACAATGTTCGTAGTACAGCTTGACCTACTGTGGCTTGTTGTGAAGTTAACACATCTACACAGTAGTGTTTGGTAAATGTATGAGGCGTAGACCATGTTGCTGCTTTACATATTTCTTTCATTGGAATATTTCCTAGAAAGGCCATGGTAGCACCTTTCTTTCTGGTTGAGTGTGCCTTTGGTGTAATAGGCAGCTCTCTATTTGCTTTAAGATAGCAGATTTGAATACACTTAACTATCCATCTAGCAATGCCTTGTTTTGAAATTGGATTTCCTGTATGAGGTTTTTGAAAGGCAATAAATAGTTGTTTTGTTTTTCAAATTAGTTTTGTTCTGTCAATGTAGTACATTAGCGCTCTTTTGATGTCTAATGTATGTAGTGCTCTTTCAGCTACAGAATCTGGCTGTGGGAAGAACACTGGTAATTCTACCGTTTGATTCAAGTGGAACTGTGAGATAACTTTCAGTAAAAAATTTGGATTTGTCCGTAGAACTACTTTATTCTTGTGTATTTGAATAAATGGTTCTTGTATGGTAAATGCTTGAATTTCACTCACCCTTCTTAGAGATGTGATGGCAATCAAAAATGCAACTTTCCACGTTAAGTATTGCATTTCACAAGAGTGCATGGGCTCAAAAGGCGGACCCATGAGTCGTGTTAAGACAATGTTGAGGTTCCATGAAGGAACTGGTGGTGTTCTTGGTGGTATAATTCTCTTTAGGCCTTCCATAAACGCTTTTATGACTGGTATCTTAAATAATGAAGTTGAGTGCGTAATTTGCAGGCAAGCTGAAATTGCAGTAAGATGTATCTTTATGGAAGAGAAAGCTAGTTTTGACTTTTGCACATGTAGTAAGTATCCTACTATATCTTTTGCAGATGCGTGTAAGGGTTGAATTTGATTATTATGGCAGTAATAAACAAATCTTTTCCACTTATTTGCATAGCAGTGTCTAGTGGTGGGCTTCCTAGCTTGTCTTATGACCTCCATACATTCTTGTGTGCGGTCTAAGTGTCCGAATTCTAGGATTTCAGGAGCCAAATTGCTAGATTCAGCGATGCTGGATTTGGATGTCTGATCTGTTGTTTGTGTTGTGTTAACAGATCTGGTCTGTTTGGTAGTTTGACATGAGGTATTACTGAAAGGTCTAGTAGTGTTGTGTACCAAGGTTGTCTTGCCCATGTTGGTGCTATTAGTATGAGTTTGAGTTTGTTTTGACTCAACTTGTTTACTAGATATGGAAGGAGTGGGAGAGGGGGAAAAGCGTACGCAAATATCCCTGACCAGTTCATCCATAGCGCATTGCCCTGAGACTGATGTTGTGGGTACCTGGATGCGAAGTTTTGGCATTTTGAGTTTTCCTTTGTTGCAGATAGATCTATTTGTGGTGTTCCCCAAATTTGGAAGTAAGTGTTCAGTATTTGGGGGTGAATCTCCCATTCGTGGATCTGTTGGTGATCCCGAGAGAGATTGTCTGCTAACTGATTCTGAATTCCTGGAATAAATTGTGCTATTAGGCGAATGTGGTTGTGAATCACCCAATGCCATATTTTCTGTGTCAGGAGACACAACTGTGTTGAGTGTGTCCCTCCCGGTTTATTTAGGTAATACATTGTTGTCATGTTGTCTGTTTTGACAAGAATGTATTTGTGGGTTATTATGGGTTGAAATGCTTTCAGCGCTAGAAAAAACGCTAACAGTTCTAAGTGATTTATGTGAAACTGTCTTTGTTGTATGTCCCATTGTCCTTGGATGCTGTGTTGATTGAGGTGTGCTCCCCACCCTGTCATGGAAGCATCTGTCGTTATCACGTATTGTGGCACTGGGTCTTGGAAAGGCCGCCCTTGGTTTAAATTTATACTGTTCCACCATTGAAGCGAGATGTATGTTTGGCGGTCTATCAACACCAGATCTAGAAGCTGACCCTGTGCTTGTGACCATTGTGATGCTAGGCACTGTTCTAAGGGCTGCATGTGCAACCTTGCATTTGGGACAATGGCTATGCATGAAGACATCATGCCTAGTAGTTTCATTACCATTTGACTTGTATCCTTTGTTTTGGATACATGGCCTGTATTACATTGTGAAATGTTTGAACTCTTTGTGGACTTGGAGTGGCAATCCCTTTTGCTGTGTTGATTGTCGCTCCTATGTATTGCTGTGTTTGACACGGCAGAAGGTGTGACTTTGCGTAGTTGATTGAGAAACCTAGTTTGTGTAGGATTTCTATGACATATTTTGTGTGTTGTGAACACCGTTTTAGCGTGTTGGTTTTGATTAACCAATCGTCCAGGTACGGGAACACATGTATTTGCTGCCTTCTGATATGTGCAGCTACTACTGCCAGGCATTTTGTAAAAACTCTTGGCGCAGTTGTTATTCCGAATGGCAACACTTTGAATTGGTAATGTATCCCTTGGAATACAAACCTTAGGTACTTTCTGTGTGAAGGATGTATTGGTATATGGAAATATGCATCCTTTAGGTCTAGTGTTGTCATGTAGTCTTGTTGTTTGAGCAGTGGGATTACGTCTTGTAAAGTAACCATGTGAAAGTGGTCTGATTTGATGTAGGTATTTAATGTTCTGAGATCAAGTATAGGCCTCAGACTCTTGTCTTTTTTGGGTATCAGAAAGTACAGTGAGTAAACTCCTGTGTTTAATTGTTGTCTTGGTACTAATTCTATTGCTTCTTTTTGTAGCAATGCCTAAACTTCTAGTCCTAGAAGATCTATATGTTGTTTTGACATACTGTGTGTTTTCGGTGGGACGTTTGGAGGGAGTTTGAGAAATTCTATGCAATAACCATGCTGGATAATTGCTAAGACCCAAGTGTCTGTTGTTATTTCTTCCCAATGTGTGTAAAACTTGGTTAGTCTCCCCCCCACAGGTGTTATGTGTTGGGGATTTGTGACCTTGAAGTCACTGTTTGTTTGGAGGAGTTTTGGGACTTTGGAACTTTCCTCTATTTCTTTGAAACTGTCCTCCTCTATATTGTCCCCGAAAACCTCCCCGCTGATACTGGCTCTGGTAAGTGGGCTTTGTTTGTGAGGTTGTGGCTTCTGTGGTCTGCCCTCGAAACCCCCCTCGAAATTGTGTCTTTCGAAATGTGCCTCTGCTCTGCGGGGAATAGAGTGCGCCCATGGCTCTGGCCGTGTCAGTGTCATTCTTAAGTTTTCTATTGCAGTGTCCACCTCCGGCCCAAACAACTGCTGTCCGTTGAATGGCATATTCAGCACAGCTTGCTGTATCTCTGGTTTAAATCCTGATGTACGCAGCCATGCATGTCTCCTTATTGTTACTGCTGTGTTGACAGTTCTAGCAGCTGTGTCTGCAGCATCCATTGCGGACCGTATCTGATTATTGGAGATACTCTGTCCCTCTTCTACCACTTGCTGCGCTCTTTTTTGGAACTCTTTTGGTAAATGTTCAATAAAGTGTTGCATCTCATCCCAATGGGCCCTATCATATCTGGCTAACAAAGCTTGGGAATTTGCAATACGCCACTGGTTTGCTGCCTGTGCCGCCACCCTTTTGCCTGCAGCATCGAATTTTCTACTTTCTTTATCTGGAGGTGGTGCATCTCCTGAAGTATGAGAGTTGGCTCTTTTGCGCGCTGCTCCCACTACAACAGAGTCTGGTGTTAGCTGTTGTGTGATGTACACTGGGTCTGTTGGTGGCGGTTTATATTTTTTATCTACTCTTGGAGTAATGGCTCTCCCTTTGACAGGCTCCTGAAACACTTGTTTGGAGTGTTTTAGCATTCCGGGTAACATCGGAAGGCTTTGATATTGACTGTGTGTAGACGACAGTGTATTAAAAAGAAAGTCGTCTTCAATGGGTTCTGAATGAAGGCTGACATTGTGAAATGCCGCTGCTCTCGATACCACTTGAGTGTAGCCTGTACTATCCTCTGGTGGCGATGGTCTCGCTGGATAGCATTCAGGACTATTATCTGACACTGGTGCGTCATAAAGGTCCCATGCGTCAGGGTCATTTTGACTCATTCCCGTATGAGTTGGGGATTGCATCATTGGTGGAGTGGCTACCGGTGATGGTTGCGGAGGAGTGATGTGGGGATGGTGGTGGTGTTACTTGTTTAGCCACCTTTGCATGTGGCTGTTTGTCCTTGTCTTGGAAGGCAAGTTTACGTTTCATTTTGATTGGAGGAAGAGTGCTGATTTTCCCCGTATCTTTTTGAATAAAGAGCCGCCTTTGTGTGTGATCTGGCTCTATTGTCTCTAATTCTTGTTCAAATCTGTGTGTCTTCATTTGTGAGGACAGTCCTTGTTCCCCTGAATAGGAACTTATTTTTGGTTCCGAGGCCGGATGTTTCGGTACCGAAACCTTTTCGGCTGCTTTTTTTGGCTCGGACGAAACCTTCTTTACTTTCGGCGTTGTGCCCTCTCGGTGCCGACCCATTTCGGTGCCGCTGTCTCGATGCCGAATCTTCTCGGAGCCACTCTCTCGGGCCCGAGTTTGCTGTGTGCCGGTATCTCGACCGGAGTCGGATGACTTCGACACCAGCTCGCCCTTTTTCGGTGCCGATGGACGGTCACCTATTTTTCAGGTTAAGCCATGGCCTGTTGGCGGTGGCGTCCCCTGGGCTTTAGCGGTCTTCTCATGAGTTCTTTGTTTCGACGTCTTACTCACGGTTTTCGGAGTTTCTTCGGGATCGATCTCCTCCGAGTCCGAATCCTGGATGGAGAATGTTTCTTCCTCCTCCTCGAAACGCCCTTGTCCTGTCGGCGCCGACGCCATTTGCAGTCTTCTTGCTCTTCGGTCCCTGAGTGTCTTCCTATACCGAAACGCTCGACAAGCCTCACAAGTATCCTCCTTGTGTTCTGGTGACAAACACAAGTTACAGACCAGGTGTTGATCTGTATATGGATACTTGTTATGGCATTTTGGACAGAAGCGGAATGGGGTCCATTCCATCAGCCTTGAAGAGACACGTGGCCGGGCCGACCAGGCCCCGACGGGGATCGAAAAAAAACCCGAAGGGCCACCGGAGCTCTTCTTAATTCGGTGTCGATCTGCTGTAACTAACCCGATACCGAACGCAAACAATACCGACGATTGTTCCGAGATTCTGACTAACTTTCCGACCCGAAACACGGAGCGAAAAGGAACACGTCCGAACCCGATGGCGGAAAAAAAACAAATCTAAGATGGAGTCGACGCCCATGCGCAATGGAGTCGAAATGGGAGGAGTCCCTCGGTCTCGTGACTCGAAAAGACTTCTTCGAAGAAAAACAACTTGTAACACTCCGAGCCCAACACCAGATGGCGGGATGTGCACAGCATGTGTATCTGCAGCTACACATGCCATCGAACATAGATATATATATATATATATATATATATATATAGTGTGTATTTAGTTACCTCCTATTGGAGGGTTGCCTCTAGTATTTTCTGATACTGGGTCCAAAAAATAAAGTATCTTTATTTTTGTACAACCAAATGTTTTCTTTCTTGTAAGTACTGTGTGATTGTAGTGGTATTGCATGAGCTTTGCATGTATCCTAGATAAGCCTTGGCTGCTCATCCACAGCTACCTCTAGAGAGCCTGGCTTCTAGACACTGCCTACACTTCACCGAGAGGGGATACCTGGACCTGGTATAAGTTGTAATTACCATAGGTAACCACCATACACCAGGCCAGCTTCCTATACTGTGGTATTGCCAGTGCTTTACATTCCTCCTGGATAAGCTTTAGCTGCTCGCTTCAGCTACCACTAGAGAGCTTCTGCTAGCCAGACACCTATTCACTATCACTAAGGGTTCCCTGGACTCAGTATAGGTGTACACCATAAACTGAGCCAGCCTCCTACAGTGACCTGCTGATTAGCCTTCCTGAGGCAGCAAGCATCAAAGGGCTGCCACCTTTGAAATTCAAATCTGGCTCCCCACACAGGAGAGGAAGGCAGCACCTGCCCATCTAGAGCCCACTTTGCACCTGGACAGGCAGGAAAATTAGCTAATCAGGTAGGCATGCCACCTCCAGGCTAGTACCACCCCCAAGGTGGGCAAAGCCAAAGTGAAGATGAGTTTTCAGAGGTAGCAATCAGGGTTATGCCCACCTCCCACAGCAAGTGGTCATACAGGGGGCAAAGTGACCCCAAGGGTCAGTAGCCCATTGGCCATTACCACATACACCCCCGAATTCAGTATTTAGGGGCACACCAGTCACCAAAGAAGCGGATCCCGAAACCTAAGAAGACCAAGGACCCTCAAGAGCCGCGAAAGCAGAAGAGGAAAAAGAAGCAGCTGACCTGGTACCAACACCGCTGGCCTTTCTGCATTCCTCATCGAAATCTACATCAAAATCAACTTGTCCTGGAGCTGTGACTCCAGAAACGTGGGAGAACTGCATGCCTTCGAAAAAGACTCAAGATCTCCTGTGCACATTAGACCTGTTCTCCAGCAAACTCCAATGAAGGGAGTCTGAAGCCTTCGAAACTGCCAAAATCCAACACCTGAAGTCACCACTGTACCCGTCGCCTCCGACCCGAGTTCAAGTGGACCACTGGACCCTCCTGGACTCCCCGATTACACCTGCAGCCTCTGTACGAAGCCCCCCTCTACTGAGATCACACCAGTAATAAAAACCCAACACCTGAAGACCTCTCTGCACCCGTCGCTCCTGGGCCATGGAGAAGACCAAAGGTGCCTGTGCCCAAGCATCGTGAGGCCTGTGCACCGCTGTTGGTTCAGCCTGACTGGCTCCTGGCCAGAGCCTAAAGCCTTTTTTCGTAGTGACCGATCTCCATTTAAACACATTGGGCACCCGACACTGTTTAGCACCCTGCACCCAGCCGCTGGTGGTGTACTGCGGGTGCTGCCTTGGATCTTGCTCACTACTCACCTTAATTCTGGAGATTGGTCTTGTAAGTTGCTGTACTCTACCTGTTAGCAGAACGTGGTTTTCCTCCCATAGGATAACACTGCAAACCTCAGAAATGGCACTATGTCCACTTATTAAAGTGAAAATAATTTTTTATTTAAAAACTTACTTACCTGAACAATTTTACTCCGGTGCCTAAACATACATAGATAGTTCCTTTTTTCTTAAACTGGTGTGGATCTCCATTTTGAGCCGTGTCTCATTTATTGACTATTGTGTACATTTGTGGAAGTCTTACACTCCTCTGTGTTAAGACTAAGGCTCCTCGACGAGCCTACCTCGAAAATGGAGCACTTCGGTATTTCATAACAAACCCTGCCCATTCATTGGGAAATCCCTGGGCTCTTTATACAGTATTAACATACAACATAAAGGGCCAGCTTCCTGTACGCATTAACATACTGTAGGAAAGTGCCACTGTTGGTATGGTTACCCCCCCACTTTTTGCCTAGAGCTGATGTCCACTTTGATTGAAAGTGTGCTGGGACCCTGCTAACCAGGCCCCAGCACCAGTCTTCTTTCCCTAAAACTGTACCTTTGTTTCCACAATTGGCACAGCCCTGGCACACAGCTAAGTCCCTTATAAAAGATACCCCTGGTACCAAGAGCCCTGTGGCCAGGGAAGGTCTCTAAGGGCTGCAGCATGTATTATGTCACCCTGGGGACCCCACACTCATCACATGCACACTGCCTGGCAGCTTGTGTGCTGGTGGGACGAAAATAACTAAGTCGACATGGCATCCCTCTGAGGGTGCCATGCCCACAAACCACTGCCTGTGGCATGGGTAAGTCACCCCTCTAGCAGGTCTTACATCCCTAAGGCAGGGTGCGCTATACCACAGGTGAGGGTATAGCTGAAGGAGCAATATGCCCATACAGCGTCTAAGTCCATTCTTAGACACTAAGTGCAGTGTAGCCATATTGAGTATATGATCTAGGAGTTTGTCATTACAAACTCCACAGCTCCATAATGGATTCACGGAATACTGGGAAGGCTGGTATCAAACTTCTCAGCACAATAAACCCACAATTATTCCAGTGTGTGATTTATTGAAAAATGCACACAGAGGGCATCTTAGAGATGCCCCCTGTATGTTAGCCAAACTGCTAGTGTAGGACTGACCGGTCTGTGCCAGCCTGCCACTTTTAGACAAGTTTCTGACCACATGGGGTGAGTGCCTTTGTGCACTCTGTGGCCAGAAACAAAGCTTGTCCTGGGTGGAGGTGCTTCACACCTCCCCCCTGCAGGAACTGTAACACATGGCTGTGAGCCTCAAAGGCTCAAGCCTTGAGTTACAGTGCCTCAAGGCACTCCAGCTAGTGGAGATGCCTGCCCCCCAGACAAAGACCCACTTCTGGTGGCAAGTCCGGCGGGAAAATTAAGGAAAACAGCGAGAAGTGACCACCCCAGCCAGGACCACCCCTAAGGTGTCCAGAGCTGAGGTGACCCCCCCTCCCTGCAGAATCCTCCTTTTTGATTTGGAGGACAGAGACCAATAGGGATAGGAATGTGCCCACCTTCCCCAAAGGGAGTGGGCACAAGGAGAGTGTAGCCACCCTCAGGGACAGTAGCCATTGGCTACTACCCTCTAACCCCTAACACACCCCTAAATCCAGGATTTAAGGGCCTCCCTGAATCCAGCTCACCAGATTCCTGGCGACCTACAAGAAGGACTGCTAAGCTGAAACCCCCAGCAGAGAAGAAGGAAGACAACTGCATTGGCCCCAGCACCAAAAGGCTGTCCCCTGCTTTAAAGAAGCTGCAAACTACCAGTGACGCGTCCATCGGGAACAGCGAGCTCTGTCCAACTCCAGAGGACTGCCCTGCACCCAAAAGGACCAAGAACTCCAGAGGACAGCGGCTCTGTCTAAAGAACAAACAACCAAGGACTCCCACCTTACTCAGGATGTGCGAGTCTTGACCCCTGTGCACCAGACACCCACGGCCCGTGTCCAGGTAGTCCACCCAGCAAGAGAAGGTCCCCAGGCGATTGCGAGCAAGTGCCCACCCTGGATTAACCTCTCCACTTCTCCACGACGACACCTGCAGAGGGAATCCAGAGGATCCCCCCTTGACCGCAAAGCTCTGGACGAAGATATCCGAAGCCTAAGAACACAGTGCACCCGCAGCCTCCAGGCCTTGGAGAAACCTAATCCTGGTGCCTCAACGTTCAGCATGCGGCCCTCCTCCCTGTTCGATCGGTGGTGTGCCAGAGACTCCCCCCCTGGGCCTCACCTGCAGCCTCTGAGTGCCCCCTGGTGTCTCATCATAGACCAGCATTGGAAATCAGACGTCCTGTTTGCACCCTGCACCCGGTGTGTGTTTGGTGCCTACTTGTGGCTCCTCGAGTGCTCTTCTAATCCCCTCTGGTCTACCCTCCGAGCGGCAGGTACTTACCTGTAGGCAGGCCTGACTCCAAGTATCCCCCTGACTCCATAGAAGTCCACGTTAAATTTGCTCAACTTTGACCTCTGCAACAGGCCGGTCTCGTGTTGCTGGTGGTGGGTGTTTGGGGTTAACTTGAACCACAACAGGGGGAATTCCTAAAACCCAGAGACTGAAACTGTAAGTGTTGTACTTGCCTCTAAACCAACCTAACATTTCTTCCCCCAGGAACTGTTTCTGAAAATTATACTGTGCCCATTTTTAAAACAGATTATTGCCAATAATTCAAAAACTATATTACTTATTTCAAACAAAGTACTGTTGATACTTGTGTGAAATACGAAACTTATAAGGTACTTACCTGCATCTTGAATCTTGTGGTTCTAAAAATAAATTAAGCAAATATATTTTTGCTATATAAAAACTATCGCTCTGGAGTTAAGTAATTGATTGTGTAAACAAATGCTTTGCACTACCCTCTGATAAGCCTAACTGCTCGACCACACTACCACAAAAGAGAGCATTAGTTTACTTTAGCCTCTGGGGAACCTCTGGACTCTGTGCACACTATATCTCACTTTGATATAGTATATATAGAGCCAGCTTCCTACACACACAATGCGTATGTACAAAAGTACTGTGAATACCTTCTAAACAATGTCATTCAGTGGCATTGCAGCTTTGATTTGCAGCACACTTACAACGCATGTACTTTGCCTCCGCAGCCTTAAAAGTCGAGTGACCGCCTTGTAATATTTGGTAAGGCTTATTTTTGTTACGGCCTCGAGATGCATGACTGGGTAGCATTACCTAGGCCTGCATTTTCATAAAGAAAGAAATCAAACAAGGACGGCTGTATGGCAGAAGAAGAGCTTTTCCTCATTCAGCGTCTCCTGCTTGCTAGCCTTGGTTGGTTCAGCCTTTCGGATAATTGCGTTTTCGTTCAAGGTAGATAATGACAGGGCTTTGGGATTCACCCGTTTATTACTCAAACAAATCCTGCCATTATCCAAGAACTGAGATGTAATCCAAGAGTAGAATTACAGGCCATCCAAGAGAAGGTTGTCCCTGGCACTCCATGGCTCTAAGCAGGGTTGCCGCACAGTAGATGTTGGTAGGAACCCATGATTAATTAGACTCGTTTTCACACAGGCTAATTACGTGCGTGGCCTGGAGGAGTTGTGTCGCTCGCCCTGCACTATTTCTGATTTTCCCATTCTATTTCCTACAAGGAGCCGGAGTATCAAGTGAGCCCACTGAAGAGGCTCAATGTTTTTTTTGGCTTTTGTTGTCAAACAATCAATGAGCACCCCTTTCTGGAGGGTGCTAAAAGCCATTTAATGCAGCGGAAGCAGTCAACGACAAAATGACATAGAATCTTCCAGAGGGCTTGAATAAACATGGAGCTCATTTCTAAAAAAACGCATGGCTGTCCAGAAAACACATCAGGGCAAGGTGGCACAACATTCAGAAGACATGTGCAGAACTTCCGCCACAACATGTCACTGGCACACAGCATTTCTTCTAGTGTCATAATCCCAGGGCATCATGCTGTATTAGAGTACAGAGCTGCATTTGATCCCATCAAATGTTGTGTGGGATGGAACAATGAGCAAAAATGGTGGACTCCGGTGTAGGCCTGAGGTATTTACCAGTGGGTAAAATTAATTCAAGAATTTCGCCATCATTTGTGTCTTTCTCGGTAAGACGCATGAAATCTGGAAAGTATGACCAAAGCTGGTTCATGTGCATTCTGTGCTACAGATTGGAAGCTGGGCAGCGCTGAAATAGGAATAACAAACACTCCTGTAACCCACTAATGTGGGGTCAATGAGTGGGAAAAGAAATTGGATTGTGCTACAAGGGTTTGGCTTTAAAAGCAGAATTTGACAGTCAATTTATGCATTTATTGAAAAGAAATCTGAGGCAAAAAAAATATCAACAAGGACAAATGTGACAGCAAACCTGTTGTAGCTTTCCTAATTTGTCACAGAGACTGCATTTTAAAATATCTTACAGAATTAAGACACCAGTTGCAGAGATCTTAGTGTGCCCAGCAATTCTGAAGAGATTATAACAGCATAAAAAAGGGTTAGTGTGTCTGTTGCACAGCAACATGCAGATCACACATTTGTATTTTATATTGATAGGTAAGTGGACTACTGTTTTTGACACCAATATCATTTTGTTAGTACTAGTTCACATGCTGGAATCCTACTACTATGGCACAGTGATCTATTTACCGACTTAAAGAAGCTACATGCAAACTGAAAGCCATGGGTTTAGAGCCTTATTGATTTTTCCTTTATCTGTTATTGTAAAATTGTAAAGAAGGGCTCATCTGGGAATAAATAAAGTGTTGTTCGTACAGACAACCCCAATAACTGTGTTACGTTTTATATCTTGACGTTGTGTTTCCTCGATAGTTCTCTCTTAACATAGTGTCTACAAGTATTGGGCGAAATGAGATTCTTACACCTAACAATCTTCACTCTTAAGTGACATTCCGTGGACATTGATTTACACACTCGTATAAAGTGTCTTTGTGTGTGACGTAAAGAGCTCTGACTCCGTACACTGGGGGCATCACTATAAAAGAGCTAACAGAAAAATAAATGCTGTAGGTGCTATTTAAAATATTATTAGTGTCATTATTCTTACACATCGATAATTCTCATTCATACAGTGCATGCACATCACTTCCATGTGGAGCGGGGGTTTGAACAAAGTAAAAAACCTATGTAACATATAGGTAGCAGTGGTACGAGTATCACACCTCCGATCAGCAGAAAAATATTAGTGGGTAAGTAAAACAGAGCAAATATTGACCATGTGGTGCTTGTCATTATTAAATGTCCTACTACCCAAGGCATAAACACCAGCGGCCCCCAGGGGATCCACTGAAACTCGTGGTTCAAAAAATACCAGAAGCAATCAACCAATGTCCAGCTTGAATGTCAAATCCAAATAGTAAGGATGAGTAGAAAGCACTTAAGATCCAATTCATTAATTGACACGTGGAAGGATCAAGTCTTCAAAATACAAGCATTCTTTCATCTGCAGTCAAAAACCTGCCTCCATGTCCTAGTTTCTCTAAAGCACTTGAGAAGTGATTAACTATGTGCCTCTGTTCTCGTGTTAGGCTCCAAATGGCTTCCACCCAAAATGAATTTTGGACAAAAGGGTTGAGGCAGTTTAAATCGGGCCTTTGGTTTTGTCTGTCTGGAAGTAGAAATAAGAAAGCCCCCTTGCTGCCTTCAGGATATTACACCTAACGGAATGCAGATAATGTGCAGGTGCTGCAGAATTGTGTTCCGGGCCAGAAAATGACGCCAGGATATATTGAGCATATTTCCCTCTGTCGGACGAATCCCAGATCTGGGCCATGGATACCATGGAATGCGTGAATTTGCATTGTTTAAATCTATTGCTGTTGAAAAGTTGCAGAAGCAGAGGAATCACACTATGAAGTATTACCAAATAAAGCAAACTTCTATACCACAGGATATTCAGCCAAAGACCCCGGCTGGAGAAAAATAAAGGAGTCAAGACTTACAGCTGTTGGTGTCATTGGCCACTGCAATGATTCCCATCGGTTGCTGAGGGATATCCACTCGAAGGTGTTTCATGTCGATATTTAAGTATTTGTTGGCTCTGTGGACTGCCCGGCGCACCCAGTCTGTCCAGAAAATGTAGTTTCCATACACAGCAAGGCCAAAGGGATGCACTGGCTCTGACTTCAGAACAACCTGCAAATGTAGAAAGGGGCAGTAGTTTCAATAACCACAGGCTGAAATTCGACAAAACCAAATAACGCGCTGTAACGGCGGTGGGAGGAAATGGGGTGTATTTTATGGTATGGCTGTGCGACCTCACCATGTAAATACACTAACAAACGCCTTCAGGGCCCTTGGGTTTCATTTGTTAAACCTTCCGCTCAGCCCTAGGTACCTGTGCCTTTGAGCAGCAAGGCTTACACAAAGGAATAAGTGTGAAGCATTTAAACAGCACCAAAACAACTGAAAAAGAAATCCAGAAGACGGCAAATAAGTCTGACAACATTTTTTTTTTTAAAAGACTGTATTTTATGTATTATGAAATAAAACTACTTGGGGCAACCAACACTAGAATGCAGCCAGTCAGGGGGATCAGCAAAGTCCTTAGAAATCACTACCTCCTCCAAAGAAGCAGTCTTTCAAGAGCTCCAGTCACTTTATTCTCGTTCACTGGATTTCTATGGAAGTGATCCTGATGCTGAAGATTCAGGATGAATGAAGAAGCTCAAGGGTGAAGTGCGTAAGACACAGTCATTAGAGGTCTTCTTGCAGGGACTACTCAGTCCACAAAGGTGATGATGGGGTCCTGGACACAGGGTTCGATGTCCCATGCAGTCCTCTCCAGTCTGACTGTGGTCCAGTTGCCACTGGACTATCAGTCATCCATTGTTGCGGTAACAGCCGAATCGTCCTTCAAGCTGTAGCTTGCCTTCTGGCCAACCAAGCTGCACTCTGATGAATCTCCCGGAAATCTGGGCTGATACTCACCCTTAGCAGGTTTTTTCAGCTGTTATATCCCTGTGCTGCCAAGAGAAGGCCACTCAGGTGACCCTCGAGTCTCTATGCTTTGGCTGGGCTCTGGAGAAGACTTCTCCTTGAGCAGGACCCAGCAGACATAGTGCCTCTTCTTTGCTTGCCACCAGGTGCAGCAGGTGGAGTCCACGTCGGTGCAGCCTCTCTTTTCTGGGAATCTGGTGCAGCAGAGCAGTCCTTCTTCCAGTCCAGCCAAGATCAGAGTACTGGGTGCCAGGGTAGCCCTATTTAGGTACAGAAAATGCCCTCAGGATAGGACGTGGTTGGTAGTCAATGGGCTACCAGGTTCCCTTCCTCCTAATGACCACTTCCTGTGAAGTATAGCATCTGGCTATACGGGATGCACCATTGTGCCCACTCCAAAGACTCCAGAACCCCTCTCTCGGTTACCAGAACTCCCCAGTCCAACCCCCTGAGGTGTGGCTACCAAGGGGGCTACATGCCCTTGGAAAACCGGTTTGGCAACTGACTTCCCCTTCCCTGTCCCTAGTGCTAGTCTGTCTACCTAAACAATAGAGCAGCCCCTCTCACAGGTGTTCCCCATTTGCCCTTCAAAGGTGGCTTAAACTTTGAAGCTCGCCTTTTGGGCTAAAACCCATGTGGCCTTCTGCCTGAGGAAGGTAACACCTACTCCAGTGGCAGGCTTCTATTGTTATCTTTCCTGGGAATCGTTTGCACTTCTTCCCAGGATGGCAGAAAGTAGTCTGCAAAACAGACTCTGAGTAAAAGAGTAAACAGGCACTGGAAATCTTAGGCAACTAAAGTGGAAACTTTTAAATTTGCACCTTGCCCACCAGTGACATTCAATTTGATTTAGCAATTAAATCAGATTTAATGTGCTCATTCTTTTGATATCTTACTGTACCAACTTTAGCAGTCTCATCCAGAAGCTGGCGGGAGGAGGTGTCAGCCCTTAACTCTGAACCTGCCAATGGGGCTATGAGCCCTTCCACAACAAGGATGACAATTTAGGGTTTTGATTGCTGAAACACGTAAAATCACAGGTTTAACTTTTTAACATGCAGCCCCCTGCCCTAGGGCTCATTAGGCCTACATTTGTGGTGACCTATATAAACTAAAAGGGAGGTTTGGACTTTGCTATTACCTTAAACAGCAAAGTTGAGTTAGCAGTTTAAAACTGCCCTTTCAATCTGCAGTGGCAGACTACGAGCCATGCTTTATCTTGGCGGCACAGCAAGTGCTGTAGTCACTGGGGGTGGGTGTCTAGGGAACGGGGTGAAGTGTGATGGGGGGCACTCTAGCTTACAGGCCCTGGATGACACTTTCACCATATACTGGGCACTTAAGTGTTTAAATTAGTCTATGCTAATTGGGGGCAAGCCAATTAAACATGTACCATTTTAAGGGTCATAACACATGCACGAGTCCTGGTTAGCAGGGCTAGGGGCATCTCAGAGACATTACACTAGTACTTAGCAGTCCTCTCCTCATCATTTGAGCTTTATTTCGGCAACAGGTACCATAAAAGCTATGGAAAATGTCACTTACCCAGTGTACATCTGTTCGTGGCATTAGTCGCTGCAGATTCACATGCTGTGCACAGTCCGCCATCTGGTGTTGGGCTCGGAGTGTTACAAGTTGTTTTTCTTCGAAGAAGTCTTTTCGAGTCACGAGACCGAGGGACTCCTCCCATTTCGACTCCATTGCGCATGGGCGTCGACTCCATCTTAGATTGTTTTCCCCGCAGAGGGTGAGGTAGGAGTTGTGTATGCTAGTAATAGTGCCCATGCAATGGAGTGAATACGTATGTACATAATGAAGCTTAAAGTAATATATTTACAAATGTACAAATGTTCAAGATCTACTTCTAAACGGCTACAGGCTGCCGGGGAGGAGGGTGGGCGCATGTGAATCTGCAGCGACTAATGCCACGAACAGATGTACACTGGGTAAGTGACATTTTCCATTCGATGGCATTTGTAGCTGCAGATACACATGCTGTGCAAAGACTAGTAAGCAGTTATCTCCCCAAAAGCGGTGGTTCAGCCTGTAGGAGATGAAGTAGTTTGAAATAATGTTCTTAGTACAGCTTGACCTACTGTGGCCTGTTGTGCAGTTAACACATCCACACAGTAGTGCTTGGTAAATGTATGAGGCGTAGACCATGTTGCTGCCTTACATATTTCGTTCATTGGAATATTTCCTAGAAAGGCCATGGTAGCACCCTTCTTTCTGGTTGAGTGTGCCTTTGGTGTAATAGGCAGCTCTCTCTTTGCTTTAATATAGCAGGTTTGAATGCACTTAACTATCCATCTAGCAATGCCTTGTTTAGAAATTGGATTTCCTGTATGAGGTTTTTGAAAAGCAATAAATAGTTGTTTTGTTTTTCGAATTAGTTTTGTTCTGTCAATGTAGTACATTAGCGCTGTAAGGAAATGCCTCCGTGGCATGGTTGCCCCCTGACTTTTTGCCTTTGCTGATGCTATGTTTACAATTGAAAGTGTGCTGAGGCCTGCTAACCAGGCCCCAGCACCAGTGTTCTTTCCCTAACCTGTACTTTTGTATCCACAATTGGCAGACCCTGGCATCCAGATAAGTCCCTTGTAACTGGTACTTCTAGTACCAAGGGCCCTGATGCCAAGGAAGGTCTCTAAGGGCTGCAGCATGTCTTATGCCACCCTGGAGACCTCTCACTCAGCACAGACACACTGCTTGCCAGCTTGTGTGTGCTAGTGAGGACAAAACGAGTAAGTCGACATGGCACTCCCCTCAGGGTGCCATGCCAGCCTCTCACTGCCTATGCAGTATAGGTAAGACACGCCTCTAGCAGGCCTTACAGCCCTAAGGCAGGGTGCACTATACCATAGGTGAGGGTACCAATGCATGAGCATGGTACCCCTACAGTGTCTAAACAAAACCTTAGACATTGTAAGTGCAGGGTAGCCATAAGAGTATATGGTCTGGGAGTCTGTCAAGCACGAACTCCACAGCACCATAATGGCTACACTGAAAACTGGGAAGTTTGGTATCAAACTTCTCAGCACAATAAATGCACACTGATGCCAGTGTACATTTTATTGTAAAATGCACCACAGAGGGCACCTTAGAGGTGCCCCCTGAAACTTACCCAACTATCTGTGTAGGCTGACTGGTTCCAGCAGCCTGCCACACTAGAGACATGTTGCTGGCCCCATGGGGAGAGTGCCTTTGTCACTCTGAGGCCAGTAACAAAGCCTGCACTGGGTGGAGATGCTAACACCTCCCCCAGGCAGGAGCTGTGACACCTGGCGGTGAGCCTCAAAGGCTCCCCCCTTTGTCACAGCCCAGCAGGGCACTCCAGCTTAGTGGAGTTGCCCGCCCCCTCTGGCCACGGCCCCCACTTTTGGCGGCAAGGCTGGAGGGAACAAAGAAAGCAACAAGGAGGAGTCACTGGCCAGTCAGGACAGCCCCTAAGGTGTCCTGAGCTGAGGTGACTCTGACTTTTAGAAATCCTCCATCTTGCAGATGGAGGATTCCCCCAATAGGGTTAGGATTGTGACCCCCTCCCCTTGGGAGGAGGCACAAAGAGGGTGTACCCACCCTCAGGGCTAGTAGCCATTGGCTACTAACCCCCCAGACCTAAACACGCCCTTAAATTTAGTATTTAAGGGCTACCCTGAACCCTAGAAAATCAGATTCCTGCAACTACAAGAAGAAGGACTGCCTAGCTGAAAAACCCCTGCAGAGGAAGACCAGAAGACGACAACTGCCTTGGCTCCAGAAACTCACCGGCCTGTCTCCTGCCTTCCAAAGATCCTGCTCCAGCGACGCCTTCCGAAGGGACCAGCGACCTCGACATCCTCTGAGGACTGCCCCTGCTTCAAAAAGACAAGAAACTCCCGAGGACAGCGGACCTGCTCCAAGAAAAGCTGCAACTTTGTTTCCAGCAGCTTTAAAGATCCCTGCAAGCTCCCCGCAAGAAGCGTGAGACTTGCAACACTGCACCCGGCGACCCCGACTCGGCTGGTGGCGATCCAACACCTCAGGAGGGACCCCAGGACTACTCTGATACTGTGAGTACCAAAACCTGTCCCCCCTGAGCCCCCACAGCGCCGCCTGCAGAGGGAATCCCGAGGCTTCCCCTGACCGCGACTCTTTTGAACCTAAAGTCCCGACACCTGGGAGAGACCCTGCACCCGCAGCCCCCAGGACCTGAAGGACCGGACTTTCACTGGAGAAGTGACCCCCAGGAGTCCCTCTCCCTTGCCCAAGTGGAGGTTTCCCCGAGGAACCCCCCCCTTGCCTGCCTGCAGCGCTGAAGAGATCCCGAGATCTCTCATAGACTAACATTGCGAACCCGACGCTTGTTTCTACACTGCACCCGGCCGCCCCCGCGCCGCTGAGGGTGAAATTTCTGTGTGGACCTGTGTCCCCCCCGGTGCCCTACAAAACCCCCCTGGTCTGCCCTCCGAAGACGCGGGTACTTACCTGCAAGCAGACCGGAACCGGGGCACCCCCTTCTCTCCATTCTAGCCTATGTGTTTTGGGCACCACTTTGAACTCTGCACCTGACCGGCCCTGAGCTGCTGGTGTGGTGACTTTGGGGTTGCTCTGAACCCCCAACGGTGGGCTACCTTGGACCAAGAACTGAACCCTGTAAGTGTCTTACTTACCTGGTAAAACTAACAAAAACTTACCTCCCCCAGGAACTGTGAAAATTGCACTAAGTGTCCACTTTTAAAACAGCTATTTGTCAATAACTTGAAAAGTATACATGCAATTTTGATGATTTGAAGTTCCTAAAGTACTTACCTGCAATACCTTTCGAATGAGATATTACATGTAGAATTTGAACCTGTGGTTCTTAAAATAAACTAAGAAAAGATATTTTTCTATATAAAAACCTATTGACTGGATTTGTCTCTGAGTGTGTGTACCTCATTTATTGTCTATGTGTATGTGCAACAAATGCTTAACACTACTCCTTGGATAAGCCTACTGCTCGACCACACTACCACAAAATAGAGCATTAGTATTATCTATTTTTACCACTATTTTACCTCTAAGGGGAACCCTTGGACTCTGTGCATGCTATTCCTTACTTTGAAATAGCACATACAGAACCAACTTCCTACATTGGTGGATCAGCGGTGGGGTACAAGACTTTGCATTTGCTGGACTACTCAGCCAATACCTGATCACACGACAAATTCCAAAATTGTCATTAGAAATTGATTTTTGCAATTTGAAAAGTTTTCTAAATTCTTAAAAGACCTGCTAGGGCCTTGTGTTAGATCCTGTTTAGCATTTCTTTTAGAGTTTAAAAGTTTGTAAAAGTTTGAATTAGATTCTAGAACCAGTTGTAGATTCTTAAAAAGTATTCCAACTTTTAGAAGCAAAATGTCTAGCACAGATGTGACTGTGGTGGAACTCGACACCACACCTTACCTCCATCTTAAGATGAGGGAGCTAAGGTCACTCTGTAAAATAAAGAAAATAACAATGGGCCCCAAACCTACCAAAATACAGCTCCAGGAGCTTTTGGCAGAGTTTGAAAAGGCCAACCCCTCTGAGGGTGGCAACTCAGAGGAAGAGGATAGTGACTTGGAGGACAATTCCCCCCTACCAGTCCTATCTAGGGAGAACAGGGTCCCTCAAACCCTGACTCCAAAAATAATAGTCAGAAATGCTGGTTCCCTCACAGGAGAGACCAACACCTCTGAAATCACTGAGGATAGCCCCAGTGAAGAGGACATCCAGTTAGCCAGGATGGCCAAAAGATTGGCTTTGGAAAGACAGATCCTAGCCATAGAGAGGGAAAGACAAGAGATGGGCCTAGGACCCATCAATGGTGGCAGCAATATAAATAGGGTCAGAGATTCTCCTGACATGTTAAAAATCCCCAAAGGGATTGTGACGAAATATGAAGATGGTGATGACATCACCAAATGGTTCACAGCTTTTGAGAGGGCTTGTGTAACCAGAAAAGTGAACAGATCTCACTGGGGTGCTCTCCTTTGGGAAATGTTCACAGGAAAGTGTAGGGATAGACTCCTCACACTCTCTGGACAAGATGCAGAATCTTATGACCTCATGAAGGGTACCCTGATTGAGGGCTTTGGATTCTCCACTGAGGAGTACAGGATTAGGTTCAGGGGGGCTCAAAAATCCTCGAGCCAGACCTGGGTTGACTTTGTTGACTACTCAGTGAAAACACTAGATGGTTGGATTCAAGGCAGTGGTGTAAGTAATTATGATGGGCTGTACAATTTATTTGTGAAAGAACACCTGTTAAGTAATTGTTTCAATGATAAACTGCATCAGCATCTGGTAGACCTAGGACCAATTTCTCCCCAAGAATTGGGAAAGAAGGCGGACCATTGGGTCAAGACAAGGGTGTCCAAGACTTCAACAGGGGGTGACCAAAAGAAAGGGGTCACAAAGACTCCCCAGCAGAAGGGTGATGAGACAACCAAAACTAAAAATAGTAAAGAGTCTTCTACAGGCCCCCAAAAACCTGCACAGGAGGGTGGGCCCAGAGCCTCTTCACAAAACAATGGGTACAAGGGTAAAAACTTTGATCCCAAAAAGGCCTGGTGTCATAGCTGTAAACAGCATGGACACCAAACTGGAGACAAGGCCTGTCCCAAGAAAGGTTCCACTCCAAACTCCCATCCAGGTAACACTGGTATGGCTAGTCTCCAAGTGGGATCAACAGTGTGCCCAGAGCAAATCAGGGTCCACACTGAAGCTACTCTAGTTTCTGAGGGTGGGGTGGATTTAGCCACACTAGCTGTCTGGCCGCCTAACATGCAAAAATACAGACAGCAACTCTTAATTAATGGGACTAGAATAGAGGGCCTGAGGGATACAGGTGCCAGTGTCACCATGGTGACAGAGAAACTGGTTTCCCCTGGCCAATACCTGACTGGAAAAACTTACACAGTCACCAACGCTGACAATCAGAGAAAAGTACATCCCATGGCAATGGTTACTTTAGAATGGGGAGGGGTCAATGGCCTGAAACAGGTGGTGGTCTCCTCAAATATCCCAGTGGACTGTCTGCTTGGAAATGACCTGGAGTCCTCAGCATGGGCTGAGGTAGAACTAAAAACCCATGCAGCAATGCTGGGTATCCCTGAACTGGTGTGTGTGAAAACCAGAGCACAATGCAAGGCACAGGGTGAACAAGTAGAGCTGGAGTCTGGAAGAATGGCCCAGCCTACCAAGAGAAAAGGAAAGTCAGTTGGGAAACCAACTGCAACACAGCAAAAGAAAGGGAACCTCTCTTCTCAGGAAGAAGTTCTGCCCTCTGAGGGAACTGAGCCTTTGGAGCTTGAACCTTATCAGGTTGAGCTCTTAGGCCCAGGGGGACCCTCAAGGGAAGAGCTGTGTAAGGGACAAGAAACCTGTCCCTCTCTTGAAGGCCTCAGGCAGCAAGCTGCTGAAGAGTCCAAAGGCAAGAAAAATGGAACACATAGGGTCTATTGGGAAGATGGGCTCCTGTACACTGAGGCCAGAGACCCCAAACCTGGTGCCACTAGGAGAGTGGTAGTGCCTCAGCTGTTCAGAGAGTTCATCCTAACATTGGCCCATGACATTCCCCTTGCTGGACATTTGGGACAAACCAAGACGTGGGAGAGGTTAGTCAACCACTTCTACTGGCCCAATATGTCCAACATGGTTAAGGAGTTTTGCCTCTCCTGCCCCACCTGTCAAGCCAGTGGTAAGACAGGTGGGCATCCAAAGGCCCCCCTCATTCCACTTCCTGTGGTGGGGGTGCCCTTTGAAAGAGTGGGTGTGGACATAGTTGGTCCACTAGAACCTCCCACAGCCTCAGGAAATATGTACATCCTGGTAGTAGTGGATCATGCTACCAGGTATCCTGAAGCTATTCCCCTTAGGTCGACTACTGCCCCTGCAGTAGCCAAGGCCCTCATTGGTATCTTTACCAGAGTGGGTTTCCCTAAGGAGGTGGTGTCTGACAGAGGTACCAACTTCATGTCAGCATACCTAAAGCACATGTGGAATGAGTGTGGAGTGACTTATAAATTCACTACACCCTACCATCCACAAACTAATGGCTTGGTTGAGAGATTCAACAAGACATTAAAAGGCATGATCATGGGGCTCCCAGAAAAACTCAAAAGGAGATGGGATGTCCTCCTGCCATGTCTGCTTTTCGCTTACAGGGAGGTACCACAGAAGGGAGTAGGATTCTCACCCTTTGAACTTCTGTTTGGTCATCCTGTAAGGGGACCACTTGCCCTTGTTAAAGAAGGCTGGGAGAGACCTCTCTATGAGCCTAAACAGGACATAGTGGACTATGTACTTGGCCTTCGCTCTAGAATGGCAGAGTACATGGAAAAGGCAACCAAAAACCTTGAGGCCAGCCAACAACTCCAGAAGTTTTGGTATGACCAAAAGGCTGCACTGGTTGAGTTCCAACCAGGGCAGAAAGTCTGGGTTCTGGAGCCTGTGGCTCCCAGGGCACTCCAGGACAAATGGAGTGGCCCTTACCCAGTGCTAGAGAGGAAGAGTCAGGTCACCTACCTGGTGGGCCTGGGCACAAGCAGGAGCCCCAAGAGGGTGATCCATGTGAACCGCCTTAAGCTCTTCCATGATAGGGCTGATGTGAATCTGTTAATGGTAACAGATGAGGATCAGGAGGCAGAGAGTGAACCTCTCCCTGATCTTCTGTCATCAGACCCAAAAGATGGCACAGTAGATGGAGTGATCTACTCGGACACCCTCTCTGGCCAACAGCAGGCTGATTGTAGGAGAGTCCTACAACAGTTTCCTGAGCTGTTCTCCCTAACCCCTGGTCAGACACACCTGTGTACCCATGATGTGGACACAGGAGACAGCATGCCTGTCAAGAACAAAATCTTCAGACAGTCTGACCATGTTAAGGAAAGCATCAAGGTGGAAGTCCACAAGATGCTGGAATTGGGAGTAATTGAGCGCTCTGACAGCCCCTGGGCTAGCCCAGTGGTCTTAGTCCCCAAACCTCACACCACAGATGGAAAGAAAGAGATGAGGTTTTGTGTGGACTACAGAGGGCTCAATTCTGTCACCAAGACAGATGCCCATCCAATTCCAAGAGCTGATGAGCTCATTGATAAATTAGGTGCTGCCAAATTTCTAAGTACCTTTGACTTGACAGCAGGGTACTGGCAAATAAAAATGGCACCTGGAGCAAAAGAAAAGACAGCATTCTCCACACCTGATGGGCATTACCAGTTTACTGTTATGCCCTTTGGTTTAAAGAATGCCCCTGCCACCTTCCAAAGGTTGGTGAATCAAGTCCTTGCTGGCTTGGAGTCCTTTAGCACAGCTTATCTTGATGATATTGCTGTCTTTAGCTCCACCTGGCAGGATCACCTGATCCACCTGAGGAAGGTTTTGAAGGCTCTGCAATCTGCAGGCCTCTCTATCAAGGCATCCAAATGCCAGATAGGGCAGGGAACTGTGGTTTACTTGGGACACCTTGTAGGTGGAGGCCAAGTTCAGCCACTCCAACCCAAGATCCAGACTATTCTGGACTGGGTAGCTCCAAAAACCCAGACTCAAGTCAGGGCATTCCTTGGCTTGACTGGGTATTACAGGAGGTTTGTGAAGGGATATGGATCCATTGTGACAGCCCTCACTGAACTCACCTCCAAGAAAATGCCCAAGAAAGTGAACTGGACTGTGGACTGCCAACAGGCCTTTGACACCCTGAAACAAGCAATGTGCTCAGCACCAGTTCTAAAAGCTCCAGATTATTCTAAGCAGTTCATTGTGCAGACTGATGCCTCTGAACATGGGATAGGGGCAGTTTTGTCCCAAACAAATGATGATGGCCTTGACCAGCCTGTTGCTTTCATTAGCAGGAGGTTACTCCCCAGGGAGCAGCGTTGGAGTGCCATTGAGAGGGAGGCCTTTGCTGTGGTTTGGTCCCTGAAGAAGCTGAGACCATACCTCTTTGGGACTCACTTCCTAGTTCAAACTGACCACAGACCTCTCAAATGGCTGATGCAAATGAAAGGTGAAAATCCTAAACTGTTGAGGTGGTCCATCTCCCTACAGGGAATGGACTTTATAGTGGAACACAGACCTGGGACTGCCCATGCCAATGCAGATGGCCTTTCCAGGTTCTTCCACTTAGAAAATGAAGACTCTCTTGGGAAAGGTTAGTCTCATCCTCTTTCGTTTGGGGGGGGGTTGTGTAAGGAAATGCCTCCGTGGCATGGTTGCCCCCTGACTTTTTGCCTTTGCTGATGCTATGTTTACAATTGAAAGTGTGCTGAGGCCTGCTAACCAGGCCCCAGCACCAGTGTTCTTTCCCTAACCTGTACTTTTGTATCCACAATTGGCAGACCCTGGCATCCAGATAAGTCCCTTGTAACTGGTACTTCTAGTACCAAGGGCCCTGATGCCAAGGAAGGTCTCTAAGGGCTGCAGCATGTCTTATGCCACCCTGGAGACCTCTCACTCAGCACAGACACACTGCTTGCCAGCTTGTGTGTGCTAGTGAGGACAAAACGAGTAAGTCGACATGGCACTCCCCTCAGGGTGCCATGCCAGCCTCTCACTGCCTATGCAGTATAGGTAAGACACCCCTCTAGCAGGCCTTACAGCTCTAAGGCAGGGTGCACTATACCATAGGTGAGGGTACCAATGCATGAGCATGGTACCCCTACAGTGTCTAAACAAAACCTTAGACATTGTAAGTGCAGGGTAGCCATAAGAGTATATGGTCTGGGAGTCTGTCAAACACGAACTCCACAGCACCATAATGGCTACACTGAAAACTGGGAAGTTTGGTATCAAACTTCTCAGCACAATAAATGCACACTGATGCCAGTGTACATTTTATTGTAAAATGCACCACAGAGGGCACCTTAGAGGTGCCCCCTGAAACTTACCCAACTATCTGTGTAGGCTGACTGGTTCCAGCAGCCTGCCACACTAGAGACATGTTGCTGGCCCCATGGGGAGAGTGCCTTTGTCACTCTGAGGCCAGTAACAAAGCCTGCACTGGGTGGAGATGCTAACACCTCCCCCAGGCAGGAGCTGTGACACCTGGCGGTGAGCCTCAAAGGCTCCCCCCTTTGTCACAGCCCAGCAGGGCACTCCAGCTTAGTGGAGTTGCCCGCCCCCTCCGGCCACGGCCCCCACTTTTGGCGGCAAGGCTGGAGGGAACAAAGAAAGCAACAAGGAGGAGTCACTGGCCAGTCAGGACAGCCCCTAAGGTGTCCTGAGCTGAGGTGACTCTGACTTTTAGAAATCCTCCATCTTGCAGATGGAGGATTCCCCCAATAGGGTTAGGATTGTGACCCCCTCCCCTTGGGAGGAGGCACAAAGAGGGTGTACCCACCCTCAGGGCTAGTAGCCATTGGCTACTAACCCCCCAGACCTAAACACGCCCTTAAATTTAGTATTTAAGGGCTACCCTGAACCCTAGAAAATCAGATTCCTGCAACTACAAGAAGAAGGACTGCCTAGCTGAAAAACCCCTGCAGAGGAAGACCAGAAGACGACAACTGCCTTGGCTCCAGAAACTCACCGGCCTGTCTCCTGCCTTCCAAAGATCCTGCTCCAGCGACGCCTTCCGAAGGGACCAGCGACCTCGACATCCTCTGAGGACTGCCCCTGCTTCAAAAAGACAAGAAACTCCCGAGGACAGCGGACCTGCTCCAAGAAAAGCTGCAACTTTGTTTCCAGCAGCTTTAAAGATCCCTGCAAGCTCCCCGCAAGAAGCGTGAGACTTGCAACACTGCACCCGGCGACCCCGACTCGGCTGGTGGCGATCCAACACCTCAGGAGGGACCCCAGGACTACTCTGATACTGTGAGTACCAAAACCTGTCCCCCCTGAGCCCCCACAGCGCCGCCTGCAGAGGGAATCCCGAGGCTTCCCCTGACCGCGACTCTTTTGAACCTAAAGTCCCGACACCTGGGAGAGACCCTGCACCCGCAGCCCCCAGGACCTGAAGGACCGGACTTTCACTGGAGAAGTGACCCCCAGGAGTCCCTCTCCCTTGCCCAAGTGGAGGTTTCCCCGAGGAACCCCCCCCTTGCCTGCCTGCAGCGCTGAAGAGATCCCGAGATCTCTCATAGACTAACATTGCGAACCCGACGCTTGTTTCTACACTGCACCCGGCCGCCCCCGCGCCGCTGAGGGTGAAATTTCTGTGTGGACCTGTGTCCCCCCCGGTGCCCTACAAAACCCCCCTGGTCTGCCCTCCGAAGACGCGGGTACTTACCTGCAAGCAGACCGGAACCGGGGCACCCCCTTCTCTCCATTCTAGCCTATGTGTTTTGGGCACCACTTTGAACTCTGCACCTGACCGGCCCTGAGCTGCTGGTGTGGTGACTTTGGGGTTGCTCTGAACCCCCAACGGTGGGCTACCTTGGACCAAGAACTGAACCCTGTAAGTGTCTTACTTACCTGGTAAAACTAACAAAAACTTACCTCCCCCAGGAACTGTGAAAATTGCACTAAGTGTCCACTTTTAAAACAGCTATTTGTCAATAACTTGAAAAGTATACATGCACTTTTGATGATTTGAAGTTCCTAAAGTACTTACCTGCAATACCTTTCGAATGAGATATTACATGTAGAATTTGAACCTGTGGTTCTTAAAATAAACTAAGAAAAGATATTTTTCTATATAAAAACCTATTGACTGGATTTGTCTCTGAGTGTGTGTACCTCATTTATTGTCTATGTGTATGTGCAACAAATGCTTAACACTACTCCTTGGATAAGCCTACTGCTCGACCACACTACCACAAAATAGAGCATTAGTATTATCTATTTTTACCACTATTTTACCTCTAAGGGGAACCCTTGGACTCTGTGCATGCTATTCCTTACTTTGAAATAGCACATACAGAGCCAACTTCCTACAAGCGCTCTTTTGATGTCTAATGTATGTAGCGCTCTTTCAGCTATAGAATCTGGCTGTGGGAAGAACACTGGTAATTCTACCGTTTGATTCAAGTGGAACGGTGAGATTACCTTTGGTAAAAAAATTGGATTTGTTCGTAGGACTATTTTATTTTTGTGTATTTGAATAAATGGTTCTTGTATGGTAAAAGTTTGAATTTCTCACTCTTCTTAGAGATGTGATGGCAATTAAAAACGCAACTTTCCACGTTAAGTATTGCATTTCACAAGAATGCATGGGTTCAAATGGTGGACCCATGAGTCGTGTTAAGACAATGTTGAGGTTCCATGAAGGAACAGGTGGTGTTCTTGGTGGTATAATTCTCCTTAGGCCTTCCATAAACGCTTTTATGACTGGTATTCTAAATAATGAAGTTGAATGAGTAATTTGCAGGTAAGCTAATATTGCGGTAAGATGTATCTTTATGGAAGAGAAAGCTATATTTGACTTTTGTAAATGTAGTAAATATCCTACTATATCTTTTGGAGATGCGTGTAATGGCTGGATTTGATTATTATGGCAGTAATAAACAAATCTTTTCCACTTATTTGCATAGCAGTGTCTAGTGGTAGGTTTCCTAACTTGTCTTATGACCTCCATACATTCTTGTGTGAGGTCTAAGTGTCCGAATTCTAGGATTTCAAGAGCCAAATTGCTAGATTCAGAGATGCTGGATTTGGATGTCTGATCTGTTGTTTGTGTTGTGTTAACAGATCTGGTCTGTTGGGTAGTTTGACATGAGGTACTACTGAAAGGTCTAGTAGTGTTGTGTACCAAGGTTGCCACGCCCATGTTGGTGCTATTAGTATGAGTTTGAGTTTGTTTTGACTCAACCTGTTTACTAGATATGGAAGGAGCGGGAGAGGGGGAAAAGCGTACGCAAATATCCCTGACCAGTTCATCCATAGAGCATTGCCTTGGGATTGATCCTGTGGGTACCTGGATGCGAAGTTTTGGCATTTTGAGTTTTCCTTTGTTGCAAATAGATCTATTTGAGGTGTTCCCCAAATTTGAAAGTAAGTGTTTAGTATTTGGGGGTGAATCTCCCATTTGTGGATTTGTTGGTGATCCCGAGAGAGATTGTCTGCTAACTGGTTCTGAATCCCTGGAATAAATTGTGCTATTAGGCGAATGTGGTTGTGAATCGCCCAATGCCATATTTTTTGTGTAAGGAGACACAACTGTGTCGAGTGCGTCCCTCCCTGTTTGTTTAAGTAATACATTGTTGTCATGTTGTCTGTTTTGACAAGAATGTATTTGTGGGTTATTATGGGCTGAAATGCTTTCAGCGCTAGAAATACCGCTAACAGTTCTAAGTGATTTATGTGAAACTGTCTTTGATGTATGTCCCATTGTCCTTGGATGCTGTGTTGATTGAGGTGTGCTCCCCACCCTGTCATGGAAGCATCTGTCGTTATGACTTATTGTGGCACTGGGTCTTGGAAAGGCCGCCCTCGGTTTAAATTTGTACTGTTCCACCATAGAAGCGAGATGTATGTTTGGCGGTCTATCAACACCAGATCTAGAAGCTGACCCTGTGCTTGTGACCATTGTGATGCTAGGCACTGTTGTAAGGGCCGCATGTGCAACCTTGCGTTTGGGACAATGGCTATGCATGAAGACATCATGCCTAGCAGTTTCATTACCATTTGGACTTGTATCCTCTGTTTTGGATACATGGCCTGTATTACATTGTGAAATGTTTGAACCCTTTGTGGACTTGGAGTGGCAATTCCTTTTGCTGTGTTGATTGTCGCTCCTAAGTATTGCTGTGTTTGACACGGCATAAGGTGTGACTTTGCGTAGTTTATGGAGAAACCTAGTTTGTGGAGGATTTGTATGACATATTTTGTGTGCTGTGAACACTGTCTTAGCGTGTTGGTTTTGATTAACCAGTCGTCTAAGTACGGGAACACATGTATTTTCTGCCTTCTGATATGTGCAGCTACTACTGCCAGGCATTTTGTAAAAACTCTTGGCGTAGTTGTTATTCCGAATGGCAACACTTTGAATTGGTAATGTATTCCTTGGAATACGAACCTTAGGTATTTTCTGTGTGAAGGATGTATTGGTATATGGAAATACGCATCCTTTAGGTCTAGTGTTGTCATGTAGTCTTGTTGTTTGAGCAGTGGGATTACGTCTTGTAATGTAACCATGTGAAAGTGGTCTGATTTGATGTAGGTATGTAGTGTTCTGAGATCTAGTATTGGTTTCAGACTGCCGTCCTTTTTGGGTATTAGAAAGTACAGTGAGTAAACTCCTGTGTTTATCTGTAGTTTTGGTACTAATTCTATTGCTTCTTTTTGTAGCAATGCTTGAACTTCTAGTCCTAGAAGGTCTATATGTTGTTTTGACATACTGTGTGTTTTCGGTGGGATGTTTGGAGGGAATTTGAGAAATTCTATGCAATAACCATGCTGGATAATTGCTAAGACCCAAGGGTCTGTTGTTATTTCCTCCCAATGTTTGTAGAATTGGCTTAGTCTCCCCCCCACAGATGTTATGTGATGGGGTTGTGTGACTTGTAAGTCACTGTTTATTTTGAGGAGTTTTGGGGCTTTGGAACTTTCCCCTATTCTTCTGGAATTGGCCCCCTCTATATTGCCCCCAAAAACCTCCCCGCTGATATTGGCTCTGGTAAGTGGGCCTTGCTTGTGATGTTGTGGTTTCTGTTGGTTGACCTCGAAACCCTCCCCTAAAAGGTGTTTTACAAAAAGTGCCTCTGCTCTGCGGGGAGTAGAGTGCGCCCATGGCTTTGGCTGTATCAGTGTCTTTCTTGAGTTTCTCAATAGCAGTGTCGACTTCCGGCCCAAACAACTGCTGTTCATTAAAGGGCATATTTAGCACGGCTTGTTGAATTTCCGGCTTGAACCCCGAAGTACGCAGCCATGCGTGCCTTCTTATTGTTATTGCAGTGTTTACTGTCCTTGCAGCCGTATCTGCTGCATCCATTGAAGACCGTATCTGATTATTTGAGATACTTTGTCCTTCTTCCACCACCTGTTGCGCCCTTTTCTGGAACTCTTTGGGTAAGTGTTCTATGAAATGCTGCATCTCATCCCAATGAGCTCTATCATATCTTGCCAAAAGTGCTTGTGAATTGGCAATGCGCCATTGGTTTGCTGCTTGTGCTGCCACCCTTTTGCCCGCAGCATCAAATTTACGACTCTCCTTGTCTGGAGGTGGTGCGTCCCCTGAGGTATGAGAGTTCGCTCTCTTACGAGCTGCCCCGACAACTACTGAGTCTGGTGTCAATTGCGTTGTAATATAAACGGGATCTGTTGGCGGTGGCTTGTATTTTTTCTTCACCCTTGGAGTTATGGCTCTGCCTTTAACAGGATCTTGAAAGATTTGTTTTGAATGTTTTAGCATACCTGGGAGCATAGGTAGGCTTTGGTACTGGCTATGGGTGGATGATAGGGTGTTAAACAAAAAGTCATCTTCAATTGGTTCGGAATGCAAGGTGACGTTGTGAAAAGCAGCTGCCCTTGCGACCACCTGTGTGTAAGATGTACTGTCCTCAGGTGGCGACGGCCTTGCAGGGTACGAGTCTGGGCTGTTGTCTGATACTGGGGCGTCGTAAAGGTCCCATGCATCGGGATCATCCTGACTCATTGTAGTATGAGCTGGGGAGTGCATCAATGGTGGAGTTGTTACTGGTGGTGCATGTATTGATGGTGGTGGAGACGGTGGTGGAGTTGTTTTCCTTGCCACTTTTGCCTGTGGCTGCTTGTCCTTTTGTTGAAAGGCAAGTTTTCTTTTTATTTTAATTGGGGGAAGAGTGGTTATCTTCCCTGTGTCCTCATGAATGTGGAGCCTTCTACAGCTTCAAGTTCCTCTCCGAATCTATGCTTTTGCATTTGGGAGGTTAATCCTTGTTCCTCTGTGTAGGAACCTGTTTTCGGCTCCGAGGCTGGATGTTTCGGAACCAAAACTTTTTTGGATGTCTTTTTAGGCTCTGAAGAAACCTTTTTTATTTTCGGCGTGGTGTCTCGGTGCCGAACTTCTTCGGTGCCGCTGTCTCGGTGCCGAATTTTTTCGGAGCCGCTGTCTCGGGTCCGAGGTTGCTGTGTGGCGGTATCTCGACCTGAGTCGGATGACTTCGCCATAAGGGTGCCCTTTTTCGGTGCCGATGATTGGTCACCTATTTTCCGGGTTAAGCCATGGCCTGTTGGCGGTGGCGTCCCCTGGGCTTTTGTTGACTTCTCGTGAGTCTTATGTTTCGACATCTTACTCGCGTTTTTGGCGTTTCTTCGGCCTCGAGCTCTTCCGAGTCCGACTCGTGGATGGAGAAAGCTTCTTCTTCCTCCTCGAAACGCTCTTGTCCTGTCGGCGTCGACGCCATTTGCAGTCTTCTGGCTCTTCGGTCTCTTAATGTCTTTCTCGACCGAAACGCTCGACAGGCTTCACAAGTATCTTCCTTGTGCTCGGGAGACAAGCACAAGTTACAGACCAGATGCTGATCCGTATACGGATACTTGTGATGGCATTTTGGGCAGAAGCGGAATGGGGTCCGTTCCATCAGCCTTGAAGTCACGTGTGGCCGGGCCGACCAGGCCTCGACGGTGGATCGAAAAAACCCCGAAGGGCCACCGGAGCTCTTCAGAATTCGGTGTCGATTTGTTCTAACTAACCCGATACCGAGCGCAAACAATACCGACGTTTTTTTCCGAGATTCTAACTAACTTTCCGACCCGAAACACAGAGCGAAAAGGAACACGTCCGAACCCGATGGCGGAAAAAAAACAATCTAAGATGGAGTCGACGCCCATGCGCAATGGAGTCGAAATGGGAGGAGTCCCTCGGTCTCGTGACTCGAAAAGACTTCTTCGAAGAAAAACAACTTGTAACACTCCGAGCTCAACACCAGATGGCGGACTGTGGACAGCATGTGTATCTGCAGCTACACATGCCATCGAACACATATATATATATATACACATAAAACCATGATTCACAATACAACAGGTAAAAATACAATAAAATTCTTGAGATAAAAGTTACACATCACCAAAGACCAGGACATAAAAATTGTACTACATCAAAAAGATATATATGGCTTAATTGATCTTAAAATTTTGTGAACCTATATAATAAAATTATTAAACAAAGTTGTGTTCTGAGTCAAGCAAGTAACACATTAAAACTTAACCAAATGGATTTAAATTCCTAAAACCTTTGTGTTCTCCTCCCGTATTATAAGGCGCCTGATATAATACAAATGTATAAACAAGAATCTGAGAATAAGCGATATTACATCAAATAAAAACACAGTCTTTGTCATTAAATAAATGGTGCATTAATGTGTAAAACTTACTCTAATATGCCATATTGCTGCTAAAAACTTTGCCACAGCGCACACAACCGACCCGTGGGTACTAATTATGCAAATCCTAAGGGCCAAATAGCGGTCCCTAATGCCCATTGTATTGCAGAGAGGTCTTATCCATCAGGCCCTTTGCTTTTTATATGCGGGACAATGGAATAAGACATTACTAATTGATTTCCTAGTGTTACACCCCATTGTGCAAGAGTCTGTTGAACTAGCAGTATGCTTCCACCTGGAAGTAAGACCACGTACTGGTAAGGATCCTATTCTAAATCTTATATAAAGTGCACGTGTCACAGGATGTAAAATAATATTTTAAAAAATGCTCAAATTCATAATGACACTTGAATGACAGAAAACTGTCAGTCATACTACCCGACGGGACAGCTGCTAAAATTGTTGTTTGTACACTCACCCAGTATGCATCCTTCAAGCTCTGTGAGGTGTTTTTTGGGAGATGCAAGGGATCCGCCCAACAGGAACCCAACCCAAGTTTAAGGAAACTGCTTTTTACACCATGGAATTTTCCCAACATGGGGATCTCTTAAGAGAACTCCTAACCATGTTCTATAGGGGTCTAAAGCTGCTGTGGACCAAATCCGAATCCAATATTGCAACAGTCTCAGGGCAGCAATATCTGCAATAGAGTACAGGTTCAAATCCATTCGGAGGGGCAAGGTAGAAGAACTCGAGGGAACCTTTAACAGGGCCTTAATAATAAATATCTCTGCTCTTTCTATGTCGTGGAGTTTACCATAGCCCCACAGCTCGGCACCATACAAGGCACCCGCTCTAGCCTGCACTTTATACATATCTACTGTAGGTGTGATGGAAAAGGTGGGAGTTCTAGCAGCAATTCTCAAGATGCCCCCTGTCTTTTGTTTACAGGACATAGTGCACTTTGTCAGATGTGCTGACCATTTAAGGGAGTTTTCTAGTCTAACTCCCAGATAGTCAAAATCAGTAACACGTTCAAGGGCCTTACCATCCAACACTGTACTTTTCTTTGCTCTAAATTCTGGGTCACCAAATACCATGCATTTTGTTTTGGTGCTATTTATTTGTAGGCCGTAGTCCCTACAAAACCCCAAGAATTTCTCCAAAAGCCTAGATAATCCGGAGGCAGTTTGGGATAGGAGCGGGGTATCATCAGCAAACAACAAACATGGTGTCTTCATCCCACCCAATTCCGGAGCGTAAGTTAAGCTATCAAATAAACATGGAATGCAAGTATTTATAAAAAGTAAGAAAAGAGTGAGAGCCAAAACACAACCCTGTCTAATACCTTTCTTTATGGGAAACTCATCAGATAATTCTCCGTCCTTCCCCCACCTTACTCTAGCAAAACTCTGAGTACAGTTCCCTGATCAATTTTAACAAGTGGCCCTGAAACCTGCAAAAAGCCTGTTGCCTTACAGGCAGCATTTATATAGAGCACATTCTGCTAGCGATATGGCCTTATTTGCAAAATAGTCTTGTAACGCTGCACATGGATTCAGAGTTTACCGCAAGTCTGATTGTTTCTGATGATTTGTTGTTGGTGTTCTGGTTCTGATCATGGTTATGACTTATTCACTGATCAGTGGATGAGTGATTTTACAGTGAGATTAAACTGGTCTTTGTCTTACTTTAAATCATTTCATTTTTTCCTGTGTGTTGTATTTAGCACAATGCTTCTACAGTCTTTCCACATTCACCTAGAAGTGCTTCTCTAAGAAGGTACGACCATTATGCCACTTATTTTCAGGATGTGCTACTACTGGCACGGCTACCCTTTGAATTGCTGCTTCTATTTCCATTCAAGACAGGGTAATCCAGTCATCACAAATTATAAACGCAATTCAGAAAATAAACTGTGCCTCTTAGTTCACAGACTGCTTAACGTTCTAGAGACTGGAAGCACTGAAGAAAAGCAGAGATAGTGAAATTGCGTTTATATCGCACTTTTTGGAAAAGTACAAACTTAAAAATACGACGCTAAGAGGAGCTGTGATCAAGAATCACACTCTGCTGAGTTAAAGTTCAGTTGTCCATCATGAGACCTTAATTCGTTTTCATAAACACTGAATGAGTCACCCGGTGTGTGTGTACATTTGGAAAATTGAAAACAACCTTTGCGACCATGTAAAAAAAAGTATTTAATGGTGACAGAAATTGAAACCCATTGGCAAATTAAAAATTGGTTAACAGCTCAAGCAGCAAATATATCTGACTAAACCATTACTAGAAGCTCCTTTTAAAAGAGGAAAACGTATGACGATTGCTAGGATTGGCTTATAACTCTCATATACAGGAAACCGATACAATCCGCAAACCGGCAGGTGATCCAGGGTCATGGAAATTGGCACAGTGGTAGTAAGTGCACTATTCATTTTTCAGGTCTCTGACAGAAAGATTCCCAAGGACAGGACCATGCATTTCATTTATTTAGTCACAGAAATTATTTTAATGAAGATTTTTGACACACTGTTTTCTCACGAGTAGAGGTAGACAGTGAGCCTCCCCTCAGCACTAAAAGCCCCTTTTCGCACTAGAATTCAGACAGTGTATAAATCAGAATATAATTTAACTTTGTCAATGTTTGATCTAAAGTCAGGAAAAAAATCTCTGTGACCCAGCCAGCTTTGATCGTGGCACAGCACTTCTTTTTTTCTTTACTTTAAATCATATTGCACAGCAGCACAGCTTAAAGTAAAGAAAAAAGGCACTATGATGCAAGCTTGCGTTGACTACCTCATAGGGCTTTTTTTTTTTTTTTTTTTTTTTTACCAAGTGCAGGGGTCGGGTGTCAAGCCAAAGGAGAGTGGTGCCGAGGAGGAGAAAGGGAGCAACAAAAACAGGAAGGGGGGCTCAGTTTATATCCCTGTGCTAAAAAAATAAACGCATCCTGGCGTAACATAACTGGTGCTCATGTTAAGCATCCCAATACCTTCAGGCCTATATTGCACTATGTAAAACTGTCAAAGAACAAACAAAAAAAAAAACAAAGCAACACAATGTTGGTGTGGGGGTAGAGGGAGGGAGCAGCAACACAAGGGACAGCAGAATTAAGGTGGGGGTGGCGATCAACAGGAGTGAGCAGTGCGAGATGGACAGTAGACATGCACTGAGTACCTGTAAAAATCTTTAAAAAATAATTATCAGCAGCAGAGCATGACCAGTGGAAGGACACTGTCCACAGACAGGAAGCTGTACAAGGTCCATGCTCCTCGTCAGGGACCAACAGACAGCAGTACCTAGAGGAAGCAGGATGGTGCAGGAGGACTGACCAATCAGAAGCATACAAGTAAGAGTGACGTGGAAGCCACGTAATGGTAAGTAAAGGGTGGGGTCTGTGCCAGCGCTGTCTCAGGTGAAACCTAAAACATGATCATGGAAGAGATCAGCTCCTAGGAAGTTCCTAATTGTATAGCCTCAGACACTCTGCTGAGGTCTCCCAGATGCCTCCAGCCTGTTTTGTTTAACATCTTAAGAGTGCCTTGAAGTTGAAAGTCGTCCATTTCAAGCTGCCAATATTATATGATTCGTGGGATCATATTACAGAACACCCAAACCACATGTGAACCTTTGTACATGAGGCCTATGCCACAAACCTTCAGTGCTGCTGAGAAATCAATGCTCACATACCAACATAGGAAAATTGCAAGTATTGCAACTATCTGCCAAAGGAAATGCAACAAAAAGGGCCTGGTTTGCAAAGAGTAGGACCTCAATGGAGTGTGACCCCTCAGCAAGACATGTCATCATAACAAGCCACAAAATCAGGTCATATCAAAATTCCAACATTGTCTCTTCAGCTGACATTTTGTAAATCATAAACAGCTTTCTGTCCTCTTTTTACCTTGGCAAAAGCCATACTTGTCAGTGTTCCTTTAGGCAATAAGGGAGTGTCATCAATTATATAACATTCTGGACGATGCAATAAGATACCCAGTGCCAGGGATTCTGGTTTGTTATCAAGTCCTCGAGGAGTCATATCATTTGACAGTCAACATCTACCAAAACTTGGGTGTGAAAAGAGCCCAGTCTTCACAGCAGCACAGGTGTTTGAAGGCATGCAATAATAATCAGAATGCCACTATGGGGGCTACAAATCACTCTAAGATTTCCTAGCATGCCTTATGAAGCAAAACTGATCCAATGGTGTCACACTTTGTTTGCAATAGCTGCCTGGCATTCTCAGGCTGAGTTTTAGGGAGTGATGGGGGCTTGCTGCAAGCTGAGAGTGTAGCTATGTAAATAACACACTTACTATAAAAGTAAGCCATCAACACCACTGTTGCCATTTGAAAGAGGTTGCTATACTTCAAGTAATACACCTCAGAGGAGGTTAATGATGTTCCAGTTTGAATTTTTAATGGTGAGACACTTTTTTTCCAGAAGCTGGCTTCTCCCTCCAGAGTGCATTAGCTCACATTAATTTTGACATAGCTGGTCTTTGGGAACTCTACATGTGGTGCTTGCAACAAAACTTCACATTACTTTGTAGTCACTGGTAGGGCCGATATGGTAGTAGAGTTTGCACTGCTACAGACCAGACTGTATCTCTTGTGTTTTTTCCCAGAGGGAGGGAGGAAGAGAGAAAGGAAGGAAGGATACAGTGGCAGCTTTCTAGATTCTAAATAAAATAATGGACACTTGAAGAGTCCTAAGGGCAATCATTAAAAAAAGTTGTAGAAGCTGTATGTTTACAAATGATTTTTGTTATATTTCTTGGTAATTCAAAAGTCCAAATATCCAGAAGTCTTTATATATGTAGCAGTTGGGTTGAAAACTCCCTCCAGATGCACTTGTTTGAGAACTGCAATTATGAAGCTTTTTTTAAGTTGGATAAGTAAGGAACTGGATCTGTCCAAAGGCCCAAAAAAGATGTAATGCATGATTTTATTCATTCACACCATTAAACAATCCTCAGTTTCTAGTGAGAAGTTTAATTAATTCCAAGGTTTTTCAATTAGAATCACCACCATGCACCTCAGCGCACAATAGAAGTCTATAAACAAACAAATTGACAGCACGTCTATTCCTCTCAGTGCGACTATGTGACAGTGGAAACATTTCCATTTTATGTTTTTCTTTTTAGAAGAGGGAAAATAAAAAAGCCATTTGCACAGCACTGCCACTACATCTGCTTTACAGCGCTTTTTAATTTAGAATCGTTTTATTCGATTTTTCATATACATTTGTCTTAGAAAGTAACAGCAAAAGGCAACCTCTGCCTTAACACAGTCATTGTGTCTTTGTTCATTTTAACAGATTGTTTCCCTCCATTTTAGAAGTGTTCTGGAGTCCTATAGATGGGTGGAGGTCTAGTGTTTTAATAAATATTAATGAAGATCACATGGTAAAGAACGGTGTTATGACAGTGTTTTGAGGTTGAAGCAATTCAATTTAGTCTGGACTACAAAAAACAAGACTGTGATGGGCACAAGAAGCACATAATGAGGACTGCACAGTGAACAATTGTAGTTTGTATGCTTACATAATATATATCTGCAACACTAAAAACTCACATGTCGCCGTGTCCCATCATATTCACATCGTTCAATCTTGTCCAGGGTGGCATCTGAAAAGTAGATCTTCTCAGCTTTATGGTCGATGGCAAGGCCATTCGGGGTTCTGATGTCTTTATCAATGATGATCAGCACGTTACCTCCTGAGAGGGTGGCCCTCATGATGCTGGGATGCTGCTCATTCCAATTGGTCCAGAACATCAAACTGTGGATTGGGAACACCAAGACAAAGAAAGAATTAAGTCTAGCTATCTGGGGTAAATCAAGGGAACCCTGTGAAACCACTATTACCCAATGACCTACCAAGAAAACCTTGCTTAGAATCCCAATAGCAGGAGATCCCTTCTTCACTTGATCAGCCATGCAAGTAGTTCAACAACTTTTAGCAATAACTCTTCTCAGAAATGACCAGCTAAGCAATTGCATTTCAAATGCATTTATCACAAAAAGGCATTTGGATTGCAGATCGTTTACACTACAATTCGCTATATGTTATTAGAAAAATTCCAACTGGAGATTGAAGAGGTCACCCGACCTACAACCTATGGTGGCATGCTTCATCCTCTGCAGGTTCCCCACATCAGAGTAAGAGAGTGAAACTCCGGCAGACTCAACCCAAGAACGGAATGTATGCAGTAGCTAGGCACGGAGTTCCTGAGCCCTGAAGAAGACTGTTGACCTATACAGGCTTCATTATCGGTCAGATCATGTTGGCAGGTCCTTTGTGGCTAGGTGAATCATTGTACTTCACCATACATACTCTTAAACCATATTTTAATCATATTAAGGGTACCTGCCAATAAAAAGGACATTTTGGGGTTCATCCTTAGGTAACTTTATGCACGTTTCACCTAGACCCCTGCTACTAACCAGTTTTAAAACATCTTCAAAATTCTCTCTTAGGTTGAATCCACCAGAGTGTCATGGTCTTACTCTGGTGTGTGGAAGCTGCTGAGGATGAAGCATGCCGCGTTACGTTGTGAGTGAGGTGACCTCTCTAATTTCTTGTTTGAATCTTTCAAGTGATTTTTTGTAGATAACTGTAGTGTAGACAATACACAACCCAAGTACATTTTTGTGATGCACGCAGTTTGACAGGAGGATATGCTTGGCTAATTTTTCTCTACCTCTCTCTTTGCGATTGTATGTGCATGCCCCATACACTCATTCAGCAACGGCCAGGCAAGCATATGCTAATGAAGACACAATTTAAATGGAAATATTTTTGTTCATAATTGGCGGTAAAAAGTGAGTTCCTACCACAAGCAATAACAAACTTTAAAGAAAGTTATCAAGCACTAGAAGTCTGCCAAAGACTTCCTTCGCTGTAATCTATATAGGGAACCACTAGGCCTACTTTTCATGAAACTAGTCATTGGCCTTCAAGAATACTTCAACAAAGCTCAATTAAACCTCAAATGCCATAAACAAATGGCATTTATTAACTCAGATCATAACTGGATTTAATTGAAAACTGGATGTCAGCCACAACAATGACCTAACCAAGGCTGAGGTCAGCCTCCCCAATGACAATACACTTTAACCCAAAATCTAAGGCAGCCTCAATTACATGAATATGGGATGCTTTTCTCCTTGTGCCAAATCCTCAGGACCTTAGCACTGTCATTCAATGACCTGGAAAAAAGATAACCCATATAACCTGGTTAAATCTGAACTTTTGCACAAAACAAGTGATGTGGATTAAATCACATAATGCTCGTAGATTTCTAAAAATTAGATGTCTACCATAAATATGACCCAATCAAGCCTTTGGATATCCTTCTTAATGATGGTACAATCCAATCTACAATTAGCAAAAGGTTCTATTATATGAACTTCCATGGTTTCTTCCCTTGCGGCGAATCCATGGCCACTGACTTCAATTCAGTCCAGTCCTTTAAGGACCTTTTAAAGAAAAAAACCAGATCGCAAAGTTACAGCTGAGCCTGTAGCCCAAATTAAGTCTTCCAAAAAACATCTGGTCAAATGTTCACACCCACATCCGTACACACATTCACAAGGACAATGCCCTGCGAGCCATCTTCACTGAACGCATCTTGCCGTCCCAGCACTGTGCTTCATGCAGCCACTCAACTGGTAACCAAGATAAAGCCATGCACATCTCATCACTATTAAAGTAACTGCACTGACTCCCTTTTCAAGTATTACAAAAATATCTCATGTCTAGAGGAAAGTAGCCTCTTTCTAGCTTGGTTATCCCCACTTTTTTCTTTGTCAGTGTGTTTGACTGTGTTCACTGGGATCTTGCTAACCAGGACCCCAGTGATTATGCTCTCTACTTTTAAACTTGGTTGCGAGAACCTTTTTTCACCCTATATTTGGCATACTGGTGCACCCATGTAAGCCCCTAGTATACGGTACCAAGGTACCCAGGGCGTTGGGGTACCAAGGGATCCCTATGGGCTGCAGCAGTTATTCTGCCACCCATAAGGAGCCAATGCAAAGGGTTCTGCAGGCCTGCCATTTCAGTCTGCTTGAACTGGGTGCATGCACCCGGTTTCACTACAGGTCACTGCAACAGGTCACCCCTATGGTAGGCCCTCTCAGCCCAGAGGGCAGGGTGCAGGTACCTGTGTGAGAGGACACCAGTGCATGGGTAGATGTGCCCCCACAATATCCAGGCCCATTTCCCTGGACTTTGTGAGTGCGGGGATGCCATTTTGTGTGTGTACTTGACATATATCATTACCTATGCCCAGCTACATAATGGTAACTTCAAACCTGGGCATGTTTGGTATCAAACATGTTGGAATCATACCCCCATACAAAGTATTGGAAGTATGAGTCCATCCACTTTGTGGGCTCCTTAGATGACACCCCCAGCATAGCTACCACCAGTCTTACAGGGTTTTCCAGGCAGCCCAAACTGCTGCCACCCCTCAGACAGGTTTCTGCTCTCCTGCTGCTTGATCTGATCAAGCCCAGGAAGGCAGAACCAAGGATTTCCTTTGGGAGAGGGAGGTAACACCCTCTCCCTTTGTAAATAGGTGTAACTGGCTTGGGAGGGGTAGCCTCCCCAAGCCACTGGTATGCTTTGAAGGGCACATTTGGTGCCATCCATGCATAAACCAGTCCACACCGGTTCAGGGACCCCTCAGTCCTTGCTCTGGCGCGAAACTGGACAATGAAAAGGGGAGTGACCACTCCCCTGTCCATCACCACCACACGGGTAGTACTCAGAGCTCCTCCAGAGGGTCCTTGGGTGCTGCCATCTTGTTTCCAAGGTCGGCAGGGAACTTGGGGGAGCATCTGAGTGGCCAGGTACTTACCTGGTTAGGTGACCAATCCCTCTTTCAGGGCTATTTAGGGTCTCTCTGTTGGGTGGGTCCTCAGATTAAGCTTGCAAAACTCCAGCAGGATTCCTCTGCAACCTCCACTTCAACTTCTGGCCACTGTGACTGGACCCTCCAGGAACTGACAACACAGCAATCAAAGAAGACTCTTCTGCAACTTTGTTTTCACGGCTCCTGCCAGCTTTGCAACATTTCCCCGGCCGTGCATCCTCAGAAGACGGCAACTCTTCAGACTACACAAGAAGAAGGAATCTCCCTTGGAGTGAAGGAGTCACCCCAAGCACCTGCAGCCACCTGCTGCAACAACGACCGGCTGCGTGGATCTCCTCTTATCCTGAGCTGCGTGGATCCTGCATCACGGGTGGTGATCTGGAGTAGTCCTCTTGTTCCTCCCTGCCAGCTGTTCAGCTTTGGTGGAGGTAAGCCCTTGCTTTCCCCACAAAGGACAGTAACCCTGTGCACCATGTCTTGCAGCTTCCAAGGCTTGTTTGCATATCCTCCAAGGGATCGTCACGCAACTTGCAGCTCCAGTCCCCAGCAATCCTTCCTGCGACATCCTCACAACCATCTGTGAGGTTGTCATGCAGCCAAGGATACTTTTCTGTAGTGCTGCGTGGGCCACTTCTGTGACTTCTGTGCCCCCATACTGTGGGACTCCTGTGAGTGCTGCCTCTGCTCCCTGCGATGCTGAGGGTCCCCCTGTGACTAACCCTCCAGGGTTGAGTACTACTGGGCCTTGCTGGTCCCCAGCAGCACCACTTTTCCACTAACTGCAAATTTGCCTTTGCCAATGCTTGTTAGTGGAATTCCTGCACAGACACCAATCTGCAATCTTCACTCCAGCATGGGACATCATCTGCATCCATAAGGAACTCTTCTCCGGCTCCAGGGCTGCAGTGCTGACCTGTTCTTCATCACCATTGACCAACTCCTGCAAGAACGGCTCGGTGGGTAGTAGCTCCTACTCCTCCTGGACTCCACTGTGACTCTTGGACTTGGTCCCCCTCTCTTCACAGGTCTTCTTTCTTTGGAAATCCACTGCTGGTTTCTTGCAGTCTTGTCTGTGCGTCTTTTCTACTTTATCCTCCTTTTGGGTGGTTTGGGGGAAATTCCAGTGATTTACTCCTGCTTTCCTGAACACTTGGGGATACTTTGTTACTTACCTCTGTGGTTTTTTAGTACTCCTAGCTCCCCCTACACACTGCACTTACCTAAGTGGGGGTACCAAGTTTGCAGCCCATTTTGTTAGTATATGGTTTGTGCTCCCCCTATGGTCACTGTAGGAAGTTGTCTCTGTATGGAAAATGTCACTTACCCAGTGTACATCTGTTTGTGGCATGAGTCGCTGCAGATTCACATGCTGTGCACAGTCCGCCGTCTGGTGTTGGGCTCGGAGTGTTACAAGTTGTTTTTCTTCGAAGAAGTCTTTTCGAGTCACGAGACCGAGGGACTCCTCCCCTTTCGGTTCCATTGCGCATGGGCGTCGACTACATCTTAGATTGTTTTCCCCGCAGAGGGTGAGGTTGGAGTTGTGTATGTTAGTCATAGTGCCCATGCAATGGAATGAATACGTATGTACATAATAAAGGTTAAAGTAATATATTTACAAATGTACAATTGTTTAAGATCTACTTCTAAACGGCTACAGGCTCCCGGGGAGGCGGGTGGGCGCATGTGAATCTGCAGCGACTCATGCCACAAACAGATGTACACTGGGTAAGTGACATTTTCCGTTCGATGGCATGTGTAGCTGCAGATACACATGCTGTGCATAGACTAGTAAGCAGTTATCTCCCCAAAAGCGGTGGTTCAGCATGTAGGAGTTGAAGTAGTTTGAAATAATGTTCTTAATACAGCCTGACCTACTGTGGCTTGTTGTGCAGCTAACACATCTACACAGTAGTGCTTGGTAAATGTATGAGGCGTAGACCATGTTGCTGCCTTACATATTTCGTTCATTGGAATATTTCCTAGAAAGGCCATGGTAGCCCCTTTCTTTCTGGTTGAGTGTGCCTTTGGTGTAATAGGCAGCTCTCTCTTTGCTTTAAGATAGCAGGCTTGAATACACTTAACTATCCACCTGGCAATGCCTTGTTTTGAAATTGGATTTCCTGTATGAGGTTTTTGAAAGGCAATAAATAGTTGTTTTGTCTTCCTAATTTGTTTTGTTCTGTCAATGTAGTACATTAGTGCTCTCTTGATGTCTAATGTATGTAGTGCTCTTTCAGCTACCGAATCTGGCTGTGGGAAGAACACTGGTAATTCTACTGTTTGATTTAAGTGGAACGGTGAGATAACCTTTGGTAAGAATTTTGGATTTGTTCTTAGAACTACCTTATTCTTGTGTATTTGAATAAATGGTTCTTGAATGGTAAATGCCTGAATCTCACTCACTCTTCTTAGAGATGTGATGGCAATGAGAAATGCAACTTTCCACGTTAAGTATTGCATTTCACAAGAATGCATGGGTTCGAAAGGTGGACTCATGAGCCTTGTTAAGACAATGTTGAGGTTCCATGAAGGAACAGGTGGTGTCCTTGGGGGTATAATTCTCTTTAGGCCTTCCATAAAAGCTTTAATGACAGGTATTCTAAATAGGGAAGTGGAATGAGTAATCTGCAGGTAAGCAGATATTGCGGTGAGATGTATCTTTATGAAAGAGAAAGCTAGATTTGATTTTTGCAAATGTAGTAAATATCCTACTACATCTTTTGGAGATGCGTGCAATGGTTGGATTTGATTATTATGGCAGTAACAAACAAATCTTTTCCATTTATTTGCATAGCAGTGTCTAGTGGAACGTTTTCTAGCTTGTTTTATGACCTCTATACACTCTTGTGTGAGGTCTAAGTGTCCAAATTCTAGGATTTCAGGAGCCAAATTGCTAGATTCAGCGATGCTGGGTTTGGATGCCTGATCTGTTGTTTGTGTTGTGTTAACAGATCTGGTCTGTTGGGTAGCTTGACATGAGGTACTACTGACAGGTCTAGTAGTGTTGTATACCAAGGTTGTCTTGCCCATGTTGGTGCTATTAGTATGAGTTTGAGTTTGTTTTGACTCAATCTGTTTACTAGATATGGAAGGAGAGGGAGAGGGGGAAAAGCGTATGCAAATATCCCTGACCAATTCATCCATAGAGCATTGCCTTGGGATTGATGGTGTGGGAACCTGGATGCGAAGTTTTGGCATTTTGCGTTTTCTTTTGTTGCAAATAGATCTATTTGAGGTGTTCCCCAAATTTGAAAGTAAGTGTTCAGTATTTGGGGGTGAATTTCCCATTCGTGGACTTGTTGGTGATCCCGAGAGAGATTGTCTGCTAGCTGGTTCTGGATCCCTGGAATAAATTGTGCAATTAGGCGAATGTGGTTGTGAATTGCCCAATGCCATATTTTTTGTGTTAGGAGACACAACTGTGTCGAGTGTGTCCCCCCCTGTTTGTTTAAATAATACATTGTTGTCATGTTGTCTGTTTTGACAAGGATGTATTTGTGGGTTATCATGGGTTGAAATGCTTTCAACGCTAGAAATACTGCTAACAGTTCTAAGTGATTTATGTGAAACTTCTTTTGATGCATGTCCCATTGTCCTTGGATGCTGTGTTGATTGAGGTGTGCTCCCCACCCTGTCATGGAAGCATCCGTTGTTATGACGTATTGTGGCACTGGGTCTTGGAAAGGCCGCCCTTTGTTTAAATTTGTACTGTTCCACCATAGAAGCGAGATGTATGTTTGGTGGTCTATCAACACCAGATCTAGAAGTTGACCCTGTGCATGTGACCATTGTGATGCTAGGCATTGTTGTAAGGGCCGCATGTGCAATCTTGCGATTGGGACAATGGCTATGCATGAAGACATCATGCCTAGGAGTTTTAATACCATTTTTGCTTGTATCTTTTGTGTTGGATACATGGCCTGTATCACCTTGTGAAATGTTTGAACCCTTTGTGGACTTGGAGTGGCTATCCCTTCTGTTGTGTTGATTGTCGCTCCTAAGTATTGCTGTGTTTGACACGGCAAAAGGTGTGACTTTGCATAGTTGATGGGGAAACCCAGCTTGTGAAGGGTCTGTATGACATACTTTGTGTGACGTGAACACCTTGTTAGCGTGTTGGTTTTGATTAACCAGTCGTCTAAGTAAGGGAACACGTGTATTTGCTGCCTTCTGATATGTGCAGCTACTACTGCCAGGCATTTTGTAAAGACTCTTGGCGCAGTTGTTATTCCGAATGGCAACACTTTGAATTGGTAATGTATTCCTTTGAATACAAACCTTAGGTATTTCCTGTGGGAAGGATGTATCGGTATGTGGAAATACGCATCCTTTAGGTCTAATGTTGTCATGTAGTCTTGCTGTTTGAGCAGTGGGATAACGTCTTGTAATGTGACCATGTGAAAGTGGTCTGATTTGATGTAGGTATTTAGTGTTCTGAGATCTAGTATTGGTCTCAGAGTTTTGTCCTTCTTTGGTATTAGAAAATACAGTGAGTAAACTCCTGTGTTTTTCTGTAGGCTTGGTACTAATTCTATTGCATCCTTTTGTAGTAAAGCTTGAACTTCTAGTCCTAGAAGATCTATATGCGGTTTTGACATATTGTGTGTTTTCGGTGGGACGTTTGGAGGGAATTTGTGAAATTCTATGCAATAGCCATGTTGGATAATTGCTAAGACCCAAGTGTCTGTTGTTATTTCTTCCTAAGATTCGTAGAATTGGCTTAGTCTTCCCCCCACTGGTGTTGTGTGGTGGGGTTGTGTGACTTGTGAGTCACTGTTTATTTTGAGGGGTTTTGGGACCCTGAAATTTTCCCCGACTTCTTGGGAATTGGCCTCCTCTATATTGTCCCCGAAAACCTCCCCTTTGATATTGACCCTGGTAGGTAGGTGGTCTTGTCTGTGAAGTGTTGGTTTCTGTGGGTTGACCCCGAAACCCTCCCCTAAAAGGTGTCTTCCGAAATGTGCCTCTGCTCTGCGGGGAGTAGAGTGCGCCCATGGCTTTGGCTGTATCGGTGTCCTTTTTTAGTTTTTCAATGGCAGTGTCTACCTCCGGCCCAAACAATTGCTGTTCATTAAACGGCATATTGAGCACAGCCTGTTGGATTTCGGGTTTGAACCCAGAAGTGCGCAGCCAAGCGTGCCTCCATATTGTAACTGCAGTGTTTATTGTCCTTGCAGCTGTATCAGCTGCATCCATGGAAGACCGTATCTGATTGTTCGAGATACTTTGTCCCTCTTCCACCACTTGTTGCGCTCTTTTTTGGAACTCCTTGGGAAGGTGTTCGATGAGATGTTGCATTTCATCCCAATGAGCCCTGTCGTATCTTGCCAAGAGTGCTTGCGAGTTGGCGATACGCCACTTATTTGCTGCTTGTGCTGCAACTCTTTTTCCCGCTGCATCAAATTTGCGGCTCTCCTTGTCTGGAGGTGGTGCGTCACCTGATGTCTGTGAGTTGGCTCTTTTACGAGCTGCCCCCACAACTACGGAGTCCGGTGTTAGTTGTGTCGTAATAAATATTGGGTCTGTGGGAGGTGCCTTATATTTTTTCTCCACCCTTGGAGTTATGGCTCTGCCTTTAACTGGCTCCTGAAATATTTGTTTTGAGTGCCTTAGCATTCCTGGGAGCATGGGAAGGCTTTGATACTGGCTATGGGTGGAGGACAGGGTGTTAAAGAGAAAGTCATCCTCAATAGGTTCCGAATGTAGTGAGACATTGTGGAATTCGGCTGCCCTTGCGACCACCTGTGCATATGATGTACTGTCCTCAGGTGGTGACGGTTTAGTTGGATATGAGTCTGGACTATTGTCAGACACTGGGGCGTCGTAGAGGTCCCATGCATTGGGATCATCCTGGCTCATTGTGGTATGAGCTGGTGAGTGCGTTAGTGGTGGAGTTTGCGCCGGTGATGCATATGTTGATTGTGGTGGAGAAGGTGGTGGTGTTACTTTCTTTACCACCTTTGCTTGTGGTTGCTTGTCCCCTTGTTGGAAAACAAGTTTCCTTTTCATCCTGATTGGGGGAAGAGTGGTTATCTTCCCTGTGTTTTCCTGGATGTGAAGCCTCCTTTGAGTGTAGTCAGTTTCTACAGTTTGAAGCTCTTCACCAAATCTATGCAATTGGGTGTTTAGTCCTTGTTCCTCTGTATAGGAACTAATTTTCGGTTCCGAGGCTTTTTTCGGTACCGAAACCCTTTCGGTAGGCTTTTTAGGCTCCGAAGAAGATTTCTTTGATTTCGGCGTGGTATCTCGGTGCCGAACATCTTCGGTGCCGCTGTCTCTGCGCCGAATTGTCTTGGAGCCGGTGTCTCGGCTCCGAGGTTGCTGTGTGGCGGTATCACGACCGGAGTCGGATGACTTCGACACCAGCATGCCCTTTTTCGGTGCCTTGGCTCGGTCACCTAGTTTTTGGGTTAAGCCATGGCCTGTTGGCAGTGGCGTCCCCTGGGCTTTTGTGGACTTTTCGTGAGTCCTAATTTTCGACGTCTTACTCACGGTTGTTATGTCTTCGGCGTCGGATTCCCCCGAATCCGACTCTTGGACGGAGAACGCTTCCTCTTCGTCCTCGAACCGATGTTGTCCTGTCGGTGTGGACGCCATTTGCAATCTTCTGGCTCTTCGGTCTCTGAGCGTCTTCCTCGACCGAAACGCTCGACAGGCTTCACACGTATCCTCCTTGTGCTCCGGGGACAGGCACAAGTTACAGACCAGATGCTGATCCGTATACGGATATTTGTGATGGCATTTAGGACAGAAGCGGAACGGGGTCCGTTCCATCAGTCTTGAAGTTGCACGCGGTCGGGCCGACCAGGCCCCGACGGGGGGATCGAAATTACCCCGAAGGGCCACCGGAGCTCTTCAAGATTCGGTGTCGATTTGTTCTAACTAACCCGATACCGAACGAAACAATACAGACGATTTTTTCCGAGATTCTAACTAACTTTCCGACCCGAAACACGGAGCGAAAAGGAACACGTCCGAACCCGATGGCGGAAAAAAAACAATCTAAGATGGAGTCGACGCCCATGCGCAATGGAACCGAAAGGGGAGGAGTCCCTCGGTCTCGTGACTCGAAAAGACTTCTTCGAAGAAAAACAACTTGTAACACTCTGAGCCCAACACCAGACGGCGGACTGTGCACAGCATGTGTATCTGTGCACACTATTTCTTACTTTGAAATAGTATGTTCGATGGCATGTGTAGCTGCAGAGTCGAAGGGTTCCCCTTCGAGGTAAGATAGTGGCAAAATTAGATAATTCTAACGTTCTATTTTGTGGTAGTGTGGTCGAGCAGTAGGCTTATCAGAGGGTAGTGTTAAGCATTTGTTGTACACACACAGGCAATAAATGAGGAACACACACTCAAAGGCTTACTCCAGGCCAATAGGTTTTTATTTAGAAAAATATATTTTCTTAGTTTATTTTAAGAACCACAGGTTTAAGATTTGCAGTAAACACTTTAAATGCAAGGAACTTCACTTAGATACTTTAGGAACTTTTAATAAAAGCAATGTCATTTATTTCTAAAAACAGCAATAAGCTATTTTCAAAGTGGACACAGTGCAAAAATCAACAGTTCCTGGGGGAGGTAAGTAAAGGTTAGATTAGGAGGTAAGTAAAACACTTACAAGTCTCAGTCCTGGGTCATTGGCAGCCCACCGTTGGGGGTTCAAGGTAACCCAAAAGTTACCACACCAGCAGCTCAGGGCCGGTCAGGTGCAGAGGTCAAAGAGGTGCCCAAAACACACAGGCGCCTATGGAGAACAGGGGTGCTCTGGTTCCAGACTGCCAACAGGTAAGTACCTGCGTCCTCGGGGGGCAGACCAGGGGGTTTTGTAGAGCACTAAAGGGGGGGGGGGGAAGGTAGACAAGTGGGCACACAAAACACACCCTCAGCGGCACAGGGGCGGCTGGGTGCAGTGTGCAAAGGAGGCATCGGGTTTAGTATTGATTTCAGTGGAGGGACCCGGGGGTCACTCTTGCGGTCTAGGCAGGCACAGGGGGGCTTCTCGGGACAGTCACCACCTGGGCTAGGCAGAGGGTCGCCTGGGGGTCACTCCTGTGCTGAGGTTCGCTTCCTTCAGGTCCTGGGGGCTGCGGGTGCAGTACTGGTTCCAGGCGTCGGGTCTCTTGTTACAGGCAGTCGTGGTCAGGGGGAGCCTCCGGATTCTCTCTGCAGACGTCGTTGTAGGGTCTCAGGGGGGTCGTCTCTGGCTACTCATGGGCTCGCAGTCGCCAGGTAGTCCTCCCTGTGGTGTTTGTTCTCTGAATCTCGAGCCGGGGGCGTTGAGTGCAGTGTGAAGTCTCACGCTTCCTGCGGGAAATGTGCAGTCTTTGGAAGTTGCTTCTTTGTTGCAAAGAAGTAGCTGGTTTTGAGCAGGGCCACTGCTCACAGGAGTTTCTTGGTCCTTTAGTCCAGGGCAGTCCTCTGAGGCTTCAGAGGTCGCTGGTCTCTGTCGGATGCGTCGATTGTTGGTTTTCGAGTTGGAGACAGGCCGATAGGGCTGGGACCAAAGCAGTTGTCGTCTTCTTCCTTCTCTGCAGGCTTGTAGGTAAGCAGTCGTCCTGGTTTCTTCAGGTTGCAGGAATCTAGTTTCCTAGGTTCTGGGGTGCCACTAAATACTGAATTTAGGGGTGTGTTTAGGTCTGGGAGGGCAGAAGCCAATGGCTACTATCCTTGAGGGTGGCTACATCCTCTTTGTGCCTCCTCCCTGTGGGGAGGGGGGGCACATCTCTAATCCTATTGGGGGAATCCTCCAAACTCAAGATGGAGGATTTCTAAAGGCAGGGGTCATCTCAGCTCAGGACACCTTAGGGGCTGTCCTGACTGGTGGGTGACTCCTCCTTGTTTTTCTCATTATCTCCTCCAGCGTTGCTGCCAAAAGTGGGGGCAGTGACTGGAGGGGCAGGCATCTCCACTAGCTGAGATGCCCTAGGGCGCAGTAACAAAAGGAGTGGGCCTTTGAGGCTCACCGCCAGGTGTTACAGTTCCTGCAGGGGGAGGTAAGAAGCACCTCCACCCAGTGCAGGCTTTGTTCCTGGCCACAGAGTGACAAAGGCACTCTCCCAAGTGGCCAGCAACATGTATGGTGTGTGGCAGGCTGGCAGAAACTGGTCAGCCTACACTAGAAGTCTGGTTGGTATTCAGGGGGCATCTTTCTGGATGTATGTTACAATAAATTGCACACTGGCATCAGTGTGCATTTATTGTGCTGAGAAGTTTGATACCAAACTTCCTAGATTTCAGTGTAGCCATTATGGAACTGTGGAGTTTGTGTTTGACAAACTCCCAGAACATATACTCTTATGACTACCCTGCACTTACAATGTCTAAGGTTTTGCTTAGACACTGTAGGGGCATAGTGCTCTTGCACATATGACCTAACCTGTGGTATAGTGCACCCTGCCTTAGGGCTGTAAGGCCTGCTAGAAGGGTGACTTACCTATGCCACAGGCAGTGTGCAGTTGGCATGGCACTCTGAGGGGAGTGCCATCTCGACTTAGTCTTTTCTCCCCACCAGCACACGCAAGCTGTGAGGCAGTGTGTATGTGCTGAGTGAGGGGCCCCAGGGTGGCTTAAGACATGCTGCAACCTTTAGGGACCTTCCCTGACATCAGGGCCCTTGGTACCAGGGGTACCAGTTACAAGTGACTTATCTAGGTGCCAGGGCTGTGCCAATTGTGGAAGCAAAGGTACAATTTAGGGAAAGAACACTGGTACTGGGGCCTGGTTAGCAGGGTCCCAGCACACTTTCAATCATAACTTAGCATCAGCAAAGGCAAAAAGTTAGGCATTTCCTTACAGTGACTATTGGGTATTGCTAGCTGCACTGTTTTCTAAACTTTTCTATGTATATATTTAGTGTTTTACTTACCTCCTATTGGAGGGTTGCTCTTCTAGTAATTTGTGGTATTGTGTTCCAAAAATAAAGCCCCTTTATTTTTGTACAACTGAGTGTTCTCTTTCATGTGTTTAAGTGCTGTGTGACTACAGTGGTTTTGCATGAGCTTTGCATGTCTCCTAGATAAGCCTTGGCTGCTCATCCACATCTACCCCTAGAGAGCCTGGCTTCTAGACACTGTCTACACTTCGCTAACAGGGAATAACTGGACCTGGTATAAGGTGTAAGTACCTTGGGTATCCACCACACACCAGACCAGCTTCCTACAATGCCAAGGAGTAAAAGAGCCCAATCATTTTCAGACTAAATATTCCAACGTGTACTTCTTAGTCATGAGAGAACCTTATGACTAAGATCGCATTATCTTTTACTCTGTTATACACGTTAGGTATTATAAAATGTTGGGCCATTGTAATATTTAGAAAGGGATTACAAATAAAACACAAGTCTCATTACAGGTATTTAGTAATTACAAGGGGTATGGAAGCGGCATTAATATGCAGTAAACACTGCACTCTGGTGAACATGAAGGTAAAATCACAAAAACGTGCAGTATGGCAGCAATGTATACAAAAAAACTTTAAAATAACCACATTTAGTCCTATTTAATCACTCATCACTGCTTTCCAGAGGACTATACTAAAATGTGATACTAATCCTGCACTTCATTACTTTTCAGTTGATTATCGGCAAGTTACTGTCAACATGGCAACTGTTAATGCCAGTCACACAACCAAATCGGACTGCCACTATACAGAATCACTTCTGATGATCTTTATTGCTGTAATTCAAATGGGCATCCTACAAGGATGTAAATCACGGTGCAGCTTTCACTATAACTTGATCAAGCTGCGACTATCAAAGATGAGGATTATATTTCGAGATGCATGTCAAGGTTTTAGCCTACAGTACGTATTGCTGGTGGGTAATAGCATACTCTGAGATTCACAACTGGAATAGACTAGCATTATTTGCTGTCCTGAAGACCTCTAAAAATTAATTGTTTAGACCATGTCACCTGTAGCATTTTAACAAGAAGTGACTGGTGGGCATTCAACTACAAATTGTGAAGAAAAGGCTTGGAGTCTTTCAAAGTACAGTCTAGTCCTATTTGAAGAAGTTGAGCGTGAACAGGTGCCTTCAGGAGGCTACATAAGGAGGTTGCTTAAGCAACATTCCTTAGGCAGTGGTGCAATGCTGTTAGGTGAGCCTTCTATTTAATAAGCAGCAGTATTCAGGGTCGGTTACTATGTACAAAATTCTTGATTCCTCTTTATTCTGCGATAAATTGTTAATTTGTAAATGAAAATGTGCATGTTGTACTCACAGCTGCTTTAAATGAACTCTAGTAAAAATTGAAAAGTATATATACAGATTTTTGTGCTGTGTAAAGGTGTCACAATGTAAGTATATAGTGGAAAAGTATTACAATAATAAAGCCTTCAATTTATGCAAAGATAAAGGAAGATCCCTCTGATTACAGTATGTGAAGAGACAGCTCTTTGGATTAACTTGACTAGGTCCTCTCATAGAAAATCCACTTTAAGCTATAATGTGTGATCTAGAAGGCGTTCCACATGGAAACATCCTGCCTACATCACGAATATCTCCAAAGGTATCTGAATGGCCTGCAATTCCGACTAGGGTTGAGAACATTTTGAAAATGTCAAAAAAATCTAAGATGCAAAAGTCACACTTATTCCCCCATAAAATAATTAATCCATCTCATCCTATCTGGTCTACTATTTCACTTTAAAATAACATTAGCCCTAATTTGCTGTGTTACCGGGCCCTCCTGCCTCTGCAACCCGACATGTGAGTCACAGGTCTGTTCCCTTCAGTGCCACCCAGCCACTATGTCTAGGACTGTGTTCTATAAATACCCACAACAAAATAAATGCAAACACTTTCCACCAGTAGAACTATCACAATGACCAGCCAAGCAGACTAAAAGAATCATAGAGGGGATGCATTACGTCAATCATTCTTTACAGTACTGACCAAGCAAAAGCAGTATTACGAACACAAAGATAAAGAACAACACTCCTCCACAGTATATGACAAAATTAAGTGTATGCATGTCAGCAAAGTGGCTTTACAATAACTGGCAAGTACTCCACTAGGAGATCTAAATTTCTTTAAAATGACAGGCTAAGCCAAATGAACCCTGAACATTCAATCAGATGCAACCTTAACAAGGACTATTGAGAAGCAACGCTAAGCATTCCACCAGGAGGACTAACATTATAGACCGTGCCAAAACACTTCTCTGAACAACCCGACGTTTATATTACATCAACAAGTCCAAGTGTTCTCAGTGGATCTTTTATTCATAGAGTGATGAAGTTGTAGGTGTACACACCACATACGACGAAACACGTGGTGCATACGCTGTTGTACTGCTGTATCCAAGGACACAATTGTGGTAACTGCATCAATAGAATCAAGGCGATACTGTGATTTCCAATATCAACTCTATGGATAAAAGATTAACTGAGAACACAAGGACTGATTGGTGTAATATAAACGTTGGGTTGCTCTGAAGATTGTTTTGGTATTGTGTTCAGAAGCAATTTGCTTCTTATATGAGGGTTTAAGCTGGCCACCTCACCCTCCTGAGAGCACCATATTTTAATGTACATTTGATTTAAGAAGGGTACGTAAGGGTCTGCGCGACTTTATACCTGGCCACTTTTTCTGTTACGCTTATACACAGTGACTAACCACTCTGGACATTCGAAAGCAGATCTAAGCAGTCCACCACAGGGGAAGCAAAAATGCTTAATGTCTGACCAGGGAAAAGCAGGGGCAACCCTTCTTCACATTTATTGGTAAAACAAAAGTAGGTTTTAACATTCCAGCATGAGAGTGAACCTTACTCCTTCTGTCTGATCAAGCAATCACAGATCTAGGACAGCTCTAAAGTGCCTTACAAAGTGCAGAAATGTGCTATACAATTGTTGGCAATATGGAATTTGTACAACACCGGGTGCGCCAACCCCCTTCATAATTACTGTCCAAGCAAAAGGAGGTGTAAAATATCTCATTAGGAGGGATGCTTCATGGTAATGGTAAAAGTTAAGTCTCACGGTAATGGTAAAAGTTAAGTCCAGGTGCACCTTCAAAAATACTGATCACTCCATATGATTCGCCAAGTAAAACAAGCCTACTTATGCCATCAAAAGGTGAAAGGAGATTTATGATTACTAATAGAGCAGTCTTGGGACTTACTCACCCTACTAGCAAATTATTAAGAGATGCCCTCTTTTAGTACAACTGACACGCAAAAATTAACCTAATCATACACCAGGAAAAGCCATTTATGTCCTTAATGCGCAATAACATTACTCAGAGACTATTATGCCACCACCCAATAAAAATTAACATTTTTACTCATCATTAAAAATATTCAAGTTATAGTTTCTCTTTAATGTTAATGAAGAAGGAGCTCAGTGTCTGGTAGAGACGGTAACAAAATCTTACAGAGACACGTGGATGGTAAGCATGGCGACTATTTCCTGTGTCACAGGATACTGTTTGACCCCGCCCCTACCTAAAACTCATGCAGATACATCAACCCCACCTCCACTGCACTTAGAAACTGGAGGCAGCGACACTACCATAGAAATGGTACATCACATGTGGTAGTGCAAGCTTCTTTCAAAATTAGAACACATATATTGTATGCAACAGTCGTGAAACCTCCACACAAACTGAACATGTGTAGCAAATTCACCAGGAACGTATACATTAGTTTTAACAACATCACAGTTTCTGCTGCTTCTAAGTGTGGTAAGCAACTAGGAGTTAAGAGTACCCAGATTAATGGTACTAAATTCGTCAACCATAGAAGGCTAAATCGACCCTCTCCTAAGCCTGTAATCTGCAGTTCATATCAGATTCTAGCAAAAGTGCTCAGCTCACAGAAACACCTTACTGTCATAAACCCTCCCTCGGAGCACCTGCAGTAATAATAAACATAGAAGTAGATAAGCATACAACATACAAAGTACAAAGAGCACAGCCCAGACACTGCACGGGCAACAGCAATGAATATTCCAGTCAAGAAGTGAACAGGCGCCGTTTGGGCACAAGTTTTCATTACAGAAACAGGGGGTATCAGACGTGCAAGCATCTATACTACACCGTAAAAGAACATGACTGGACATGAGTAGCCCCCTCACTCTGCGTTAAACCACCTCACTCTACAATTACCCCATGCTGCTCTTACTTCTGACACTCGTCCAACACGAAGGCCCGCGGGTGGTCGTCTCCGGACATGGTAACCACGGTGTCCCTTTCGAAGGCTCCCTGGCGGCTCTGGTCCACAGTGTGCCGCGTGATAGTAGAGGTTGTGTAGCTGGTCCAGTAGAGCGTGTCCCAGCCCCTGTGGTACGCCAACCCTTCCACTGATCCCACATCTGTTTGCAAGGAAAGAAAATCATCTAGTCACCTGGCATTATCGAGACTAACAAATATTTTTATCATTTACAGACCCAGTGATAGATGGTTCGCCTCTCAATATATAATAACTCAAGATTATCCACTGAAAATACGAACACCCTGAAGTGGATTAAAGTTGCCATTATTGTGGACTTTAACTCCCAAAAAAATTAAAATAAAAGATGCAGCAAAGATCCCAAGTACATCAAGAGGGACTTTATGTGTTTGTAAAAAAACATATGTGCCAGTGTTACATATTGGATAGGGCTTGCGCTGTTGAATTGGTACTCCTACAAAATGGTGGCTCCACACGTACCACTGATAATACTGCATGAGATGCATCATACAATGACAAACTTGTCACTTCTCTGGCCAGGATTCTCAGAAAAAAGGGACATATCTAAACCTGTTTATCTACTTAACGGTCCTTTCTATGACATCAGCTCAAAAGCCCACAATCACCCAGCAGCATGGTCAGTGTTATAGGGAAGTGACTTATTCTTGTTGAAACGTGTAACTCAAAAGGATAGTTGCTTTGCCCCGTGCCCTAATTCTGCAAGTATGCCTATTCCTGTAAGCCAGAAGGACTCTGACTGTAGGATAAAGTGTACAAGTGTGTGCTAGGCAGTGCTTTAAATGGGCAGGCACTCTCCGTACTTAGTACCGGCACTTTTTTATTTTGCGAGGGAGAGTACTGGCATATCTCAAGAAAAACGTAATACTTTTAATTGGAGAGTACCGGCACTTCTCAGAAACAAGCAGGTACTCTGGCACAGAGTACCTGCACTTCTATTTTTCCATTTAAAGCACTGGTGCTAGGAGTAGCCTGCTGTCGCTGCACATCCTTAAGAGGTCGAACTACTCTTCCCACACCACTCCTATGACCTTGGAAAAGATTTCATATATATATATATATATATATATATATATATATATATATATATATATATATAAACACGTTTGGAGATATAAAATGAAAGTAAAGCTACAGCAAAATTAATCTTTACGTAAAAGGATAAGGACATTTCCTGGCGCTTGAAGGAACTAGAACAGAATCAGTGATAAACATACTTTTCTACCCACTGTCATTTTAGAGTAAGGAGGGGGACACAAAAACATGCAAAACTCTTCTGCACTTGCTGGAATTCGCTTCAGCAGGACTGAAATGAGCATTTGCAATGCAACAGGTCTCGCATTTGCTTAAGTTAGAGTTATTGGCATTGTAAATTCATAACTGGACTTTTCTTGCCACATAAATTGGTCAACCCTGCCTCCAAATGTCATCCTTTCCTTCCATATAATTCCAGTGGCCCTGCATATAACTAAAGCACTTCCATTTACCTTCTTCCTCGATCTGCAGCAAAAAAGGAAAATGTTGCCATTTAGCATCGTAATTTAAACCTGCCATGCTAATTCCAATAGAATACCACTTTCACCACCCCACCCCATCAGAGTTGCTGGCTGGCTAACACAATTCTCCAAAAAAAGACACAAGACAGCCACAGGGAACAAATAGACTAGAAGGATCAACCAAACATATCAAGAGTGTTCAAACTGTCAGAGTAATAAGGATGTTAAGTTGGCCTGAATCATGGTCATAATTGTAATAAGGAGAGATTATTAAAACATATACAATTATCATATAAACCTTTATCAGAAATAAACTTTTGGCATTGTACTGTAATGCTCAAAACGGCCCCTAGAGGGCACCATAACAAAAATATCATTTGTAGGAAACATGGTTATGTAACCATATTGTTAGCCCTAGAGGGCACAACCCCATGAAAAAACACAGGAGAAAGTAATGCAGTGTAACCATATACTTAGCCCCTTAAAGGGCGTTTTCATGGCTAGCCGGCCTACTGCAATATTACAAACAAGGCCTTTAAAACTAAACTTCTCCCACCTGTAAAACAAAAGTTCTAGCCATGAGAAAACTTAAGACACTGTATGGTGGGCAGGGTTATGATTTTGGGGGCCCCACTATCCTGTTGTGGGGATCCAGGGATAACCTAGACCGAAAGTTGTGTTGTGTTGTGCGGAACGTTTTGGTGGTGGTTCCACTGTCCTACGACCACCACAAGCTGAGTTATGAGCAAAAATGTTTTGCAAATGTCAAGCCCTCCAAAGTGTTGTGGGGCGATTTTCCAGTGTGCAATGAATAGTGCTTTATCAGCTCTCCCGCTGTGCCTGGAGAGCTGTTTTCGCTTTGAGGATATCTGTTTTACGTAAAGCATTTACCAATTTCAAGTGTTTTAAGGATAGAGGCAAAAGAAATGACTGATTAGGTACCTGTAAACAATGTGACCCGCGCTCTAAGACCATCGCTCAAATTCAAGCTATTTTGCCTGTTCACGTTGTGAGCACCATGGCCGCCATACAGCATGAAAGGGAGAGACAAACGAAAAAAAAATTGTTCACCCACGCTGAAGTATATCAGCAATCATGCAATAATCCATGTAACAGGGGCAGTCTGAAAGCTGTGACAAAAACAGCCTCAAGGTGGGACAAGCGTAAAGCATTTAACAATGACATCAAGCAATTTTTGAAACGCAAGCCCAGGAGTAAATTAAAGTGATGGGCATGAGATGGGCTTGGCTAAAAGTCCACAATACCTACAACAGGTGCTTGCAGCACTGAAGAAACCAAGAGGGTATGGAAGTTTTCTCCTGAAAACCCCTCCTTTGCTACCACAATCTGAGCTACCTTAAGGCAACACAACCACCGAAGACACTATGCCTGCTTTTGTTTGAGCCACCGGCCTCACAAAGAAACTACCCTCCTGGTCCTCTAAAGTGTAACAATGAAAAGTACTGTTAGTGATTGAGCACACTGGCGATCCGCCTTGAAAAATGAGGCATGCCAATACCCATTCCAAGATACAGCATGAGAAAGGAGAAGCAGACGCCACAAGCAGGGCCGCCAGCCAGCAAAGTGCACAATGAGCAACTGTAGGCTAAGGAAGAAGCAAAGAAATGAGATTAAGAGGAGTAAAGAGGGGGTACACACGGGAGACAATAGACACACACAATAAGTCTTTCTGAGCTCCCTGCCCTATCTGTAAACCTAAACCAATAGGAGGCCTTGCAGAAGTGCTACATGAAGAGGTGGACTCAACAAAAGAGTGTCTACATGCCATGACAGCGCACAGGGGCAAAATCCTGTGAATAAGCATTCTGTGACTTTCCTGCCTCCCTAAGATGTTGTACCATCTTTAGGGAGAAAAAATAAGTTATGACAGGCCTGTAGAGATTGTCAATACGGAATTCCCCGAGTTCCTGAGAACATGAGAATTCCTGGTTACACCAGTGGCATAACAAAGGCCCCAGCGGTGTGGGAGGCGAGCTCCAGCGGCCCCCTAAGCACAGTACCCTGGCCGGAGAGCCCATGATTGCGTCCGGAGGGGGGGTCTCCTCGGTGTACTTTGCAGCACTCCCGCCCCTCAAGTTTCCTTATGCCACTGGGGTCCATCCAAATGTTTCCTCACTCCATCTTCCACTATCGCTGCAACTGCTCCTTGTATTAGGAGTCACACGCAGCACCATCAGTGCATCTCAACAGAGGGAACTACAGTATCTTCTGCTTATCTAGTCCCGGGACCTTCAAAACGCCCTAACAGGGCAGAACTCGGACACAAATGTATCTGACAATTCACCTCAATCCTGACTTGGAACAGTCATTAACGTTCCAGTACTGTAACCTGCGCTCATCTCTACCAAAGGTCCTTAATGCTAACTTGCAAGACATACTGCAATTGCCACACAAAGCGCTGCCAACTGACTTAAGTTCCATCTTCAGGAGCCAGTGCTATCCCAGAATTAGCCCAACATGAATCCCAGCCCAAACAACGTTCTTGAAAATGTCAATCAGTCCTGCAAATAACCCTCTCCAGATTAGACATCAAGCCGCCGAGCGGATATGGCTGAACAAACAGCGCTGAGCGCTGAGATAAAGTCACCAACTTTACGAGGCACCATATTACCAACGACAGGGAAATAGTGGGTCCATAAAAGAAGCAAACACTGAGCGATGAAGGTCAGCTTGCCTGTAAATCACTAAAGCAAGCACTGTTAAAGCCGAACCTACCAGAAACTCCGGCCCTGGGGGTAAAAGCGGCGGTGGACTCCACGAGCACAGTGGAGGGACAAGCATGGACCACCAGAGGCCAATGAAAATTAAGTCCTGCAAGGAAGAGCCCCCCGAAAAACAATGAGTGGGTGTAATCAGAATAACCGACGGCTGAATGTTGCCACAGCGGCAATCCCTCAGGCTACTACGCCCGAACTCCGTCACCATTCCTACATAAGGTAAAGGGCACTGTGGACATTTTTGTGACGGCAAAATAAAATGTTTTCAGCAGGGGAGGGCGCGAGCGCTCCTGTTACCGCACAGCCGGACCCCGAATGCTCGCCACATCTCTGAGAAACAGTTGGTGGAATGGCTACCTGGACGGGATGTCTAATCGTCGCCACTTGCTCAAAGCAACATCCCGCAAGAGCTTGATATAAAGTGGCACACGAATACTGCAAAGTTGGCGGCTGGCCAGTCGACCGAACACGTTCCAGAACAGCGAGAGCCAGAGGGCCCGGAGAGCACCCCACTAATCTTTAGAAGCGATTTGGGGGCCACTAACCAAAAACCAAGAGAAGCCGAGAACGAGTCCCGGCACTACCACACGTTAACATAAAGAAGGTGCATCTGAGCCATGGATAGAGTGAGACCGGTAAGAGTCGGACACATCTCTAAATGAACACTAAGTCGTCTGTCATTTCCCCCAATAACAACTGACAGCGACGCCCACTGCACAACAGGCGCTTTACCAGCTAATGGATCGCCTATCTGGCACGCATATTTACTCTTGAGCTGAGGCCGGGTTTATCAGTGTGCACGCAGGGTGGGAGTCGTAAGGGAGACTGGTGGTGCCTGGTGGTGCCTGGTTAACCAATACAGTAAACAGACCAACCACCTCGATTCGCGGAGCTCCAGGCAGGGCTGCTGTGCTGCACCCGGGCAACCCTAGAAGAGGCGGATGCCATCCAGGCCCGGGATCGGAAGCAGCAACCCGCAGCTTTAGAGCAGGCCGAGGGCTCACGTTTAACTCTTGCGGTGAGTACCACCTGGTATTCAAGGCAGAAATTATACAACAACATTTGAGCTCCGTTTATAATGCAGATGAGCACCGAGGGTTCAGGGCTTGAAAGCCAGGTGTCAAAAAGTGTCTTTCTTCATCAACGGTTTAGGACTAAAAGAAAGACGCCTATTTGTAAGAGTCAGTACAGCATAATGGGGTGACCCAATGAACCGCAGGGCCTGGGTATAATCTAGTACAAGCACCAAAATGGCCCATACTGAAGGAACAAAGGATATATATTACTTGCATATTACTTACACATAAGGAAACACATTCTCAGAGAGCAAACAAATTACTCATAACGTATCTGATGGCAACACCATAAAAAAAGAAGAAAAACAGAACCACACATATATGCAAAACTATTTTATTTATTAACATTCTGTACTTTATACAGTAATTCCAGCATACAATGGTTGCTCGGTAAGGTGAAATATTTGATTCCTTATGTGTAAGTAATATATATTCTTTGCTCCATCCGTGAGTACCATTCAGTTATTTATGAGAGTCGCCATATTTAGAAACAGCACAAACTCGAGACTGGGACCAGACACTGGGAGGTCACACTAACACGTGCACTTTCACAGAGTCCTATTGATTTAGGTAGGATTACCTTGGACTGATGTGCCCTCCATACATATGAACTGTTTTTAACACGCCATTTCTCTACCCATAGACTCCTATTCAATGACCTCCCGTTGCCTATTTTAAAACGGAGTTTCATTTCTTCACTCCACTAGTGTGGGTTTTCATGTTATAGGCGAGACCATCCTCTGCTCCTGTATCCCTGCCACACACTCTTCCCTTCCCAGTGGTGACACTCGGTGCTCGACTCCATGCCCCGGCCTAATCATGTTCAACTCAAAACTTCCCATCCTAGGCTCTTACTTGTTTCACATGCTGGTTTCACAACAGTGCAGCTGGCTAACTTCTCTCCTACAGAGCTCAAGACAGGTGTCCAGTACATAGCGCTGCTACCCCCAGCCCTTTGGTTGAATACTCCTGGTGTTTGATCACAATCTCATACATGCAACATAATAAAAATGCCAGGACAATGTTTGTGGGTATAATATGTCGCAAGTTTATTGATTACACAGTTAGGGTTATCTTACGGGCGATCCAGGTGTCGGAGATGAGTTTATGAATATGGCCGACACCCATCCTGAGAAAGCTAGAGCTGTCCCTTGTGGTGCTCTCTGCACCTGCGTACTCCGCATCTTACAGCTCGTTCCTTTCTCGTGGTTTACCACTTTGATGTTTTAGTCATGCTCCTGACAAGTCAGAGCGAGACCCCGGCCAGTCTCCACAGTTGCTCAGGATTCCAACTGCCCCCCTTTGCGGGGTTGAGGAGCGCCGTCACATCATCCCGGGCCCCGCCGTAAAGGCTCCCAGTGGCCCGAGGAATAGCCTTTGCTCCAGGAATCACCATCTGGAGGCCTTTTAGTCACCCTTAAAGCTTTAGGATCGCCCTGTAACTCCGCCACGCCTCGGGGATCGCATCTCGTGATACCCGAGGCCCCCCACCTGTGCTCATTCCTTCCCAGCTAATTGCAGCCGGCTGTCTCGAGAGCGTCTCTAATGCTCATTAAGAACATATCCGTGCCCGTGTCAGACAGGTGTACCCCGTCTGCCGCTAAGTTACTGCTCAAGCGTCTACACAGCAGGGTATGTCTAATGAACCCATAACCGTGCTGCTTCGCTAATTTCTCTAGTGGCTTGTTGATTCTCCGCCTTGACATTTCAAGTGCGACAGGAGACCTGGCCCCCTGCCACACCCCCCTTGGGAGAATCTCCGACCATATTACTTCCCCGCCCTCCATCAGGGTGGCCATTCTGGCCAGGCCATGCGTCATGGCCTGCAACAGCGGGCCCCTCCCCCAAGTCGTTAGGTCATTTCCGCCCAGGTGAATTACAAGAATGTCCGGTTTTGTCCCTTTCTCCCCCACCAGCTGGCGAACTCTAGGTTCTAGCATGGACCATCTCATTCCCGGGGTTCCCCTCCAAGTGAATTTGGTGTTGCTGAAACTGCGCGTCCAGCCACTCTCCCTGGCCCGGTGTTCTGCTCTGTCCACCAGAGAGTGACCCATCACCCATACTGTCTTAGCCCCTAGATAGACAAGAAAGTAAGCATTACCACACACTTTATTGACATCGTAGATCGCATACGTTCCGCTCACAGCGTTCACAGCCAAAGAGGGCCCAGTCCAGTCGCCCTTTAAGAGGCCTTGTGGCCTCACTCCGCCTCCATCACACCTTTGGGGGCCATAAACGCGAGGTGGCCCACCCTCCCAGTACGGAGGCCCCTCGGGCTCATCTCTACCAGGCGGGGGAGCGACGCTAGGATGCTGTCCGCCTTAAAGACGCCCTACGTGCGTCGCGGCCATCCACACTTCCTGTCTCGGTTTCTGGGCTGGGCTCCTTTGTGAAAGAGGGGGCAGTGTTCGGTGCTACTGCACTATCTGCACCTCTGTCCCAACACAAACTTATTTCTCCTGGGTTTCGTCTGCAGCTGGGCCTTAGTTCTCCACTACTTTGTGGGCCACTCCCTCCCTCGGTTTCTTCTGTGCTTTTTAAAAGACAGGAGAAAGCACAAAAAGACACAGCTTTTAGATTTCCTACTTTCAGTTGGGTTTATTCTCCATCTCACCAAGATTGACTGGATGAGCTTATCTTGAGCAGCTAAATGTTGGCTGATATTTTCCTGAATGGCTTATTTACTCCAAGAGACTGAAGTCTACGAAATGGCATGTTATATTTCAAAATAAGAGAGAGAGCAGGGCCAAACCTGGGATGGTTACTGGAGTCAGACCTAGATAATTCCCAGGCAAGGTCAATCCTGACACTGACCAGTTTTGAGGCTAGGGCCAGGTATTCGAAGTACACAAGGTTTTGGGTTTAGCACATCAATCCCTCAACACTGGGTCGAAGGAAGAAAGAGGGCAGCCCACTGCAATTACATTTATCTAAACTGCAGCAAATCTAGAGACTGAAGGCAAGATCCTGATAGTTCCCCTTGGGGATTGCGCCTGGGTCTGTAGTGAGGTTAAGCACCTGTGCGCCAAAACCACAGGTCACTTTGCAGCGCAGTTGTAGTTGGGAAAGTGGGGGCTCAGACAAGGCTTCAGTCCAGTCATCCCTCTGAGAAATAAAAATACAAAGGAAACATACACTCTTGACATTGGGTGCGTTTCTATATCCAGCAGCACGACTGAACCTACAAGCGAAAACAGATTTGCCTGGCACTGCAAAAATCAATGAGAAACTTGAGAGACACTGTCTATGCTCACTCTTTATTTAACAAATTTCTATTAATCCAATTCTCTTTCCTATCCCATCAGACATGGTGCATATAATGGACCATAGCAGCGAGCAAGAAGCACCAACTTCCCATCTATTATCTCCCGTGGATAAAAGCCTGCAGCTCCTAATTGGCTGTAACAAACCAATTTCTAGTTGACTGATCGAAAGACTAGAGTGCTCACCAATGAATGGATTTGCTTCCAATGACTCAGGCTGCTTTGGGGACATCGATTGCTATGGGGCACAGCAGATTGCTGTAACGGTCTCTGATGGGCTAATCTTCATCACTGGAGTTGTAAGCCAATCGATAGTAGTGCAGATCCTACTTCAGCGCCAGCAGTACCAGCGTCGTCACAGCACCACCATTCTACTGCTCAACCTCAGTGCAGCTGATGCACTACAGCTTGTTTGTTTGCCCTTCAACGTTGCTGCCATCAACATGCGGGTCTGGGTCTTTGGTGACTTCCTCTGCAGACTGGTGAGCTTTGCAGGTATCGCCTGCTCCTGCACCAGTGTCTTTACATTGGCTGCTCTGGCCATCAACCGCTACATTAACATCCTCCACCCATCCAAGGCCTTTCGCTTCCACAGGAACTGGTATCTGGCAATGGTCCTGACCTGCATCTGGCTACCATCCCTTGGCCTGGCCACCCCGGAGTTTGTCTACAGAAAGGTGGAGCAAAATATGCCATACTGCTTTGCCTTCCTGACAGAAGACTCTGAAACAGCGTACTGTACTGCTCTCTTCTTATGTGCTTTTGTAGTGCCTCTTGCCACTATCACCGCCATGTATACCAAGATCTTAAGCTACCTCAGAGCTCGAAGGCACGACCTACAAACCAGCAGCTTGGACAGGTATAATACTCAGATCACCACAGTGTCCGTTCTGCTAGTGGTGGCCTTCACCGTCTGCTGGCTGCCTTCCTATGTACTGATGTTTCTTCTCATTCAGCGTCAGACTGGTCTGCACGGAGCTTTCTCAGCGATAGCCTGGGTTCTGTCCTCTTCATCCACCATCATAAACCCCATCATCTACCTGCTTACCTCACAGCAATTCAGGAAGGATCTGTGGGCGCTCTTAGCAAGAAGATGCTGGGGTAAATGGCACAACAAGGTGGGCCCAGGAAACCTGGACATTCAGCTGCCTGCGACGCAGCAAAGCCATGTTCTCAGCATTGAGGTATGAGAGGGCTCGCTATAGCCACCTAGAAGCTCAAAGGGGAGGATTCAATCACCAACTAAACTATAATTTTTTACGTTTAGAGTTTTTTTTTCTAACACCGACCTGCAGATAGCATACCTATACGAGATAGTGTGGCATGCACTATGTGTTCTAGGTTTCAGTCACTGTCTCTCCTCCTAATCACACTCTCAAGAAGAACTTAGTCCAACAGTGTGGTTTAGGATTTTTTCAGTCAAGAGATATGATCAGACAAACTGTTAGTTTTGTTGTTTTTCCACCATGGAAAACATGAACCAAAAAGCAGAGTTCTTACCCACCTCACAAAAATCAATACATTCTGTTGTGCACAGACGCAAACTCCTCATGGTGAGAAAGCAGACGGGTTTTTCTTTATTATCAGAAATATGGATTGTTTTCCTTACTCCCTTGTAAAGCACTCTTAGATTTAATGCAGGTCAATAGGCACAGATTATTGCCCTTTTCCTGTCCCTAAATCTCCCTCATGGATCTTCCTAAATCTTGTCAAGTGTTGTTGCATAGAAATAAGCAGATAGAAATGGTGCAGGTTACCACAGGTCACTAATACACAATGTAGGATGTTGGCTCTGTATGCACTATTTCAAAGTAAGGAATAGTACGCACAGAGTCCAAGGGTTCCCCTTAGAGGTAAGATAGTGGCAAAAAGAGATAATACTAATGCTCTATTTTGTGGTAGTGTGGTTGAGCAGTAGGCTTATCAAAGGAGTAGTGTTAAGCATTTGTTGTACATACACACAGGCAATAAATGAGGAACACACACTCAGAGACAAATCCAGCCAATAGGTTTTGTTATAGAAAAATATATTTTCTTAGTTTATTTTAGGAACCACAGGTTCAAATTCTACATGTAATATCTCATTTGAAAGGAATTGCAGGTAAGTACTTTAGGAACTTTGAATAATTACAGTAGCATATATACTTTTCACATAAAACACAAATAGCTGTTTTAAAAGTGGACACAGTGCAATTTTCACAGTTCCTGGGGGAGGTAAAGTATTGTTAGTTTTTGCAGGTAAGTAACCGACCTACAGGGTTCAGTTTTGGGTCCAAGGTAGCCCACTGTTGGGGGTTCAGAGCAACCCCAAAGTTACCACACCAGCACCTCAGGGCCGGTCAGGTGCAGAGGTCAAAGAGGTGCCCAAAACACATAGGCTTCAATGGAGAGAAGGGGGTGCCCCGGTTCCGGTCTGCCAGCAGGTAAGTACCCGCGTCTTCGGAGGGCAGACCAGGGGGGTTTTGTAGGGCACCGGGGGGGGGGGGGGGGGGGACACAGGTCCGCACAAAAAGTACACCCTCAGCAGCGCGGGGGCGGCCGGGTGCAGTGTGCAAACAAGCGTCGGGTTCTCTGTAGGTTTCAATGGGAGACCAAGGGGTCTCTTCAGTGGTGCAGGCAGGCAAGGGGGGGCTCCTCGGGGTAGCCACCACCTGGGCAAGGGAGAGGGCCTCCTGGGGGTCACTCCTGCACTGAAGTTCCGTTCCTTCAGGTGCTGGGGACTGCGGGTGCAGGGTCTTTTCCAGCCGTCGGAATTTTAGAGTCAGGCAGTCGCGGTCAGGGGGAGCCTCGGGATTCCCTCTGCAGGCGTCGCTGTGGGGGCTCAGGGGGGACAACTTCGGTTACTCACGGTCTTGGAGTCGCCGGAGAGTCCTCCCTGAGGTGTTAGTTCTCCACCAGTCGAGTCGGGGTCGCCGGGTGCAGTGTTGCAAGTCTCACGCTTCTTGCGGGGATTTGCAGGGGTCTTTAAATCTGCTCCTCTGTAACAAAGTTGCAGTCTTTTTGGAGCAGGGCCGCTGTCCTCGGGAGTTTCTTGTCTTTCTTGAAGGAGGGCAGTCCTCTGAGGATTCAGAGGTCGCTGGTCCTGGGGAAAGCGTCGCTGGAGCAGGTTTCTTTAGAAGGCAGGAGACAGGCCGGTAGGTCTGGGGCCAAAGCAGTTGGTGTCTTCTTTTCTTCTTCTGCAGGGGTCTTTCAGCTCAGCAGTCCTCTTCTTCTTGTAGTTGCAGGAATCTAAATTCTTAGGTTCAGGGAAGCCCTTAAATACTAAATTTAAGGGCGTGTTTAGGTCTGGGGGGTTAGTAGCCAATGGCTACTAGCCCTGAGGGTGGGTACACCCTCTTTGTGCCTCCTCCCAAGGGGAGGGGGTCACAATCCTATCCCTATTGGGGGAATCCTCCATCTGCAAGATGGAGGATTTCTAAAAGTTAGAGTCACTTCAGCTCAGGACACCTTAGGGGCTGTCCTGACTGGCCAGTGACTCCTCCTTGTTTTTCTCATTATCTCTCCTGGACTTGCCGCCAAAAGTGGGGGCTGGGTCCAGGGGACGGCCATCTCCACTAGCTGGAGTGCCCTGGGGCATTGTAACACGAAGCTTGAGCCTTTGAAGCTCACTGCTAGGTGTTACAGTTCCTGCAGGGGGGGGGGAGGTGTGAAGCACCTCCACCCAGAGCAGGCTTTGTTTCTGTCCTCAGAGAGCACAAAGGCTCTCACCGCATGGGGTCAGAAACTCGTCTCTCAGCAGCAGGCTGGCACAGACCAGTCAGTCCTGCACTGAACAATTGGGTAAAATACAGGGGGCATCTCTAAGATGCTCTCTGTGTGCATTTTTTAATAAATCCAACACTGGCATCAGTGTGGGTTTATTATTCTGAGAAGTTTGATACCAAACTTCCCAGTTTTCAGTGTAGCCATTATGGAGCTGTGGAGTTCGTTTTTGACAGACTCCCAGCCCATATACTCTTATGGCTACCCTGCACTTACAATGTCCAAGGTTTTGCTATGCCCTCACCTGTGGTATAGTGGACCCTGCCTTAGGGCTGTAAGGCCTGCTAGAGGGGTGACTTACCTATGCCACAGGCAGTGTAAGGTTGGCATGGCACCCTGAGGGGAGTGCCATGTCGACTTAGTCATTTTCTCCCCACCAGCACACACAAGCTGGCAAGCAGTGTAGTGTGTCTGTGCTGAGTGAGGGGTCCCTAGGGTGGCATAAGACATGCTGCAGCCCTTAGAGACCTTCCCTGGCATCAGGGCCCTTGGTACCAGGGGTACCAGTTACAAGGGACTTACCTAGGTGCCAGGGTTGTGCCAATTGTGGAAACAATGGTACATTTTAGGTGAAAGAACACTGGTGCTGGAGCCTGGTTAGCAGGGTCCCAGCACACTTCTCCGTCAAGTCAGCATCAGTATCAGGCAAAAAGTGGGGGGTAACTGCAACAGGGAGCCATTTCTTTACACACAATAATCTGGCCATTCTATATTGATTTAGTAAACGTTCTCTTATCAATCAACCGGCCTACTCTGCGCAGCAGATTCTGCCATCTTTTCAGTTTTTATCTTCAATGTAAATGAGTCACCAGTACACAAGACACTGCACTCGGGAACTGCTCCTTATGCCTGGGTAGACTAGTAGGAAGGGAGTGAGGGGGGATTACTGAGGTCAAGGGTGAAAACTGTCCGTTTGGAAATACCACGCATGCGCAAGAAAAGCACGTCCGCATCCTGGCGCGTCACCCGCGACAACAGCCTCAGTCAGATGGGCTATCTAAAACACTGCGCAGGTTCACATGCGCAGGTTAATTAAATCATAGACAGCCCGGCACGGTGCTCCAGCAGTTCAAACAACGGTAATCCACGACAGGTTTGCCAAGGCCGCAAAGAACTGTTTTCGCAAATTAAATGCAAACATTGAAGTAATGCGGACCAGGGAGGCTTGTGCCGCAATAAAGAGCTTCAGAGATTGGACAGCCTGTCTGTCTGAGAGCTTGGTGCTTAGAGGGCATGATGCATCAGACTGACCCTGAATTACGATGCGGGGTGGGCACCAACAACCTCGAATTTTACCCCGGCCTAGAACACGTGAAAAGCTTTAGCTGAGGTGAGACAAAACAGCAAGGGGGAGCCCTGTGGCGATATCCTCGCAGGCGTGTCATTAGAATGCTCGGCCTGCGACTGTCAAAGCAAAACAAATCTTTACCGTCTAACAAGAGCCTGGAAGCTTACTTTGTCCGCCAGGAGCTACATACTTACAGCGGACACGCTCTGCAGCTACCACATAAATTGTTATTAGGGGTTTGCCTGTAGTCTGATTGACAAGTCTGCTGCCCTGGAAGAGAAGCACCGCTGCTGGGGACTGAATCAGCAACTCCAGTCCCTCTCTGGGTTACATTTCTAACACAGGTAGCTGTCAAAGGTGCGCACAAATCGCAGACAAATTATAGGACCAGGCATACATAGTGGGAATCCGCGGCACTTTCATTTCGGTCGAGTAACGTCATTTCACATAGTTACTGTCGGTTTATGATAGATAGCACATGCAGAATTCGGTATTTTTTCACATGGGATAAGCCACCCTGGGAGCCTTAAAGGGCTACGGTGAGTTAAGAGGCAGGGCAGAAGTTAAGTAGTGACTAGAAGAGGGGGACAGAGAGCAGCGCAAATTGAAGAATGACAGGTACTCACTACAGGGGAGTACTTGCCCATTTAAAGCACCAACCGAGAGGATAAGCCAGACGGAATAAGAATGGACAAGTTTATGGCAAACAAAACTGATTTCACAATTTCAAATTGAAAAAACTTCGGATTCATTTTTGTTAATTGTTCATCTGAAAAAACATATTCAGCATTGCAGACTTTATGTTCAAGTCTAGTCCCAAAAGCAAACAGTAAGTTTCCATTATAGTCAGACAGCATTGCCCGAGTGCGACTACAAAGTTTTCGTCTCACTCCTCTCATCTTCACCTAAGCCCCCGCTCACGGCTGCTTCTAAACTCTTGTCGTCACATGTAACTTCTATTCCCACACGGACCCTCTCCCGAAGTCTCACACTCCAAAATCGCAGAAAAGGTAACTGGACTATATTAATAACTTTCAACAATGTGTTTTTCTTTGTGTTATGGCGCCATTCCACACTGGAAAGTTTAACACATTTCACCAGGTAATTTTCACCAACCCAACTTCAGTATGCTAAGAGTATTAGAATGAATAACTTTTACCCCGAAGTGACCAACATCATCAGAAATATCCGTGAGAGTAATATTTAAATTGGCTGGGGGGATATTACTATAACATAATCCAAGTTTTTGTCAAGTGTTTATAGACCACTGGTGCCTTCACTGTTCAAGCTGAGTGGCAAGCAAAGCCTCAACATGTTCTTTCTAATGGCATAATATACTGAAACAACCATGCATCATCTTTGCCATAATCTGAGAAGACCCAAATAATTCAGGTACACAGGTAGGAATCTGTAATTTTGGGAGGTTGGTTGTGGTTGGCATTTAACGATATTCTCTGAACCGTCAACAGCCAAATCGGCACCAATTGACTGGTGGGACTCCGAGATCTGCCAGTCATTTGCTCTCACGGGCGCTCGTGAACCACATTTGTTTGATGTACTGGTGTCTGCATGAAGGTAATTTTGAAGTAGCATGTTTGATGTATGCTTGTGGTGTATGTGTGATCTCTAGCTGAGCGGTGTATAAGGATGCAGCATGAGGTCTTCAACTGTAGGTTGTGTTATATGGTGGGCTTGCAGGCCATGATGTTGAAGGGGGCATGTATCAGATAATCATCCTCTATTTTTCTTCTCTTTATAAAGTAAATAGTTTTACTCTTCAATATCCCACGAAATCACCCTGCTCCTGACCCCAGACATTTTGTTTTAGGTCGAGTTCGTCATATTTCAGTACTTTTGCCTTTTTTATTCTCTTTTTTGCAGAGGGTGGTGTCTATGTGTCATCTTTTAACACCTCCCAATCTAATCTCTCCAATGCCTAGTGACATGAGTTTTGCGTTTACACGTTTAAAAAAAAAATAAAAAATCTTTTGACCCAACCTCTATGTATCATTCAAGCCACAAATGCAACTTTAGAGTTCCTCTTGCGAATCTGTGCCTATTATGGTTATCACATAATTGTATGTACTCTGTATGGATTTTGTGTAAATGACTGTTGGGACTTACCTCTTGCAAGAAGTAAGTGTAATGTAACTTGCATGTGACAGGCATGGGGATTAAAGCTATACTATCATAATTGTTGGACATCATGAGGATGCAATAATCCTCTCCCTCCATGTAAATGATATAGTCCCAACACTCAAAATAAAAATAAAGCAAACTACGTAAACCTCCTAGTGCTGAGATGTACTGTACTGTTATTGCATTTATATGATGCTTACTACCCCTGACTTTGAAGTGCTTTACTGTGAGTAGCATGCTACTATGGAAACCACAGTTGGAGGTCAACCAGTGGTTATTGCTGTGGTGGTGGGAGGGGAGGGCGAATTTGAGTAATGCAGATGGTTGGCGGGGTGAATAAACATGATAGAGGAGATTAGGTATTGTTAGGGTGCGAGGATATGGTTTTAAACAAGAAGACGTTTTAATCTATGAAATGAGGTGCGGGCAATCGGCAGAAATGCAATTTGGCAGATAGCCATGTGGCTTAGAGTGGACTATATGCAAAGAGAGGAGGCATGCAGAAGGTAAGGAGAGGGCCATTCGATTAAAAGGAGACTGAAACAATTGATACGTTTACATCAAGTTCTAATTTTTCATGCAGTGTTTTAGGAAAATAGTAGAAGATGTCTTTATAATAACTTAATGTGAGGATGGAAAATTGTAGAAAGAAACAACATTATTTGCATGTGAGCTAGTGCTTTACGAGACACTTTTGATAGGCACTAGACTCAGGCGATCTGTCTACCACTAGGATTGAATAGATCCTCTCATTGGCCTTTGTCAAGTTGGACTGAGCTATTGTCAAGTGGACGAAGCAGAGCCAGACTTCTTGTTGCCCATCTTGTCTTTCTGAATATAGCATTACAGGGTATCCAGTATGGTCAGGTTGGGCATAAACAGTTCTTAATCGCTCCTCTGAATTACAGATGGTTTTCAATGGCTCCTATTTTTGCTGGGAGGGAGCTCCATAGTTTGGCAAACTGCAAAGAGAGAGTAGTGCCATCTACTGATTGTTCCTATGAGGGGGATGGTTGCAGAGCTAGCATGGAAACTACATTTCTAGGCTGGGAAAATGTGTAAAGTTCAACTGAAGGAATTCACTAACTTTACCACTTACCAGTCTGTGGGTGATAAATAGCATATCATAGTGGGTTAAAGTGCTTAATAGTCTGTCCCTGCAGCCTGACTAATATATGACATGGAGTGCTGAAATGAATTTGAACAATGAGGCACAAAGCACTTAGTCACCACACCCCTTCCACCTGCTCCCAAAAATCCACAAAACAAAGAAAGACAGATCCTTAAGAGCAGCAAAGTGCTGTATAATACTCTTGCATCACTGGGTAGTAATGAATGATAAAAAAAAGACAACCAAACGGCCACAAGTGGCCTAACAACTTCTAGCATAATTTTGAGATAAGGACTCAGCAGATGCATCTGATGGTACTGCTCATAAGTAGACCGAACACCAGAGGTATGCAATCTCCATAGGGTGATGAAAAAAGATAGTTTTAGAAAATCATAACAAATTCAATAAAGGAGTAGCCTATGTTGCAAACAACACCAGCATCATTAGTGTGTTGCTATGGCCAAAGAGACCAGGATGACGCCAGCTGGAAATGAATACATAGGATGTGAAAAGAAAGCCATGCACGCACAATTTCTTTTAATAATTCCTAAGGATAGGCTGATTTTAAGCAAATACTCATTTTTGTATGGTTAACACAACCTCCCGCCTAAGGGCACTTTCTGGACATAAGAGACGTACCCCTGGCACCCTGAACTCACATCTCATTTGACTGGAGAAGAGGACCGAAAAAGGACTACCCTGCTGACCCTGAAACCAGCAGAGAAGAAGGTGTACCGAAGTTGGACTGCACCTGCTGCTCCTTGGGCTGGAAAAGGACTGTGCCTGCTGTGTCCTGGTCGTGGAGAAGTCATCCCCCGAACCCAGCTAGAAGCAGAGACTCCAAGAATCAGTTGGTCAACTTCCCTGTTCGCAACACAAGGCCACAAAAGCTGAAGAAGCCAGCCTAGGTGAGCTGGTAGCCCAGATCACCAGATAGTTGCTCCTCGTCGCAGTGCAGCCGACGCAACCAATACCGGATGCTCAAAAGTTGCACCGGAGTCTGATGGACCCAAGAGAGTCATTGGAATACAGCTTGGTTGTCGAGAGTTATCGGCAAAAGAGGGAAACCTCAGAGTTCCTTGTGCCCGGTTAACAGTAGTCGAGTGATGATTGGACTTTTTCTGACTTGGAGGATTTTGAAAGACATTAACCACTTGTAAGGAAATGCCTCCTTGGCATGGTTGCCCCCTGACTTTTTGCCTTTGCTGATGCTATGTTTACAATTGAAAGTGTGCTGAGGCCTGCTAACCAGGCCCCAGCACCAGTGTTCTTTCCCTAACCTGTACTTTTGTATCCACAATTGGCAGACCCTGGCATCCAGATAAGTCCCTTGTAACTGGTACTTCTAGTACCAAGGGCCCTGATGCCAAGGAAGGTCTCTAAGGGCTGCAGCATGTCTTATGCCACCCTAGAGACCTCTCACTCAGCACAGACACACTGCTTGCCAGCTTGTGTGTGCTAGTGAGAACAAAACGAGTAAGTCGACATGGCACTCCCCTCAGGGTGCCATGCCAGCCTCTCACTGCCTATGCAAGTATAGGTCAGTCACCCCCCTAGCAGGCCTTACAGCCCTAAGGCAGGGTGCACTATACCATAGGTGAGGGTACCAGTGCATGAGCATGGTACCCCTACAGTGTCTAAACAAAACCTTAGACATTGTAAGTGCAGGGTAGCCATAAGAGTATATGGTCTGGGAGTCTGTTTTGCACGAACTCCACAGCACCATAATGGCTACACTGAAAACTGGGAAGTTTGGTATCAAACTTCTCAGCACAATAAATGCACACTGATGCCAGTGTACATTTTATTGCAAAATACACCCCAGAGGGCACCTTAGAGGTGCCCCCTGAAACTTAACCGACTATCTGTGTAGGCTGACTAGTTCCAGCAGCCTGCCACACTAGAGACATGTTGCTGGCCCCATGGGGAGAGTGCCTTTGTCACTCTGAGGCCAGTAACAATGCCTGCACTGGGTGGAGATGCTAACACCTCCCCCAGGCAGGAGCTGTAACACCTGGCGGTGAGCCTCAAAGCCTCACCCCTTTGTCACAGCCCAGCAGGGCACTCCAGCTTAGTGGAGTTGCCCGCCCCCTCCGGCCACGGCCCCCACTTTTGGCGGCAAGGCTGGAGGGAACAAAGAAAGCAACAAGGAGGAGTCACTGACCAGTCAGGACAGCCCCTAAGGTGTCCTGAGCTGAGGTGACTCTAACTTTTAGAAATCCTCCATCTTGCAGATGGAGGATTCCCCCAATAGGGTTAGGATTGTGACCCCCTCCCCTTGGGAGGAGGCACAAAGAGGGTGTACCCACCCTCAGGGCTAGTAGCCATTGGCTACTAACCCCCCAGACCTAAACACGCCCTTAAATTTAGTATTTAAGGGCTACCCTGAACCCTAGAAAATTAGATTCCTGCAACTACAAGAAGAAGGACTGCCTAGCTGAAAACCCCTGCAGAGGAAGACCAGAAGACAACAACTGCCTTGGCTCCAGAAACTCACCGGCCTGTCTCCTGCCTTCCAAAGAACTCTGCTCCAGCGACGCCTTCCAAGGGACCAGCGACCTCTGACTCCTCTGAGGACTGCCCTGCTTCGAAAAAGACAAGAAACTCCCGAGGACAGCGGACCTGCTCCAAAAAGACTGCAACTTTGTTTCAAGGAGCAGCTTTAAAGACCCTGCAATCTCCCCGCAAGAAGCGTGAGACTTGCAACACTGCACCCGGCGACCCCGACTCGGCTGGTGGAGAACCAACACCTCAGGGAGGACCCCCGGACTACTCTACGACTGTGAGTACCAAAACCTGTCCCCCCTGAGCCCCCACAGCGCCGCCTGCAGAGGGAATCCCGAGGATCCCGAGGCTTCCCCTGACCGCGACTCTCTGAAACCTAAGTCCCGACGCCTGGAAAAGACCCTGCACCCGCAGCCCCCAGGACCTGAAGGACCGGACTTTCACTGGAGAAGTGACCCCCAGGAGTCCCTCTCCCTTGCCCAAGTGGAGGTTTCCCCGAGGAAGCCCCCCCTTGCCTGCCTGCAGCGCTGAAGAGATCCGTTGATCTCTCATAGACTAACATTGAAAACCCGACGCTTGTTTCTACACTGCACCCGGCCGCCCCCGCGCTGCTGAGGGTGAAATTTCTGTGTGGGCTTGTGTCCCCCCCGGTGCCCTACAAAACCCCCCTGGTCTGCCCTCCGAAGACGCGGGTACTTACCTGCAAGCAGACCGGAACCGGGGCACCCCCTTCTCTCCATTATAGCCTATGCGTTTTGGGCACCACTTTGAACTCTGCACCTGACCGGCCCTGAGCTGCTGGTGTGGTGACTTTGGGGTTGCTCTGAACCCCCAACGGTGGGCTACTTTGGACCAAGAACTGAACCCTGTAAGTGTCTTACTTACCTGGTAAATCTAACAAAAACTTACCTCCCCCAGTAACTGTGAAAATTGCACTAAGTGTCCACTTTTGAAATAGCTATTGGTGAATAACTTGAAAAGTATACATGCAATTGAAATGATTCAAAGTTCCTAATGTACTTACCTGCAATACCTTTCAAACAAGATATTACATGTTAAATTTGAACCTGTGGTTCTTAAAATAAACTAAGAAAATATATTTTTCTATAACAAAACCTATTGGCTGGATTTGTCTCTGAGTGTGTGTACCTCATTTATTGTCTTTGTGTATGTACAACAAATGCTTAACACTACTCCTTGGATAAGCCTACTGCTCGACCACACTACCACAAAATAGAGCATTAGTATTATCTCTTTTTACCACTATTTTACCTCTAAGGGGAACCCTTGGACTCTGTGCATGCTATTCCTTACTTTGAAATAGCACATACAGAGCCAACTTCCTACACCACTGTTGCCAAAGTCGCCCCACCCAGACAGTGGACCTCTGAGTGACCTCAAGTAGTCCTCTGTCGACTGCAGAGCATCTTGAGCCCCATTCCATCAGGGCCACTTCAATAGAAGCCAAGGGACCACTGACACTGGAACTGGACTGACCAGTGCTTTTGTTGTTGAGGTAACTGTTTCCTCTGACCTTGCTGCTCCCCTTAAATGGCTCCCTGCCAGAGTTGGTCGTCCAAAATTACTCTAAGTAACCGCATTCTACTCTAACTTTTCTTTCCTTGAAAATGTTTTTTAAAATGTCGATCTGGTTACATTTGGCAATGCTTGTTCACTGTTAAGTGAAAAATATGTATTTATTATTCCTTGCAAAATCTATATCTCTGGAACTTTCTAATAGATCTTTTTCATTTTGGTGTCCATAGTTTCATAAAAACATGTTATTTTTATAAATTGGTGTCAGATTTCTTAAGTGTCAAGTTTCTTTCTTCTTCAGTTGTTTTGATGCTGTTTAAATGTGTTACACATGTTCCTTTCCTAAAACCCGACTGTTGAAGTCAGGGCTACCCAGAGCTGAGCTAATGTGGCTAGTAAATTCAATTTTCAGACTAATATGATGGTGACTATGCAATTTTCTGGAACATGTTTATTTCCAGTAACAGGACTGTGGAGAGGGTGCCTTCGGTAACATACAAACAATTCATTCTTTGGAATCATTCACACAAATATCCCAAAAAATAATGTTACCTACAGTAATGATATAGAACCATAGTCACATTTTCAGTAAAGGCATTGTATATTTTAGGTCAACATGACTTGAGTTCAGAAAACCAGAGTACAAGGTGGAACAAAACTGTGCAAAGTGGCGCAGTGTTTATGAAATTTGACACTTTCATCTGCATATAATTTATTTTGTCTCCTGTCATAATTCACAAAGAAGCATTATGAATTTGGTTGTTTTGTTAAAAGTTTACATAAAAAATATCCAGTGGAAAATAAAAAAATTGTCACAATATACTTACTCTCAACCACCGTCCGGCGCCCTGAGCCATCATCGTTGATCTGCTGGATATTGCCAAAGTGGATGTCGCTGAAGAAGATGCGGTTGCTGCCTTTGGTGCTGTAGCGATAGTCAAAGGCCAGCGCAATTACGTTTTTCATGTGCTCGGGATCCTCAAAAGGCTTGATTGGGGCATTGAGATTGTTCTCATCCGTTAGATGTATGCTCTTTAGTATTGTCCGCTCTGAGTAGAGTAGGTAGCCATCGTAGTCCCGGCAGCTAACACTGTCTTCAGAGAGCATGCCATGGGCACAAGCACACGTTCGTTCACCACCGCCACGGTACAGGCACAGCTGGTGGCAGCCACCATTGTTTATAGCACAAATGTTGGTCCCTGTGTTCAACAGATGAAAACAAAGTTATGTTTGTTAAAACCAAAGCTTCCCGAAGTGCGGAACATGCAGAGATTTTTTTTGTTTGTTTGAGTAAAATGGCAACTATAAAAAAGCACTAATACAAAAAGATCAACTCCTGTTGACAGGAAAAGTTATTTCTGGGGATTACTGTTCGTAATCAAGACATGAGATCCTTCAGTAGTGAATCAACTCTCTATTTATCTCTGGAACTAGGAGTATTTTTTTGTTTAGCTGCCAGAACAACCATAACCATCTGGAGTTTTGAAAGTGTCCAATTAAAGCATACAAACAGATTGAGCTTTTTATTTTAATAATGTAGCCGTACTTATCTCTGATTACCTTAGCCTGGATCACTAAATGTCAGTCGCAGTCTTGTTCCTTAGTAAAAGCTACCCTCAGAATCCTGATAATAAGCAACCTTCTCAATACTTGGTGTCACCCCACCACGCATCCTTTACTTCAAGGGTGACCCATGTAAATCCAGATCCATGCCAAACTGAGTTTATATGAAACAGATCCATTACCATACAATTTAATAAACTAATTTACATGGTCAGTTATGTTGCTGAAAACAAGGCATGCGTCAATCACCCACACAGAAATCTAAGGTTCCCATCTCCAGTAACGTAGCAGGATTCCACATTTACAGTCCTTGACTTTCGTTTGGCAATCCAGTGCTGCTCAGGAAACCCATGATTGGGTTTCTCTGACTGGACTAACATACCTGATTAAAATGATTTAGAAAAGTAAAGAGAAACATGGTGTCATAACAACAGCGCAAGGTGGCATACCCCCACTTGGACCCCCCTATTTTCAGACATACCTGATCCTCTAGGCCAGAACCACTAGACCACTAAGAAATGCTAAAAGACTGACTACTTTCCAACATGTTCCAGATGCCTACCCAGCTAGAATGGAATAACTATAAACATTATACATTATTTTAATTTGCCTGGGAACTGGTCAGCATGACGTACCCTTCTGTCGGTCTCGGTTAAACACCTTGATATCCTTGAGCTGAACCCCAATGCCGGTCCGGAGAGACAGGGAATCAGTGGCATTGTCTTTATTCCCTCGCTTGATGGAACCATTTGCGTGAGTCCTGCAGCAAAAAACAAATATGAAAGTGATGGGGATCTCCAGTTCACATTGCAAAGCCTCCTTTTTTGGAATGTAAATGCTGTGAGGAAAACTCCCACAAACAACAAACCTCATGACGTGGGATAGCATGATTTAACTATGTCAGAGCTGATAAGATATCTAACTGTAAAATGAACATTTAGCAATAACTGTGCTAAGCATTCCGGACTTTTGTTTATAGAAGGTGTTTGACAGTAGATAGGAAACAGCGTGTTGCTCCAGATGCCCCAGAAAGAACATCTCATAAAGAGGCAACATCTTGAGCTACAAAATGTCAGTTGGTAGCAAAGCCCCTTTACCAAACAGACTGGAATGACAGCTTAAACTTTACCCTTGAAGAACAGCATTAGGCAAAGGAGTCAGAAGAAGAATAGTACAACTTTACAAGCAATGAAATTAAAAGCCACACACAGCAAGATACTCCATATTAGATACTAGTGACAAAACAACAACTTAAATTTAACAGCGTGTTAATATGAACTAAATAAAACAAATGAACATGGAAGGGTTATTATTAATTGTCAGTCTGTCTTTATGATTTGCCCTGGCATCCGAACAGCATACATTTCCTAAATGAAATAAACATAAATAAGCAACCAAGAAGTCAGTGTGCCAGGCACCCTACAAGCACCACCACGTGACACAAATTGAGGCCACCCAGTGCGCCTCACACACAGCACCTGACGAGATAGCGAACAGTGATCGAGTATTGTGCTTTACTATATGAACAAACCCCGGGCTGCCCCACGGAGGAGATCAATGCGTATCTCTGGCTAACAGCTACTGAGGATATGGGTGGAATGCTGCCTTACGATGACACAGCTGAGGAAATAGCAGAGACAGTCTCTCAAAGGGTAAGAGTCCTGACCCAACAGCATCTCCGCCGAATTCTTTTGCTGCCAAACCAACATTCTCACCCAACCCCTGCTAAATTTATATGCAGACGCGCAAGAAACAGGGCATCTCCCCAATGTCATGGAGGAATCACTGATAGTGCTGTTCACAAGAAGGATCGCCTTCCCCCAAGTTAAGTGCATCATAAAGGCCAATATCATTTATCAAATTGTCAAGCTAAAATACTCCCCACAATATTGGCAAGATGTCTCCTGACGGTTCTTACTGACCTTGTACACAAAGATTACCAAGGCTTTGTGCCAACCAGATCGACCCATCACAACATTCGTCATCCACACAACGCATTAGCAGCCACCAACCTCCTACAACAGCTCTTGGCCGTGATTCTCGAAGCCTTTGAGAAAGCTTTTAACTGTGTGTCATGGGCCTACTTGTTCACGTTACTTCACTACATGGGCCTCCGGTTTTTGGCCTATACTTGGCTTTTGTAAACAGAGCCACATACTCAAGTGAGAATCTTAGGAGCTTTGTCAAAGCCATTTGTGCAGCGGCAGGGAACGCACCAGGGGTGCCCTTTGTCAACTCTACTATTCACCCTTGCAGTTGCACCACGAGCCCAGGTGGATCCAGGCTTCAAGGGCTTCAGATGTTCTGCACTTGCGAAGCCTAGGTATCACTTTACAAAGATGTTCTGATCAACCTAGGGAACCCCACACCCATCCGGCCCATAGTTATGACTACTCTTAATACATCTGGACACCCATCTGGACTCAGGGTCAACTGAGAAAACTGAGGCTGTACTCTATAGGCCGACGGAGCGACAGTCCTGACTACAAGCTTCCGATATCTGAGGGTCTACATCCTGGCCACAGCGGCACAGCCAAAAGTGGACAATATCACATCCTTGTTTATGGCAACATGGGATGGCCTCTTGAGGTGGTCTTCAATGCCACAGTCAATAACAGGGCATGTGGCATTGGTGAAAAAGATAATCCTCCCTAAATTACTGTAAGTAATTCAAAACTACCCTTACTACATCTCCAAAGGGACCATAACTCTAATTGATCTGATGAAGGTCCCCAACAGGTGGCATTCGGCAAGTTCTGCAAGTGCACCTACAATGGATGCTTGCCAAAGGTCAGCCTAATCTCGTACTATAGGGCCTCTCAACTGCTTCAACACTGTTAAGACTGGGCCTAGTGATTGCCAAAAGGGATACAGCACGTTTGTGGCAGCAGGTGACAGCCCCACCCTTGAGGACCTGAAGAACTGAAAAGGACCTGTGCTGTGTGTGGGAAAAGCTGGTGTATGAGGCCCAGGGATGCCCAAAGAAATACAATAGGGGTTGGGGATCATGATACAGATTCTGTGAGGGGAAGAATGACTATCCACCACTGGAAAAGACTCACTCAAAGAGCTATGTAACTGTTGAAAGCTCAGTATACTATCAGGAGGGAGGAAATTCTACTACTGGGTGTTGAATGAATATGTAGTTAATATGCTATTTATTACATGTGATGGTGGTGTCTTAGAAGAAAAAACAATAACAGTGTTTCTTAAATAAAAGATGTTGTAGGATGCTGGCCTGGTGTGTGGTGGGTACCTATGGTACTTACACCTTATATCATGTCCAGGTATCCCCTCTCAGTGAAATGTAGGCAGTGTCTAGAAGCTAGGCTCTCTAGAGGTAGCTGTGGATGAGCAGCCAAAGCTTATCTAGGAGATATGAAAGCTCATGCAATACCACTACAGTCACAAAGTACTTACACACAGGAAAGAAAACACTTGGTTGTACACAGTATCAGAAAATGCTAGCAAGGCAACCCTCCAATAGGAGGTAAGTAAATACACAATAAATATATATATTCACTAATAAACTGTAAGAGGCATAAAAAGGTCAGAAAACAGTGTAAAATAGCAATAAGCAACAGTAGCCCAAACCATATACTAAGAAAGTGGAATGCGAACACAGGGCCCCCACCTAGGTAAGTAAATCATGTAGAGGGGAGCTGTGAGTACTAGGAAACCACACAGTTAAGTAATACAGTAACCCTCAGCGACCAGGAATGCAGGAGTAAAACACTGGATTTCCCCAAAACCACCCCAAAGGATGAAAAGAAGACACCCAGAACAGCCTAAAAGGAATCAGCAGTGGATTACCGAAGATGGAAACCTGAGGCGAGAGGGGACAAGTCCAGAAGTGTCTGTGGAGTCCGGGGGAGTAGGAGCTACTACCCACCCAGAGGTACCTTTTGGAGTTGGTCGACGAAGAAGGAAGACAGGTCAGCACTGCAGCACAGAAACTGGAGAAGAATTCCTGATGCTTGGAAAAGGTGTCCTACACTGGAATCTGGATTGCAGGTGGGTGTTGTAGGAACATGCCACAGTTGGCATGGTTAACACCTAACTCTTTGCCTTTTGGTGATGCCAGCTTTGATTGAAAGTGTGCTTGGACCCTGCTAACCAGGCCCCAGCCCCAGTGTTCTTTCCCTAAAACTGTGCCTTTGTTTCCACAATTGGCACAGCCCTGGCACACAGTTAAGTCCCTTGTAAAAGGTATCCCTGGTACCAAGGGCCCTGTGGCCAGGAAAGGTCTCTAAGGGCTGCAACATGTCTTATGCCACCCTGGGGACTTCCCACTCAGGACATGAACACTGCTTCACAGCTTGTGTGTGCTGGTGGGGAGAAAAAGCCTAAGTCGACATGGCACTCCCCTCAGTGTGCCATGCCCACAACCCACTGCCTGTGGCATAGGTAAGTCACCCATGTAGGGCGTTGGCTCTGTATATACTATCTCAAAGTGAGGGATAGCGTGCACAGAGTCCAAGGGTTCCCCTTAGAGGTAAGAGAGTGGCAAAATTAATAATTCTAATGCTCTATTTAATGGTAGTGTGGTCGAGCAGTAGGCTTATTAGAGGGTAGTGTTAAGCATTTGTTGTACACATGCAGGCAATAAATGAGGAACACACTCAAAGACTTACTCCAGGCCAATACTTTTTATACAGAAAAAGATCTTAATTTATTTTAGAACCACAAGATTCAAGATTTGAAGTAAATACATAAAATGCAAGGTATTCCACACAGGTAAGTAAGGGACTTTGAATTAAAGCAGTAGGACACACAGTATAGGTTAAAATGACAATAAGCTATTTTAAAAGTGGACACACTGCAAAAATCAACAGTTCCTGGGGGAGGTAATGAAAATGTCACTTACCCAGTGTACATCTGTTCGTGGCATCAGTCGCAGTAGATTCGCATGTTCTGCAATAGCTCGCCATCTGGTGTTGGGCCGGAGTGTTACAAGTTGTTTTTCTTCGAAGAAGTCTTTCGAGTCACGGGACCGAGTGACTCCTCCTTTTGTCTCCATTGCGCATGGGCGTCGACTCCATCTTCGATTGTTTTTCCCCGCAGAGGGTGAGGTAGGAGTTGAATTGTAGTAATAGTGCCCATGCAATGGAGTGACTAAGTATGCACCTATTTAAGGTTGAGATGATACATATATAAATAATTGAAGGTAACTTCCAAACTGCTACAGGCTCCCGGGGAGGCGGGTGGGCACATGCGAATCTACTGCGACTGATGCCACGAACAGATGTACACTGGGTAAGTGACATTTTCAGTTCGATGGCATCTGTCGCTGTAGATACGCATGTTCTGCATAGACTAGTAAGCAGTTATTTCCCAAAAAGCGGTGGATCAGCCTGTAGGAGTGGAAGTAGTCTGAAATAATGTCCTTAATACGGCTTGACCTACTGTGGCTTGTTGTGCGGATAACACGTCTACACAGTAGTGCTTGGTGAATGTGTGAGGCGTAGACCATGTGGCTGCCTTATATATTTCTTGCATTGGGATGTTTCCTAGAAAGGCCATGGTAGCACCTTTCTTTCTGGTTGAGTGTGCCCTTGGTGTAATGGGCAGCTGTCGTTTAGCTTTAAGGTAGCAGATTTGGATGCATTTAACTATCCATCTGGCTATACCTTGTTTTGAAATTGGGTTTCCTGCGTGAGGTTTTTGAAATGCAATAAAGAGTTGTTTAGTCTTTCTGATGTTTTTTGTTCTGTCAATGTAATACATTAATGCTCTTTTGACATCTAATGTATGTAGTGCCCTTTCAGCTACGGTATCTGGCTGTGGAAAGAACACTGGAAGTTCCACTGTTTGATTTAGATGGAACGGTGAAATAACCTTTGGCAAAAATTTAGGATTGGTCCTTAGGACGACTTTATTTTTGTGTAGTTGTATAAAAGGTTCCTGTATAGTAAACGCCTGAATCTCGCTTACTCTTCTTAGGGAAGTAATGGCGATGAGAAATGCCACCTTCCAGGTTAGGAACTGTATGTCGCAGGAGTGCATGGGTTCAAAAGGTGGACCCATAAGTCTAGTTAGGACAACATTTAGGTTCCATGAAGGAACAGGTAGTGTTCTTGGTGGTATAATTCTCCTAAGGCCCTCCATGAATGCTTTAATGACTGGTATTTTATATAGGGAAGTTGAATAGGTAGTTTGCAGGTATGCAGATATTGCTGCAAGGTGAATCTTAATGGAAGAGAAAGCTAGGTTAGATTTTTGTAAGTGAAGCAAGTAACCCACTACATGTTCTGGAGTTGTGTGTAATGGTTGTATTTGATTAATATGGCAGTAGCAAACAAACCTCTTCCATTTACTTGCATAGCAGTGCCTGGTGGATGGCCTTCTTGCTTGTTTTATGACTTCCATACATTCTTGGGTAAGTTGTAAGTGCCCGAATTCTAGGATTTCAGGAGCCAGATTGCTAGATTCAGCGATGCTGGATCTGGGTGTCTGATCTTTTGGTTGTGCTGTGTCAACAGATCTGGCCTGTTGGGCAATTTGATGCAGGGTACCACTGATAGGTCTAGCAGCGTTGTGTACCAGGGTTGCCTCGCCCAAGTTGGTGCTATCAATATGAGTTTGAGTTTGCTTTGACTGAGTTTGTTTACCAGGTAAGGAAGGAGAGGGAGAGGAGGAAAAGCGTAAGCAAATATCCCTGACCAGTTCACCCATAGGGCATTGCCTTGGGATTGTTTGTGTGGGTATCTGGATGCGAAGTTTTGGCATTTTGCGTTCTCCCTTGTCGCAAACAAGTCTATCTGAGGTGTTCCCCAGAGTTTGAAATAAGTGTTCAGAATTTGGGGGTGAATTTCCCATTCGTGGACCTGTTGGTGATCTCGAGAGAGATTGTCTGCGAGTTGATTTTGTATCCCTGGTATAAACTGTGCAATTAGGCGAATTTGGTTGTGAATTGCCCAATGCCAATTTTTTTGTGCTAGCAGGCTTAACTGCGTGGAGTGCGTCCCCCCCTGCTTGTTTAGATAATACATTGTTGTCATGTTGTCTGTTTTGACGAGAATGTATTTGTGAACTATTATTGGTTGGAAAGCTTTTAGTGCTTGAAAAACTGCTAGAAGTTCTAGGTGATTGATATGCAGTTTTGTTTGATGTACGTTCCATTGTCCTTGTATGCTGTGTTGATCGAGGTGTGCTCCCCACCCTGTCATGGAAGCATCTGTTGTTATTACGTATTGTGGCACTGGGTCTTGGAAAGGCCGCCCCTTGTTTAAATTTATGTTGTTCCACCACAGAAGCGAGAGGTAAGTTTGGCGGTCTATTAACACCAGATCTAGAAGGTGACCCTGTGCTTGAGACCACTGAGATGCTAGGCATTGTTGTAAGGGCCTCATGTGCAGTCTTGCGTTTGGGACAATGGCTATGCATGATGACATCATGCCTAGGAGTTGTAATACCATCTTTGCTTGTATCTTTTGTGTTGGATACATGCGTTGTATGATGGTGTTGAAATTTTGAATTCTTTGTGGACTTGGAGTGGCTACTCCTTTTGATGTGTCTATTATGGCTCCCAGGTATTGTTGTACCTTGCGTGGCAGAATTTTGGATTTTGTGAAATTGACGGTGAACCCTAGTTTGAAGAGGGTTTGTATGATATGATTTGTGTGATTTGAGCACTCTATTAACGAATGGGCCTTGATTAGCCAGTCGTCTAGATATGGGAACACATGTATCTGCTGCCTTCTTATGTGTGCTGCGACTACCGCTAGACATTTGGTAAAGACTCTTGGTGCGGTTGTTAATCCGAAAGGCAGTACCTTGAATTGGTAATGTATTCCTTTGAATACAAACCTTAGGTATTTCCTGTGCGATGGGTGTATTGGTATATGGAAATAAGCATCCTTGAGGTCTAAAGTTGCCATGTAGTCGTGCAGTTTTAGCAATGGCAATACTTCTTGTAGTGTGACCATGTGGAAGTGGTCTGATTTGATGAAAGTGTTCACTACTCTGAGGTCTAGGATTGGTCTCAGTGTTTTGTCCTTCTTTGGTATCAGAAAGTACAGTGAGTAAACTCCTGTGTTTATTTGTGTGTTTGGCACTAATTCGATTGCATTCTTTTGCAATAGTGCCTGCACTTCTATCTCCAGGAGATTGGAATGGTGTGTTGTTAAATTTTGTGCTTTTGGTGGTATGTTTGGAGGGAATTGTAGAAATTCTATGCAATAACCATGTTGGATAATTGCTAGAACCCAAGTGTCTGTAGTGATTTCCTCCCATGCTTTGTAATAATGACCTATTCTTCCCCCCACTGGTGTTGTGTGGAGGGGGTGAGTGACCTGTGAGTCACTGTTTAGTAGTAGGGGCTTTGGGGCTTTGAAATCTTCCTCTATTTCTAGGGAATTGCCCTCCTCTATATTGTCCCCGAAAACCTCCTCTATACTGTCCCTGGTAACTGGACGGTGTGGCTTGTGAGGTGCTGGCTTGTGTGCTTTGACCTCGAAACCCCCCTCGAAAGGGCGTTTTACGGAATGTGCTGTAATTCCCTCTGCTCTGCGGGGAGTAGAGTGCGCCCATGGCTTTGGCAGTGTCCGTATCTTTTTTGAGTTTCTCAATCGCTGTGTCCACTTCTGGACCGAACAGTTCTTTTTCATTAAAAGGCATATTGAGAACTGCTTGTTGAATCTCTGGTTTAAATCCAGACGTTCGGAGCCATGCATGCCTTCTGATAGTTACAGATGTATTAATTGTCCGTGCAGCTGTATCTGCAGCGTCCATGGAGGAGCGGATCTGGTTGTTGGAAATGGTCTGTCCTTCCTCGACCACTTGCTTTGCCCTATTTTGTAAGTCCTTGGGCAGATGTTCAATGAGATGTTGCATCTCGTCCCAGTGGGCTCTGTCATAGCGCGCAAGTAGTGCCTGGGAGTTCGCGATGCGCCACTGGTTTGCAGCTTGTGCTGCGACTCTCTTGCCAGCTGCATCGAACTTGCGGCTTTCTTTATCTGGGGGTGGTGCATCTCCAGATGTGTGGGAGTTGGCCCTTTTCCTAGCTGCTCCTACAACAACAGAGTCTGGTGGCAGCTGTGTAGTGATGAAAACCGGGTCCGTAGGAGGCGGCTTATACTTTTTTTCCACCCTTGGTGTGATTGCCCTACTTTTGACCGGCTCCTTAAATATGTCTTTTGCGTGCCGGAGCATACCAGGGAGCATAGGCAGGCTTTGGTATGAGCTGTGGGTGGAGGAGAGTGTGTTGAACAAGAAATCATCCTCGACCTGTTCTGAGTGGAGGCTTACATTGTGATATTGTGCTGCTCTAGCCACCACCTGAGAGTACGCGGTGCTGTCTTCTGGTGGAGATGGCTTTGTAGGGTATGCCTCCGGGCTGTTATCTGACACTGGGGCGTCGTATAGGTCCCATGCGTCCTGATCTTGGTCACCCTGGCTCATGATGGTGTGAGCTGGGGAGTGTGATGGAGTTTGTGCTGGTGAAACGTCAATCACGGGCGGAGGAGAGGGTGGTGGTGTAACTCTTTTCACCACTTTTGGTTGTGGTGTTTGTTCCGTCTGGAACTCCAACCTCCTCTTTCTCCTAATGGGGGGAAGGGTGCTTATTTTTCCTGTCCCCTGCTGAATGAAGATACGCTTTTGCGTATGGTCCACATCAGTTGCTTGTAGCTCTTCCTCAAACCTATGCTTCTGCATTTGGGAGGTTAGCGAGTGCTCTTGTATAAGAGCCTGAAGCTGGGTCGCTTGCAGTTTGTTTCGGCATCGAAACTTTGTCTGCGTGTTTTTTCGGCTCCGAGGTGACTTTTTTCCTTTTCGGGGCCGAAACCTCTCGGCGTCGATCTGTTTCGGTGCCGCTGTCTCGGCGTCGAGCCGTGTCCACACCGGCATCTCGGTGTCGAGACTTGTCTCCAGCACTTTCTCGGTCCCGAGAAGGCTGCGTGCCGGTGTCTCGACCGGAGTCGGACGATCTCGGCACTGTTTGGGCCTTTTTCGGTGCCGACGGTCGGTCACCGAATTTATGGGTCGAGCCATGGCCTGGTGGCAGTGGCGTCCCCTGGGCCTTGTAAATGTTTCTCTGTGTGGTTTTCGACGTCTTACTCACGGTTTGTGTATCGTCGAATCCTTCGGAGTCTGAGTCTTGGATCGAGAAGGTACCTTCCTCTTCCTGTTCCTCGAACTCCCGTTGGGCTGTCGGTGCGGACGCCATCTGAAGTCTTCTGGCTCGACGGTCTCGGAGTGTTTTTCGGGACCGGAACGCACGACAGGCCTCGCAGGTGTCTTCGCTGTGCTCAGGTGACAGGCACAGGTTGCAGACCAAGTGTTGGTCTGTGTAGGGGTATTTATTGTGGCATTTGGGGCAGAAACGAAACGGGGTCCGTTCCATCGGCGTTCTTCAGCACGCGGTCGGGCCGACCAGGCCCCGACGGAGGATCGAAAAACTACCCCGAAGGGCACCGGAGCTCTTCGATCTTCGATGCGGTGTTGAATGTAAGTACGCCGATCCCGAATGCAACAATACCGACGAAAATCTTCCGAAATTAGCTAATTTTTCGTTCCGAAACTCGGAGCGACAGGAACACGTCCGAACCCGATGGCGGAAAAAAAACAATCGAAGATGGAGTCGACGCCCATGCGGAATGGAGACAAAAGGAGGAGTCACTCGGTCCCGTGACTCGAAAGACTTCTTCGAAGAAAAACAACTTGTAACACTCCGGCCCAACACCAGATGGCGAGCTATTGCAGAACATGCGTATCTACAGCGACAGATGCCATCGAACGTATGGTTACTTTTCTGAGGTAAGTAAAGCACTTACAAGTTCAGTCTCCTGATCATAGCCAGCCCACCATTGGGGGTTCAAGGCAACACATAAGTCACCACACCAGCAACACAGGGTCGGTCCAGACCAGGTTTTTTTTTGTAGAGCACTGGGAGTGGGGGGGGGGGGGGGGCACAAACAGGCACACAAAACATACCCTCAGTGGCACAGGGGCGACCGGGTGCAGTGTGCAAAGTTGGCGTCAGGTTTGCTATAGAAAGCAGTGGCGGGACCCGGGGGTCACTTAGGTGATGCAGGCAGGGCACAGGGGGGCTTTTCGGGCCAGCCACTGACTGGGCTAGGGAGAGGGCCGCCTGCTGGTCACTCCTGCACTGGAGGTTGGTTCCTTTCGGTCCTGGGGGCTAAGGGTGCAGTGCTTGGTCCAGGCATCGGGTTCTTTGTTACCAGGCAGTCGCGGTCAGGGGGGGCCTCTGGATCCTCTCTGCAGGCGTAGCTGTTGGGCTGCAAGGGGGTCATCTCAGGTTATTCACGAAGTCGCAGTCGCCTGGGAGTTCTCTCTGCAGTGTTGGTTCTCTGAGCTCGAGCCGGGGGCGTCGGGTGCAGAGTGTGAAGTCTCACGCTTCCGGCAGGGAGAGTGAGTTCTTTAAAAGTTGCTTCTTTGTTGCAAAGATGTTGTGCTTGTTGAACAGTGCCGCTGTTCTCTGGAGTTTCTTGGTCCTTCGGGTTCAGGGCAGTCCTCAGAGTCCTCAGAGGTCGCTGGTCCCTGTCGGATGTGTCACTGTTCAGGTTCTTTGAGTCTGGAGACAGGCCGGTAGGGCTGGGGCCAAGTCAGTTGTCGTCTCCGTAGGACATTCAGGTCAGCAGTCCTTCTTTGTGTAGGTTGCAGGAATCTGATTTCCTGGGTTCAGGGTCGCCCCTAAATACTGAATTTAGGGGTGTGTTTAGGTCAGGGGGCAGTAGCCAATGGCTACTCTCCTTGAGGGTGGCTACACCCTCCTTGTGCCTCCTCCCTGAGGGGAGGGGGGCACATCCCTATTCCTATTGGGGGAATCCTCCAAAACCAAGATGGGGGATTTCTAAAGGCAGGGGTCACCTCAGCTCAGGGCACCTTAGGGGCTGTCCTGACTGGTAGGTGACGACTCCTTGTTTTTCTCATTATCTCCTCTGGACTTACCGCCAAAAGTTGGGGCTGTGTCCAGGGGGTGGGCATCTCCACTAGCTGGAGTGCCCTGGGGCATTGTAAGACGAAGCCTGAGCCTTTGAGGCTCACTGCTAGGTGTTACAGTTCCTGAAGGGGGAAGGTGTTAAGCACCTCCGCCCAGGGCAGGCTTTGTTTCTGGCATCAGTGAGCACCGGAGTCCGGAGGAGATAATGAGAAAAACAAGGAGTAGTCACCTCCAGCCAGAGCAGCCCCTAAGGTGTCCAGAGCTGAGGTGACGCCCTGTCTTAGAAAATCCTCCATCTTGGCATGGAGGAGTTAGCCCAATAGGATTAGGGACTTGTCCCCCTACCCAAAGGGAGAAGGCACAAGCAGGGTGTAGCCTCCCTCAGGTACAGTAGCCATTGGCTACTGCCCTCCAGCCCTAAACACACCCCTAAATCTAGTATTTAGGGGCGACCCTGAACCTAAGAAATCAGATTCCTGACGACGTAACAAGAAGGACTGCTGACCTGAAAACCCCGCAGAGAAGAAGGAAGACAACTGCTTTGGCCCTCAGCCCTACCGGCCTGTCTCCTACTTCAAAGATCCTGCAACAGTGACACATCCTGTGGGCCCAGCGACCTGTGCCAACTCAGAGGACTTCCCTGCAACTCACAAGGACCAAGAAACTCCGGGGGACAGCGGCTCAGTCCAAAGCGACAACAAGAAACCATCTTTAAAGGGACTCTCACCTCACTCCAGAAGCATGCATCCCCACCACTCTGCACCCGACGCCCCCAGCCCGTGTCCACAGATGCAGAGAGGACCTCCAGGCGACTCCCACGGCGTGTCTACCCTGAGCCGACCTCCCTGCACCCCACGACAACGCCTGCAGAGGGAATCCAGAGGACCCCCCTGACCGTGACTGCCCGGTAACAAAGAGCCTGGAAGGAACACTGCACCCGCAGCCCCCAGGCCCTTGAAGAACCAACCACTGGTGCAGCAGTGACCAGCAGGCAGCCCTCACCCTTGCCCAGTCAGTGGCTGGCCCGAGACGCCCCCCTGTGCCCTGCCTGCTTCGCCTAAGTGACCCCCGGGTCACTCCATTGATTTCAATACAAAACCCAATACCTTGTGTGCACACTGCACCCGGCCACCCCGTGCCCTGAGGGTGTATTTTGTGTGTTTGTTTGGGAACCCCCCCCCCCCCAGTGCTCTACAAAAGCCCCCTGGTCTGCTCCCCGAGGACCAGGTACTTACCTGGAAGCAGACTGGAACCAGAGCACCCCTAGTCTCCAGAGGTGCCTATGTTATTTGGGCCCCTCTTTACCTCTGCACCTGACCGGCCCTGTGTTGCTGGTGCTGGGTGTTTGGGGCTGACTTGAACCCCCAACGGTGGGCTGCTACACCCCGGAGACTGAACTTGTAAGTGCGTTATTTACCTCACAAACTAACTTGTACTTACCTGCCCAGGGAACTGTTGAATTTTGAACTGTGTCCACTTTTAAAATAGCTTATTGCCATTTTATGCCAAACTGTGTACATTACTGTTTTCATTCAAAGTTCTATGTATACCTATGTAAAGTACCTTACATTTAATGTACTTACCTGCAATTTGACTCTTGTGGTTCTAACATAAATTAAGAAAAGAATATTTTTCTATATAAAAATCTATTGGCCTGGAGTTAAGTCATTGAGTGTGTGTTCTCATTTATTACCTGTGTGTGTACAACAAATGCTTAATACTACCCTCTGATAAGCCTAACTGCTTGACCACACTACCACAAATAGAGCATTAGTATTATCTATTATTGCCTCTGGCAAGCCTCTTGGGGAACCTCTGTGCACACAATCTTATTTTGATATAGTATATACAGAGCACGCTTCCTACAGGTGTCGGTGAATGATTTCCATCAACAAGCCTTGCCAAAGCCAAATTTGCAGTTGGAGGAAGAGGTGCTGTCGGGGACCAGCAAGGCCCAGGAGGACTCTACCCAGGAGGGGGAGTCAGATGGGACCCTCCGGGTCACAGAAGGCCCACAGGAGCAGAGGCAGCACCCACAGGACGGGGACACACAAGTTGCTGAAGCAGCCTACGCAGCACTACAGAAGCTGCTCCCATGTCGCCGGAGGACCATGCAGAGGCCCAGGAGTTGCAGGAGGGAGTGCTACGAGCTGGTGCTACAAGTTGCCTGAAGCTCTCCTTAAAGGTGAAGCAAACCAGCCTTGGCAGCTGCAAAGGATGCAGTGCACGCGAGCGCGGTCTTGCGTGGAGTGGAAAGGACTTACCACCACCAAAGTGCGACAGCTTGTAGAGAGGACCAAGGGAGACTCTGGACCACCATCCATGATGCAGTTCCCACACCACTCATGGCAACCAGGTACCTGTGGTTACAGGGGAGTGATGCCTTCACCCCAAGGGAGATTCCTTCTTCTTCTTGTGCAGGTTGAAGGGTTGCAGTCTTCTGAGGATGCATGGCTGGGGAAATGTTGCAAAGCTGGCAGTAATTCTGGATACAATGTTGCAGAAGAGTCTTCCTCGTGGATCTGCAGCTTGTATGTTCCTGGAGGGTCCAGTTGCGGTTCCGGAGGCCAGAAGTCGAAGCAGAGGTTGCAGAGGAGTCCTGCTGGAATCTTGCAAGCCGAACCTGAGGACCCACCCGAGAAGAAGATCCTGTGTAGCCCAAAGAGGGGGCTTGGTCACCTAACCAGGTAACTACCTATCTGAGGATGCCTCTGACGTCACCTGCCTGGTCTGGCCACTCAGATGCTCCCAGAGTTTCCTGCTAACCTTGCAATCAAGATGGCAGAACCCAGGGACCCAGAGAGAGGAGCTCTGGGCACCACCCCTGAGGTGGTGATGGACAGGGGGCTGGTCACTCCCCTTTCCCATGTCCAGTTTTGTGCCAGAGCAGGGACTAGAGGTCCCTGAACCGATGTGGACTGGTTTATGCGTGGTGGACACCAAATGTGCCACCCAAAGTAAACCAGTGGCCTGGGGAGGCTACCTCTTCCAAGCAAGTCACACCTACTTCCAAAGGGAGAGGGTGTTACCTCCCTCTCCTAAAGGAAATCCTTTGTTTTGCCTTCCTGGCCTTGATCAGATCAAGCAGCAGGAGGGCAGAAACCTGTCTGAAGGGTGGCAGAAGTTGGGCTGCCCAGAAAACCCTGTAAGACTGGTGGTAGCAATGCTGAGGGTCCTCTAAGGAGCCCCAGAGTGCATGGAATCATACATCCCATAGTTGCAACAGTATTGGGGTATGATTCCAACATGCTTGATACCAAACATGCCCAGGTTCGGAGTTACCATTATGTAGCTGGACTTAGGTAGTGACCTATGTCCAGTACACATATAAAACGGCGTCCCCGCACTCATGAAGTCCAGCAAAATGGGGCTGGGGTTTGTTGGGGCACCTCTGCTAGTGCAGGGATGCTCTCACACACAGGTACCTGCACCATGCTCTCTGGGCTGAAAGGGCCTACCACAGGGGCGACTTACAGTGTCCTGGTGCAGTCACCTGTAGTGAAACTGGGTGCGTGCACCCGGTTCATGCAGACTGCAATTGCAGCCCTGCAGAACCATTTGCTTAGGCTCCCTATGGGTGGCAGAATAACTGCTGCTGCCCATAGGAATCCCCTGGAACCCCAATGCCCTGGGTGCCTAGGTACCATATACTAGGGACTTACATGGGGGGGCACCAGTATGCTAATTATAGGGATAAAAAGTTACCAGCAACCAAATTTAGAGGAGAGAGCACAGTCACTGGGGTCCTGGATGGCAGGATCCCAGTGAACACAGTCAAATACACTGACAAACAGGCCAAAAGTGGGGGTAACCAAGCTAGAAAGAGGCTAATTCCTATAGATGTCAATACGCCTGTAAAATAAATGCATAAAAGAACACACACTGTGTTGCCGTTAAAAGCTACACATCATGTTGCATCTTCAGTCTATCAAAAGGTCTGCCTGTTGAACCATCAGTATAACCTAACGGAATATAGAAATGAAAGACTGCAAGGCCTTAATCATGAAAAAAACAGACGTCAAAAGCTGAGAGGGGCTGGCCCAAAACACGCAGTGTTCTTGTAGGGCTTTTTTCTTAAGATTAGATACTATTAGTACACCAGACATAAAAGCAGTTTATAACCAGTACCAAAAAAAACATAAGACATACTCCAATGCAGAAGACATGTAATGAAAGCAAGTAAGTCTATGCGTGAAGTGCACATCACCCTTCTTAATCCAATTTAAAATAGTCGGCACCATTTTCACTTCTTTATTTGGTTGTTCAGCCTGGCATGTGCTTTAAGGACGATATCACAGGATCTAAAGCAGGCAGTTAAATAACTGGCATGTTGCCCGTCTGTTTCCAGTTCTCTGGGAATTTGCCAGCAACATCACATTTATTTTCGTAGGTGGCCACGCTTGTTTTGTTAGACCTTACTTTGCATTCTGGGACTGTCAGGTTAAATGAAAATAATTTACAATAAATTTGTGAAGGCACAAGGATATTAACAATCATGAATTTAAATATTCATTATTTTTAACAAACAAACGTTTAACAGCAACACCGAAGCATCAGCCACGTGTTAATGTGTACCTGTCACTCCAGTATATGTAGTCCTCAAAGACAGACACCGAGAACATATCCATATTGTTACTGTTCAGAACCACCTCTCGGTTCTCTCCGGTCTCCAGATCTATCCTCTCGATCTTGTCTGTTCGCGCATCACACCAGTATAACTTTCCCGCCTGCAATCAGTTACCGCAAACAAGAAAGTAGGAAAAAATTGTGAAACAGGAAAATGAACACTAGTTGTGGAACTGAAGTAACAGAGCTTCACTATATTCTAATGCTTTGTACTGCTGGACTCTGACAAGATTGACTGCTGGATGGTCACAGCCCACGGTGGAAGGAGGTTTTGGATGGAGAAAATGTGCGTGGGCACTAGTAAAAAAAAAAATCATCTCCCCCTACAAATGTGTCTGTTAAACTCGCCTTTGGATTCAGAGGTTGTGTTCGGGATGTTCAATTTATGAACACTGTTTAATGTGAGCAAATGGTTGCTTCAATTAAGTAGTAATTCCTAGGGCATACGATCACTGCCAGCAAGATACAAAACAGTTTCTTTAGACAGCACCAAACACCAACAAAAACTGCAAGTCTTGCACTTGGTTTCTTGACGATCGGAGGATTAAGTTTACTTTCGCTACAATCCAACAAAAGTGAACCAGAAGGGGATGATGCATACACGGGTGCAGATTGCTTAGCATTCTGAAAAAAATATTTAAATTTAAAGCTGTGTTTTATTGTGCAAATGGGCAGAATTAACAGAAAATAAGCAAACATTGAGCATGACTGTGGTAAAACTGAGGTGGGGTAAGAAGTAATCATTAACGGATGCATATAGAGTTTTTGGCAACATCTTTATACTTTTCATTAGTGCTAGACTGCAGCCTGAAAAATATCTTCCCAGGAAGACACTAACAAAAGAATGATTGCCCTCGATATGGCTTATGACAAACAGTATTCAGTGGACTTCCATTTTTATAGGAAAAGCTTGAGGACGTACCTCATAATCTATTGAGATTCCATTTGGCCAACTAATGCTGATGTTCACCAACACAGCTCTGTCGGTGCCATCAAGGCGAGAACGCTCGATGCGTGGGTATTGGCCCCATTCCGTCCAGAAGAGGTACCTGTCAAAGTACAAAAAAGCAGCACAATCAGGCGGCGAAGAAGAAATGGTACAAGAGAAGAGGCAGGAGAGGCACATAGTGGGGGCGAGGAAGAAAGAAGGGCATGGGGAGGGAAATATCTACGGGGAAGTAAAAGATTAATAGGAAAAATGCAGGGAAAAGGCTAAGTGGTGAGATTTAAAAAAGACAATGTAAAGGATAATACGCCCTGGAAGCAGGAAACAGGGTGAAATGACAAAAAAAGGACAGATCAAGTCCAATAAGTAAGATCATCATATACAGAGCCCCACCTTGGCTAGATTGGACCTTTGCTACTACCCCTGCGTTCTAGAAGCCGAAGCAAATAGAATCTGTGGTTGCTGGGCGGCTCTATGACATGCACAGCTCTCACAAACACATTCTCACACATGGGCCATTTTCATCTACACACTCAAGTGAAAGCTGCCAGTAGCTGGAAAAGGCATGTAAATAGGGAACTGGAAGAAGTGAAAGAGCAACAATCAGGAATGGAGACAGAGAAGAAGACAAAAAGCTGGGTGCAGCTAGAAAAAGGGGGGGGGGAGACAGGAAAGGAAGCCATGAAAAAAGTAGGCCAATTCCAATGGGGAACAAGAAACTGCACAGAAGCCAATAAACCAATTTTGGTGGATGGAAGAAAGAAAAAGGCTTGAGAACAGAGACAGTGCGCTCTGTGAGAGGCAGAAGATGCAAGACAGTTTAACAAAACTGATTGTGAAAGGCAAAATAAACAAGATGTACATGGGTGATGTAAATAGCTCTGGAGAAAATAAAAGAAAACTAGTTACTTACCTGTAACTATAGTTGTCCAGTAGTGGAATCTTTCATAGATTCACATGGTTGAATCATTCCCCGTCGTTAGTATGGAAGTCCCTGGTACCTTTAATCAAGTAGTACTAACATAGGGTTAAACTCAAAATATCAGTCATTTTGAGAAAAAAGGACCAAGCTTAAGAGTCCACCAATCAGGCGACACCACCCTTTAGAACCTTACTGAGAGAAGCTCCAGTCCCTCAGATTTTCTTTGCACAAGTGCGTAGTGGATTTAACAGTAATCAGAGAGGTAAATGTGAGCTTCTCCGGGGAGGTGGGTGGGTCGCATGTGAATATATGAAAGATTATAATACTGGAGAACTATAGTTACAGGTAAGTAACTAATTTTCTTACTCCAGTATTGGAACTTTAATAGATTCACATGCTTGAATCGGAGTAGTAAGCAGTAGTGATGCACATTGTACAGTAAGTATCACAGGTTCACATATATAAGCATCAAACATCTAAATAAACATATGGATATATTAAAGTTTTAAACATTAGATATTACGATTGTTACGTGGAATTATACTGTACCCAAATGTTTTTTTTTTCTAAATGAACAATGTGCAGATCTGACCTTAGGATGGTGGTATGAGAGAGATAGCTCAGCTTTACTGGAAAAGATGTCTCAGGACCACCTGGCCCACTGCTACTTCTCCTTGAGGCACTGCATCTAGGCAGTAATGTCTGGTAAATGTGTGGCAGCTTTTCCATGTTGCTGCCCTACAAATGTCATGGAGCGGCATACCTGCAAACAGTGCTGCAGATGAGGATACTGCACGTATTGAGTGAGCACGGACAGAGGCTTGTAGTGGCTTGCCTGTTGCATGATGGCAAAAACAGATTGCTGAAGAAATCCACCTTGCAATGCTCTGTTTGGACAGAGGTTAACCCTATCTGGGTGCACTGTATGCCACGAATAGCTGGCTAGGTTTGCAAAAGTCTTTGGTCCTATCCAAATAGAACTCTATGCATCTTTTAATGTCTAATGTAATGTCTAATGAGTGTAGAGCCTTCTCTGTTGCAGTTGTCGGATTAGGAAAGTGTTTTCAAAACTAGCGGCTCATTTATACGGAAGTCTGAGGGATTTATTGGTATGAAACCTGGGTTTGTGCGTAAGATTACTTTATCCTGTCTAATCTGTAAAGGATCTTGGATAGATAGTGCCTGGATCTCACTGTCTCACCTGGCTGACGTTGGAGCAATGAGGAGGGCTACCTTCCAGGAGAGAAACTTCACAGAAGCCCTATGGATTGGCTCAAATGGTTGCTTCATGAGTTGTGCAAGAACAATGTTGAGATTCCATGAGAGAGGAGGAGGTCTAAAGGGTGGAAAAAATCTGAAAAGTCCCTTTACAAATTGCTTAATTATTCTGGAGGACCACAACTAAGGTGAAGAGTTCAATCATCTAAAAGACAAAATAGCCACCAGCCTTAAGGAGTGAGCAAGACCTGAGTGTGCCAGATGCAACAAAAAATGCAATATTTGTTCTGGTGATGAGGAAATAGGATCTATCTGTTGTTGTTGGCACCATAGACAGAACCGCTTCCATTTACATTATGTTTTATTGGTGCTAATTGCTCTGGCCCTTGACAATATACACCTGCACTCCTGGGGATGGCTAGATGTGCAAACTCATGGTGCTCAGGAGCCATGCTGATAACTGCACTGATTGAGGATGCAAGACTTGTCTGTTGTTCATTGTCAGCAGATGTGGAGATATTTTCAGTGTGATGCAAGATTTCACTGAGAAAAGAAGAAGCTCTGTGAAACAATGCTGCCGAGGCCAGTTTGGGGCTATTAATATCAGTGTACATGGCTCCCTCTTCATTTTGGTTAGGACCCTTGGAATCAAAGGAATGGGCAGACAAGTGTACGCATTCCTCTATGATCCTCATTGGTGATGCCAACATGCGTGGTATCGGCATTTGGTGTATTACTGGCTGGCAAAAAGGTTGAGGTTGGGTGTCCCCCACTGAGAGAATATGTGGTTGACCGTGGACTGGTCCAATTCCCATTTGTGACAGAGTCTATCTTGTTCGGCTTCCCTGGGGCATGAACTGCTTGCAGTAGTACTCCATGCAGCATGGCCCAATCCCAGATCTCCTGCGCTTCCTTGGAGAGAGGAAGGGATCTTGTACCTCCCTGTTTGTTGATGTAATGCATTGTAGTGGTATTGTCTGTTCTTATTAGCACCTCTGAATTGGCTACCTTTGGAAGGAACACCTGCAAGGCCAGGTGAACTGCTTTTAGTTTTAGTAAATTGATGTGCAGTGTTTGAAGTAGTGGTGGTCATTTGCCACTGATTTGTGGGTCGTGCAAAAACGCTCCTCAACCGTCTAATGAGGCATCTGTGGTGATAACCCATGGGGCTGGCCAGTAATGGAATGAGAAACCGATGGAACGATGATGCTTCTGAGACCACTACCCGAGAGCCTTGGTGATGGCTGGAGGGATCTTGATGTGGTCTTCGAAGCTCCCCGAGGCTTGAACCCATTGAATGCTGAGTTGTTCCTGGAGGGGGCACATTTTGTCTGCAGAATGGAACTAGAGGGATGCATGAAGATATCATCCCCAATAACGACTTGTAAAGGCATACTGAAATGTATTTTCTTCTTTGAACTGACTTTGCCAGATATACTAGTCTTTGTTGTCTTTCTACAGTGGGGCAGGCAATGCTGGATTGAGTGTTCAGGTTTGCCCCTAGAAAAGTGATTGCACGTGATGTTTGAGGTTTGGACTTCTCCCAATTTATGGTTAGTCCTAAGCTGTTGAGTAAGGCAATGCACTTTTTCGTTGACTTGTGTGCTGCTGAGAAGGTGTTTGCTTTTATCAGCCAATCGGCTAAGTATGGGAATACTTGATGGTTTCTTCTCCTTAGGAAAGCTGAAATAGGTGCTAGGCACTTTATGAATATCCTGGGGGCTGATTTTAGGCCGAATAGAAGGACTCGAATTTGAAAATGGCTTCCGGCTACCATTAATCTTAGGTACTGTCTGTGGAATGGATGGATTGGGATGTGGAAGTATGCCTTCTTCAGGTCTAGGGTAGACAGAAAGTCTCCATGGTTCAACAGGAGAAGGATGTCATGGAGAGTTATCATGTGGAAAGATTGCTTTTTCAAATAGGTGTTTAACTCTTTCAGATCGAGGATCGGTCTCCAGTCTTTCTATTTCTTGCGAATGAGGAAGAATAAGAATCTGGAGTAAAATCCTTTCCCTCGTTGCAACAGTGGCACCTTTTCTATTGCGCCCTTGAGAACCATTTTGTTGATCTCCATTTTGAGTTGGTGCAGATACTTTGGAGAAGACTTGCAAGGAGGATTGGGAGGAGGTATTTGGACAAACTCCAGTGTGTGTCCAACCTTCACCAGTTGTAAGACCCACTGGTCCGAAGTTATGATTTGCCATTGCTGGAGAAATAATGACATTTTCCCCCCTAGTTTTCGAGGCAGATGTCTGGGGGTAGCGGGAGCACTGGATGTATCAATCTATGAGCTGAGTTTTTTGCTTGATGATCTGGTCGTCCTCTAGGGATAGCCCTATTGTAAGATGCTTGTGGAGGTTGCCTCTGGGAATATTGTTGGCAAAATTGTTGAGAGGTGGATGCGAACAATGGATATTTAAACTGTTGATAGCCTCCCCTATGTGAAGGTATACCACGTCCTGTCATGCCACATAAGGGAGACTTTCGAAACTGCAGCGTTCCTAAAGATTTAGCAGTCTCTGTGTCAGATTTTATTGATTACAACGCCTCATCAATATGCTTCCCAAAAAGTGCATGACCATCAAACTGAAGGTCTAGTATCTTATTTTGTACCTCCGGGCAAAATGATTTGGCCTTCAGCCAATATTGCCTTCTGAGGACAGTAGCCCCTATAAGTTGACGAAATGCAGTGGTGGCTATGTCCATCGCACAGTCAATGATTTCTGCCAATGTGCGTTCCCTTTCCTGCAGTATCTTTTTAGCCTCTGGTTTAGTGTACTTCAGCAGTTGTTCAATATATGGGGCAATGTCCACCCACAATTGCTTGTCATATCGCGCTAAAACCGCAAGGAAGTTAGCCGCGCTTACAGTTAGACTGGACATTGAAGATGATCTTTTGCCGATATTGTACAATTGTCTCCCTTCCTTATCCAGAGGTACAGATATTGGTGTGGAGGGATTTTTGGACCTCCTCTGGGCTGCTTGTGTTACCACCGAATCTGGTGGAGGGTGACCAGTTAAGCATGCTGGAGCAGCTTAAGGTGCTTTATATTTCTTGTCTAGACGTGGAAGCACTGCTGTGACTGTCACTGGGTTTTGCATGGCCTTTAAACCTTCTTCCCATATGTAATTGACTATTGGCATGGACGTACTGATTTTTGGAATGGCTCCTCAAAGTCATAGAGCAAGGAATCAATTTGCTTGGATGGCATGGGAAGTGCTAATCGTTTGGCAGCCCTTTCCATAAGATTATGGAATCCTCCAATGTCCTCTGGAGGAGAGTCTAACTTTGAAGGTGAAGGAGAAGGTGCAGCTGGAATTATATAGTCATCCCATTGCGATTGGTTGTAGAGGAGCTCACCTTCCTTTTGTTCTCCTTCAGATATGTCAGTGTCTTGTGGAAGGGTCATATCAGGCGCGAGTACGTTAGCTAATGGTAAAGTGATAGGCCTCTGGCGCGTGGTGGCTACGTGAGGAGCTGGAGATGTTTGTGATGCTATTGACTGAGGCAGTACTTCCTCTGTGAGAGGAAAATGCCTTTTATAGTTGGCCAACATGGCCTACAAGTCCATTATTAATGTATTCGGCATATAAAGTCCCTCTTGATATGGTTGCTCCCGTGCATAATATTGTGGGTCATATGCTTCACTATACTCGTCATCCTCATCTTGGTACTTTATGTTTAATTGTGAGGGACTGTGCGCTGTTTCAAATGGACCCTTATCAGATTCGTCGTCACCGTCAGGAAGGTGAGTTGGTATCAAACGGGTTATCTTACTTGGAGAAGTATGCTCTGGTGTAATTCTTGTAGTTTCCTGCCTTCTGTGCATTTTTTCACTCGTCGATGGTGTTGTAGACGGCTTCGTCAACGGTGTAATAGGAGTACTCATCGATGTTGCCTACATCGTTGAAGATTTCGATGACATTTTAACCATTGATGGCTTTGTGGCTGAGGCAATGATGATGACGGCAATGAAGATACCAAATTTACCTTTGTGGATGACGTAGTAGTATAAGTCATCGTCAACAACAATGTCATAGATGTTGTCCTCGTTGACTGTGGATAACTCGTCATCAACATCATAATCGGAAAGATCACTGTCGGGATCGATGAAGAAACAGTCATCAACGGTGGAACAGATTTCATCATTGCCGTCGTAGATGGTGGGGATTTTATCTGTGGTCTGTCGAGTGGAGGAGCAGAGGAAGGCTTCTTAGAGGAGTGAGGTGACTTAGGAGGAGTAGGAGGCACAGATGATGACTTTCTAGCCCCTTCAGAACTGCTAGTATGCCCTCTCACTTTTCGAGGAGAGTTTAAGGGGGTGGTGAAGAAGGGCTTTGGCCTTTGTAAGACTCTTAAGTGGTCTTTTTGTAGGCCTTTCTCAGCTGCTCAGAGGAAGACCTTAACAGAGGAGACCTGCTCTTTTTTTGAGACCTCCTGAAAGAGGTAGAGGAGTCATCACTCTCAGAATCAGAGACTAGATTATCTCTTGATTTAGGTTTTTGCAGCCATATTAATCTGCCTTCTCTATCCCTTCAAGGTTTTGGAGAAAAAAAAGGTGCAACATACCTTGCAATTCTTTGCAGAGTGGTCCGGATAAAGGCAGTCTAATGCAGTTCTGGTGAGGGTCTTCAGAGTGCAACCTTTTCTTACCACAGGTTTTACAGGAAATTAATAAAACCTTTCTTTCCTTGTCAGACATAGTGAAGGCCTTGTCAGGTGTAAGACAAAAATCAGTTGAGAAGAATTAAATTCTTTGAGTATCCAAAAACAGTGAAAAACAGATCAGAGCTCTCTAGAGACTCCCTAGCATGACGTGCGGAGAAAATCTGAGGGACTGGAGCTTCTCTCTCGAAGGTTCTAAAGGGTGGTGTCGCCTGATTGGTGGACTCAAGTTTGGTCCTTTTTTCTCAAAATGACTCTGATAGAGAGCTAAACTGAGAGGCCCAGGGCCTTTGGGTTTGACCCTATGTTAGTACTACTTGATTAAAGGTACTGTGGGCTCCCATCTCGACGACGGGGAATGATTCAACCATATGAATCTATGAAAGTTCCAACACTGGAGCAAGTGGCTGTTTTGAAAAAACACCAGTGCTTAATCAGAAAAGATAAAGAGCTGCCTAATGGAACAAACTGTCATGGGTAGGAAAAGAGGTACAGTCCTAGAAGAAAAAGAGATGTATGGTAGAAGAAACACCGGTGCATGGCAAAAGAAAACAGGTAGTTGGTCGTCGTAGAAGGAAAGGAGATGTGTGATAGCAGAATATGTGTGTGTGTGTGTATGTATATATATATAAATAATACGGAAAATGTCACTTACCCAGTGTACATCTGTTCGTGGCATGAGACGCTGCAGATTCACATGCTGTGCATTATCCTGCCATCTAGTGTTAGGCTCGGAGTGTTACAAGTTGTTTTTCTTCGAAGAAGTCTTTTCGAGTCATGAGACCGAGGGACTCCTCCCTTTCGGCTCCATTGCGCATGGGCGTCGACTCCATCTTAGATCGTTTTCCCCGCTGAGGGTGAGGTAGGAGTTGAGAGTATACTAGATGTGCCCATGCAATGGAGGTGTGTATGTACATAATGTGTATTAAAATAATATTTATTTACAAATTTACAATTCTTATTCAACTAACAACGGCTAGAGGCTCCCGGGGAGGTGGGAGGGCGCATGTGAATCTGCAGCGTCTCATGCCACGAACAGATGTACACTGGGTAAGTGACATTTTCCGTTCGGTGGCATGTGTAGCTGCAGATACACATGCTGTGCATAGACTAATAAGCAGTATTCTCCCCTAAAAGCGGTGGCTTAGCCTGTAGGAGTTGAAGTTGTTTGAAATAATGTTCTTAATACAGCCTGTCCTACTGTGGCTTCTTGTGTTGTAAACACATCTACACAGTAATGCTTCGTGAATGTATGAGGCGTAGGCCAGGTGGCTGCCTTACAAATTTCAGTCATAGGTATATTCCCCAGAAAAGCCATTGTGGCGCCTTTTTTTGCTAGTGGAATGCGCTCTTGGTGTAATAGGTAGATCTCTTTTTGCTTTGATATAGCAAGTTTGAATACATTTAACTATCCATCTGGCAATGCTTTGTTTGGATATAGGATTACCTGCATGAGGTTTTTGGAAGGCTACAAACAATTGTTTTGTTTTACAAAATTGTTTTGTTCTGTCAATGTAATACATTAGTGATCTTTTTATGTCTAATGTATGTAAGGCTCTTTCGGCTACTGAGTCTGGTTGTGGAAAGAAGACAGGGAGTTCCACTGTTTGGTTTAGGTGGAATGGTGATATGACCTTTGGTAAGAATTTGGGATTTGTACGGAGAACCACTTTATGTTTATGTATTTGTGTATGGGGTTCTTGTATAGTAAATGCTTGTATCTCACTTACTCTAAGTGATGTGATAGCTATTAGAAAGGCAACTTTCCAAGTTAAGTATTGCATTTCACAAGAGTGCATGGGTTCGAATGGTGGTCCCATGAGTCGTGTTAATACCATATTGAGGTTCCACGAAGGTACTGGTGGTGTTCTTGGGGGTATGATTCTTTTTAGTCCCTCCATAAATGCTTTGATGACTGGGATTCTAAAAAGCGATGTTGAATGTGTAATCTGCAGATAGGCAGATATTGCTGTGAGATGTATTTTAATTGAAGAGAATGCTAAAAGACTTTTGTAAGTGTAATAAGTAGCCTACAATGTCCTTTGCGGAAGCATGTATTGGTTGAATTTGATTAGTGTGGCAGTAGTAAACAAATCTTTTCCATTTTTTTGCATAACAATGTCTTGTAGTGGGTTTTCTAGCTTGTTTAATTACCTCCATACATTCTTGTGTAAGGGCTAAATGTCCAAATTCTAAGACTTCAGGAGCCAGATTGCTAGATTGAGCGATGCTGGATTCGGGTGTCTGATCTGTTGTTTGTGTTGAGTTAACAGATCTGGCCTGTTTGGTAATTTGACGTGAGGTACTACTGATAAGTCCAGCAGTGTTGTGTACCACGGTTGGCGAGCCCAGGTTGGTGCTATGAGTATTAGTTTGAGTCTGTTTTGACTCAGTTTGTTTACCAGATAAGGAATGAGTGGGAGAGGGAGGGGGAAAAGCGTAAGCAAATATCCCTGACCAACTGATCCATAACGCATTGCCCTTGGACAGAGGGTGTGGGTACCTGGACGCAAAGTTTTGGCATTTTGCGTTTTCTTTTGTTGCAAATAGGTCTATTTTTGGTGTGCCCCAGCGTCAAAAGTAATCTTGTAGGATCTGGGGATGAATTTCCCATTCGTGTGTTTGTTGGTGATCTCGACTGAGATTGTCGGCTAACTGGTTTTGAATGCCTGGGATGTATTGTGCTATTAGGCGAATGTGATTGTGAATCGCCCAATGCCAAATTTTTTGACACAGTGGTGACGAGTGTGTTCCTCCTTGTTTGTTGAGGTAATACATTGTTGTCATGTTGTCTGTTTTGACAAGAATGTGTTTGTGGGCTATCAGTGGTTGAAATGCTTTCAATGCTAGAAACACTGCTAACAGTTCTAACTGATTTATGTGCAGTTGTTTTTGTTGAATGTCCCATTGTCCCTGTATACTGTGCTGGTTGAGGTGTGCTCCCCACCCCATCATGGAAGCATCTGTTGTGATCACGTATTGAGGCACTGGGTCTTGGAATGGCCGCCCTTGGTTTAAATTTATAGGGTTCCACCATTGAAGCGAGAAGTGTGTCTGGCGGTCTATCAAAACTAGATCTTGGAGTTGACCCTGTGCTTGTGTCCATTGATTTGCTAGGTACTGTTGTAAGGGCCGCATGTGTAGTCTTGTGTTTAGGACAATGGCTATGCATGAAGACATCATTCCTAGAAGTTTCATTACAAACTCCACCTGGTAGTGTTGGTTTGGCTGCATGTTGGCTGCATGTTTAATGCTATATTTTGGAAAGCTTGTATCCTTTGCGGACTTTGAGTGGCAATCGCCTTTTGTGTGTTGACTGTTGCTCCCAAGTATTGTTGTATATGGGATGGTTGCAGATGTGATTTTTGGTAATTTATAGAAAACCCTAGTTTGTGTAGTTTCTATAATGTATTGCGTGTGAAGAAGACACTGTTGCTGAGTGCTGGTTTTTATTAACCAATCGTCTAAGTATGGGAATTGACCACCCCTGTAAGAGCCTCAAAACCCTCCTCTCTGGTACTGCCCCTGATAGGTGGGTCTGGCTTGTGAGGTGGAAGGCTCTGGGGTTTGGGTACGAAACCCCCCTCTAAACTGTGGCCTTCTAAAAGTGCCTCTGCATTGTGGGGAGTAGAGCGAACACATGGCTTTGGCCGTGTCTGTGTCCTTCTTTAGTTTCTCAATTGCCGTGTCCACCTCCGGCCCAAACAATTGTTCCTGGTTAAAAGGCATATTTAAACAGCTTGCTGAGCTCCGTAACCATGCATGCCTGCGAATGGTTACCGCAGTGTTCACTGTCCGTGCGGCTGTGTCTGCCGAGTCCAGTGCAGACCTTATCTGGTTGTTGGAAATTGCTTGTCCTTCAACAACCTGTTGGGCACGTTTCTGGTGTTCCTTGGGCAAGTGCTGTATTATATGTTACATCTCGTCCCAGTGTGCCCTGTCGTAGCGAGCCAGTAGAGCTTGCGAGTTGGCAATTCGCCATTGATTGGCTGCTTGTGCTGCCACTCGTTTGCCCGCAGCATCGAACTTCCGACTTTCCTTGTCAGGCAGTGGTGCGTCTCCTGATGATTGGGAGTTTGCCCTCTTCCTTGCTGCTCCCACGACCACCGAATCTGGTGTCAGTTGCTGTGTTATAAACACAGGGTCTGTTGGGGGAGGTTTGTATTTTTTCTCCACCCTAGGCGTGATAGCTCTGCCTTTCACTGGGTCCTTGAAGACTTGTTTTGCGTGCTTGAGCATGCCTGGGAGTATTGGCAGACTTTGGTAGGAACTGTGGGTGGATGCCAGGGTGTTAAATCGGAAGTCATCCTCTATTGGCTCCGAATACATTGCTACATTGTGAAATGTAGCTGCTCTTGATAACACCTGCGTGTATGCAGTGCTGTCCTCTGGAGGTGACGGCCTTGCCGGGTAACAATCTGGACTGTTATCGGAGACCGGTGCATCATACAAGTCCCATGCATCCGAGTCATCATGCGTCATCCCCGTATGTGTTGGTGACTGCATTGGGGGTGTTGTTACTGGGGACAGCTGTGGAGAAGGCTGTGGCGAAATCTGTGGTGGTGTTTTTGTCTCTAGCCACCTTTGCCTTTGGCTGCATTTCTGACCCTTGAAATGCCAGCTTTCTTTTAATTGGAGGAAGAGTTTGAATTTTGCCAGTCTCTTTCTGGATATGCAGTCTCCTTTGGGTATGGTCTGGTTCCCCCATACTTATTTCCTGCTCAATATCTATGTTGTTGCATTTGGCTGGAAAGTCCGTTCTCTTCCGTGTAAGAGCCTACTTTCGGCTCCGAGGCTGCCTTTTTCTGTACCGAAGGTTTGGAAACAGTCTTTTTCGGTTCCGAAACAACTTTCTTTACTTTGGGTGTGTCGAACTCTTGGTGTCGAGATCGTTCGGAGCCGGAATCTCGACCGGAGTCGGATGTTTTCGGCAGTTGTGAGGCCTTTTTCGGTGCCGATGGTTGGTCACCGTGTTTTCGATGGGTAAAGCCATGGCCTGTTGGCGGTGGCATCCCCTTGGCCTTTACGATCTTGGAGTGAGTCTTGGACGGGGCAGTTTTACTCACAGTTTTCTGAGTTGTCATCGGTAGCTCACTTTCTGAGTCGTCCGAGTCCGTCCCTTGTATGGACATTCTTTCCTCCTCCTCGAAGTCGATCTGTTCTGTCGGCGTCGACGCCATTTGCAGTCTTCTGGCTCTTCGATCGCGTAAGGTCTTTTTCGATCGAAATGCCCGGCAGGCCTCACAGGTATCCTCCCTGTGTTCCGGTGATAGACACAGGTTACAGACCAAGTGTTGGTCTGTATAAGGATACTTCACGTGGCAATTCGGGCAGAAGCGGAAGGGGTCCGGTCCATTAGTTTCGTTGATGGACGCGGTAGGGCCGACCAGGCCCTGCTGAAGAGCGGAAGCCCCGAAGGGCCGCCGGAGAGCTTCTTCTATCGGTGTCCATATCCTAACACTAAACCGGTACCGAGCGAACAATACCGTAGATTTTTCGATAATTAGCTAACTTTCCCGATTCGAAATACGGAGCGAAGAGGAACACGTCCGAACCCGATGGTGGAAAGAAAACAATCTAAGATGGAGTCTACACCCATGCGCAATGGAGCCGAAAGGGAGGAGTCCCTCGGTCTCGTGACTCGAAAAGACTTCGAAGAAAAACAACTTGTTACACTCCGAGCCCAACACTAGATGGCAGGATAATGCACAGCATGTGTATCTGCAGCTACATATGCCATCGAACATGTATATATATATATATATATATATATATAGCGAGAGAGAGAGATACACGACATGGAAGAGAAGCCCTGTCTTAAGGAAGAAACAAATATACATGGCAGAACCAGGATGTCTGAGGGATGCAGGATAAGTTAAACATGCAAGTTAGAAGAAAATAACAATGGGATGAGAAGAAAAAGTAGGAATGTATGGGTTTCTTTGAAAGGTGTGGCATGCAAGGTTCTTTACCCCTTCTCGGGATGCACTGTGATGGCACGAGGCTTGTCCAGACCCTGTGAAATAACCACATAACGAAAGGAGCCATTCAGCCGAGCCACTTCAATTACGTCAAAGCCCTGGTCCGTCCAATAGATGTTTCCTGTTGAAATGCCAGGCAAAGAGATAGGAGAAGGGAGGGAGATAAGGCTGGTCAAAACTCAAGCAATATCCTCTTTCTGAAATCAACAGTGACGGCTATATTGGCTTATTTTATAATCATTCCACCATTTTAGTTTCTTTTACTGTTGCAACACATGCCAATTTGGATACAAACTACTCCATGTACAGTAATGTAGTAATGGAATTACACTGAAGAGAAAAAATACACCTTCAAATGACTCAATACTCCAAGTTTTTGCTTTGCTGTTTCACAACTAGTAGGGAATAACTGCAGACCTACCCCAGACCCTAAACAACATCTTTAAGAGACAGTGGTCATAAAAAATAAGCACTGGCAGTGCCAAAAGGTCTTGCCTATGCAAGAGCTACCTGCTTTAGCAATATGTTTTAGCCATGCTTTACACCAGCGTGGCTGCTGGTCAGCAAGGCTAAAAGTTAGTGAGGTAAAGGAAAGTGGAGTATTATAAAGTGGCGTAGAGTTGAGTGTCGCAGAGGGAGTAGAGTGTCGTAGAGTGGAAGGGCATGATTTAGAACCGAGTGGTATACAGTGGAGTGTTGTAAAGTGGAGTGGCATAGAGTGTTGTGGAGTGGTGTACAGTGAGTGGAGTGGCACAGAGGGCGCTGAGTGGAGCAGTGTTCTAGAGTGACGTAGAGTGGAGTAGATTGTTGTAGAGTGGAGTGGAATAGAGTGGAGTAGTTTAGGAGAATAGAATGGCAGTGCGCAGTAGAGTGCTGTACAGTAGAGTGGCATAAATTGGAGGGGCACTGAGTGGGGTAGTGTGTCTTACAACAGGGTGGAGCAATGAGGCATGGAGTGGTATAGAAGGAGTTGCATAGACTGTCAGAGTGGAGTAGTGTTGTCGAGTTACTATGTGTGGAGCAGTGTGTTGTAGAGTCCGTGGCATAGAGTGGAGCAGTGTGTTGGAGTGGAGTAGAGATTAATGGAGTACAGTGTCAGAGTGGAGTGTCGTAGAGTGGCCTAGAATTAAGTGGAGTAAAGTACACTGATGCTGAGTGCACTGGTTTTGAGTAGTGGTGTAGAGTGCATTGGCGTAGAGAGCAGTGGAGTACAGTAGACTGACAGAGCAGAGGCAAAAAGTGTTGGCAGAGTAGACTGGAGTGGCATTGGCTGCAATGGCTTAGAGTGCAGTGATGTTGAGTACATCGTTTCAGAGTACAGTGAAGTGGTGTAGAATGAGGTGGTTCAGAGTAGAGTTGAGTGGTGCAGGGCAGAGATGTAGGGAGCCATGACTGAGTAGTGTGTTGTAGACTGCAGTGCATGGAGTGCCGTGGTGCAAAATAGATTAGAGTGGTGTTGCGTGATGAAGAGTGTAGTGGTGTAGAATGCACTGACAGAGTGCAGTAGGGTGGAGTAGAGTTGAGTGACGCAGAGTCGAGTACAGTAGAATAGACTGTACTGGTGTAGAGTGGTGCAGAGAGTAATGACGTAGAGCACAGAAGTGCAGAGTAGAACAGAATGGCATAATATGCAGTGACAGAGGGCAATGGTGTAGAGTGGCGTAGCATGCATTGGCGTAGCGTAGAATGGTGCAAAGTAGAGTGGCACTGAGTTCAGTGGCAGAGAGTGCAGTCTTGAAGAGTAGAGTGTTGTAGAGTGCGGTCGCATAGAGTGGTGCAGAGTAGAGTATAGTGGCGTATAGTGCAATGGGGTACAGTAGATGGGCTAGAGTGCAGTGGTATAGAGTGCAATGGTCTTTAGTAAAGTGGTGTTAAGTTCAGTGGTTTAGAGTACAGTGGTTTAGAGTACAGTGGTTTAGAGTACAGTGGTTTAGAGTACAGTGGAGTAGAGTGCAGTGGAGTAGAGTGCAGTGGTGTACAGTGAGGCAGAGTGCAGTGGCATAGAGTGCAGTGGCAGAGTGCAGTGGCATAGAGTGCAGTGGCATAGAGTGCAGTGGCATAGAGTGCAGTGGCATAGAGTGCAGTGGCATAGAGTGCAGTGGCATAGAGTGCAGTGGCATAGAGTGCAGTGGCATAGAGTGCAGTGGCATAGAGTGCAGTGGCATAGAGTGCAGTGGCATAGAGTGCAGTGGCATAGGGTACACTGTTTCAGAGTAGAGTGCGTAGCATATTGTGAAGTGGCATAGAGTGGAGTAGTGCAGGATAGAGTGCACTGCCACAGAGTAGTGCCGTAGAGTGCAGTGGCATAGAGTGGTGCAGAGTAGAGTTGCATAGAGTGCAGTGACAGAGTAGGTCATTCCAGAGTAGAGTGAAGGGGCGTAGAGATGTGTGGTGCAGTGGACAGTGGAGTGGTGCAGGGAAGAGGGGAGTGGTGCAGGGGAGAGTGCAGTGGTATAGAGTGGAGTGGCGTACAGTGCATTAATGTAAACTCCAGTGGCATATATTGCAGTGTTGCAGAGTAGACTGGAGTGCTGCAGAGTTCAGTGGCAAAGAGTGCATTGATGCAGAGTAGTGTAGAGTTCCCTAGACTGGGGTGGTGTAGAGTGCAGTGGTGTAGAGTGAGGGACAGAGCAGTGGCAGAGTACAGTGGCATAGGGTACACTGTTTCAGAGTAGAGTGACGTAGCGTATTGTGAAGTGGCATAGAATGGAGTGGTGCAGGGTAGAGTGCACTGCCACAGAGTAGTGCTGTAGAGTGCAGTGGCATAGGGCAGTGCAGAGTAGAGTTGCATAGAGTGCAGTGACAGAGTAGGTCATTCCAGAGTAGAGTGAAGGGGCGTAGAGAGGTGTGGTGCAATGGACAGTGGAGTGGTGCAGGGGAGAGGGGAGTGGAGTGGCGTACAGTGCATTAATGTAGACTCCAGTGGCATATATTGCAGTGTTGCAGAGTAGACTGGAGTGCTGCAGAGTTCAGTGGCAAAGAGTGCATTGATGCAGAGTAGTGTAGAGTTCCCTAGACTGGGGTGGTGTAGAGTGCAGTGGTACATAGTAGTTTGTGGTGGAGTGCACTGACAGTAGAGTGGAGTAGAGCAGAGGGGCCTGGAGTGTTGTAGGGTACAGTGTCACAGAATGCAGTTGTGCAAAGTAGCATAGAGTGCACTGGCTAGGGTAGAGTGGTGTAGAGTGCAGTGGCTTAGTGTGCAGTAGTGCAAAGCAGAATTGTGCAGAGCAGAGTGGCATAGGATTCAGTTATGGAGAGTGCAGTGTTGCTGAGTAAAGTGTTGTAGAGTGCAGTGGCATCCAGTGTTATATAGTATAGCGGTGTAGAGTGCAGTGCTGCAAAGTAGACTGGCATAGAGTGTATTGGATTTGAGTAAAGTGGTGTAGAGTGCATTTGCATTGAGTGCAGTGGTGTAGAGTGTGGTGGCGGAGAACAAAGTGGCGTGGATTACAGTGACGTAGAGTGGAATAGAGTGGTGCAGAATGGAGTAGAGTAGATTGCAGTGTCAGAGTCCAGAGGCATGCAGTAGATTACAGTGGCTTAGAGGGGATTGCCATAGAGTGCAGTGGCGTAGACTACAGCAACTCAGAGTAGAGTGGCATTGAGTGCAGTAGCGTACAGTGCACTGGGACAGAGTGCAATAGAGTGACTAAGAGTAGAGTGGGGCAGTGAGGAGTGCAGTGAAGAGTGGCATAGAGTTCAGTGGTGGAGTGCAATGTTGTAGAGTAGAGTGGCATGAAGCCGGCCAAACACACATGGGCACTTGGGTATACACAGGCGGACTGGAGAAACAGCACAGACCCCAGGCTTGTGTCTGAGTGGCAGTGACTGCTGCTCAGACCAATCCTCAAGTTGCTTACATGCTATGTTTAGCATGTAAGCAGCACCAAAATTGCTGGGGAGCCTGTGCTGGTGCCCCAGTGAATGCAGGGTTACTACAAGAGGAGCGAGGAGGTGGGAGACGAGCAGCGAAAGGTAGGTTTTTTCTATTTTTTTTTTTTAACAAAATGTTTCCCCCAATATCGGCCCTCCACCCCACCCCCCTTGACATATGTGGCGGCCACTGTCGTTTACAGAAATCCCATATTGGTGGAAGATTACAGTAAATGGGTTTGGGCAACGAAACAGACAAACTCAAGTTGAACAGCCAAAAAGAAAGAGCCAGCAAATAGAATGCAACCAAATGTGAGTTACAAACCACAAAGACAACGGTCAGTAATGGAAAAATGCATTCCCAGGGAAGCTTCCCCAACTGTCCCCAAGATGTCATTAGCAAACCTAACAGCTGCTATGTCTGGTAGGCTTCAACCTAAAAAAGGAGACTGCTTCTAGCTAAAGTGTCTGTAGGAAAGTGCACCTTTTGGCATGGTTACCGCGCCTCCCCCCCACCACCCCAGCCCCCCACACTTTTTGCCTTGTATTGATGCTACCTTGACTGAGTGCGTGCTGGGATCCTGCTAACCAGCCCCCAGCACCAGTGCTCTTTTCCTAAACTGTACCATTGTTTTCACGAATGGCTCATCTCTGGCACACAGCTAAGTGCCTTGTAAACGGTACCAGTAGAACAAGGGCTCTGCTATCAGGGAGGTTCTCTAAGGGCTGCAGCATGTATTGTGTCACCTTAAGGGACCCCTCACCAAGCACCTGGCCACTGCCATTGCTGATTGCCTTTCTCTCCCCACCATCACTCACAAAGTAGACATGGCACCCCTTCTAGGGTGCCATGCTCACAAACCACTGCCTGTGGCATTGGCAGGGTGCACTATACCACTGGTGAGAGCATAGCTGCATGAGCAATATACCCCTACAGTGTCTAAGTCCATTCTTAGACATTGTAAGTGCAGTGTGGCCATACTAAGTACAGGGGATGGGAGTATGTAATTACGAACTCCACAGCTCCATGATCGCTTCACTGAAGATGGGTAAGTTTGGCATCAAACTTCTCAGCACAATAAACTCACTCTGATGCAGTGTTGGATTTATTGTATGATGCACACAGAGGACATCTTAGAGATGCCCCCTGTATTTTACCCAACCCTTTAGTGTAAGGCTGACCAGTCAGTGCCAGCCTGCTACTAACAGACAAGCTCCTGACCTAATTGGGTGAGAGTCTTTGTGCTCTCTAGGGTCAGGAACAAAGCTTGCTCTGGGTGGAAGTGCTTCACACCTCTGCCCTCCAAGTTCACACCTCTGCCCTCCAAGAAGTGTAAAATTTGGTGGTGAGCCTCTAAGGCTCAGGCTTCCTGTTACACTGCCCCACGGCATTAGGAAAAACAAGGAGAAGTGACCACTTCAGCTGGACCAGTCCTAAGGTGTCCAGAGCTAAAATGACCCCCTCCTTGCAGACTCCTCCATCTTGTTTTAGAGGATAGGGCCCAATAGGGTTAGGAATGTGCCTCCCTTCCCAAAGGGAGTGGACACAAGAAGGGTGTTAGCCATCCTCAGGGACAGTAGCCATTGGCTACTGCCCTCGGACCCCTGTAATGCCCCTAAATCTAGTATTTATGGGCAACCCCTGAACCTAACTCACAGGATTCCTGGCGGCCTCATGAAGAAGAAAGAAGGACTGCTAAGCTGAAACCAGCAGTGAAGACTCCAGACGAGAACTGACTTGGCCCCAGAACCTATCAGCCTGTCTGCAGCTTCAAAGATCCCTGCTTCAAGAAGGCGACGCAACCTGAAGGACCAACGACCTCTACAAAGCCCCAGAGGGCTGCCTGCTCAGCAGAGGACCAAGAACTCCTGAGGACAGCGGCCCTGTCCAGAAGAAATCACCAAAAGGACTCGAGAACCACCCTGGATTCACCAGCTCTATCCACTCTGCACCTGACGCCCACAGCCTCAGTCAAGTTGACCCACTAGTCCAGAGGAGGTCCCCAAGCAATTCAGACTGAGTCCATCCTGGGTTTACCCCAATTGGCCAACAGAACGCCTGCAACTGAATCCAGAGGCTCCCCCTGACCGGATCCGACAAAGATACCTGACACCCAAGGAGACCCCTGCACCCGTAGCCCTCTGGCCTTGGGGAATGTGAACGGCAGTCCAGCAACGTCCAGCAGGCGTCTCTCTTATGTCTATCAGGCTCACCCTAAAAACTAGGAGGAACTCTGTAGGAAGCTGGCTCTGAATATACTATGTCAAAATGAGATATAGTGTGCACAGAGTCCGGGGGTTCCCCAGAGGCTTAACAGAGGCTAAAGTAGATAATAGTAAAGTTCTCTTTTGTGGTAGTGTGGTCGAGCAGTTAGGCTTATCTGAGGGTAGTGCAAAGCATTTGTTGTACACACAGACAATAGAAGAAGCACACACTCAATGACTAACCTCTAGACCAATGGTTTTAATATAACAAAAATATATTTTCTTAATTTATTTTTAGAACCACAAGATTCAAGTTGCAGGTAAGAACTTCAATAGATTCGTATTTCACACATGTATCAACAGTACTTGGTTAGAAATCAATAAGTTATACAGTTTTTTTAAATATTGGCAATAATCGGTTTTACAAATGGACACTGCAAATTTCAGAAACAGGTCTTGGGGGGTGGGGGTTAGCTTGGTTTACATGTAAGTACAACATTTACAGTTCCAGTCTCTGGGGGTTAGGAAGTCCACAGGTTGGGGTTCAAGTTAACCCCAAAAACCCACCACCAGCAACATGGGGCAGGCCGGGTACAGAGGTCAAAGTGTATGCAAAATTAACATGGGCTCAAATGAAGACTGAGGGCACTTAGATCAGATCTGCAGGCAAGTAAATACCTGGGACTTCGGAGGGCAGACCTGGGGGATTTAGAGGAGCACCGGGGGGAGGGACGGTAGCCGAGGGGCACACAATTAGGCACCAAACATACACCAAACATACAGCTGCACTGGGGCGTTCGGGTCTAGGGTGCAAACACGATGTCGGGTCTCTAATGATTCTCTATGAGGGGACCCCGGGGGTCACTCAGATGGTGCAGGTGAGGTCCGGGGGATCATCTCGGGCAAACCACAGGCTGGACAGGGAAGAGGGCTGCCCCCCTGAACGTTGCTGCATCGGGGGTCGGTTTCGCCAAGGCCTGGGGGCTGCAGGTGCAGTGGGTGTTTAGGCAATGGACTTCTTCATCCGGAGCTTACGCAGTCAGGGGGGGTTCTCGGGATTCCCTCTGCAGGTATCGTCTTGGAGAGGTCAACCCAGGGTGGGCACTTGCTCGGAATCACCTGGGGATCCTCTCTAGCTGGTTGGGCCACCTGCACACGGGCCGTGGGCATCGGGTGCAGAGTGGTTAGGACTCATGCATTCGGAGTGAGGTTGGAGTCTTTAGTTGTTGGTTTCCTCTTGGACAGGGCCGCTATCCATGGGAATTCTTGGTCTTTTTGGGTGCAGGGCAGTCTTCTGGAGCTTGGCAGAGGTCGCTGGTCCCGTTGGATGCATCGCTGTTCTTTTGCAGGTTCTTTGAAGCAGGAGACAGGCCGGTAGGACTGGTGACAAATCAGTTCTCCTTGTCCCTTCTCTGCTGGGGGTTTCAGCTAAGCAGTCCTTCTTGTTAGGTCGCCAGGAATCTGGTGAGCTGGGTTTAGGGAGGCCCTTAAATCATAGATTTGGGGGCGTTTTAGGGGTCAGAGGGCAGTAGCCAATGGCTACTGTCCCTGAGGGTGGCTACACCATCCTTGTGTTCCCACTCCCTTTGGGGAGGAGGGCAGAAACCTAATCCTATTGGTCCCTGTCCTTCAAACCAAGATGGAGGATTCTGCAGGGAGGGGGTCACCTCAGCTATGGACACCTTAGGGGTGGTCCTGGTAGGTTGGTCACTCCGCTGTTTTCCCTTCTTTTCCTGCCTGAGTTGCCGCCAAAAGTGGGGCTTTGTCCAGGGGGCGGGCAACTCCACTAGCTGGAGTTCCCTGGGGCACTGTAATCCGAGGCTTGAGCCTTTGAGGCTCACCACCAGGTGTTACAGTTCCTGTAGGGTGGAGGCGTGAAGCACCTCCATCCATGACAGGCTTTGTTTCTGACCACCTAGAGCACAACAGCTCTCACCCCATGTGGTCAAAAACATGTCTGAAAGTGGCAGGCAGGCTCAGACCAGTCAGTCCTGCTCTAGCAGTTCGGCTAACATACAAGGGGGCATCTCTAAGATGCCCTCTGTGTGCATACTTCAATAAATCCCACACTGGCATCAGTGGCGGTTTATTGTGCTGACAAGTTTGATACCAAACTTCCCAGTATTCAGTGAAGCCATTATGGAGCTGTGGAGTTTGTAATGACAAACTCCCAGACCATATATTCAGTATGGCTACACTACACTTACAATATCCAAGAATGGACTTGGACACTGTAGGGGCACATTGCTCATGCAGATATGCCCTAACATGTGATATGGTGCACCCTGCCTCAGGGCTGTAAGGCCTGCTAGAGGGGGGGGGGGGTCTTACCTCTGCCACAGGCAGTGGTTTGTGGGCATGGCACACGGAGGGGGGGGGGGGGGGGGACATGTGGACTTTGCCTTTTTCTCCCCACCAGCACATGCAGACTGCATAGGCAGAGTGCATTTGCTTCGTGAGGGGCCCCTTATAGTGGCTTAATACATGCTTCTGCCCTTGGGGACCTTCACTGACCACAGGGCCCTTGGTACCATGGGTACCTTTTGCAAGGGACTTAACTGTGTGCCAGGGTTCTACCAATTGTGTAAACAAAGGTACAGATATTGGGAAAGAACACTGGTGCTGGGGCCTGGTTAGCAGGATCCCAGCACACTTTCAATCAAAGTTGGCATCAACACTAGGCAAATGTGGGGGGGCTAACCATGCCAACAGGGACACTTTCCTAGCTGTAGCTCTTTTGGACGAACAAGAGTTAATTGTGGATAATAGGTTTTATTTATGTGCTCTAGCTGAACACGCAGAAAAAGCTATAATTGCTTGCATTACTACATCTACTACTTTTTTGACATCATGACCAAGATGTTAAGGACTTGACAATGAACCCAGCAGAAGCACAATGATCACTCAGCTACAGCACCTTTCACATGCCTGTAACAGTTATCATGTTTCCAGATTCCATCAAAGAGTAACTAATCCGATCAAGTTTTTTTCCTCTTTTGTAATCTGGTACTTGCAGTCCAGTTGATCCAATCACATTTTAATGACAAGTAACAGAACACAAATAAGAAGCTGGACTGGATCACCTAATCACACGTGGAAAAAACAAATTTGAGAACTGTGCTCTACATGCTGTAGGAAGCTGGCTGGTGTGTGGTGGGTACCTAAGGTACTTACACCTTATACCAGGTCCAGTATCCCCTATTAGTGTAGTGTAGGCAGTGTCTAGAAGCCGGGCTCTCTAGAGGAAGCTGTGGATGAGCAGCCAAGGCTTATCTAGGAGACATGCAAAGCTCACGCAATACCACTGTAGTCACACAGCACTTACACACATGAAAGAAAACACTCAGTGTTAGGGAAATAAAGGGTCTTTAAAACAGTATCAGAGCACCAAAACACTAGATAGGCAACTATCCAATATGAAGTAAGTAAACACACTAAATATGAACACTAGTTATCAGAAATAGGCATAAAACATGTTAGAAAACAATGCAAATGCAAACAGACAATAGTGACACTGGGGAGAGACCAAAACATATACTAAAAAACATGGAATGCGAATGCAGGATCCCCGTCTAGGGAAGTGGAATGTGTAGAGGGGAGCTGGGGGTACTAGGAAACCCAAAAGGTATGTCTCATAGTGTTCCCAGGCAACCATGAAGAAAGGAGTAAGTACTCTTTTTTTCCCCCAAACCACCCAAAAGGAAGAAAATGAAGAAAATGCAACACTGAGACAAGACTGCAAGAAACCAGCTGTGGATTCCTGAAGAGGAAGACTGGTGTAAGAATGGGACCAAATCCATAAGCCACAGAAGAGTCCGGGAGGAGTAGGAGCTACTACCCACCCAGCTGTAGATGCAGGAGTTGGTCAATGGTAGGACAAAGACAGTCAGGAATGCAGCCCTGGAGCAGGTGAAGAGTTCCTGGAGGATGCAGTCGACATCCCACGCCGAATGGAGGATTGCAGTCAGTCAGTGGCGTGGAAAAGCAACCAACAAGCCTTGGCAAAGGCAGACGTTGCTGTGAGGCAAAAGTGGATCTGCCAGGGACCAGCAAGGTCCAGGACGACTCAACCCATGGGGGGAGTCCAAGGGGGACCTGCAGCAAGGCAGAGTCCACAGAAGAAGAGGCAGTCCCCACAGGAGACCCATTGGACGAGGAACAAGGAGTCCAGAAGAGCCCACACTGCACAAATGTCCCACGCCGCAGGAAAAGCACGCAGAGGGATGTGTGTCATAGGAAGGAGTGCTGGGGCTACACGGAGCCTGAAGATCCGCTAGGGAAGATGCAAACAAGACTTGGTAGCTGCAAGAGAAGAGGTGCACCGGGCACTGCCCTGCATGAGAAGGCAAATGCTTACCTCCACCAAAGTTGGACAGCTGGCATAGAGGACCAAGAGGAATACTCTGGGCTACCACCTGTGATGCAGGATCCATGCAGCTCAGGATGAGAGGATATCTACGCAGCCGGTTGCCATTGCAGTTGGTGCCTGCGGATGCAGGAGAGAGACTCCTTCACTCCAAGGGAGATTCTGTCTTCCTTCTCGTTCAGACTGAAGACTTACTGCCCTCAGAGGATGCACAGCCGGGGAAAAGTTACAGAAGCTGGAAGGAGCCTTGGAAACAATGTTCCAAGCAGAGTCTTCATCCCAGATGCAGACTGTCGGATCCTGGAGTGTCCAGTCACAGTTCCAGGGGCTAGAAGTCGAAGTAGAGGTTGCAGAGGAGTCCTGCTGGAAACTTGCAGCAGAATCTGAGGACCCACCCAAGAGAGAGACCCTAAATAGCCCTGAAAGGGGGATTGGTCACCTAGCCGGGTGAGCACCTATCAGAAGGGGGCTCTAATGTCACCTGCTGGACTGGCCACTCAGATGCTCCCAGGGGGGTCCCTGCCAACCTTGGATTCAAGATGGCAGAACCCAGAGAGCCTCTGGAGGAGCTCTGGGCACCATCCCTGGGGTGGTGATGGACAGGGGAGTGGTCACTCCCCTTTTAATTGTACAGTTTCGCGTAAGAGCAGGGACTGGGGGTCCCTGAACCGGTATAGACTGGTTTATGCATGGAGGACACCAAATGTGCCCTTGAAAGCATACCAGTGACTTAGGGAGGCTACCTCTCCCAAGCCATGTAACATCTATTTCCAATGGGTGAGGGTGTTACCCTCCCCCCCCCCACCCCTCCCAAAATAATCCTTTAATCTGCCTTCCTGGGCTTGAGCTGTTCAAGCAGCAGTAGGGCAGACACCTGTCTCGGGGTGGCAGAAGCATGGGCTGCCCGGAAAACCCCAGAAGGCTGGTAGGAGCAATGCTGGGGGTACTCTAAGGAACCTTCAGGGTGCATGGAATCATAATTTCAACCTTGGCTACAGTATTGGGGTATGATTCTGACATGTTTGATACCAAACATGCCTAGGTTCGGAGTTACCATTATGTAGCCTGACACAGGTAGTGACCTATACCTAGTACAAGCATAAAATGGCGTCCCCGCTCTCACGAAGTCCAGGAAAATGGAACTAGAGTTCGTGGGGGCACCTCTGCTATTGCAGGGGTGCCCTCACACACAGGTTCTGGCACACCGCCCTCTGGACCCTCTGGGCTAGGAGGGCCTGCCTGCCATAGGGGTGACTTACAGTGACATGGTGCAGTGACCTGTAGTGAAAATAGTGCATGCACCCTTTCACGCAGGCTGCAATGGCAGGCCTGCAGATACACTTTGCATGGATTCCCCATGGGTGGTATAATACATGCTGCAGCCCACGGGGATCCCCTGGTATCCCAATGCCCTAGGTAAGTGGGTAACGTCTACTAGGGACTTACATGGAGGCACCAGTATGCCAAATGTGGGGTGAAGATGGTACAAGTTAACAAGTTTGGAGGGAGAGAGCATAATCACTGGGATCCTGGTTAGCAGAATCCTAGTGAACAGTCAAACACACTGACAACAGGCAGAAAATGGGGGTAACCATGCCAAGAAAGAGGGTACTTTCCTAAACATGCCTATCATTAAAGAATATCTATGCAACCCACTGGAGGGCAAACCGTATGATCTATGGCAAACTGGTGCCACATGACCACACTTCTCATCATTGGTATCCTGATACGTGTGTGTGAAACTTGCTTGAGTGACCCTGAAATACTACATACATTTTCAATAAGCTTTTTCTATCCCTCTCTGCAGCTGCAGGCATTTACCAAGCAGTAGAGAAGGGGAGACAACAGCATGACAGAGGAGCCTTGAACTGACACTGGAAAATCTAACCTGCATTTTTCTAGATATTAATGATAAAGTACTCCATACTTACCTCAAATGATCCTGCAAGTATGGTGTCCCCAATCTCACTGAGAATGAAAAAGTTGACCCACCATTATGCATAATGTTCTCCTCATTAATGCTATAGAAACACCCATCTTTGAATGGTCAACAGACCTGGTATTACGGCAGCACTTTGTTTATGAATTATGTTATGGATGTGCATTATAGAAGAACCCTAACAGCTCTTAAATGTCTGCCAAGGCAAAAATGTGTACTCCTACAACTGTTCATTTTACTTGTATCTCTGTTCGTACAAACAGGCATCTAATGGTCTACTCCAATTAACTTAGCACCCAGCCATGAGAGTCAAAGTTGAAGGAGGAATTGGCAGGAATACAATGTTGAATGACCGATGATTATTAAATCGTAGGAGAACCACCTGATGTTCTCTAATGAACCCCGACCAACAACCCCACCCCAATTAACATGGGGTTCTCAACATAAGTGACAGTACCAGATCGACTAAGTAACAGGTAGCACTAGGCAGCCACACAGAGTTACAAATGTTAGAAAGGAAATTGCTTGGCCCTGTCAGGTGGCTTCTGTGACTTCACAAACGGAGCAAGTTCTCTGTAACTGTGTAGACTGAGTAACTTTAAGCACATTTCATTTGCTTTGTTCTATTTAAATCTTTTGAGAATAGTTTAACCAATAATAACATTGAAAGACATGCTGTAAAAGTGGACCCTTTTGACTTCTGCAAAAGAAGCAATGTGGGCACAAGTGTGATTGCTAAACTTTTGAAATACCTTTTCTCCCCGCCTTCCTTGTGTGTCACATGATCAGTGGATCATTGCACCGTCCATTTACAGCAGTGATCTACACTGGGTTGTGCCCTGCACAGTGATTATGCAGTCGTAATAAGGTAGAAAATACACACACCAAAAAGGGGAAACCCCAGAAAGATGCTCACCTGCTATCCAATCCACGGCTATGCCCTCCACACGCCCAATGCCATTGGTCACCACATCCTCTCTCCAGGTCTGGTCACGCTTGGCTCTGCTGATGGTGCTGAGACCCATATCCACCCAATAGATGGTGTCATTTGCTGAACGAAAGAAAAGTCATGGTGAGCTATGAATTTCATCACACAGTAAATTAAAGAGGGTGGGCCACCTCTGATCTCTAATGTGAATTCAGTGCGGGTGAAAAGATGCTGAATCGAGAAGCTCTAAAGCATGGACTACCCCAGAGTTCTGCAAGGTTTTCACACTCTCTCCAGTAGTAAGTGAATAGTTGTTTCCATAAAGTACATATTAACAAATTAATCTCTTTTCAAAATTTGTGTGAAATTAAAGCATGAACTTAGTTTTTATACGAGGCGGTGAAATGAGAGCTTAACTTCTTCATACCAGTGTAACCATCTTCACACACTGTCATCCAATCACTGTCCCCTCAATCTATGACACAGGGTGATAATGTTAATCTGACCATCCTTATTTACTTTATGTGCATCACTGAGGAGACCTTGACCAAACACATTTAATGCTAGACTATGAACTAGCTACACAAGTTAACAAATTCTAATTGCTACCAATTTGTGTCAGATTACTCCCAACGGCATGCAAATAGAGGGTCTGCAACACTACCACAGAGCTATCAACACCACTATATCTTATATTTGTTAGGAACTATAAACCCATAGCAGTTAAAAGACCCTGTCAAACAATTCCCTTGCAAACAGACTCAGACATGGACAATGTCTGTACTGAAATAGTATTTAAGCTGGACTCCGCTGAAGCCAAGCATACTCTACTTAGAGTAGCATACTACTTAGGTGCCTAGATTCACAGAAAAACGTAAACGAAGGGTGGCTCTGGTAATTATTGCTTTTCCTTTTGTTTTTAAATTAAGGGCATGTAACAAGCTAAAGATGTTATCCTACCAGGGAGCAAAAAACTAGACTAATTTTACCACAATTTGGGAATTTGAAATCCACCACACACTGTTCACAGCAAGCAATGAAATGGATAAAAAGAAGAACATAAATCGATGTGGTTTAAGAGGCAGAAGAGACGAGAGGACAATGACAGAAGGAGAGACTTATATCAATGTAAGTCTAGGTACAAATCTGTTTCTTGTACAAAGTGCTTAGATTTTATAAAAAAAGAACCCTCATACAGAGAAATGGGAAGCAACGTACCTGCATGGAAATCTATCCCAACAGCCAAAGATGTTCCAGAAACCGGTACCAGGGCATCAGACTTGTCAGTGGGGTCGAGCGGGATGCCACGGATTCCCTCATGGACAGAGTAAAGCAGGAAAGAGCCCACACCTGGGAAAACAGTATGTTGGAAGGCTTAAGGGACTGGGCAAAAAGCTAAAGGCAGACACTATTTGTGAATCTCTAAAGATCGGGTGCTGCGAGACAGGCAAGTAAGGTTGTAGGCACAGGAAATAGTACACTGGAGTGGTGTCTTTTTGCTCCAGTGACTTGTAATGAACACTTTACAACTCACCTGGCTCTAGATGTTTGCTTCTAGCTCTTTTAGTACTTTCATATTACTGTCTATTTGTTTAGTAACTGTATATGGCACTGCCAAAATGCATTTTTAGAAGATTTTCAGAACGTGAAGAGGAAATATTCAATCACATATGAACTTACACTGCAGATTATACTGCTCATGTACCAGTAAGAATTATAGTTTTTGGTACTAAAGACAATGCATAGAATATGTTTTCAAGGCAAACAAATACCAAAGGCCATATTACAGAAGAGCTCATAGAGGCACCAGATTATTGCATATAAGGTCTAACTTTACTGCAAAAAAGCAGTAGGCGACTATCGCCATTACTGAATACTGACTGCGCTGATGCACATTTTCTGCCTGTCAGGGGTCAAGGGATGTGGGCACACTCCATATCACAGAAGAAAAAAACAGAAGCACACAAGTTTGCAGAAAGCACACTAAGTGGGCAACAGCCAGGAAGTAGCTCAGATACTGTTCCACTGGAAGGTACCTCTAGGTAAGACGCACAGTGGTCCTAAGGACCCCTAGGCATCCTCACAAAGGCAGGTGCAGTCATACATTGCATTTGCTGGGAGTAAGGGACTAAGGGGGAGTGAACAGAATCTTCAAATCGCAGCCATCCTGCTGTGAAGCAAGCACAGTAATTTGAAATTGCTGGTCAGTTTTACTGTTGTAATATTCCCAGTGTATGCACAAGTTCACATCTGCGCCAATGGCAACACATGTTGTGTAGCATGGCACAGATTGGATCTATGCACCATTTACAACACCATAATTCCAGGAGAACAAAAGAAAAAAATACATATGAGACAACATGACTCACACACAAAGATCAGTTTTACTGCAGTCTATTTAGTACTTTGCCTGTTGTGAAGTTACTAGGTCTGCCACTGTCCTTGCAGAAAAAGATGTGCAGTGCTGGCAAGAATATTTAAATCTAAAATTCTTGCAGCGAGAGAATAATGAGTTCTGATGCTCATACAACACTACACGTCAGAGTTGCTGTGCCTCCACCATATGTACCTCTATAGACTCTGTCTACACACACAGTCAGCTTGCCCTCAGTTTCTAGTCCATTCCCAATCTCCTTCTGAGACCTAAATCTGGCTTAATGTTTATTAAGTCGAGCATGCATGCGCTTTGACCTGTTGTAAGTATTCACTCGCTCGTGGGCTTGCCTTTCAAAAATCCTATAGTATTGGTAAATGCTTTACATTTGTCCCTCCTTAGGGCGGTTTTGTTACCGCCTTGAAGACTGCTCCTGCTACATGGATAATTGCACAACTGCCGATACGTTTGACTATGAGTCAACTTTTTTCATTTTGTGTCCCTCCTTTGCGCTCATGGCAGCCATGGCACTTTGAATCAGCTTGCTTATGTAAACTGTTTAACTTTTCATTTTCAATTTATGTGGCAAGAAAAGTCCAGTTAGGAATGTGCAACACTAATAGCTCTAACTCGAGCAAGTGCGAGACCCATTGCATTGCAAATGCTTGTCGGCTGTGTTGTTGAAGCCTCATGGATGCCAGTTTCAAGGTCTTAAGCTTTCACTCGTAGTTTTAGATCCCTCAAGTGCTCATCTGGTCCTGCCTCCTACCTAATCCTAATCTCACCAGATTTGTGAAATGCAATTGATGTTCGTTTAACTCCAGAGCTCTTCGAGTTGTCGTCACCTGAGGTGGGTTATTTTAAGAAGAGGTTTTGAAGAGTAAATTTGAGGGTTTCTCCTTTGTACAAAACGATGCTAACCCCATGGGTCAACTTTCTCTCCAGTATGTTACCCACAACCCTCTCCTTCCTCATTTTTTAAAGCAGTGGACAAGCACAAATCTGAAACAGGGGTAGAAGCGCCCTATATGACCACTTCCTCTGGGAAGTGGGCATGACCCTGCCCAGCATTTCTTATTTCACCAAAAACAAGATGGTGGAACCCTTCCTTCGTGGAGCATGTCAGGCAATCCATTTTAAGGGTGTGACTAGCCTGGTACTGAAACATGCCTACTTGCATAGCTATTTTCCCATCTGTCCTGTTGCCAAATTGGCCTCAGGGCAGGGGGTGGCATCTCCAAGGCCTGGGGTAAGCTGGGGTCGCATATCAAAGGCGGCAAAGGCTGGCTGACTGGTATTGACCTGCTTGCCACCACAGACGAACGGTGGCCTCTGAATGCATTAGCGCTCATCTCTGGGGGGAGGCGGAAGGGGGGGGGGAGGGGTGCAGAAACTCATCTGTGGTGGAAAGCTGGTCGATAACAGTCGGCCAGCACACCACTAGTTGGCTTTCAGGGGCACCTCTAAGGTGCCTTCCCGGTGCATGTCCTAATATATCAAATACTGGCATCAGTATGGATTCATTCAGATGAGGTGTTTGATACCAAACACCACAGGTTTCAGTGAAGCCATTATGTAGCTGGGTAAATCGCAATGACCAGTGCCCAGTACATACCTTAAGATGGTCTCCCTGCTCACTTGTAATATCTAGTATTTGAACTAGACATCACAGGGGCATATCTGCTCATGCAGATATGTCCTCACATAAAATATAATGCAACCTGCTTTAGGGCTCTTAAGTCTGCTGTAGGTTATATATATTATATGCAGTATATTATATGCAGTGACTCTGCATATATTATATGCAGTGACTCTGGCATCGCTCGCTAGGAGTGTGTCATCGCATGTTTTCAATCATGGTTTGCACCATGTCACGCAGCCTGCAATGACAGTCTGCATGCAATTTGTAGGGGGGTCCCTTATCCTTATGGTGGCATAATACAAGTTGCAGACCTTAGGGACCCTTTTTGGTACCTATGCCCTAGGTACAAGGGGAACCATTTACTAGGGACTTACAGGGGTGCTAAAGTGTGTGCCAATAATACACAATTAGATTAGTTTACCTTGTTTTAGGGAAAGAGCACTGGCCCTGAAGATGTGGTTAGCAGGAACCCAATGCAACTTCAGTTGGAAAACCTCAGTACCAGTGGCAAAAAGTAGGACTTTAAAGTCCCTCACCTTGGTTTGCAGATTCACTAACCATTGTGCTGGAAGAGGTGATAGCATGGTCCTCAAGAGTAGGCATGGTTTCTGGCCTCAGAGCGCTGGCTCTCACCTCCAGGGGGTCAGAAATCATCCGTGGTGGCAAGCTGGTCAATACTAGTCAACCAGCACACTAGAGGACTAGCAGGTTTTCAGGGGGCACCTCTAAAGTGCTCTCTGGGCGCATGTCATTATAAATCAAATATTGGCGTCAGTATGGATTTATTAAGATGAGGTGTTTGATACCAAACAGTACAGGTTTCAATGAAGCCATTATGTAGCTGGGTAAATTGCAATGACCAGTGCCCAGTACATACCTTAATATGGCTTCTCTGTTCGCTTGTAATATCTAGTAATAGAACTAGACATCACTGAGGCATATCTGCTCATGCAGATATGTCCTCACAAAAAATGTAATGCACCCTGCCTCGGGGCTCTAAGGCCTGCTGTAGAGGTGACTTACATATATTATATGCAGTGACTCTGGCACGGCACACAAGGACTGTGCCATGTCATGTTTTCACTCATGGTTTGCACAAATGTCATGCAGCCTGCATGCAATTTGTAGGAGGGTCTCCTAAGGTGGCATAATATGTGCTGCAGTCGTTCGGAACCCTCTTTAGTACTCATCCTCTAATTTACTAGGGACTTACAGGGGGTGCTAAAGTGTGTACCAATTCTACACAATTAAATTACCTTGTTTTAGGGAAAGAGCTCTGGCGACTTGGTTAGCAGGAACCCAGTGCACCTTCAATCAAAAAACATCAGTAGCAGTGGCAAAAAGTGGGGGTGACTGTCTAAAAAGGGCACTTTCCAACAATACACAAGGTAGGTCTGTCCAATTTGAAGACTGTTGGAGATGAGAGGATGGCGCAGGTTCCCTGGACCACATCCTCTTCCCCTGTAAAATGGCACAACCACTATGCATTCACAACATCTTTGGGATACCATTCAAGACTGACTTCTTAACAGTCGCACCGCCATTATACACATCCACACTAGAACTCTTTGAGCAGGACGTAATGCTGCTCGACCAACTATTATCAGTGGGCACCAACGTGGTTCTGATGGAGTAGAAATCAACCTCTGTAATCCCCTTAAAAAAATGGTGGAACATTCCATTAGAAGCACGGGTAACATACCGTATGCAAGACTTCACACTACCTCCAGCTCCAGATGCTTATGTAATTCCTTTGATAAATACCGACAGAAAAACAAACCACCTTAGATGTTAAGATGAAAATACACTGCACGTCTATGGATTTTATTTTGGATGATTGCAGGTGCTGTCATTGACAGGCTGCAGAGCACTGACGATCCTGTCAGCTTTACACAACATAGCCCACTCTTCGTCCTTTCTCCCATGTTTTACTTCCATTTATCTCCCCCACTCCCTTTGTTGGTTCTTCCTTAATTTTTTGTTGCTGGGATTTTTGTACTTACACTTAGATATGTGCACGTCTGATGTGGGTCATCCAATGACTCTAACATGGGGGTCAGCCTTTAGTCCACCTAGGGATGTTTACAATAAGGTGATATCCTTGTTTCAACCTCACATACCCATGTCCCTTAACTAGAATGTAAGCTATTTCGTTTGTGATATTTTGTATTGAGAGAACAAATCGTCTTTCATGACAATTTCCTGTGCGACATAGTTTATTTCTTCTTTGGAAGTGTACTCTATTTTCTTTTGCCATTGTAAGGACATAGAACTTAATACAAATATGTTAACATACAGACTGCTAGAAATTTGACGAAAACTTTCCAAAACTTGCAATACTCTTGAAAAATATGTACATGGACATCAATATGAAAACTAATCTTACTAACTGGGGCATTTAGTCAGACACACAAAATGCCCACCATAGTTCTTCAACAGTCCTGTGCAATCGTCCAATTTGTCAGCATAACAGCTAAACATGCACTAGCAAACAATGGTCTTCCGATTCTGTCCAAAAACAAATAACTGGATGAAGATGATTTTATGGTTCTATTATAATGGATTAAAGCCCTATAGAAATGTCAATGACATAACACAATCTTAATCTTAATCATAATCTTTTTAAACAGGATCTAGATTGCTAGTATAAGCAGGATGGGTCTTTTGCAAACTTCATAGCCTTTTGAAATACAAAGGAACAGCATATGAACAAGGATATCTTAACAGGAAAACATGAAATGACAGGTGCTGACAAGGATCTTATGGATGCAGAAGCCCTCGAGCTGTTTCAGAGGTCAGTCTATATCAGGGTCAATTAGCAGAGAAAGCTTGCAAAATAGCTGTCACTTCACGTTCGCCTACAGAGATTTTGGATAGGAGGGGAAAACAGAAATCAAATGCAAAAGTGGGTCGAACGTATGTTTTTGTTGGGTTTACCAGCCATGAAGAGGGGAGGAGGGTGAGCTGGTGAAGAATCTGCAGGTAGATAGTGCATCCACCAGAAAGACCATTACAGAAGGTAAGTAACATTTTCGTCTTATGGTTATTCCACGTACAAATTTCTTCACCTTTTGAATATATTGTCAAAGCAGTACCAAAACAGAAGGTGGATGTGTGCCTTGTTATACTAAGAAATCCTTAAGGACAGAGCACGCAAAGTGACCTCCCCACCGCACTTCAGAGTTTAAGCAGTAGTAATGCTGTACAAAATTGTGGAGGGAAGCCCAGATTGCTGCCTTGCAAATATATGAAACCAGTACCCCTCTTGCCACAGCAGAGGTAAATTATTTTGTTTTAGTAGAAGGAGCCTGATGTCCTCCAGTGGTTCCTTGTGTGCCAGGACACAGCATATTTTGATGCACAAAATAATACAGCATGATAATGCTCTGTTGTGGATTTCTTTTTAATAACACTCTGTATTGCTTTATTAGAGAATAGAGACCATAAAAAGCACAGATAAACTAGTGCAGCATCCATAGTTTCCCTGGCACACAAAATATCAAGAGTACACAACTGTGTACCAACCACACACACATAATTTTTGCCAGGTGTTTGATGCAACTTTAACTGAAGTGCGCTGGGTTCCTGCTAACCAGGTCCCCAGTGCAAGTGTTCCATCCCCAAAACAAGACACCTAGTTTTGATTCTTAGACATAGTAAGTGACCAAAGGAGCCATTTTAAATACATGCGCTGGACACTGGTCAATAAAAGTGCCTCAGCTACTAGTATCAAACATCTCGTATTAATAAACCCTTACTAATTCCATGATGGATTTATTAATACATGCATCCAGAGGGCACCTAAGCGGTGCACCCTGAAAAACCTACCATCTGCTGGTAAGATCACTGACCAGTTCTCACCGGTCTGCCACCAACAGACGAGAATCTGACCTCCCAGGGTGAGAGCCTCAGCTGTCTAGAGGTCAGAAACTAAGCCTGCTGTGGTCGGGGTGTTAACACATCTCTCCTAACAGGATGACCCGCAAACTGCATTCCAAGACAGGGAGCTTCAAAGAAGCCCATCGACTTTGGTATGCAGAACTGTCTTTCCTCAGAGGAGGATGGCGACTCACCCACCCCAATGGCCCAACTGGCACAGGGACAGCTGGGAAATTAGATATTCAGGAGGCATGTTGCCCTTCCAGGCTGGACACACCCATAGGGTGACCAACCTGAAATGGACACAAAATTCTGCAATCTTGTGTGTGGTGGATTTTAGGAACTCCGGACAGGGTGATGACCACTCGCCACAGGAAGCGATCATCTTGGGGGTGTAGTGACTCCAAGGGTGAGTAATCCATTGGTTACTATCCTTCACTCCCCTTTATGCCCCCTAAGTTGAGTATTTAGGGAACACCCCTGATACCAAAAAAAGAGAACTTCGCTGGACATAAAAGAAAGAATGGACAAGAAGCCTGTTGAATCTGAGAACCGAGGAGGACGACTGACTTTGCGCCAACCCTGCCGGCTTGTCTGCTGCACCCAAACCTCTAGAAGCAACTGACCTGTCTTGCTGCTGCATTCTCCAAGAAACTGGGAGAGCCACAAGTGCTTCTCAAAGCGCCCAGAAGAACTGCTCCCCTGCATCTGCAGGCACCCAAGAAAGAACTGAGAGGACCAGGACCACCAGAAACCCACACTGCACCCGAACCGCCTAGCCCATGAAGTGGGCAAATGTTGTCAGCGTGGTCCTCAGGCCCTCCACAGACTAAGCTCACCTTGAGTGCACCCACTGTGGACTTCCCGACGGTGTCTGCAGCCTGTTTCTGCAGACCCCCTCTGTAACCGCGAGTGACAAGGAGACAGAGGCCAGACATGTCTCAGGGCACCTCTGCACCCATCTGCCCCGTACTGATGAGAAGAGAACCAATGGTGTCCCCTTCGTCTCTCAGCTTCATGAGACCTGAGCCCACCTGTTGGTTTGGTCGGACTGGAACCTTGGTCCACGCCTGAAGACTGTTTCTGCAGCCCCCCCCTGCAATCACGAGGAACTCCAGCACCAGACCCCATGCCAGAAGACACCACTGCCCTCAGCCCAGGGAGGAGTGGACCGACCATGTCCCCACATGCCTGAGGACCTTAAGGGCCGAGCCCACCTGTGGGTTTCCCTGGACTGACCTTCCAGTCCTTCCCTGCAGCAACTTTGTGACCGGACCAATCCCCACAGACTTACACAGGGCACACAAAGTTGAACCACAACCCTGCACCCGGCAGCCCCAGTGCTGCCGGAGGTGACCTGCTGGTGTGGCCTTGGACCTTGCCTCACACTTACCCCAAGTCCAGGAGATTGGTCCTGTAAGTCGCTGTAGTCTACCTGGTTTGCCATCTTTGTTGCCACACTACCACAAATGAGAGCATTTATGATGTCATTTGTGACTCTGTGATACCTCTGTGATTTGTCTGGACTCTGCACAGTGTATCTCTTTTGGTCCTCTGTATAAGGAGCCAGCTTCCTACAAAGACCCCTCTGATTTTATGTTGTCAGAGTACACACACCAGTGGCCCCATACTTGGTGGACTTTATGCAAATTGTTCTGCCCGATACAATAGTCCATTCCTTGTGCCCATTCAGTCACCAAGGGAGCTAACTCTGACCTCCAGTGATGTATGATGTCCTGTTTAGTAACATCTAAACCAATGGCTACCAGCAGTCAAGTAGCATGCCTACTCACCACCCACTCATCAATCAGGCCTAGTATCATCAATTTTAGCTCTTGTTAATCCGGTCTTCCCATCACCCAATGTCACAAATACGCTTCAAATACTGCTGTATCATGAAGCATTCCCGCATTGGGTGATGAAGTGTTGCCAACTCCAAAAGCAGTGTGGATCCGAGCCAAGTTTTATTTTGCTTGGCCTCACTGGGCTATAATTGACCCTGTGAAAATACTGGAGCTGAATTAGTCTTGTGAATGACTTGCTCTTCATCTTGCCAACATAGCCGACAAACAGTTGGTCATCCAGTCTAAAATCTTATTATAGCCACGGAGAAGCAGATAGCTCTCTTGGGGTCTGGTCTATGAATCCTCTCTTTTTTCTTCATGGGATGTGGAGGAGGAAAGAAGGCTGATAGAGTATGTATTGTCCCAGGTGAAAGGAGGCAAGAGAGCAGCCCTGATTCTAGGAACCAGCTTCTAAAGGAACGACAAAGTTAAGAGAGGCTTGGCACTCAATGCCTGCAACTCACTCACATGTCCTGCTGACATGATGGCAATGAGTAGACACATTTTAAAAGTAAGCAGTGGAAACAGACAACGTACAAATGTTCAGGTTGGGGAACACATCAATAAAGTGAGAACAAGATTGTGAGAGCTTTCAAAACCTCATTAGAATGGCCGATTTAAATGGAAGAGGAAGGGCGAATCTGGTAGATAGAGAAATGCTGATAAGTAGCCCTTAACCTTGCCCACTATGCAATCTTGCTAAGCTGATGACAGGGCAAACTTCAGGATATCGAATAGACAGCTTGAAGAGGGTCAATTGAGTTGTCCAAACACCATTTTTCAATCCAACCTCAACACCATTTTGGTAGAATGTCTGTGGGCTCATAAAATAACATCCACAACTTAAGAAGGAATAGAAAAGCCATTCAAGTTATCCTCGTTCTATTTACAAGCATGAAGGTGAGTGTGTGGAAGATGGGGTACAACATCTTCCTCAGACTCCAAGAGGTAGTCTGCCCTATGAGGGAGACAGATTGGGGAAACAGGGAGATGTGCATCACGTCTGCATACCACACCCTTCTTGGTCATTCCAGGGATTTCAGAATGACTTGGTCCCGGTCGAAGCGCATCTTCTTCAAGACTCGAGGATTTAAAGGTATGGGAGGAAACGCGTAGTGAAGCTAAAAATTCCACTTCAAGCGAAATGTGTCCCTAAAACCTCTTTACAGTAGTTACTGCAGGCCACAGAATAACATACAGTGAGCGTTCATGCAAGTGGCAAAGATAATCACCAGAGAGCTATCCTAGATACTGAAGATGTGATTGACTACCTCCGGATAAAGGTGCCACCATTGATTGACAAGGTGACACAGACTGAGACTATCAGCTTGCATACTGAGTCACTGACTAGAGGGCTGGCAACTAGTGATATGATGATCCTGAGCTCAGGCCATCAGGTGCAACCCTACTCCCCCTGCTTTTTGGTTTACCGCATTGTAGTCGTACTGCCCATCAAGATCTAGACAGACTGGCCATAAAGGGATAGGAGCAAGGCCTTAGAAACTAGTCAGAACATCCATAACTCTAGCAGATTTGCTTGCAACATCTTCTCTTCTGGAGTCCAGAAACCTCGAATCTTGAGTTCCTTCAGATGGTCATCCCAGCCAAGGTTGGAGGGATCCATGTTGACTGTAGTCACTGTCTGTAGGGGTTGGAATGCCTTCCCTTGAGCCGGATTTCCTTCCACACGCCACCGATGCAAACTAGCCACAGTATTCCTGGAGATCCTGATAGAGATCTGAAGTTTACTGCCATGCTGAAACTACTGTCTGCAGAAGAGCTAGTGGAGGGGCATACGTAACCAACAGAGTGCAGGAAGCTAGCAGAACTAGCAGGTACAAGACCTCTATGAATGGAATGTACATCCCATTCTGAAACATCCAAATCACTCTGAGTGTCCTTATTCCACTGTGGTGTCCAGAACTGCCCCTTTGTCCTGGATGCGCTGAGAGCACACGAGGTGGTATTTGGACTTAACAATGGAAAAGCCCAGGTCCAAACAGCAACACTGCTGTCGCCTGCACCATCCCTGATAGGCCAGTTGTCCAAGTAAGGGAATATTCTGAGATCAGCTACCACTACTGCCATCACCTTTGTGAAAAATGTAGATGCCGAAGACAGACCAAACAGAAAGTCTGCAAACTAGTAATGTACGACCCTACCATGAAACAATGGTATTTCCTGTGCAATCACAGGACATGAATGTAAAAAAATGCATCCTGTAGATTGACAGACATCATCCAGTCTTATGCTTCCAGCACGAGCAGCACATATGCTGGCAGCAGCATTTTTTTACTTTTCCCTTTTTGAGGAACTAGTTCAGAATCAAGATGTCTAGGCTCGGGTGCAGACTATCATCCTTCTTGGGGAATTGAACATTCCAGGAGTAGCACACCCCTTTTCTGGGATAATCTCCACTGCACCTTACTACAGTCATTTTCACCCCCCGTTAAAGGATCTGTAGGTGGTCTAGCAGGAGGACTGAATGGGATGGGGAAAAAGGTGGAGGGGCCTGCTGAGAGGTAAGGGAATTCCCCCTTTCCACTATTTGCAAGACCCAACTTAGTAATGGCTCTCTAGGCCTATGGAAAGGAGGAAGCCCAGCCTCTAAATGGCACCCAGTGATCCAACAATACAAAACTAGGTCTGCTTAACTGTGGTGGTTGGGGAGAAGGAAGAAGAAGATGGAGGAGGGGGTGACAGGGTACATCCTCTTCATTTGCCCTGGTCTCTCTATTGCATGTATAACAGGTTGATTTGTTGTTGCTTCTGTGAGGCTTTGTGTTGTCAGCCTAAAAACAACAAAAAGATCCCCTGATAAACCACAAAATGTCTTAAACCGGTGGTAGTCTCTCTAACGTTTGCAGGGTGGAATCAGCCTAGGTCCCAAAGAGATATGAGCTGTCAAAATGGGAGGTACATAAGGGTCGCTTGGACATCTTCAAAGAATCCTGGGCCTCTCAGTCCATAGTGGCGAGGAAAAATTAACATGCTCATGGTCCTGGAGACAGTCTGCAGTGTCCAGACCAGACGGGATAACATGTTTCCTTGCAGCTTGCCCATCCCTGATATCTGAAAAGTGAAGCTGGAGATTGTCCGGAAAGTTGGGAAGGACTGTCTGTGCCATGTACCACACAGCATGTGTACAGTGTCAAAGGAGACAGGATGCATTTAATGATTTTAGGTCTACACTGCCCGCCGAGAATTTTCTTGGCATATTGCTCCTTTTTCTTGGATTCCCAATCCCAAAGGGTGGTAGGGAACATGCCTGGGGATAATTTTGATGCACAAGATGCTTGAACTATAAAGCTGCCTATGGGTGAGGAGGCAAGAAGGCTGTATCGCCAGGGCTGATCTCTAGCGCATGCTGTAGCCCTGTGAACCTCTATGGAGAATGTAGGTTTCTCCCAAACAGCCAAAATGGGCTCTGTGAGGACCTCATTAAAGAGAAGCAGGAGCTCTGTAGTATGTGATGTAGCAACAAGAACTTCAGTGAGAATGCTAGCCTCATTTTCTGCAGATAGGAGCTGGAGGTCTAACATTTCTGCTGCAGTCTTTATTACAGAGTGATCATATTTTCAGCCCACAAGATCTGGATCTAAGGTCATGACCTGCCCGTCACCATCATCTATGTCCTGGCTGGTATTTTTAGGAGGATCAGAGTCCACAAAACAATCTCTTCTCTATGAGGAGTTGAGCCTCCCAAAGGGAACAATGTTTTGGAAACTCCAAAAGAGGTAAGGCATCTGGTCTGGCAGGCTGTGGCAAAATGTGGGTAACGGCACCAGGTGAAGAGCTGGAGTAGTCGTCTGTGGCACCAGACCGGTAAGGGCGTCTGGCATTGCAGAGGAGTCAGAAGGATATGAATACTGGTTGACCCTTGTGAGGTTTCATAGAGGAGATGAAGCGCTGGTCTTACCTATGGAATGGCTTAGACCTGTAAAAGTACTACACCAGAGCATGCTCAACTTTGAGTGCTCTCTCTGTTACAGAGTATGATTGGGAAAAGAAGACTGGGAGTTCTATTGTCTAGTTAAGGTGAAAGAGGATACCACTTTAGGCAGGAACTTAGGGTTCATTCTAAGTACTACCCAGCCAATATGTACTTGAGAGGGATTTATGTGAGTGCTTGCAGTTCGCTAATGCATATGACAAAGGTAACTAGAACTAGAAAAGACACTTTCCAGGAGAGGTACTGGAAAGGGCAAAAGTGGTGAGTTCACCAGTACATACAGGACACCAAGAGAAAAGCACCAGTGGGCTGCATCGAAAGAAGCTCCAACAGCTGCAAGGGGATTTTCTTGATAATTTTTTTTAATAAGCAATGTTATTGATTTTTGGTATGAAAAACGCATCACATGCAGTTATGATAATACAACAGGTACATTTTATAGATGAAGTACACATATGACGACAAAGTACAAGGGAGCAAACAAGGCAAGCACAAGGGGTCGTACAGACTGTATTACAGTGGCTGATTCAAACCAAAATGTTCCCAGCATTTACCCCAAATATGTTCATGCTTAGAGGGGCAGCCTCTGAGTTAAAACATCGGCTTCTCCTGCTGCGCGCACCAGTCCACTCCACGTCGCCATTGCTACAGCAAAGGGGGCACGGAAGTCTTCCAACAGGCTGCAATATCCCATTTGGCCAGTGTGGTAGCTGTCTCCAGGAACGCTCAGTCCACCCTTGATCCTACTGTGCCCTCATAGACACTCAGACGTAACATCTGTGGTGAAAGTTCCACCTCCCATCTCAGCATCTCCGTGAGCTCCTGTGCTATATCAGTCTAATAATGTGCGATCACGGAGCATGACCAAACCATGTGATAAAAGTCTGCTGGAGCATACAGGCAGCAAAAGCAAAAGGGCTAGGGAGAAAGCCTGCCATGTACAGCTGGTCCAGGTGAGGTAGGCACAGTTGAGGCAATAGGTCTGCACTAGGCGAAGTCTGGAGGTTCTCAATCATTAAGAAGTTTACCTTGCCCTTAGTCACTGTCAACATCGCTGCCTCCCAAAAACTCTGCCACAGTTTATCCAACTTCCACAGAAAAATCACAAACACCTACAGCAACTGCACACACCAACCCAACCCCAGAGAACTCTCTGCTAACCTACCCACCACCAACTAAGACGGACACCTGACCAAATGGACAACCCTCACCAGAAATGACAGCAACAAACATGCAGGCCATCCACTCAGGGGCACCAACGGACCCACACCCCCACTGCATCTACTTGGGAGCATCACCAATCAGCCCCACCCTGACCCACATCATCAACACCTCCATTTCGTCTGCCACTTTTCTAAATGAATAAAAACTTGCAGAAATCCACACCCTACTCAAGAAGCCCACAGCGGACTTGAATCAACTGAGCAGCTTCAGATCCATCTCTCTGCTCCCCTATTCAACCGAAGAGCTTGAGAAGCTCATCAACAAGTAACTCACAACCCATCTCTAACTTCACCATCTTTTAGACAACCCTGAATCAGGGTTCAGTAATAACCATAGCACTGAAACAGCATTCATTGTGGCTGATTACATTCGAGCCATCCTGAATCGAGGAGAAGCAGAGACCCTCATCCTACTAGACCTCTCCGAGGCCTTCGCTACTGTCTCCCATAACAACCTCATCAGAAGACTCAACGAGATGGGCACAATATTGGCATACAAGGATCTGCCCTCAAATGGATCTATTCCTTCCTCATGGAAAGAATCTAAATGGTCAGGCTTCCATCCTTCACATCAGAGACCAAGACACCGATATGCAGAGTCCCACAGGGATCGTACCTCAGCTCTACCCTTTTCAACATTGCTCACAAAATCATCCGATCAAAAGACATCACCATCATCTCCTACGCTGATGAAGCCCAACTCATCCTCTCGCTTACGATCTGGAACCACCACCACCAGGACCAACTTTACCAATTTCATGACCAGGCAGCAGACTGGATGTGAATAAAGTGCCTGCAGCTCAACTCCGACAAAACAGAAGTGCTGGTCTTTGGCAACAAGACGTCCCCAGGGGACCACACCTGGTGGCCTTTGGAGCTAGGACAAACAACCATACCCACAGACCACACAAGAAATCTAGGGATCATCCTAGATAACAAGTTCAAGTCCACGCAATGTGCACCTCCTGCTTCCATATCCTATGCATGGCATGAAAGTTCTTCAGATAGTGGCCTCAGAACACCAGACGGACAGTCACTCATTCATCACCAGCACGCTGGACTACAGCAACACCTTCTATGACAGAATCTCCAAACAACTTCTACACCGACTCCAAAACATTTTGAACACCACTGCAAAACTCATACTCGACCTACCACGCTGCACCCACATCACACTGCACCTCAAGAAACTTCACTGGCTCCCTATTCACAAGGAAAGACCTGGCTCTTTGTATAGGCACCTTCCATACCACAACTCCACGCCTGCCCAAGTGCTTGGATACCCTCTTGGATGATTAGTGTGCTACACAAATCAGTGTAACAACATAATATTACAAAAGGGGGCCCCATTGAGGTCGCACTCTGGAATTGGGAGAGAGGTCAGGGGGTGACTCTTTTGAGAGCCTCCATAGAGGCCTTAATAAAGGGTGTTCGGAAGAGGGAGGACTGCTCTCTATTCTGCATATAGGGAGCAACAGCCACTAATTGAAGGTGTATGAAAGTAAGTGAGGCCTGACTTTTGGATCTGCAGTTAACAGCATATGATATCCTGGACAGCAGGTCTTTAGGGCGTCCAGGTCAGGTGTCTAGGAATGCAGTAGTGAACAAATCTGTTCCACTTGGCTGCATAACAAGCAAGTGAAGTTAGTTTACGGGCCTTGCACAAGATGCCCATACATGCTTGTGGGAGATATAAGCAACTATGCTCTATGACCTCAGGTGCCAGATTACTAGATAGAGTTGCTTTTGTTGTGCATGCCTTATCTGGCCTTAGCTCCTGGTGAGACGGTTCAGCCTGTTGGGGAGTCTCTTGTGGGGATTGATGGATATTTTGAGGAATGTGGAGTACCTGGGCGGTCTGGTCCAAGTGTGGGCTACTAAGATGAGAGTCAGAAGTTTGCTGCATCTTCTGCCCTACAAATGAAGGAGCAGAAGAGGGGGGATAGTAAGGAAATATCCATGACTAGTTGATCCAGAGCATTGCCCACCGACCCAGGGTCAGATTTGGGGTGGGAAAGAGGCATATTTCCAGGGTGTCCCGGCTGTGTAAATAGCTGTGGAGGACTTGTAAGGGGAGTTCCCACTAGTAGACTTGTTGGTGTGTCCTGCAAACCTGCAAGGTCACTGTCCACTTCGAGACAGTATCCTACTATCAGTTGAATGAGGTGACTAAGTGCCCAATGCCAACTGCTCTGAGCAAACAAGGAAAGGGATGGAGAATTGTCTGTCTTGACTAGTACAACGTTGCCCTGAAAGAGTGGGAAGAAGGCTTTGATGGCAAAATGGATTGCTAGCAACTCAAGGTAGTTCTTATGATGGACCTGTTGATGTGGGGCCCACAGTCCCATGATTGTAGTGAAAATGAGATGTGCTCCCTAACCAGAATGAGAGGCATCTGTGGTAATGGTGATTTCCAGGTTAGGTTCTAGAAAAGTCCTGCCCTGCAACAGGCTGTTGCTGTTACACCACTGAAGAGAGTGATACATGCTGGCCCTTACCAACACTAGATATTTCACTAAAGCCTACGCTTGTGACCATTGTGCAGAGAGGCACCGTTGCAATGTTTACATATGCAGCCTTGCTTGGGGCTCTATGGTAATGCATAAGGCCATTATGCCAAGGAGGTGCAGACTGTAATGTAACAATCTGGCTGAAAAAGAGGCACTAGCTGTTAAAAAGACAAGAGTCTTTGCTCATGACTGATTTTAGTGTTGACTCCAGAGAAGGCTGTATCTGCTGGGCTAACACATGGGACTTGATGGCATTGGTGGTGAACCCAAACCTGTGCAAGAGGGAGATGGTAGCCTTGGAGTGCACTAAGAACTGGCTTGCTTGCGCTCTTGATTAGCCAATCATTTTGGTAGGGGAAGATAAGGATGCCTTTGCTCCTTCAATGTAAGTTGACCACTGCCAGGCATTTGGTGAAGACCTTTGGGGCAGTCTTGATGCTGAATGGTAACACTTTGAACTGATAACAACAGTCACTCACCACAAATCACTAGTAGCATCAGTTAATGTGGAAGTAGGTTCCTTGAAGTCTAAAGCCATCATGAAGGTATCTTACTGCTTTAGAGGGATGACATCCAGTAGGATTACAGAGTCCAAGTGTTCAGACAGGATGTACTGGTTTAGGGGCCTTAGGTCCAGGATGGGCTTGAGAGAGCTGTCCTTGAAAATTAGGAAGTAGAGAGGGCAAATCTTGTCGATGGCAGGGGGAGCATAGAGGGACTATTCTAAAGCCTCTTTCAGAAGGAGACTTGGACGTCTTCCTGGAGGTTGAGATGCTTTCTGCTGAGGCTGTGTTTGCGGAATGAGATGTTGGGTGGGGTGTGTGTGAGAAGTTCAAGGCAGTAGCTTTGGCAAAAAATCAGCTAAGACCCACTTGTCAGATATAATTACCTACCAGCATGGAAGGAAATATTCTTCACTCGACAGGTGTTAAGTAATCGGGGTGTAGGTGGAGGGAGTCAATGTTTGGTGTTGGAGGCACTCTGACAGAATCCCCTTTACCCCTAACTGTAGTATTATTTCCCCTATAGTTAACCCTACTATAGTCCCGTTGTGTGTACTGTGGGTAGGTCTGCTGCTGCTGTCTCTGATAGGAAGAGGTAGGCCAGTGTGTGGTGGTTTTGGAACCAGCCCTGTATTAGTGCCTCTAAAATGAGCCTTTAGGTATGAAGTCTAGAAGACACCCATGGCCTTGGCCATGTCTTTTTTTCATTCAGTCTAGCATTTGATTAACATGGGGATCTAAAATATGGTCCCTATCAAAGGGCAGGGTGAACAAATGCTGCTGAACTTTGGGGCTTAAGTTCAAAATGTGGAGGCATGCGTTGTGCCGGATCAAGACACTAATATTAATGCCCGAATCAGCAGTATCCACATTTTCCAGGGTGACCCTGATGGTGGCATTTGAGAAGGTTCTATCCTCTGCTACTAAGCTCTTCTCTCTCTGCATAAATTTGTAAGGCAGGTGTTTTATGAGCTCATTCATCTCATCCCTGAGTGCTCTGAAGAACCAACAGCAGGCCCCTATTGTGTCCTTTCCTGGGAGGTGTTCACACATCTCCCCAGAAAGGCAGAAGGATGTCTGTGAGGAAAGTCTTTGTGTGCAACCATAAACTGTAATTGAAAACCTTGGGCAACCAAAGTGGCAACTTGCTAAGTTGCACTTTGCCCACCAGTAATATTAAAGTTGATGTAACCATTAAATTAGGATTTAATGCATTGATTCTTTTGATATGCTATAGTACCAACTTCAGTAGTCCCATTCAGAAGTTAGCAAGACTGAAGTGTCAGCATGTTGCTCTGTACTTGCCAATGGGGTTATCATCCTCTCTTACAGTAAAAACAACAATTTAGGGTTTTTACTGTCAGGAACTGAAAAAAACAGGTTCTGCTTTGTAAAACACCAATATACTGTAAAGTGATATACTGGTCATTCCTGATCTTGTGCAGAACCCGAGGCAGGAAAGTCAGCAGCAGAATACTATGTTCCACCCTATGAGAAATGCATCTCAGAGTGCGTTCTTGGGAGCTCCAACTTGCTAAAGTGAGGATTCTCACTGATGAAGACGCCCTGCACCACCTCCGGTAACTGCCATTTGTGGTCCACTAACTGAAAAAAGGGGCAAACCCAGTAACCCTCGGACCTGGGTGTACAAGATTGTTGTGTAAATGTATGAATTACATAACAGTCTTATTGTGATGAAAGACTGATAGAAACATTGCTGTGGGAGTGAAGGGCTATACTTCCTCCTTGAGGACCCAATGTTTTTTGCAATATATTTGTGGTCCACTAGGCATCGGTGGTTGGGTTTGATGGCAATGGCAATTACACATCCGGCTAGATGGTTCATCTCTAAAGAAATTCCATACTGGTTCAGACCCTTCTAGAGATGTAGCTCCTCCTTACACAGGACTCAAGATCCAAGCAATCACCCCACCCCAGCTTGTTGTAGTACCACAGGACAGTGGTGTTGTCCATGAGCACCTGTACTAGTCCCCCTTTGAGGGTGGGCAGGAAGGCTTTCAATACCAAGTAAATCGCCTTCAATTCCAACAAACTGATGTGGAGTTGAGATTCTGTTGGAGAACCAAAGGCCTCTGATATCCACTCTCACTCATGGGACCTCCCCATCCCGGATGTGATGCATGCATCACCACTGTCAAATCTGAGTCGGGTAAAGTACGGGGGTATGCTACTGACCCAACTGCAGTTCAGCAACAACCACTGAAGGGCTTTTGTAGTCTCCTGTAATAGCTGGAAAATTTAACAAATTCCCTGGGTGCTGTGCCCACTGAGAATTTAGGTCCCACAGCAGTGCCCACATATGCATTCTGGCATGTTTCACCAGCAGAAAGCATGACAGCAGCAATCCCAATAGCCTCAAAGTCATCCACACTGAGATCAAAGACAGGGGGTGAAACATCAGGATCATAGCCCGAATGTCTTGGACTCTCCACTCCAGTGGAAGGGTGTGAAACCATACTGAATCCAGAATGGCTATAATAAAAGGAAATGTCTGTGAAGGAATCAGGTGTTATTTGGCAAGTTGCCGGTGAACACCAATGATGTAAAGAGGTTTGCAGGTGTCTGGAAGTGGTTTACGACTGCCTGGGTGAGTGTGCCTTCAACAGCCACTTGTCAAAGGAGGAAAAGACTAGTGCCCCCGACCTCCAAAAGTGTGCTGTAACCACCACCATCACTTTCATGAAGATCGGAGGGGCACTGGTGAGACCCAAAGGGGGCACTGTGAGCAGAAAAAGCTCCTGGCCATTGAACTGCATTAGTGCCTCTGCACCTGCAGGATGAGAGTAGGGAAATAGGTGTCCTGTAGGTCTAACACCACCATCCAGTCTCTCGGTATAGGACAGGCAGGACCTGGGCTAGTGTGAGCATCTTCAATTTGTCCTTCCACAGGAAAGCGTTGAGGGAGATTATCTAAAATATGATGAAAGCCTCTGCCCTTCTTCAGCACCAGAAAGTAGCAGTAATGCCCAACTCCTACATCAGATGCCAGAACTGTCTCTATCAGCTTTTCAGTGAAAGGGCTTAAACATTGTAAGGAAATGCCTCCTTGGCATGGTTGCCCCCTGACTTTTTGCCTTTGCTGATGCTATGTTTACAATTGAAAGTGTGCTGAGGCCTGCTAACCAGGCCCCAGCACCAGTGTTCTTTCCCTAACCTGTACTTTTGTATCCACAATTGGCAGACCCTGGCATCCAGATAAGTCCCTTGTAACTGGTACTTCTAGTACCAAGGGCCCTGATGCCAAGGAAGGTCTCTAAGGGCTGCAGCATGTCTTATGCCACCCTGGAGACCTCTCACTCAGCACAGACACACTGCTTGCCAGCTTGTGTGTGCTAGTGAGGACAAAACGAGTAAGTCGACATGGCACTCCCCTGAGGGTGCCATGCCAGCCTCTCACTGCCTATGCAGTATAGGTAAGACACCCCTCTAGCAGGCCTTACAGCCCTAAGGCAGGGTGCACTATACCATAGGTGAGGGTACCAGTGCATGAGCATGGTACCCCTACAGTGTCTAAACAAAACCTTAGACATTGTAAGTGCAGGGTAGCCATAAGAGTATATGGTCTGGGAGTCTGTCAAACACGAACTCCACAGCACCATAATGGCTACACTGAAAACTGGGAAGTTTGGTATCAAACTTCTCAGCACAATAAATGCACACTGATGCCAGTGTACATTTTATTGCAAAATACACCCCAGAGGGCGCCTTAGAGGTGTCCCCTGAAACTTAACCGACTGTCTGTGTAGGCTGACTAGTTCCAGCAGCCTGCCACACCAGAGACATGTTGCTGGCCCCATGGGGAGAGTGCCTTTGTCACTCTGAGGCCAGTAACAAAGCCTGCACTGGGTGGAGATGCTAACACCTCCCCCAGGCAGGAGCTGTGACACCTGGCGGTGAGCCTCAAAGGCTCACCCCTTTGTCACAGCCCAGCAGGGCACTCCAGCTTAGTGGAGTTGCCCGCCCCCTCCGGCCACGGCCCCCACTTTTGGCGGCAAGGCTGGAGGGAACAAAGAAAGCAACAAGGAGGAGTCACTGGCCAGTCAGGACAGCCCCTAAGGTGTCCTGAGCTGAAGTGACTCTAACTTTTAGAAATCCTCCATCTTGCAGATGGAGGATTCCCCCAATAGGGTTAGGATTGTGACCCCCTCCCCTTGGGAGGAGGCACAAAGAGGGTGTACCCACCCTCAGGGCTAGTAGCCATTGGCTACTAACCCCCCAGACCTAAACACGCCCTTAAATTTAGTATTTAAGGGCTACCCTGAACCCTAGAAAATTAGATTCCTGCAACTACAAGAAGAAGGACTGCCTAGCTGAAAACCCCTGCAGAGGAAGACCAGAAGACGACAACTGCCTTGGCTCCAGAAACTCACCGGCCTGTCTCCTGCCTTCCAAAGATCCTGCTCCAGCGACGCCTTCCAAAGGGACCAGCGACCTCGACATCCTCTGAGGACTGCCCCTGCTTCGAAAAGACAAGAAACTCCCGAGGACAGCGGACCTGCTCCAAGAAAGGCTGCAACTTTGTTTCCAGCAGCCTTGAAAGAACCCTGCAAGCTCCCCGCAAGAAGCGTGAGACTTGCAACACTGCACCCGGCGACCCCGACTCGGCTGGTGGAGATCCAACACCTCAGGAGGGACCCCAGGACTACTCTGATACTGTGAGTACCAAAACCTGTCCCCCCTGAGCCCCCACAGCGCCGCCTGCAGAGGGAATCCCGAGGCTTCCCCTGACCGCGACTCTTTGAATCCAAAGTCCCGACGCCTGGGAGAGACCCTGCACCCGCAGCCCCCAGGACCTGAAGGACCGGACTTTCACTGGAGAAGTGACCCCCAGGAGTCCCTCTCCCTTGCCCAAGTGGAGGTTTCCCCGAGGAACCCCCCCCTTGCCTGCCTGCAGCGCTGAAGAGATCCCGAGATCTCTCATTGACTAACATTGCAAACCCGACGCTTGTTTCTACACTGCACCCGGCCGCCCCCGCGCTGCTGAGGGTAAAATTTCTGTGTGGGCTTGTGTCCCCCCCCGGTGCCCTACAAAACCCCCCTGGTCTGCCCTCCGAAGACGCGGGTACTTACCTGCAAGCAGACCGGAACCGAGGCACCCCCTTCTCTCCATTCTAGCCTATGTGTTTTGGGCACCACTTTGAACTCTGCACCTGACCGGCCCTGAGCTGCTGGTGTGGTGACTTTGGGGTTGCTCTGAACCCCCAACGGTGGGCTACCTTGGACCAAGAACTGAACCCTGTAAGTGTCTTACTTACCTGGTAAAACTAACAAAAACTTACCTCCCCCAGGAACTGTGAAAATTGCACTAAGTGTCCACTTTTAAAACAGCTATTTGTCAATAACTTGAAAAGTATACATGCAATTTTTATGATTTAAAGTTCCTAAAGTACTTACCTGCAATACCTTTCGAATGAGATATTACATGTAGAATTTGAACCTGTGGTTCTTAAAATAAACTAAGAAAAGATATTTTTCTATACAAAAACCTATTGGCTGGATTTGTCTCTGAGTGTGTGTACCTCATTTATTGTCTATGTGTATGTACAACAAATGCTTAACACTACTCCTTGGATAAGCCTACTGCTCGACCACACTACCACAAAATAGAGCATTAGTATTATCTATTTTTACCACTATTTTACCTCTAAGGGGAACCCTTGGACTCTGTGCATGCTATTCCTTACTTTGAAATAGCACATACAGAGCCAACTTCCTACAAACATTTTACTGCAGGACAGACAAGTGGTCCTCTGTTATCCGTCCTGATGTTAGTGGAAGGTGCAGCGGGGTGGAAAGGAAGGAAAATGTCACTTACCCAGTGTACATCTGTTCGTGGCATTTGCCGCTGCATATTCACATGCTTTGCATAGTCCGCCGTCTGGTGTTGGGTCGGAGTGTTACAAGTTGTTTTTCTTCGAAGAAGTATTTTCGAGTCACAAGACCGAGGGACTCCTCCTCCTTTGGTTCCATTGCGCATGGGCGTCGACTCCATGTTAGATTGTTTTCCCCGCAGAGGGTGAGGTAGGAGTTGTGTATGCTAGTAATAGTGCCCATGCAATGGAATGAATAAGTATGTACAAAATGAAGATTAAAATAATATATTTACAAATGTACAAATGTTGAAGATTACTTCCAAACGGCTACAGGCTCCCGGGGAGGCGGGTGGGCGCATGTGAATCTGCAGCGACTAATGCCACGAACAGATGTACACTGGGTAAGTGACATTTTCCGTTCGGTGGCATGTGTAGCTGCAGATACACATGCTTTGCATAGACTAGTAAGCAGTTATCTCCCCAAAAGCGGTGGTTCAGCCTGTAGGAGTGGAAGTAGTTTGAAATAAAGTTCTTAGTACAGCTTGACCTACTGTGGCTTGTTGTGCAGATAACACATCTACACAGTAGTGCTTAGTAAATGTGTGAGGCGTAGACCATGTTGCTGCCTTACATATTTCGTTCATTGGAATATTTCCTAGAAAGGCCATGGTAGCACCTTTCTTTCTGGTTGAGTGTGCCTTTGGTGTAATAGGCAGCTCTCTTTTTGCTTTAAGATAGCAGGTTTGGATGCATCTAACTATCCACCTGGCTATACCTTGTTTTGATATTAGATTTCCTGTATGAGGTTTTTGAAATGCAATAAATAGTTGTTTTGTTTTCCTAATTAGTTTTGTTCTGTCAATGTAGTACATTAGTGCTCTTTTGAGGTCTAATGTATGTATTGCTCTTTCAGCTATTGTGTATGGCTGTGGGAAGAACACTGGTAATTCTACCGTTTGATTTAAGTGGAACGGTGAGATAACCTTTGGTAAGAATTTTGGGTTGGTTCTTAGAACTACCTTATTTTTGTGTATTTGAATAAATGGTTCTTGTATAGTAAACGCCTGAATTTCACTTACTCTTCTTAGAGATGTAATGGCAACGAGAAATACAACTTTCCACGTTAGGTATTGCATTTCGCAAGAATGCATGGGTTCGAAAGGTGGGCCCATGAGTCTTGTTAAGACAATATTGAGGTTCCATGAAGGAACAGGTGGTGTCCTTGGTGGTATAATTCTTTTTAGTCCTTCCATAAACGCTTTTATGACAGGTATTCTAAATAGGGAAGTTGAATAAGTAATTTGCAGGTATGCAGATATTGCTGCGAGATGAATCTTTATGGAAGAGAAAGCTAGATTTGACTTTTGCAAATGTAGTAAATACCCTAACACATCTTTTGGAGATGCATGCAATGGTTGAATTTGATTATTATGACAGTAACAAACAAATCTTTTCCATTTACTTGCATAGCAGTGTCTAGTGGAAGGTTTTCTAGCTTGTTTTATGACCTCCATACACTCTTGAGTGAGTCCTAAGTGTCCAAATTCTAGGATTTCAGGAGTCAAATCGCTAGATTCAGCGATGCAGGGTTTGGATGCCTGATCTGTTGTTTGTGTTGTGTTAACAGATCTGGCCTGTTGGGTAGTTTGACATGAGGTACTACTGACAGGTCTAGTAGTGTGGTATACCAAGGTTGTCTTGCCCATGTTGGTGCTATCAGTATGAGTTTGAGTTTGTTTTGACTCAATCTGTTTACCAGATATGGAAGGAGAGGGAGAGGGGGGAAAAGCGTACGCAAATATCCCTGACCAATTCATCCATAGAGCATTGCATAGGGATTGCCGGTGTGGGTACCTGGATGCAAAGTTTTGGCATTTTGCGTTTTCTTTTGTTGCAAATAGATCTATTTGAGGTGTTCCCCAAATTTGGAAGTAATTGTTCAGGATTTGGGGGTGAATTTCCCATTCGTGGACCTGTTGGTGATCCCGAGAGAAATTGTCTGCTAGCTGGTTCTGGATCCCTGGAATAAATTGTGCTATTAGTCGAATGTGGTTGTGAATTGCCCAATGCCATATTTTTTGTGTTAGGAGACACAACTGTGTCGAGTGTGTCCCCCCCTGTTTGTTTAAATAATACATTGTCGTCATGTTGTCTGTTTTGACAAGAATGTATTTGTGGGTTATCATGGGTTGGAATGCTTTCAATGCTAGAAATACTGCTAACAGTTCTAGGTGATTTATATGTAACTTTCTTTGATGTACGTCCCATTGTCCTTGGATGCTGTGTTGATTGAGGTGTCCTCCCCACCCTGTCATGGAAGCATCTGTTGTTATCACGTATTGTGGCACTGGGTCTTGGAAAGGCCGCCCTTTGTTTAAATTTGTACTGTTCCACCATAGAAGCGAGATGTATGTTTGGCGGTCTATCAACACCAGATCTAGAAGTTGACACTGTGCATGTGACCATTGTGATGCTAGGCACTGTTGTAAGGGCCGCATGTGCAATCTTGCGTTTGGGACAATGGCTATGCATGAGGACATCATGCCTAGGAGTTTTAATACCATTTTTGCATGTATCTTTTGATTTGGATACATGGCTTGTATCACCTTGTGAAAATTTTGAACCCTTTGTGGACTTGGAGTGGCTATCCCTTTTGTTGTGTTGATTGTCGCTCCTAAGTTTTGCTGTGTTTGACACGGCACAAGGTGTGACTTTGCATAGTTGATGGAGAAACCCAGCTTGTAAAGGGTTTGTATAACAATCTGTGTGGTGTGAACACTTTGTTAGCGAGTTGGTCTTGATTAGCCAATCGTCTAGGTACGGGAACACGTGTATTTGCTGCCTCCTGATGTGTGCAGCTACTACTGCTAGACACTTTGTAAAGACTCTTGGCGCTGTTGTTATTCCGAATGGCAACACTTTGAATTGGTAGTGTATTCCTTTGAATACGAACCTTAGGTATTTCCTGTGCGAGGGATGTATCGGTATATGGAAATACGCATCTTTTAGATCTAATGTTGTCATGTAGTCTTGCTGTTTCAGCAGTGGGATTACGTCTTGTAATGTCACCATGTGAAAGTGGTCTGATTTGATGTAGGTGTTTAGTGTTCTGAGATCTAATATTGGTCTTAGAGTTTTGTCTTTTTTGGGTATTAGAAAGTACACTCCTGTGTTCTTTTGTGGACCTGGTACTAATTCTATTGCGTCTTTTTGCAGTAATGCTTGAACTTCTAGTCCTAGAAGGTCTAAATGCTGTTTTGACATAGTGTGTTTTCGGTGGGACGTTTGGAGGGAGTTGGAGAAATTCTATGCAATAACCATGTTGGATAATTGCTAAGACCCAAGTGTCTGTTGTTATTTCCTCCCAAGATTTGTAGAACTGGCTTAGTCTTCCCCCCACTGGTGTTGTGTGAAGGGGTTGAGTGACCTGTGAGTCACTGCTTGTTTTGAGGGGTTTTCGGACCTTGAAATTTTCCCCGGTTTCTTGGGAATTGGCCCCCTTTGTATTGGCCTCGAAAGCCTCCCCTTTGGTATTGTCCCTGGTAGGTAGGCGGTGTTGTTTGTGAGGTGCTGGCTTGTGTGGCTTGACCTCGAAACCCTCCTCTGAAAGTGGTTTTACGAAATGTGCCAAATGTGCCTCTGCCCTGCGGGGAATAGAGTGCGCCCATGGCTTTAGCTGTATCACTGTCTTTCTTTAATTTTTCAATTGCAGTGTCCACTTCTGGGCCAAACAATTGTTGTTCATTGAACGGCATATTAAGCACTGCCTGCTGTATCTCAGGTTTGAAGCCGGATGTGCGCAGCCATGCGTGCCTCCTTATTGTTACAGCAGTATTTATTGTTCTTGCAGCTGTATCTGCTGCATCCGTAGAAGAACGGATTTGGTTGTTGGAAACGTTCTGTCTCTCTTCAACCACTTGTTTTGCCCGGTTTTGGAATTCTTTTGGGAGGTGTTCGATGATATGCTGCATCTCGTCCCAATGGGCTCTATCATATCGCGCTAGGAGTGCCTGCGAGTTGGCGATGCGCCATTGATTTGCAGCTTGTGCTGCAACCCTTTTCCCCGCTGCATCAAACTTGCGGCTCTCCTTGTCAGGAGGTGGTGCGTCGCCTGATGTGTGTGAGTTGGCTCTTTTACGAGCTGCTCCTACGACAACTGAATCTGGTGTCAGTTGTGATGTAATAAAAGCAGGGTCTGTGGGCGGTGCCTTGTATTTCTTCTCCACCCTTGGAGTTATTGCTCTGCTTTTCACTGGCTCCTTAAAAATTTGTTTAGCGTGCCTTAGCATCCCCGGGAGCATAGGAAGGCTTTGATAATTGCTATGGGTGGATGACAGGGTGTTAAAGAGGAAGTCATCCTCGACAGGCTCGGAGTGCAGCGATACATTATGAAACTCTGCTGCCCTAGCTACCACCTGTGCATATGCCGTACTGTCCTCAGGCGGTGAGGGCTTAGTGGGGTACGACTCAGGGCTATTGTCTGATACTGGAGCGTCATAGAGATCCCATGCGTCCTGATCATCTTGGCTCATGGTGGTATGAGCTGGTGATTGTGGCGGAGTCTGTGCCGATGATATATGAGTTGTTGGTGGTGGAGAGGGTGGTGGAGTTACCTTCTTTACCACTTTTGCTTGTGGTGTCTTGGTTTTGGAAATCTAGTTTTCTTTTCCTTCTGATTGGGGGAAGTGTGCTGATCTTCCCTGTCCCACTTTGTATAAAGATCCGCTTTTGCGTGTGATCTACGTCTGTTTCTTTTAATTCCTCCTCAAATCTGTGTTTTTGTAGTTGGGAGGACAGTGATTGTTCCTCTGAATAGGAACTGGCTTTCGGTTCGGTTGCTGGGCGTTTTGGCACCGAAACCGTGCCTTTTGTTATTTTTGGCTCCGACGAGATTTTCCTCTTTTTCGGCATCGCACCTTCTCGGTGTCGACCATCTTCGGTGCCGCTATCTCTGTGCCGAGCAGCTTCGGTGCCGCTGTCTCTGTGCCGAGCAGCTTCGGTGCCGCTGTCTCTGTGCCGAGCAGCTTCGGTGCCGCTGTCTCTGTGCCGAGCAGCTTCGGTGCCGCTGTCTCTGTGCCGAGCAGCTTCGGTGCCGCTATCTCGGTGTCGACCCTTTTCTGCGGCACTTTCTCGGTCCCGAGATTGCTGCGTGCCTGTGTCGCGACCTGAGTCGGACGATCTCGGCACCGTCTCGCCCTTCTTCGGTGCCGATGGACGGTCACCTACTTTATGGGTTGAGCCATGGCCTGTTGGCAGTGGCGTCCCCTGGGCTTTGTCTGTTTTTCCCTGTGATGTTTGTTTCGACGTCTTACTCACGGTTTCTTCGACGTCGAATTCTTCGGAATCTGATTCGTGGATGGAGAATGCTTCTTCTTCTCCCTCTTCTTCGAACCTTTGTTGTCCTGTCGGCGTGGACGCCATCTGTAACCTTCTGGCTCTTCGGTCTCGGAGCGTTTTCCTCGACCGAAACGCTCGACAGGCCTCACACGTCTCTTCTTTGTGCTCGGGTGACAGGCACAAGTTACAGACCAAATGTTGGTCTGTATAGGGATATTTACTGTGGCATTTAGGACAGAATCGGAACGGGTCCGTTCCATCAGTCTCGATGTTGCACGCGGTCGGGCCGACCAGGCCCCGACGGGGTATCGAAATTACCCCGAAGGGCTACCGGAGCTCTTCTGGATTCGGTGTCGACTCTAGTCTAACTCGATACCGAATGAAACAATACCGACGAATTTTCCATTGATTCTGACTAACTTTCTGACCCGAAACACGGAGCGAAAAGGAACACGTCAGAACCCGATGGCGGAAAAAAAACAATTTAACATGGAGTCGACGCCCATGCGCAATGGAACCAAAGGAGGAGGAGTCCCTCGGTCTTGTGACTCGAAAAGACTTCTTCGAAGAAAAACAACTTGTAACACTCCGACCCAACACCAGACGGCGGACTATGCAAAGCATGTGTATCTGCAGCTACACATGCCACCGAACTGACAATTTTGAGGACCCACCTGTCTGTCTGCCTTGCCATTCCAAGAGGAAATGTTACACCAAAGCGATTTTGTGGCTGCAGTTGCTGGAGGGGAGAGGGACTGAGCAGCACCTTGTCTCTAATGCCCTGGGCGTTGTATTTGTGAACCCTCAACTTCTGCCATGAACAACTTGGAAGGCCTGCTGAGCTGGCGATGGAATCTGTCATAGATACAGAGGGTCAAAATGGCTGGTGGAATTGATGCAGACAGATCCAAGGAACGTGCTACGACCCTGTTTTTTTAAAAAGGTTCTAAAGCTGAATGTGCTTTTTCTCCAAAAATGCTTAGGCCATTGACCAGCATGTACATTAACGATTCTTGGAGAAGCCTGTAGCTCTAATCCAGACGTGACACCAAAGTTCAGCATTTGTTCCAATTGCCCGTCCTATGACAAACTTAGCTGTGTCACGTCCATTCTGAATAGCATGGGTGAGGGCGCATGCAGGTCCTTGGGGACAGCTAGCAAAATTTGGGACATCTTGTCCCATAGGTCATATGAATAGCACCCTAAGTGGCAGTTGGCACTGACACATCTGAGAGCAAGGCTCACACATGAGAACACACATTTTACATAAGTTTCTGTGTGTTTCGACTCACGAGTAGGGGGGGTGATGCGGAAGGTGTTAGGATTCAACATACTTGTGGAGGCCTGTACCACCAAGATCACAGGAGTAGGGTCACTCTAAAAAACATCAGGGTTGGCTACTGATGGTCTGGCGATGAGTGATCTGTCTGTTCAGTAGAGATCCAGAGCCTGGCTTTGTCCAAGTGCCCAAAAGAGTATCTTTCGGGGACTTGCTTAGGTGTAATAGAGGACCAGTAAGTACCTGGTCTGGTTGAAGGACCTCTGTGAGGACATTAGTCTATAACTCCATGGTTTGTAGTTGTGCTTATGTCGCTCTCGGCATCAGTACAGCGAAGGACCGCTTTCTTCTGTGACACTAATGGAGTCGGACGTGGGAGCCCGTAGCTCCGTCTCTCGGCCTTGCAGAGGACTACCTTCTCCTGCCTTGAGGCAGCTGCTGCTTAGTAAAGTCAGACAATAAGCACTTGCATACCTCAGGGGGGATGCTGGGGGAGGAGGAGTGGGGAGGGGTGATGGGATGGTCACAGGCACTTGCAGACCCGCAGCGACACACATGAAGCAGCCCGCAGACACAACAAGATGGTAGCTACTGCTGGGTCAAAAAGCTTGAGAAACACTGCAGCCTGCCCCAAGTGCACAAAGAGGACCAGATGACCAGACCCTCGGTGGGGACCACAGTAAATCTCTAGTGCTGCCGACGGCTTAGAGGAGCATGCAGGCCTGCTGATGTTGGAGGTGGCCTGATGCGGAGGTCCTAGGAAGGCACTTTACCTGGGAAGTGACCCCGAGGACTGGTGACGCCTGGGGCTTGTGACTGAGATTTAGAGCCAGACCTTTGCGTCCGTAGACAAGAGGCTTTCTGCCGAAGTGTGGACCCACCCAGTAAGAAGCACAAACAGTGAATGAGAAGTGCTGGTGCCTGTAGGGGTGGTCATGGCTCCCTTCCGGGGCTGAGCAGCTGGTCCCCTGGGGTCATGACTGGGGCAGGAAATGGCCTCCTCTGGTGGAAGGGGGAGGCGACATGCACTTAAGTAAGGAAGCCCTGGTGAGGTGGACACCCCTCAGACGAGTCTTGTGGAGTTGGCCAGCCCGGAAACCGGCACGCCAAGAGCAGCAATGACCAGAGCACCCCAAGGCATGGCAACAGTGCATCTTATATCTCTGAAGATGGGGGCCACTCCAGACCCCTCTAAAAAGGCAACGAGCTGTGCAGCCATGGGGCGGCAGGGTCTGGAAGCCCACACAGCAGTAATCTTGGCCGCAATAAGCAACACCAAGGAGACACTGGAAACAAAGATCGAAGCAGTGGAGATCGACCTGGAACTTCTTCTAACTGATATCACAAATTGGCGGATAGGGTGCATGAACGTGAATTTTCATTAACCTGGATAGTGCCCCAGATGGTTGAGTGATTCACGGATCACGGTCGAGCAGAAGACTATTGATATGCTGAAGAAAGAGTGGAGGATGCAGAGGGACAGTCACTGCATAACAACGCGAGATTGGAGGGGGTCCCGGAGTGTGCAGAGGGCCCCAATATAGAACTGTTTTTGGAGGACTAGCTGCCTTCGACTGTATTAGGAGGTAAAACCTCAAAGTTCTCAATAGAGTACGCACAGGGTGCCAGGCAGGCGGCCGTTCCAAGAGGGCACCTCCGTGACCGATAGCGGCTAGACTGCTAAACTTCCGGGACCGCAGCCACATACTGCAGTTGGCACGCACCCATGAATTTGAGGGCAGAAGGGTGAGCATATACTCTGACTATACCACCGTGGTCCAGCGCCAAAGGGAAACCTTTCTGGCAGTAAAGCACCAACTGCAGAAACTGGCCTTAAATAAATGTGTTTCTTTCCCAGCGAGGCTACGGGTCATTGAGGAAGGAGGGACTCACTCCTTTTGGTTGGCAGCGGAGGCATGAACTGTCTGGAAGCGAGGGGGTACTCTCTTCCCTGATGTCTGGAAGAGTAACTGACTTTCGAACTTGATAACCTGGAAGAGACAAAACTCTACATGGGTGGCCATGTGCAGCCCAGATAACGGACCAAGCCAAGTCAGAAAGGGCCCAGGTTGTGGCAGACATACAAAATCCCTGGATCCCTGGCTGATGACAACAGATGGGTGCTACATTAGGCAGACTCTGAGAACACACCAGGATGACAATATCTCTGTAGGCTGTGACCCCCTCCTTTTTTGTTGTTGTTGCTGCATTTGATTGTGAGAACTGTCTTGCTGATTACGATAATTTACCTATTTTGCTTGTTGGAGTGACAGATGCCTCAAGTATCAGGGAAGCGGGCAGTTCTAGAACCGCTGCATGAGGTGGTTGGGATGGGGTGGGGGAGGCATGCCAGGGGACACTGCAGAAATTTACATGCCATAATGACACACCCACCTTGGCAGTACACTAAGTACATGGCGCAACCCTGGGGATGACCCTTAAGATACTCTCCTGGAACATCAATGGCCTGGGCGAGAAGTTCAAGAGGGTAGAGATGTGGAAGACTTGAACAGACCAGGCCCAGATATTGTCCTGCTACAGGAAACCTGTCCTATGGGGAAATAACTGCAAGGTCCTCCCACCAAGGGTGGAATAAAAAGTTGGTGTATGCAGGGCTCTCCAGGGGATCCCGGGGTGTGTGGATCTTAGTCCACAGGTCCCTCCTGCTACAGGTCACCCAGGTATGGGAGGGTGAGCTGGGCCTCAACCTAACAGCACAAAAGGACCTAGACAGGGTCTCAAAGTCCCCTTGTGCTGTGTGGGAAAGGCCCAGGGCAGACCTCAACTTGGCCTCTGTAGGAGGCTGGCCCTCTGTGTAGTGTGCAAAACTAGGCACACTGACTACAGAGGCAAAAACTAGATTACCTACTGCTCTAATTTTTAAGGTAGTTTTGTTGAGCAGTTAAGCCAATCTTGAATAAGTGCAAAGCATTTGTTGTACTCACAGTATCAATCTTAGAACTTACACACTCAAAAGGAATAGTTTGAGACCAATTTATAAAAATACTTCAGATTTTTATGTAATTTTGAAGATCAAGATTATCATAATTGGATAAGTACTTCTTGAGATATGGATTTTTCAAAGTTTAATAAAAACAGTCTTTTTGTGAGTCATTACACACCTTAGGAATCAATAGTAAGTCACCTTTAAAAATACATATAAAAATACACTGTTGCTTTACCAAGTTCTTCTTTTGCAGGTTGGTCGAGGTCATCAGTGGACGTGCTGTGCCAGCTGGAGCAGTTCGGGCAGCTCCCAGTTCTGGCAGGAGCAGCGGTGAAAGGTCTATGAAGCTGGTGCAGTGCCACTGTGGGTGACCACTTGAAAAAGGTCCCTGCAAGAAAATTTAGAGGTGGTGCTTTGGGGTCCTCTTGGAGTGTCGAGGTTGCAAGGGGTGAGGGACCCTTAGGGCACCAGCAGGTTCTTCGTTGCAGGGCACAGGGCGACAAGCTGCAGAGTGAAATAGTGAGCCAGGAACTGTGTGCAAAGTTGCCCTTTGGAGCTGGAGGTCAGTCGGTTCAAGGGTCATTTGCAGGACAACGTGGGCACTCTGGTAGGTCTGGGGTGTTCCTGAAGATCTTCGACTGAGGGTTCCTCCAGGTCCTTTTTCTGCCCCGGATGGGCTGGTTCTCCTGGTGTCTGATGACCAATACCCAGGGTATTGGTACAGTTTGACCACTGGAGGGCCCAGTGACACCAAACTAAGTACACTTGCAGGGTTCTGTCCTCGCAGTCATTGGTGTGTCGTTGGGTCCAGCTGCGAGTTCTAGTTTGGGAGTTAGCAGCTGGTCAGTGAAGTGACCCTCACTGCTTTGTAGGTTTTTTTCTTGTTGTAGAGTGGTACCTCCACCCCGGAGGGATTTCTTGGGCGATATTCGAAGCCTGGAGGTCCCTCTGGGGTTCTTTAGAGTTTTTCCATTTGTCCATCAGCTCCTTAGCGGCAATTGTCGGGTCCTGGGTGCAGCAGGCAGGGTTTGACACCTTTTCTTTGTGCTGCAGGTCCACAGTTCTTGTGCCTTTGAACTTCTTGGTGCTGGTCTTCTTATTGTCCGTCAAATTGGATTACCTGGTCTAGGGATGACCACTAAATACTGATTTTAGTGGGTGTTTTAGGGGGAACCAGGTAGTGTCCAATGGGACACCTACCTTTGGGTGGCTACACCCACTACAGTGACCGCCTCCTGTGGGAAGGGTCACTTCCCTACCCCTGATTGGCTAACAGAATGCCCACCTCACATGCAACACCTCGGGGTGGTGCATGCCAGGTGGGGTCACTCCCCCTACCCTTTGTGTAGTTTCCCACCTTTGCTCCCGCCAAATGTGGGGGTCTGCAAGGGGGTTGACCATCTGCTACTAGCAGCAGGCCTGAGGGTCGAGTTTCAAAGGCGGTAAGTCCTTTGAGGCTCGTCGCCAGGGTAGTGCACATTCTAAAGGGAAGGAATGTTAACACCTCCACCCAGGAAGGGCATTGTTCCTCAGACCAGAGAGAGATATTTTCCCCAAGTTTTGTAGATTGGGTATCTGGAGGTGGCAGGCTGGATAGAATCAGTCATCAACCATGCCAGGGTAGATAGCTTTTGCAGAGAGCACCTCTATGGTGATCCCTGGGTACATTTAGCAATAAATCCAATACTGGTACCAATTTGGATTTATCATTCGATACCAAACAACCCAGGGTTTCAGTGTGGCCATCAAGTAGCTGGGAAACTGTTGACCGTGTCCAGCACATGTATTAAAATGGCTGCTCTGTTCACTCACTATGTCCCAGGTTAGGCAAGGACACAGATTCTCGTGCAGCTATGCCCTCTCATATAATATGGTGCAGCCTGCCTTAGGGCTGTCTTATCCATAGTGTAAGCAGTGTATGATGGACAGGACACCCAGGCAGTGTGCCACTTCGTGTTTGTGTGTTAGGTTTGCACCAGGACATTAAGCCTGCAATGGCAGCACTTTGATGCATGGCCCTAGAGGGTGGCACAATCAGTGCTGCTGCCCTCGGGGGCCTATCCTTAGTACCCCATGCCCTGGGTACCTAAGTAGCTTTTACTAGGGACTTATAGTGGTAGCTAAAGGTGTATTAAATTGTGCCAATGCATCAAAACAGTTTTAGGGAAGAGCTTTGCCCCAGGGAACATGGTTAGCAGGGACCCTAGGCACTACAATTTCTAGGCTACATCATACATCAGGCAAAAAGCGGGGGCTAACCATGGCAAAAATAGGCCTTTTCTCAAAGCCTCCTTTCATGACTTTATGGTGATGGAGGATTTGTGGTAGGAAAAGCACCCCAAGACAAGGCAAACTGATATGACTAACAATATGAGCTCACAGTCCTGGTTAGACTATTTGCTGGTGCCACGTCACTTGCTGGGTAGATATTGGGACACAGCCCTTTTGCCATGCAGTATTCCAGACCACTGCCGCAGTGGTCACAAAAATACTGATGACGGTACCAGGGACAAGGGGCGATTGGAAACTTGACCCGTGGGAGCAGCAGCTTGGTGTTAGGTGGGACGGAGCTGGAGTCATTTATCACCAATGTTCCGGCTCCTCGACTTGCACCAAAGGTGAGTCAGGCTCTGGTGGCACTGACCCAGATGAAACAGAGTAGGTCTTTGGGCCCAAACAGAACACCTCCCTCATTTTTAAAGTGTGTCAAATACTGGGTGGCAGGCCCACTCAGTGCTCTGTTTCACAGGGCAAGAAGGGATGGCCGGCAACCATAGCGCTGATCCACAAGAAGGGTAAACAGGCAGAGAACTGTACCTCATACAGACCAATCATGTTGCTCAACGTGGAGACGAAAGTCTTAGTGAAAGTGTTTGCCAACTGTGTACTGCAAATTGTGAGCACTCGTGTGGCACCTGATCAATCAGGCTTTATGCCATATAGTGCATATATGTGCTTTATTGCACACAACGCTTTGCTAAGAGCGACCAGATTAATGTGAGGGAAGAAAATAATGAACCCGCTACCACTGCTGCCCTGAGGCTATTGCTCACATTCTGTACCAATAGACAGATAAACATCTTCTATATCACACTTTTGTCTTCTTTTTACTCCAATGTAGAGAACATTAAAGAGGGGTGGAAAGACGTGATCAGACAGGCAAGTGGATAAAAAGAATGGTTATATGTCCTAAAGTTCACTAATACAGTCACAAGGAATCCCCAATTTAACCTTACTCAATGTAATTCCCTGCATCAAACCTTTTTGACACCTAAAAAGATAGTGAAAAGGTACCAAGCTAGGCCGACCATTGTCCACAATGTCTTGGCCAACAGACAGATTTCTACCATATGGTATGGGACTGTGAGATCAATCTACAATTTACCAGCAAAATTGTGTCATTACCAGCAGAATTGTCCAGGGGAGATTAGAAAAGGATACCCTAACCTGTATAGCCTAACCTGGGTCAAACACAAAGGCCAAAACACACACACAAAAACTGCTAGGCACACAAGTAGGTTTTTTTACTTTGCAGAGATACTTGCCAAAAGAAATATAGCCACAGCGTGGAAGGCCATATTTGCCCCTTGTGTTAAAAAGATTGGTTGGTTAATGTCAAGAAATAGACCAGAGCAGAGATAACGGCTATCACCACACAACAAGTAACGCAGAGTGAGGTGTGTGGCACTTAGAGCCTAATACCTTAACGTTAACAATAGAGGTCGAAACATATAAATCTCCGTTAAGAAAGATATAGGTTGCTGGCATGAGGAGAGGATGAAGTAAAGTAGGAAAACCAATAATGAATAGGTACATTTTGCTGATGTACACATTTTGAACACATGCTTATAACACATTAATCACAGGAATCTTGGTGGAAACTTCTCACCCTACAACGCTTTCATGAATTCTCTGTAATTCTGTCTGCTATGGACTACGATGTTCTACATGTACACTGTTTATTTTTAGCCGAAGATGCCCAAGTTGGAATGTTTCTTTGTCATCTCTTAGGTTAAAAATAAGTATAAGAAGTGTCAAATACATTTCAGGCACTGGTAGTTTAGAAGCTCTAATGCAATATAGACTTCTGCTGTCATTTTGGATTCTTGGTAGTGCCTCACATCTTTACTGCTGTAAAACTTTATTACTGAAGAGATATTTAAAAAAAACACCATGGTACAGACAAAACATTGGAGTATATGGCAATGTTCAGAATTTTTTTTTAATGACTTTTGGCTATAAAATTGTATATAAAACTACTGTGCCATTGACTTCTAAATAAGAGATCAGGGAAAGATCAGGTACATGATGATTTCTGTGGCACACAGGCAGTATTTCACAAGCAGCTAAATGGTAAGCTTGCATCACATTTACCTTCACAGGATCGCTGGCCGCTCTTCAGGCTATAACCTGCTGTGCACATGCAGGACCTGGTTGTTTCAGAAGTGGGCAGGCACAACTGAGAGCAATCACCATTGTTGACAGAGCACGGGTTGGTACCTGCGTCAGAAGGAAAAGATAAAGCAAATCTAGGGTTAGATTATTCATTGTAATAGTCTAGAGTGTGTGAAGCCAAAGGGGAAAAAAGTCAGCAACAGAAAAGGGGAAATGGAAAAGTGATGCAAAGATGCAAATAACCTGCAACTAAGACCACAACACCTTTGATAAGAAAAGAAAGAACTAACAGAGTGAGGTGGAAAGAAAAATAAAGGCAAACAGCAAAGGAAGTAAGTCAGCAGAGAAATTAGAGAAGGAAGAAAGAAGCTGCAGCAAGTGTGGGAGAAGTGGAAATAAAAAACGAAATGGCAAGTGAGAAGAAAGAAACAATGCAAATCATAAAGAAACAAAGAAAGGACAACACAATGTGAGAAATAGGAAATGATCAAACAAAGAAAAAACAAGAGAAATGTCAGAAACACAGAGAAAACAAGTACTGCAAACCAAATAGGTCTTTGATCAAAAAGGCAGCACTATAAGCTTTGCATGTCTTGAAAAATCATAAAAAAGTTACTAGACCTGCAGTTCGAGCCACTTGAATAATCTACTCGACCTAACTAATGTACTTGACCCGTAAACAGGTCTCAAGTTGTGTGATCCTAGGCAAATATTTAATTTTTTAGGTCGAGCCTAAGCGTTCGACCTCATGTATACTTTGAGTATACTTCTTATGGCTTAAAGTAATTTCATTTGTTGGTTGCAGTGTCTTTTAAAAATTCTTGCTCACTAGTGGTCAGTTCTGCCTTTTTCTCCCTCCTTTTTTCTGTTTCAGAGCAGTAAACAACTACTGTATTATTCCTCTTTTATTTCTTTGTCTGTTGCTGTGATCGGACTTTTTTGTTATTTCTTTGTTGTTGCCTTTTCACTGTGGGTGTTTTAGGCTGGGTAGCTTCCTGTTTTATTGTAGCATTGCGTTCCTCCCACCATGTCGCTAACATTTGTTTAGACTTTATTGCAGTGCTGTCCTTGTTTGCCGCTGGCTCCTAAAATAAGCTTATTTTACAAAAGAAACACCGGGTTGTTTAGCTGAAGGCTCACAAAAGCCACAATATGCCCTTCCTGGTAGAATGTATCTAAACCTAGAAGCAAATGATGTGAAACTTGCTTTGCCTCGCAGAGTCTCTCTCTCTCCAGGGCCCCTCCCTGCCAGCACTCAGGGCATTGCTTATCTCCTTTTATTAGGGCCATAAATCTTCTCAGGCTGCTATGCTATTGCTAACTTCATTAGAGCTTTGTTGAAATGGGAGGCAAGAACTCTTGAAAGACATTTCATTCTCTTAAAATAAAAACAAAATACTTTTCCAGTCTTATTTTCCACTTTCTGGTCAGACATTTCTGATGTCAGTAGCTGCCAGTGACCACCAAAACATGGCAGGAAAAAATGAAATTATGAGACAGGGTTTAAGTGGCAAGAAAAGTCCAGTTCTGAATATGAAATGTCAATTGCTCTAACATAAGAAAATGAGACATATTGCATTGCAAATGCTTGTTCTTCATGCTCACGAGTGCATCTTCAAATATGTGGGTTCAGCATTTTTGCTGTACAAAAAAACTTGTTTGATTAAATAGAATAAATGTTTGCTCCATGTATAATAAGAATTGAGTCCACATATAACGTACACATGATCCATGACTTGCTTCTTAGTTTACAAATAGCTTTGCCAACAGGGCAAGGGTGTTTCTCAGTTTATGTGTAAACACTCACTTTTAATAAATATATCACTAAAGCATTGTGGGGTAGCGCACTCTCATTTACAGGCAGAAAGTTTCTAAAAAAAAAAAAAAAAAAAGTCCAAAACCTTCCTACTAACTTGGAGCTTTACTGATAAAACTATATCATTCTTTACAAAATCTGTGAAAATTGGGTTTCAGAAAACATTCATCATTAGCACATCACCAAGTAAAGTGTTCCGATTTGCTTTCATCCTCCTAAAACATTTTTTTCATCACACAGAACTACAAAACTACTGAAATATATTTTGAAATGTTTGTACAGTTGACTTAATTATTTAAACATGTGTTAGGAAAAACTCAACACCCTACAGCCTTTCATTTCACACTCTTTATACAGCACATCAGACAGTTCACCTTACAAAATCCTGGAACTCTGCAGTCACAAGGAAAAGTAACTGTGAGAAGACAAACTGACTTCTGACCTGTGTTTCTGAACAGAGAGCAAATGTGACACAATAACACGATTTAAAGGAGTCTTTATTGTTACTTCACTTTCTGACTGAACAGAACACCTGTTCTTTGTCAATTCGCCAGAATGGGCGAGTAGGTCCTAAAAACAGCTCAACCTGATAAAATATGACTTGCCATAGCGAGTGGGCGAGTAGAATTTTTAAGGACTGCTCTGCCAACGCTCTTTAAACGCTTGCATTCACACAAAGCTGGCAATCATGCCATGGGTTTTCTTTTAATGATAAAACATTCCGAGATACACAGCTGGCAATGTTGCCATGTGTTTCCTTTTAATGAAAAGCCATACCAAGATGGCCACCAATGTGACTGAATGCATCATTATACATGTATACGAATGTGTCATGAAGCACTGAGCCATAGCACGTTGTGATGCGCATGCGCCCGTTGTAATGCACGTGTGAGTGTATGAAAGCGCCCCTTTTTGTTATGGTCACCCCCACTTTTGCCACTGGTAGTGATGGTTTTCGACTGATGTGCATTGGGACACTGCTAACTAGGCCCTAGCGCCAATGATCTTTCCCAAAACAAATGCATCCTTGTAAGTCCCTAGTAAATGTTACCCCTGGTACCAAGGGTATTGGTAATAAAGAGGGTTCCTAAGGGCAGCAGCATAAATTATGCCATCCTAAGGGCTCCCCTACCAAACCCCCAGGCTGACATCACAGCCTGTCTGACATGGAGCAAACCATGTGTGAAAACTCAACATGGCACATTCACTGTGTGACATACCCAAATCAATGCATATAATATAAACTCACCACTGCAGCAGGCCTCATTTGTTAATGAAAAACTAATCTGACTGCATTTACCAAGATGCATTGGGGCTAACTTTTTGCTGGAGTATGACGCAGTGTGCTCCCTTTTTTTTTTTTTTTTTGCACTGTGTTGAATGACTGCTCCCTTGAGCCAATGGGCTGACGAGCTTTGGTGAGGCACCTGTGTGTCAGAGTGGTACATAAACCTGAGAAGACTTCTGGCGGCTTTTCAAGCAACCCCCCCCCCCACAAAATATGCTGCTCTCTGCTGATGACGGGCAAAACCCAGAAACACGTGTCCCGAGATTAACAGCACTTGCTGCACCTACTAAGGTGAAATACTTTGATTACTTTTGTTCATGAAAAACGAATCTGACTGCATTTACCAAGATGCATTGGTGCTAATGTTTTGCTAGAGTGTGAGGCATTGTGCTCCCTTTTTTGCACATCTACAAATACACACAATGGTCATTAAATAAGACACACAACTCAAAAAAGAGATCAAAACTATTTTATAAAAAAGCAAATATCTTTGTATATGTTTAGGCATCACAGAAAAATCGCTCCGGTAACTACATTTTTAAATAGGAATTCTTTTCACTTTGAAAAATAGACACTGCAATTTCTGAGTTCTGCAATGTTATCCTATGAGGGGAAAAACAAGTTCTGCAAACAGGTTGAGTACAGCGACTTACAATAACTTTCTCCTGGAGTTAAGGTGAGTAGTGAACAAGGTCCAAGACAACACCAGCGGCACGGGTGCTACTGGGTGCAAAACAGCAGCAGGTGTCCAGTGTGTTCCAATGGAGATCGTTAACTGCGAAAAGAGGCTGCAGGCTCTGGCCAGGAAGCCAGTCTGGCCGAACCAACAACGGGCCTCAGGCCTCCTGATGCTCGGGCACAGGTAGGCACCTTTGGTCCGCTTCTCAGAGGCGACAGGTGCAGAGGTTTCTTTAGGTGCCGGGTTTTCTTTACCGAAGCAGTCATGGTAGAGCGGGTCTACGTGCAGAGGTTGCAGTGGTCGTCAGGGAGTAGGGTGGGGACCACGAAGGACTTTGACTCTGGATGGTCCGCTTCAACTCAGGCCAGAGACGGTGGGTGCAGTGGTGACCTCCGGTGTCAGTATTGGCGGTTCCGCAGGCTTCAAAGTCCCTTCTTTGGAGTTTGCTGGAGAACAGGGCCGCTGTTCACAGGAGGTCTTGAGTCTTTTTATAAGGCAGGCAGTCCTCCCAGGTTTCCGAAGTCACAGCTGCAGGATGAGTCAACTTTGGTGCAGATTTCATCGAGGGATGCAGACAGGCCGGCTGAGTTGGTACGAGGTCAGCTGCTTCTTTTCTTCTCTTCAGCTTTTGCGGCTCCTCTGTGTCCATGGTCTTCTTATGTCATCAGGGATCTGAGTCTCCTTGGTGCCAGGGGCTCCCCTAAATACTGAATTTACAGTGTTAGGGGTGTGTAGGGTAGTATCCAATGGGCTACTGACCCTTTTGGGACACTACATCCCCTATATAACCACTTCCTGCAGGAAGTGGGCATAACACCATCCCAGATATCCTAGGCTAGCCATCACAAACATGTCTACCTCTGAAATGTTGTGCCCACCTCTCAGCAGCCCACCTTGGGGATGGTACTAACATGGAGGTGGCACACCTACCTGACTAGCTAATTTTCCCACCTGTCCAGGCACCAAGTGGGCTCTGGACACGAGGGGTGGCTTCCTCTTCTGTGAAGGGAGCCACCTTCGCATTTCAAAGGCAGCAGCTTTTTGAGGCTTGCCACCTTAGGAAGGCCAATCAGCAGGAAATCCTTATGGAGGAAGTGTTACACCCTCTTCCCGAACAGGCTTTTGTTCAGGGTCTCCTGAGAGCAAAAGGCTCTCGTCCTAAGGGGTCAGAACCATGTCTCGGGTGGCAGAAAGCAGTCAGCACTGGCGACCTGGTTGGCAGGGACCTAATGCACTTCAGTCACAGGTGCATCAAATACCAGGCAAAATGTATGATGGTAGTGCAACAAAACATCGTTCCCTACACAGGAGGTGTAGTGACTGCAAGGGTAAGTATCCCATTGGCTGCTACCCTTCACTCTTCTTAACACCCCTAAATTCAGTATTTAGGCAGCCCCCTGGCACCAGGAACTCAGATTTGTCTGCCTGAAAGAAGGAGGACGAAGGAGAGCTTGAGATGTGAGAACTGTGGACCAGAACCGAATTTGGCGCAGAACCCTGCCTGGCTGTTGTCCTGACAGTCACAAAAACTAACTCATCAAGAAGTGGAGCAGAGTCCTCAAACCCTTGGAGGCCTGCCCAGCACTTTATCAAACCAGCAATATCTCCCTTGCAGTGGAGAAGTCCCTTCCCTGCACCAGCAGGCACCAACTGCAACTGACCAGTGCCCCATTTTGCTGACCATCGGGTCTACGAAGAGCAGTGACTTGTTAACCAGCTGAACAAAACACCTATGCACCCGATCCCCCACCTGAGTCCATTGAAACCAATGGTGTCTCTGTGGTCATGAGACCCTCAAGACCCGAGCCCCCCCTTGGGGGTTCTGCCAGACTGATCCCCCATTTAAAGCCCTTTCTTACAGATACTTTTACCCGTTGATTTTAGATTGTAGTGTTCAAGGTTACCACCTACTTACCTGAACCCAAATATTTCGGTGCCTAAATTAATCTAAAAAAACCCTGTTATTTTTCTAAATTGATCTTGCGTTTCTTCTTGAGTGTCTCTCTCATTTATTGACTGCGTGTACAACAAATGCTTAACACTACCCTCTGATAAGCTTAAACTGCTTGACCACACAACCACAAAAAGCGCATTTGGGATTATTAATTTCAGCCCTGTAAACCAATAAGGGTGGACTGGATTAACTGCATGGTGTACCCCTACATTGGTACACTACATAGATAGCCACCTGCTTACAGTGAGCCTGAGTTGTAAGGCACACAGCTATTTTTAGTACAGCCAATAAATTAAAAGTAAAATAAGAAAACTGTGGACAGCGTAAAACTAAGTGGTGGCCCAATAACACTTTGCAACTGTAAGGCTTCCTTAAAAAAAAAAAGAAGCAAACAAATAAGCTGGTGAGAGACCAAGAAAACACTGGAACCCCAATGCAATACAGATACATAAAGTATAAAAAAGGTTCCTGTCAATGCGGAAGTGGAAGGACATAAATATTCAATCAAAACACTGTCGGACAGAAATGCTCCTGATTTGGGGTACACAAGAGTTGGCAAGAAAGTCATTAAATCGAGAACAAACACAAGAGATTGACAAAAAACAGACACTGCATCATGAGAATGGGGCTGACCCTAAACCCTGCATTGGAAATCATAAGTCTGCCAACATGCAGCTGAAGTTGTCAGTAGCTGAGATTTAAAAATAGATTTAAAGAAAGCAATTAACGAATGAATGGGAAAAGGAAAAAGAAAGGTAACTTGGAAGTCAAAAAAAGAGGTTAAGCAAAAAAACAAAAAAAGACAAAGAATGAATAAGTAAAAGGAGTAACACATTAAAACATAAGAGAAAAAAAATAAAGAGGTGAAAAGTAGAGGAAAAAGGTAGAAATAAAATAGAAACAAATAGCACAGGCTAAAAAAGACGAATAATCCAGAGAAGAAAGGGGCAAAATGAAACGATGAAAGAAACAATGTAAAGTAACAAAAGTAGAAGTGAAAAAAGAATGGAAGGGAATTAAAAATAAGAGCATCGACCTTGTAGATAGAAAGCACAATAGAGAGCATAGTAGTTATCTACATGTCGTGAAAGAAGATTTCATAGAATGGGGTTTCTTTTGTGTAAGAATTCTGATAATCTGAGTTCAAGTCACAGCCTATTATCTTCCTCTCTACTGCTGTCAACGTTTAAACATGTTATGCTTCTGGGTGTAATCTGGTATCTCTGACAGCATTTGGATATCTAATTATGAGACTAGCACATATAATCCCTCCATTGTTCTGTCAACATCAGTTTGTGTAGCTTCCTCTGACATGCTAACTGCGGAGATTTGGTATCCTGAAGACTGCCACACAGAGTAACAAACTATTTCAGTTTTAATACAAAGTGAAACTAGCATTACACAGCATTTTAAAAGCTGTAATACATCAAAAATCGGTGCAATAATTATAGACAGCTCTGTGTCTTATGTACATACAAAGGTTGGACACAAGGAATACAGTGACAGTTACAAAGGCAAATCAATAGACCAGGCAACAGAATAGAATACCACCAAGTGCCAGTAGCAGACACACGTTGCTAGAACATACTAATGACCAACAGCAAAAACAAACCACTGGTCAGAAAACTAGATCAATGATAGAGCATTCCATCACCTACAGAGAGAAGACATCCCAGTAGAGTACCTATAAATGGTGCAGTCAGCTGCTCAAATCAGACATCACCAGACTGGCCATACCCTATTGCTGTCAGATGCTCAGTTCGCTAGACTTACTATATAGGCTGCCAACCGAATGGAAACCTACTACTTAAAAAAACACCTGAATTGACTTAAGCTGCATAGATGGTTCACCATACTGATTTTTATTAGCTGACTAGGATGCCAGCAGCTGCTCCTAGCAAACATGTTACTAGGTAAAGTGCAAAGGATAACGCCACACCACTTCAGGGGCCCTACCAGTGGGGAAAGCAATGGAGGAAACCCCTGCTGCTCTACAGATGAGAATCACAAATCTGACTTTAGAAAAAACCAACATCTCCAGAACAAGAAAAAGCAACAAAGGAAGTCACACAGAATATCACAAATTGCTTGAATGTACAGACAAGGAACACAACAGTTAAACAGTGCCACTGAATGCTCACAGACCCAAAGACTGGGCAAGTTGCTTCCAATAGGGGAAAGGGCCTTGGGACCTGGACACACTGTCACCCAGGCATCTCTCATTCAACATAACATAAATCTTGTTCTCACTAGCAAACAGTGCAGTTTTTAGATATATCTATGTATTCTGTTTCACAATTAGGTTTGCGGTATAGACATAGTACATTAATACATTTTGAGGCAGGCTTTCCCAAGTCAAAGCCAAGGCATATAAAGAAACTGACTGTGCTGAATTACATAATCTGCTGCCAGGCACAAATACACGAAATCAGATGAATGAATGAAAGGAGGTGTAGCTAAGACAGCCAACCATAGGTTGCAATTTCAAAGGGCTTTAACAGAGTGCTCTACAATCCAGAGGAGACAGATAATGCTGGGTCACTGTAGTAACAAGGCAGCAGCAAGTGAGAGAAGCATTCTGGATACTTGTGTTCTCCAAAAGTCCAGGTCAGTGGTTCTGGGACAATTTTTAGAGTAAGAGTGCTGGTCGATAACGTCACGTTACCAAAGAAATGGGAACTATTTGACAGTCTAGCTTTGAAAAGACAACAAATGCTGTCAGAAGAAAAATATTAGAAGAGTCCCCTTATTGTTCATTCTACATCTAAGCTCTCAAGTTTTCTGGGGGTGTTCCAGGAACACAGAACCAGGGCAGTAGTGACTGGATTCCGGTTGCATACCTTCCTGAGACAGGGATCCTATGAGGCTGTTTGTCAGGGCCAACTGCAGAAAGATTCATCCACAGCAAGATGACAACTAGGAATTAGGTCAGTGGAGACTTGAGTGCACGTAGGGGGATACAAGGCACGAGCTGCATCTGTTAGGGGTGACCTGTAAACCTGCATGCAGACTGCTTGACCATCCTCAGCCATTAATGTGACCAAATGCCAGAGGCGGTGTCCCCATGAGGCCCCCATTCAAGTGAACTCTGCTGGAAGGGGATAAGACACTTGGAGGTGCAACATGTAAACAGCACTAGGCCTGTAGTGTTTGCCCATACCTCCTTCAACTTAACTTAAGTAACAGTGACCTGCGAAACGTGATGACAGGACTGTGTGCAGTTGGCAGAGACTGAAGCTGTGCAAGAGTGTCTGGGAAGAGCACCTTGCAACCATGGACAGCTGTGACTATTAGTCGCCCCACATCCTCCCACAAGTGCGTTGAAGCCTGGGCTGCAAGTAATGTGTGGGAAAGTGAAGAGCGGGGATACGAGGCACCAAAACTGTCACACAACTCCGAAAGTGCAGCAATGGCTTCCCTCCCATAACACTGCAGCGCTCGGAGCTGGCACTGGAACTCTTGTGTGTTCTCTGGTCAGGGTGTGGAAGCAGGGCCTCCACTATATATTTGGTAAGCCTATTCTTCACTGAACAGGACAATGACAGCCTTGAAAGTGGTGAAAGAAAATATCGGAGGCACACTGGATGAGACAGATCCACTACCATATATTGCTATAGACCCAGGATTATAGAGGTGGGACCTAGACTCGAAGAGGAATCTAAAGCATAGGTAGAGTGCAGACCAATAATGAGTCTGGGTGTGTGCTGTCCTCCTGTAGGAATAAAATGACTACAAAATATGACATGCAAGTTGGGTGGAAGAACAATCCTATCGTTAAACAGAGTGAATCTCGAAGTAAAACTGGGCCCCACTCCCTATCAGGGGAAACTTGGTAAGATTGCAAATCGACTAGACCACATCCGATGACATTGGACAATAGACTGGATCAGAGGCACAAACACTACTTTCAAGAGAACCCTACTGCACTTACTGAGTTAATCCTACAGGCAATGCAATGCTCATGAAAAGCATTGGACAAGAAAGTAAAGGATGTGTGGATTAGTGAGATCCTTCTAAGGCAAGGCATTAGAAACTTAGTTGAGAGGGTAATAGAAAAGAAGGGTTGTATCTCAATGATAAATGACTCTGCAGAAAGAGATGCACGGAACATCTAAGCACTTAGATGAGCAGGTGGTAGATGCAGAAGGCAGAGCCCAGCGTAACAACCTGGGCTGTGCTGGCTTATCCGAAAAAGAAAAAGTCAGGCATCCTGAGCTATTACTTGAACAGCAGCTTAAAAGCTGGGTTTCAGGCAAGAAATCTCCCATCTTGCTTTATGATAGACCAGGTCACCAAGCATTCACCCAAAAGCCTACTCCTAAGTCCCCACTGATAGCCAGACTGTGACAAACGGAAAATGTTCCTTACCCATTAAGCATCTGTTTGTGGCTTGTAGTGCTATAGATTCACATGCTCTGCATACCCCTGTCATCTAGTTTTGGCTCCGGAGTGGTGCAAGTTGTTTTTTTTCAGAAGAAGCGTTACGAGTCACTGTATCGAGTGACTCCTCCTCTCGGTGACCGTGTGCATAGGCATTGACTCCTTTGTTAGACTGTTTTCCCAGAGGCGGATGAGAAAAGGAATGTAGAAGTATAGAGAAAGACGTCCATGCAAATGTAACTACATATGGAAAATGTCACTTACCCAGTGTACATCTGTTCGTGGCATTAGTCGCTGCAGATTCACATGCTGTGCACATCCCGCCATCTGGTGTTGGGCTCGGAGTGTTACAAGTTGTTTTTCTTCGAAGAAGTCTTTTCGAGTCACGAGATCGAGGGACTCCTCCCATTTCGGCTCCATTGCGCATGGGCGTCGACTCCATCTTAGATTGTTTTTCCCCGCAGAGGGTGAGGTAGGAGTTGTATATGCTAGTAATAGTGCCCATGCAATGGAGTGAATACGTATGTACATAATGTAGTTTAAAGTAATATATATATATTTACAAATATACAGATGTTCAAGATCAACTTCTAAATGGCTACAGGCTCCGGGGAGGCGGGTGGGCGCATGTGAATCTGCAGCGACTAATGCCCCGAACAGATGTACACTGGGTAAGTGACATTTTCCGTTCGGTGGCATGTGTAGCTGCAGATACACATGCTGTGCATAGACTAGTAAGCAGTTATCTTCCCAAAAGCGGTGGTTCAGCCTGTAGGAGTTGAAGTTGTCTGAAACAATGTTCGTAGTACTGCTTGGCCTACTGTGGCTTGCTGTGTTGTTAGCACGTCTACACAGTAGTGTTTGGTAAATGTATGAGGCGTAGACCATGTAGCTGCCTTACATATTTCTGTCATTGGAATATTTCCTAGAAAGGCCATGGTAGCACCTTTCTTTCTAGTTGAGTGTGCCTTTGGTGTAATAGGCAGTTCTCTTTTAGCTTTAAGATAACAGGTTTGAATGCACTTAACTATCCATCTAGCAATGCCTTGCTTAGAAATTGGATTTCCTGTATGAGGTTTTTGGAAAGCAATAAATAATTGTTTTGTTTTGCGAATTAGTTTTGTTCTGTCAATGTAGTACATTAACGCTCTTTTGATGTCCAATGTATGTAGTGCTCTTTCAGCTACAGAGTCTGGCTGTGGGAAGAACACTGGTAATTCTACTGTTTGATTTAAGTGGAACGGTGATATGACTTTTGGTAAAAATTTAGGATTTGTTCTTAGAACTACTTTATGCTTGTGTATCTGAAAAAATGGTTCTTGTATGGTAAATGCTTGAATCTCACTTACTCTTCTTAAAGATGTGATGGCAATTAAAAATGCAACTTTCCATGTTAAGTATTGCATTTCACAAGAGTGCATGGGCTCAAAAGGTGGACCCATGAGTCGTGTTAAGACAATGTTGAGGTTCCATGAAGGAACTGGTGGTGTTCTTGGTGGTATAATTCTCTTTAGACCTTCCATAAATGCTTTTATGACTGGTATTCTAAATAGAGAAGTTGAGTGCGTAATTTGCAGGTAAGCTGAAATTGCTGTAAGATGTATTTTAATGGAAGAAAAAGCTAGCTTTGATTTTTGCAAATGTAGTAAGTATCCTACGATGTCTTTGGCAGATGCGTGTAAGGGTTGAATTTGATTATTGTGGCAGTAATAGACAAATCTTTTCCACTTATTTGCATAGCAATGTCTAGTGGTAGGTTTCCTAGCTTGTTTTATGACCTCCATACATTCCTGTGTAAGGTCTAAATGTCCGAACTCTAGGACTTCAGGAGCCAGATTGCTAGATTCAGCGATGCTGTTTGTGTTGCGTTAACAGATCTGGTATGTTTGGTAGTTTGACATGAGGCACTACTGAGAGGTCTAGTAGTGTTGTGTACCAAGGTTGCCTTGCCCATGTCGGTGCTATTAGTATGAGTTTGAGTTTGTTTTGACTCAGCTTGTTTACTAGATATGGAAGGAGTGGGAGAGGGGGAAAAGCGTAAGCAAATATCCCTGACCAACTCATCCATAACGCATTGCCCTGAGACTGATCTTGTGGGTACCTGGATGCGAAGTTTTGGCATTTTGCGTTTTCCTTTGTTGCAAATAGATCTATTTGTGGCGTTCCCCAACTCTGGAAGTAAGTATTCAGTATTTGGGGGTGAATCTCCCATTCGTGGATCTGTTGGTGATCCCGAGAAAGATTGTCCGCTAGCTGGTTCTGAATTCCTGGAATAAATTGTGCTATTAGGCGAATGTGGTTGTGAATCGCCCAATGCCATATTTTCTGTGCCAGGAGACACAACTGTGTTGTGTGTGCCTCCCTGTTTGTTTAGGTAATACATCGTTGTCATGTTGTCTGTTTTGACAAGAATGTGTTTGTAGCTTATTATGGGTTGAAATGCTTTCAGCGCTAGAAATACTGCCAATAGTTCTAAGTGATTTATGTGAAACTGTTTTTGGTGAGTGTCCCATTGTCCTTGGATGCTGTATTGATTGAGGTGTGCTCCCCACCCTATCATGGAGGCATCTGTTGTGATTACGTATTGTGGCACTGGGTCTTGGAAAGGCCGCCCTTGGTTTAAATTTATACTGTTCCACCATTGAAGCGAGGTGTATGTTTGGCGGTCTACCAACACCAGATCTAGAATTTGACCCTGTGCCTGTGACCACTGTGATGCTAGGCACTGTTGTAAGGGCCGCATGTGCAACCTTGCGTTTGGGACAATGGCTATGCATGAGGACATCATGCCTAGGAGTTTCATCACCTTTTTGACTTGTATTTTTTGATTTGGATACATGGCCTGTATTACATTGTGAAATGCCTGAACCCTTTGTGGACTTGGAGTGGCAATCCCTTTTGCTGTGTTGATTGTCACCCCTAAGTATTGCTGTGTTTGACACGGCAGAAGGTGTGACTTTGTGTAGTTGACTGAGAAACCTAGTTTGTGTAGGGTTTCTATGACATACTTTGTGTGTTGTGAACACCTTTCTAGAGTGTTGGTTTTGATTAACCAATCGTCTAGGTACGGGAACACATGTATTTGCTGCCTTCTGATATGTACAGCTACGACTGCTAGGCACTTTGTAAAAACTCTTGGCGCAGTTGTTATTCCGAATGACAACACCTTGAATTGGTAATGTGTTCCTTGGAATACAAACCTTAAGTACTTTCTGTGGGAAGGATGTATCGGTATATGGAAATATGCATCCTTTAGGTCTAGTGTTATCATGTAGTCTTGTTGTTTGAGTAGTGGGATTACGTCTTGTAATGTCAACATGTGAAAGTGATCTGATTTGATGTAGGTATTTAATGTTCGGAGATCTAATATAGGTCTCAGAGTCTTGTCTTTTTTGGGTATGAGAAAGTACAGAGAGTAAACTCCTGTTCCTTTCTGGTGTTCTGGTACTAATTCTATTGCTTCTTTTAGTAGTAATGCCTGAACTTCTAGTCCTAGAAGATCTATATGTTGTTTTGACATATTGTGTGTTTTCGGTGGCACGTTTGGAGGGAATTTGAGAAATTCTATGCAATAACCATGCTGGATAATTGCCAGTACCCAAGTGTCTGTTGTTATCTCCTCCCAATGTTTGTAAAATTGTCTTAGTCTCCCCCCCACAGGTGTTATGTGTTGGGGATGTGTGACTTGGAAGTCACTGTTTGTTTTGAGGGGTTTTGGGGCTTTGGAACTTCCCTCTATTTTTTGGGAATTGTGCCCCTCTATATTACCCCCGAAAACTTCCCCGCTGGTATTGGCTTTGATAAGTGGGCCTTGCTTGTGAGGTTGTGGCCTCTGTAGGTTGACCTCGAAACCCTCCCCTAAATGGTGTTTTGCAAAATGTGCCTCTGCTTTGTGGGGGCTGAGTGCGCCCATGGCTTTTGCGGTATCAGTATCTTTTTTGAGTTTTTCAATAGCAGTGTCGACTTCCGGCCCAAACAACTGCTGTTCATTAAAAGGCATATTCAGCACGGCTTGTTGTATTTCCGGCTTGAATCCTGACGTACGCAACCATGCGTGTCTCCTTATTGTTATTGCAGTATTTACTGTCCTTGCAGCTGTATCTGCTGCGTCCATTGATGACCGTATCTCATTATTGGAGATACTTTGTCCTTCTTCTACCACTTGTTGTGCCCTTTTCTGGAACTCTTTGGGTAAGTGTTCTATGAAATGCTGCATTTCGTCCCAGTGAGCTCTATCGTATCTTGCCAAAAGTGCTTGTGAATTGGCAATACGCCATTGGTTTGCTGCTTGTGCTGCAACTCTTTTACCCGCAGCATCGAATTTGCGACTCTCCTTGTCTGGAGGTGGTGCATCTCCCGAGGTATGAGAGTTTGCTCTCTTGCGAGCTGCTCCAACAACCACAGAATCTGGTGTTAATTGCTGCGTAATATAAACAGGGTCTGGTGGTGGCGGCTTATACTTTTTTTCCCCACCCTTGGAGTTATGGCTCTGCCTTTAACAGGCTCCTGAAATATTTGTTTTGAATGTTTTAGCATTCCTGGGAGCATAGGTAAGCTTTGGTATTGGCTATGAGTGGAGGAGAGTGTATTAAATAAAAAGTCATCCTCAATTGGTTTTGAATGCAAGGTGACGTTATGAAACGCAGCTGCCCTTGAGACCACCTGCGTGTAGGATGTACTGTCTTCAGGTGGCGACGGCCTTGTAGGGTAACAGTCTGGGCTGTTATCTGATACAGGAGCATCATAAAGGTCCCATGCATCAGGATCATCTTGACTCATTGCAGTATGAGTCGGAGATTGCATCAGTGGTGGAGTGGCTCCCGGTGATGTGTGCATTGATGGTGGTGGAGATGGTGGTGGAGTTATTTGTCTTGCCACCTTTGCCTGTGGCTGCTTGTCCTTTTCTTCAAAGGCAAGTCTTCTTTTCACCTTAATTGGGGGAAGAGTGCTTATCTTCCCTGTGTCTTTTTGAATGTGGAGCCTCCTTTGAGTGTAGTCTGGCTCAACAGATTGAAGTTCCTATCCGAACTTATGTCCTTGCATCTGGGAGGACAATCCCTGTTCCTCTGTGTAGGAACCTGTTTTCGGTTCCGATGCTGGATGTTTCGGAATCGAAATCTTTTCGGTCGCCTTTTTGGGCTCCGAGGCAACCTTCTTTATTTTCGGCGTCGTGGTTTCTCGGTGCCGAACCATTTCGGTGCCACTGTCTTGGTGCCGAATCTGTTCGGGGCCGGTGTCTCGGCCCCGAGATTGCTGTGTGGCGGTATCTCGACGGGAGTCGGATGACTTCGCCACATGCATGCCCTTTTTCGGTGCCGATGATCGGTCACCTATCTTTCGGGTTAAGCCATGGCCTGTTGGCGGTGGCATCCCCTGGGCTTTTGTTGTCTTCTCGTGAGTTTTATGTTTCGATGTCTTACTCACGGTTTTCGGCGTTTCTTCGGGATCGAGCTCGTCCGAGTCCGATTCATGGATGGAGAAGCTTTCTTCTTCCTCCTCGAAACGCCCTTGTCCTGTCGGCGCCGACGCCATCTGCAGTCTTCTTGCTCTTCGGTCTCTTAATGTCTTCCTCGACCGAAACGCTCGACAGGCTTCACAGGTATCCTCCTTGTGCTCTGGAGACAGACACAAGTTACAGACCAGATGCTGATCTGTATATGGATACTTGTTATGGCATTTTGGGCAGAAGCGGAATGGGGTCCGTTCCATCAGCCTTGAAGAGACACGTGGCCGGGCCGACCAGGCCCGATGGGGGGATCGAAAAAACCCCGAAGGGCCACCGGAGCTCTTCAAAAGTCGGTGTCGATCTGTTATAACTAACCCGATACCGAACTCAAACAATACCGACGATTTTTCCGAGATTCTAACTAACTTTCCGACCCGAAACACGGAGCGAAAAGGAACACGTCCGAACCTGATGGCGGAAAAAAAACAATCTAAGATGGAGTCGACGCCCATGCGCAATGGAGCCGAAATGGGAGGAGTCCCTCGATCTCGTGACTCGAAAAGACTTCTTCGAAGAAAAACTACTTGTAACACTCCGAGCCCAACACCAGATGGCGGGATGTGCACAGCATGTGTATCTGCAGCTACACATGCCACCGAACGTACAAATATATACAAATATAATGTATCTGGAATGGCCACAGGCGTCCGAAAAGGGGGGAGGGCACATGTCAATCTATAGCACTACATGCCACAAACTGATGATATTGAGTAAGTAACATTTTCTGTTCGATGGCATGTGTGGCTGTAGATACATATGGCTCTGAATAGACTGTAAACAGCCCCTCCATAAAAGCGGTGGCTAGCCTGTGAGAGTTTCATTTGACTGGAAACGTGTTCGCAGCAAAGCATGATTTATGTTGGCTTGCTGACGTGCTAGTCTGCTAGTACATCCACACAGTAATGCTTTGTGAATGTGTGTGGGGTAGACCATGTAGCTGCCTTACAAATGTCAGCTAGAGGGATGTTTCCAAGGAACAGCATAGTGGCACCTTTTTTTCCTGAGTAGACTGTGCTCTAGGAATAACAGGTAACTGTCTCTTTGCTTTAGCATTGCAAGTCTGTATACATTTAACCATCCATCTAGGTATAGTGTGTTTGGATATTGGACTGCCCTTGTGAGGTAGTTAAAAGGCTACAAAGAGCTGTTTAGTTTCCCTATAGTCTGGTTCTGTCAATGCAAAACGTAAGTGCTTGTTTAACATCTAGAATGTGGAGCGCTCTTCCCGCATCAGAGGCGGGCTGCACAAAGAAGACTGGTAGTGCAATGGATTGGCTTAAATGGAATTGTGAAACCACTTTAGGAAGGAACTTCAGGTTTGTGTGAAGGACCACCTTGTCTCTATGAATTGGGAAGAAAGGTTCTTCCAAGGTTAGGGCCTGGAGCTCACTGACACGTCTGAGTGATGTGATGGCAACTAAGAAAGCCACCTTCAAAGAAAGGCATTCAAGAGGACATGAATGAAGTGGCGCAAAAGGAGGGCCCATGAGCCTGGTAAGCACAATATTGAGGGTCCAGGATGGTGCAGGAGGAACCCTGGGCGGAATAACCCCTTTAAGGCCTTCCATAAAAGCTTTAATGTCTGGGAGTCCGAACAAGGAGCTATGTTGTCTGTTCTGTAGATATGCAGCTATAGCGGCGAGATGTCAGCGAACAGAAGTGTAAGCTAAATTAGCTTTTTGTAAATGAAGCAAAACAACTGGGATGGCAATAGCATACAAAACTTTTCCATTTTGCAGCATAACGTGCTCTAGCTGTGGGTCTGCGCTCTCCCTTGAGAATGTCCTTGCAGTCCGCATGCAATCCTATGTAACCAAACTCTATGACTTCAGGAGCCATATCGCAAAGTTGAGTGACCTGGGGTATGGATGTCTGATTTGTCCTTGAGTTTGAGTGAGAGGGTTCGGGTTGTTTGGAAGCTTCTTGTGGGGGACTAATGATAGATCCAGAAGTGTGATGAACCATGGCTGGTGCGCCCAAGTGTGAGCTACAAGGATCATGGTTAGAGATATTTGCCTGATCCTCCGAACCAGAAATGGAATGAGAGGGAGAGGTGGAAAAGTGTAAGCAAAAATCCCTGATCCATAGAGTATTGTCTTTGGATAGAGGGTGTGGATACCTGGAGACAAAGCTTGGGCATTTTGTGTTTTCTGCTGTGGCAAAATGGTCTATCTGAGAAGCTTCCCACTGTGCGAAGTATGTTTGAAGGACTTGTGGGTGGAGTTCCCATTCATGGATTTCTGCATTCTGCTGAAGTCATTGTCTGTCCCTAGGAGATTCTCTGCCACTAGGTGAATGCAGTGGTGGAAAGCCCCCTTCCATATTTCTGAGAACGTTGTGACAATTGGGATCACAGCGTTCCCCCTGTTTCTGTAGATCATACAAGGCTGTATTGTTGTCCGTGTGGACTAAGACAGTCCTGTGAGACAGATGATGAAAAAATGCTTGCAGAGCTAGCCATACTACCTGAAGCTTGGGGTAATTGATATGTAGTAATTGGTGGCTGAGATCCCGGAGGTCCTGTACTGTGAGGTCTGAGGTGAGCACTCCAACCCATTAGTAATGAAAATACGGTCAGAATGACCTGAAGCACAGGGTCCAAAAAAGGCCACGCTTTCAACAGGTTTGTGGTGTTCCACCACTACAGAGAGCAGAAGGTATGGTGGTCTAACAACACTTGATATTCAAAGTGACCCTATGACTGAGCCCACTGATGACACAGACACTGCTGAAGGGAATGAATGTGGAGTCTGGCATGGGAAACAATGGCAATGCAGGACGCCATCATCCTTAACAGGCGCACAATAGTCCTGACTGTCTATGTACGATTCTCATGAAACTGGGGGAGAAGAGAATGAAAACTCTGAACGCAGGCCAGGTTGGAGTATGCTAGGCCCAACTCTGAATTGAGAACAGCTCCTAGATAGGCATGTATCTGAAGGGGTTGGAGGTGTGATTGAGAAAAGTTGATTGTGAAGCCCAGAGTGTGAAGGAGATTCACTGTCAACTGAGTGTGGTACTGGCACTGTGGTAAGGTGCAGACTTTGAAGAACCAGTTGTCTAGGTAAGGGAACACGTGGGTGTTCTGTCTTCTGAAGTGTGCGGCAACTACTGCTAAACATTTTGTGAAGACTCTGGTAGCAGTTGTGACACTGAAAGGCAGGACTCCGAATCTGTGATGTTTGCCTGCATTTACCGAATCATAGGTATTTTCGGGGTGCAGGGTGGATGGGAATGTGAAAGTAGGTGTCCTTTAGATCTAGAGAATTCATAAAGTCGCCTTGTTGCAGAAGTGGAATTACATCTTGAAGAGTAAACATGTGAAAGTGTTCTGACAAACTGTACTGTTTTAAGGGTCTGAGGTCCAGAATAGGCTTGAGAGCCATCCTTGTTGGGAATGAGGAAGTATAGGGAGTATACCCCTGACCCTCGATGCTGTATGGGAACAGGCTTGTTGGCCCCTTTAGGAAGAACCTTGGGAGGCAGTGCTCTTACCTCTGCTCTTTTTGTGGTTGCCTCTGTACTACCCTCCTATATAAACCCCTAGAATAGGAGGGCAGATGCTGTCTTGTTAGTAAAGTAAAGGCCTTGGAGGTTGTGGATCTGTAGGCACCTCTGAAAGCAGGGAGACAAACAGTGCCTCTCTGTGTGGGGGACTGAAAGTACCCATGGCCTTTGCTGTGTCTGTGTCCTTTTTTTGGTTTCTCAAGGGTAGTGTCCACTTGAGGGCCAAAAAGATGCTCCTTATCAAAGGGCATGTTAAGGACCACTTGCTGTACTTCTGGTTTGAAACCAGAGCAGCGGAGCCACGCATGCCCACTTATTAGGACACTTGTATTGATGCTGTGAGCAGCTGTATCTGCAGCGTCCAGGGCACAAAGTATGGAATTATAGATATTGTTTACCCATTATTGTCCTCTTTTGCGGTGTTTATCTAGGAGAAATTGGAGGAGCTCCTCTGTTTCATCCCAGTGAGCCCGGTGATATCTAGCCAGTGTCACCTGTGAACTGGCGGTGTGCCACAATGGTTAACTGCCTATGTAGCCACTGTTTTGCCGGCAGCATTGATTTTCCCCCGAGTCCCCTTCGGCCTGGCTACTTGTACGTTTTCGTGCAGTGGTGGCTACTATGGAGTCTGGAGGGATCTGTGACCTAATGCATAATGGGTCTGAGAGAGCAGGCTTATATTTCTAGTCTAGTCTATCTCGGGGTGATAACCCTAGAGCAGACAGCTCCTTGAAAATTTCCTCAGCATGACAAAGCATGCCAGAGAGTATCGGGAGAAATTGGATATTCCTGTGAGTAGATGTAAGTATATCAAACAGGAAGTCCTGGTCCATAGGGTTCCTGTGTATCGCCACATCGTGGAAAGCGGCTGCTCTTGCCACTACCTGCTGGTGCAATGTAATATCGAGTGGTGTTGAGGAGTGTGCGGTGTACAAATCTGGACCACTGGACAAACTGGGGTCAGGGTCTTAAGTGTCCCATGGATCAGGGTCATGCTGTGTTCCACCCAAATATTCCCCAACATATAAAAGGGATCCTTGAGGGATATAATCCCTTGGAGCAGGTGAGGCAGGTGAATGAGGAGGGGAAGGAGGTGAAGGAGAAGAAAGGGTGGAGGAGGTAGGACTGTGTATCAGGAGGAAGAGGTGGAGAAGTCTTATGAGGTGTGTTGATGGCATTTTCCTTGTAGTCTTATTTGGAGTTGGAGAAGTGTCCAAAGCTTCTTGGAAAAACAGATTCCTTTTGATCAGTACAGGGGGAAAAGCAATTGTGCGTTCTGTACCCTCCTTAATATGAAGGCGGTGCTGACGAGCGTCCATAGTCCATAGTCCATAGTCTCCAGAATGAGTTCCACAGGAGAAGGTGTATCCTAAGACTGACTGGAGTCTTTCTGCTCCAAGGTTTTTATATCCGTGGATTTTGGCACAAAAGTCTTCAGTCAGTGTAATTTCGTCAGCACCGAGGGGGAGGCGGAAGCCGGTCAGCTCAGAGTGAAGTTTAGACTGAGAAGCAAGAGATGTCTCGGACAAAGGTGCTAGAGGTCAAAACCAAAGACAATGTCTTCTGTTCTTGGAGACAATCCGGAGGGCAAGGCAGCCGAAACGAGAAATTGGGATCCTGCCATGGCCTGATGGCAGTGCTGGTCCGGCAAATTCTAAAAATGGCTTTTTCACAGTCATGCCATGGGTTGGAGGGGCCACAGTACTCCCAGGTTGTGCAGATGTTTCCTCTGGGCTTTCGATTTCAGACTGCATGTCGGAGTCAGAGTCCAGAACAGAGAAGGCGGCCTCCTATTGTTCAGGTTCCTCCTGGGCGTGTTCCTCCCCAAAGAAGTCCGGGGTGTCATTCGGAGTCTTGTGGGCCATCTCCAGTCAATGAGCTCTTCGGTCCCGAAGAGTCTTCTTCGACCAAAAAGATCTGCAGGCGTAGCAGGTAGCTTCCTGGTGATCGGGAGAGAGGCACACGTTACACACCAGATGTAGGTTGGTGTGGGGAAATTTAGAGTGGCACGAGGACATCAGCTCAGCATAATGGTCTGTGCTGCGTGGTGAAGTAGGCCCAAGATGGGCCAAGACGCCCCAGAGGGCGCACAGTCGGTGACTGGACCGATGATTTGAGACAAACTCTTAGATAGGAATTCGCGATTGAGATACAATACAGTTCAAAAAGAGAATACGGAAAGAAAGATTTCGAACCAGAGTCAGTTGAAAGACAAAGAAAAAACACACACGTCCAAACACAACGTCGGAGAGAAAACAACTAACAAAGGAGTCGATGCCCATGGGCACTGTCACCGAGAGGAGTCGTCACTCAATCCTGTGACTGCGATTGCTTCTTCGAAGAAAAACAATTTGCACCACTCCGGACCCAACACTAGATGGCAGGAATATGGAGAGCATGTGTACCTACAGCCACACATGCCATTAAACGAAAAAGATACTTACCTCCTGTACCAATCCTTCTGGTTTAAATTATATCTACCTGAAGATTCCTTAACTCATGAATATCCCATGCATCAGAATGGATCCAGAAATGTTCAATAGCTCTTCCACGCTGGTAGAGGGCACCAGCTCCACACTGGTGCCAGAAGCAATGTCATAGTGTTAATGGAGTAATAAAATGCCCAACTCTGGAGTCCTGATGTCAGTTTTCATCCATTTTTTCACATGCCTTTGAAGCAATTAAGAGATGACAACGGCATTGATAAATCTGGTGTAGTTCAATGTTCTAACTTGAACCCCTCTCTCTGTAAGGAAAAGTTCAAGATGCTGTTCTTGACTCAGGTTCTTTTCTGGACTCTGGCTCTTTTGGCGCTTGAGAGTGGATGGTGTCACTCAACTTGTAGGATGCATATTTCCACATACTGATACTGCCACCACACAACAGGTACCAGCATATCATAGCAGTGTCTGGGAAAACCTGGAAAATCGCCACCATTCATGGTGGCACAGAGAGACTGAATGGCCAATGGCAACTTAAAAGAATCCGTAAAGGGTGCAAGCATACCTTCCCAAGAGGTAGGTGGCACTAAAGGATTTCAAGGTCATATTGCTGGCGAAAAATACCTTCTTACTCCAAGCTTCCACCCTTTTGGATTCTCAATCAACCAGCCTGGAGGGAAATGCCCCTGAAATGTATTTCAGGCAGCAAGAAAATTGTACCACCAAGCTTTCAGGAGAAGTATATGTTGAAAGAAAAGTAAGGTCTCCAGGAGCTGATTGGTACCTCAGAGCCACCAATCTGCTGATGGGAGGGGGTTGAAGTTGGTTTCGCTCAGACTGCCATATTAGAATCCATCAAAACTTTGTGAAGCGGTAGTAAAGGTTCTGTGGTTTGTATTGCTGGCTGAAGAACTTCAGCAAGGAGATTAGTTTAGGTATCTACAGCGGGTAAGGACACTTACAATACCTCAACAGCCTCACAGATAACAGCATGGAAAGATTAAACTTCTGGAGGGGCAGGGCCAGAAGGAAATTTCATCTCCAGTTCAAGTGTAGTGTTCAAGCCATTAGCTGCTCCTAAGTTGAAAAGGTTGACCGCATCAAACTGTAAGGGGAGGAAGGAAATGACCCTCACTGCTATCCTCTGTCATGTACTTCCAAAGGATCTGAATCCAGACAGCTCATCAATAGTTTTCCCAAAACTGACCTGTAAACGAAATGTAATGCCTTCTGTAGCTCTCTTCTTTCACAAGGCCCTGACTCTCCCGTTTTGAGTGGACAACAACTTTTGGATCCTTCGGAGGAGGCTGTCATCCTGATGTTGGAGCTAAAGCTCAAGAGATAGCGCCAACATTGCAGAACCTGGTACCAGCAGTCAGGCCTGGAGCTGCAATCGGTGAGACAGCCCCTCCAGCAGTGGTGTCAGGGATGTAGGGAATATGAACCCCGGAAGTGGAGCCAGAAATATACATATGCCAGGGAGAACACTGGCTTTGGCCTGACTTCAGAGCCTGTATGAAGTCTATACAGGGATAATAGATTGAACATCGGCATAAAAAAGGGCATCCTATCTTGTCTTCATGGGGCTTGAAGGCACTCCACATGGGACAACCATTCAACTAAAGTGATTGAACATAGTGTTTAGAAATGGTGCAGGGTCAGTAGCCTGAGTAGGAAACCAGGGTAAAAAAGCAGTTGATAGGATGCTGGAATGATCGGCTCTAAGGGGGCGCCAAATGTGAGCCACAAACCTCCACTACCTGCTCCTTTACCCAGCAAACGTAAATCTTTTTGCAAATGTAATCCTTTTTTTTTTTTTTTTTTTAAATACCTTAAGTGGTCGGGGAGTATTTGTGGAAAAGATCAAGCCTGGTGACATGACTGGGACCATGACAAAGCTGCAACTGACAGAGCAAGACGACAGACCAGAGGGATTGACCACTTGGAAGAAGAGGAGGCAGAACTCATGGTCAAAACCTTGGACCATCCTAGATAAGACAAATGGGCCTGGCCCTGTAGAATAACACAAAAACTCCAGAGATATACACAGCCCCAGGTAACCCATCCCCAGATAGGCAACCAGTCACTCATGAGAAATTGTTAGCACAATAATAATGGATTGACCTGCTAAGAAACTGCAAAACGTCAACGTTCTTTAATTAAAAGTGGGTTGACTGACCACAAATAACTAGCTGATGTAATCTGCCAGAGCCTTTTGTAGTGTTGTCTGATCAAGCCTGCTCAGACCTCATAACCATTACATAATGGCTCTGTGGACGGCGAGAGTATTGTTTGAGGGGACGGCTCCTGAATTTATTGCACTTTTGCACCTGCGGGAGGCACGCTATGAGATAGGGAACACAAGTGCAGCCTGTTATGTCAGTTTTAGGGTGGTGGGCGGCCACAGAAATTTGATGATATTGAGCATCCAACTGTCTACGTTTGAAAGTTTATGGGGTGGAAGTATACAGACTGTTGGGAATAGACTTGGGGGTAAGTTTAATGGTTGTTTGTTTCGTTGTTAATTCAGTGACACGCACCTCAGCCACAGAACTTTAATTAGAAATACACACATACTGCGGGAGGAGTTAAAAAAAAATTGAGTGCCGACCTAGAATATCAACCTACTAAATGATAAACTCAAGAAAGATTCACGACTTGAGCTGGCTACCCAATCCCTGAGCTGGCTACATTGCAGTAGGCCACCTCCTAGGTATGAAGTATGATTTTCCTGGGTGTATATATAGACAGGCCAAGGTCCTTCATGCAGGCTTCACCAGTGATACGAGGACGGTGGCCATCTCCTTTAAAAAAAATCTACCCTTCATGACTGATAGTACCCTTATGACTAACAGGAGAGCTATAGCGTGATTTGAAGAACCCTATAAGGATATGCATGGACACAACCTAATGTCTATGTCCCCCTCCACTGTTGAGGACGACATTGAAGGCATTGACTAAATGAATAACTCAAGCTCCAATGGACAATACGATTAGGTTGAGACGTCAGTGCAATTATGGAACCAGCAATAGATTGGCAAGCATCTGGTAAAATGGGGTCACGTAGACACTTGTTGCTTTGTGAAGGGTCCAACGACAGTGTTTACAGATGCCTGTTGTGAGCACCAAAACGAAAGGGGGTACACCTTTTTTCAGTGGGACGCCACCCCTTTTTTAGACAATTACTTTTTTTCTTTCGGCAGGCAACCTTCATTGAGGATCACATGCACAAATCCTAGCTTGCGATACCTCCATAGGAAAATTTCAGGCCCAAATGGCCTCCCAGTAGAATTCTTCAAATAACTGGCTTGGGTACAGCCCTGCTTCTCCAGAAAAGCTTAAGTGCTTTAGGAAGAACTTGTGATCGGGAACCCTATAGTAGATTGCTTGACTGCTAAGTCTAGACACAACCCAGACCAGACCAATCCATCTCATATAGACCAAACTCCTTAATATGGAGATGGAAGACTCTACGGAAGCAATGGCAAATAGGTTGTTGACAGTCATTTATTCCCCAGAACACCAAGATCAACATGGCTCGGGGTCTGCAGGACAATCAGACACAACATCACATACATTATGCACTGGTGTGTGTGTGTGTGACATTCCAGAAACTTTTTCAAGAGGGTAGCTGATATGGTATGCTCTTTCTTTTGGGAGTGGCATTAGACAAATGCGGGAAGTCTATGTAGTGAAGAGGTTTGTGATCTCTTAGCATATTATTGGGCTTCTCACATTATTACACTGAGTGACTAATTATTTGGAGATAGGCAGGACCCAGCCGTTGAATTAGAAGATGAACTCTTTAATACAATCCATTTTGGTGAACTGGCTGTACGGCAATGAAATACTCTAGCAGTGGTGCTTTCTTGCTGGAATGGAGCAGTTCAGAGAACTGGTTTGGCAGGTAAAGTGACCCGAGACTCAATTGTGAGATGTTTACTGGTTGGCCAGTGTGAGGTCCTCGCAGCCTTCTGTATCTGTGACTTTATAGGCATATCCAGCATGGGACAGATTTGGTAGTAAAAATGACAAAGTCATTCGTGGAGCGCTCTACTGAATATGAACTTTGGGGTCTTAACCTCCACGCCCACAAGTAATTCAGGGTTTCAGTACAGTTGAAGTTTAACTTACCACAAAGGTCGTCAAGACCAAGGTGGTGTCACAGAAAAAAATACAGGACTCTAATCATTAACACCCCAGACTGCTTTTATCTTTCAGGTAAAAAATGTGGAAAACTGAACTACAGTGGACTAAAGTCAAGATGGCACCCAGGGAAACTGCTGTCTTAACTGAACTTCGTCTAAGTCAAATGCACCATCTACCCTGGGTATTTTAAACATCAAAACACCTGTTCCATTTCAACTAGGCAAGATTTCTAATATGACCTTTACTCCACTGAAGTGCTCCATTTAGTTAATCTCCTATGCCTTGGAAAAGATACTAAAATGCTGCTCAACCTGAGCTTTCTTTTGGCCAAACATTGGAGATCTGTAAACGTGCTATAGGTTAGAGAATAAATAAGGGTGGGTGTGGGAGGAGGGGGGATTAGGGATGTAGAGGGGGATTAAGGACAAATGTTCATTGACTGAGGCACCAATGTCAAAGTAATGGGGTTGCTGCTACAAGCATGCACAAATTCTGACTCTGTGGTGCAGATATTTTGGCTTAAGGTAACCTTCAATTTCAGCACATGACCAGAAGGAAAGCAACTTGTTTCCTTAGCTGCAAGGTCTACATTAGTGATATCCATGATTCTGTCCCCAAAGCAAAGATACATGTTATTAAATTCCTCTTGAAAATAATACTTTGTTATTGTCTCACCGAGTTAGTGTTAAACACTATTTTCTATAACCTCAAATGCCAAAAAAGTATTTTATAACAGCAAAAATACACTAAGAAACCCCTATCTGGAACACAAGACTGTTATTGGTAGTTGCACTCACCATTCTGTATGCTTCGGTCATAGATCTTCATATGCATGACCAGTGTTGTGCTGTTCCGTAACACCTGCACATCTGAGCCATCTTTCTTGTTGCAGGTCCCCATTTTCTCTGAGGCCTGGTCTGCCCACCACAATTTGTCTCCTACACGAGAAGCAGAGGATAGCCATCAGTGTTAAACCCCACACTGCGTTGCCACAGAGATTAACATAGCCAATACTTGCCCTAGCTACGTAGGCATCGAGCAACACATTGACTCATTCCTGAATGGCTCAAAAAGACTGATATAGTCTTAGACTAATATGTATAATAGGAAGGGGCTAAATTAGAAAATAATCAATTTTTTCTTGAAATAAGGGCAAGCACTTGGTATGAAATGAATCAAATAAGCCATTAACCATGGAAAAAGATGTCGATATTCTTCTCTAAACACAAAAAGAGTCAACAACAGTAAAGAAGTGATTGAAAAAAACAAAGAAATAATGCGTCAATCTGAGAATTGTGCGCCCCTCCCCACATGCTACCAGTTTAATTTATTCGGGGTTTTAATGTATAAATAGTTAAACTGAATGTTCCAGAGCACTTACATACTGGGGGATAGTTAGGTTACAAAAAGGTTGGGCTGTAGGTCAGAAGCCACTAATTGCTCTGGCACAGTAACACTCTTGTGACTGTAAGTGGTAAAGATTGGTAAGTTTCTGTGTGCAAGGCATATTTGAGATTGAAGTGAGTTGTAACTAGTGAGCAATCCTAAAAACACTAAAATAGGTACTACTGAGAAAAAAAAAAAGATTGTAACTAATCAATTAAAAATCTCAAATTCTGTGACATTTTATTTAAATTTAGGAATATTTTGGATGGGCGTGGCCAAGGTGAGAACAAGGCAAAGCGTATCCTCGTTGAGCTATGTCTGGGGCAGGTGCTGCTAAACAGCTTCCGGAGTTCTGAAGACAGGTCATTACAGACTCTAGCTGGAATTTGGCCACTAAAAAGATTTGAAACTCTTCAAAACAAAGGAAGTCGACCCGGTGCAATCCAAGACTGTGCCTGCAGTATAGCTCTAGGCGTCTTCAATCACTCTGCTTCAGAAGGGCCTGCCAATTGCAACACAAAATGAACAAGGAGTGCCCGCATCCTCCCCAGCATTGTACCCCAGTTAGCTGAACCCAAGATTGCAGTCGGTAAACTGCTGGCACTCTCAAAAGGTGATTTATTGACCCAGGAAGGATTGGCCTGTGACTACCACACCAGGCAACTGGACTTCGGCTAGACCCGAAAGGACCTCATGGGACATAGATCCTGCAACTAGGACCCCTTCACCATCTTCATGGATTGAGGAATCCGTATAGGAAGATCCTTGTCAACTGCAAAGCATCCACAGCATCTTTAGAGCATCTTCAGCACCCTTTACCCCTTTCATCAGACCCATTCCATAAGAATCTATTGGAACACGGATAAAGTGCCTGGAACTGCTGGAAGACTGCTTCATCTATGAAGGTAACTGTTCTTGAGAACTTTGGTGGTCCTCCTCAGTAGCTCCCTGCTGGAGTTGCTCACCCCAAATACTTATAACCAACCGCATTGACAGTTACCCAAGTTTTCGTTGAAAACGTTTCGAGGTGTCAATTTTGTTGGCTTTGCCAAGGCTTGTTCATGGTTAGGTGAAATTGTTTTGATTAATTATTGCATGCAAAATCAATATCGTCGGAACCTTCCAGTGGATCTTTATCGTTCTATTGTCTAAATTATTTTCGAAATACAGTCTATTTGTATAAATTGATGGCATATGTCTTTAGTGTCATGCCTATTTCTTCTTCAATTATTTTGGTGCTGTTTAAATGCTTAACACTTGTTCCTCTGTGTAAGCCTTCCTGATCAGTGTCATAGCTCCCCAGGGTTGAGCTGAGGGTTGGCTACATGAAACCTGTATGTCATAAAGAGGTTGGCAAATGTATTACACAGTGAGGTTGCACAATGAATTCCATATTAGACCTACATAGGAAGTTCCAACCAATGAAGACTGGACTCGGTCAGAATGAAATGTAAGTAGCTTAACAGGCTCACAAGTGTGATACCCTTACAAAAAGGGATGGAAGTGCTAGAAACCAACCATGCCCTGGTCCTACTCGAAGATGGGGAGGATTAAAGTGGAAGAAACATCAGGATTAGGGGTATTAATGCCAAACTTCTCAACACTGAACTAGAACAACACATTAAAAACCCTCTTCCTTCAAATTATCGTGGACATTGAAGGAGACAACATATTTCCATATCATACACATCACTTCTGTACTGCGTACCAGAACCACCAAAAACTGCTTCTGGATGCCTTGACTACACAAATTGAAAGAATGCGTAATGATGGCGGTACGAACCCAGGGCTCCATAACATTCAAAGTGACCCTACTGAGTTGTAAAACACTTAAAGTTGCATCCGCTCTCTGCCAAAAATCCATACCTTATAAATGGTGGCATTCCTTCAGACTTTTTCATTTACCTTTGAGGAAAAGATTGTGTTGTGTGTCACTTGGAAGATGTCCGCATAATATTGGAACTACAGGATCAGTCTTTGAACACAGAATAAGGGGGACCTGATCAACACAATGGATCATCAGCTTGGGAGAAGCCCCACATGCTCAAGGTCAAAAAAGCAGCACACAGAAAGACTCCACTATGAATGAGCATAACAGACAAATGCCTACAAGGATGTTTCATATCTTCATACTGTGCAGGGGGCATGGCCCCACGTGACTTTGTTTCTTTATAATCTGCTAAACTGCATTTTGAATTAATCAGCAGCTGGCCCTCGCCTCTCTAAACATGACAGCGGTGAGCATATCCCCTTTCTTTTCCCCCTTGTTTTTCCAGCGCCATGGATGATGATGGAAAATGTCACTTACCCAGTGTACATCTGTTCGTGGCATGAGTCGCTGCAGATTCACATGCTGTGCACAGTCCGCCGTCTGGTGTTGGGCTCGGAGTGTTACAAGTTGTTTTTCTTCGAAGAAGTCTTTTCGAGTCACGAGCCCGAGGGACTCCTCCCCTTTCGGTTCCATTGCGCATGGGCGTCGACTCCATCTTAGATTGTTTTCCCCGCAGAGGGTGAGGTAGGAGTTGTGTATATTAGTAATAGTGCGCCCATGCAATGGAATGAATACGTATGTACATAATAAAGGTTTCAAGTAATATATTTACAAATGTATAATTGTTTAAGATCTACTTCTAAACGGCTACAGGCTCCCGGGAAGGCGGGTGGGCGCATGTGAATCTGCAGCGACTCATGCCACGAACAGATGTACACTGGGTAAGTGACATTTTCCGTTCGGTGGCATGTGTAGCTGCAGATACACATGCTGTGCATAGACTAGTAAGCAGTTATCTGCCAAAAAGCGGTGGTTCAGCCTGTAGGAGTTGAAGTAGTTTGAAATAATGTTCTTAGTACAGCCTGACCTACTGTGGCTTGTTGTGCAGTTAACACATCTACACAGTAGTGCTTGGTAAATGTATGAGGCGTAGACCAGGTTGCTGCCTTACATATTTCGTTAATTGGAATATTCCCTAGAAAGGCCATGGTAGCACCCTTCTTTCTGGTTGAGTGTGCCTTTGGTGTAATAGGCAGCTCTCTTTTTGCTTTAAGATAGCAGGTTTGAATACACTTAACTATCCACCTAGCAATGCCTTGTTTTGAAATTGGATTTCCTGTATGAGGTTTTTGAAAGGCAATAAATAGTTGTTTTGTCTTCCTAATTTGTTTTGTTCTGTCAATGTAGTACATTAGTGCTCTCTTGATGTCTAATGTATGTAGTGCTCTTTCAGCTACCGAATCTGGCTGTGGGAAGAACACTGGTAATTCTACTGTTTGATTTAAGTGGAACGGTGAGATAACCTTTGGTAAGAATTTTGGATTTATCCTTAGAACTACCTTATTCTTGTGTATTTGAATAAATGGTTCTTGTATGGTAAATGCCTGAATCTCACTCACTCTTCTTAGCGATGTGATGGCAATGAGAAATGCAACTTTCCACGTTAAGTATTGCATTTCACAAGAATGCATGGGTTCGAAAGGTGGACCCATGAGCCTTGTTAAGACAATGTTGAGGTTCCATGAAGGAACAGGTGGTGTCCTTGGTGGTATAATTCTCTTTAGGCCTTCCATAAACGCTTTAATGACAGGTATTCTAAATAGGGAAGTTGAATGAGTAGTCTGCAGGTAAGCAGATATTGCGGTGAGATGTATCTTTATGGAAGAGAAAGCTAGATTTGATTTTTGCAAATGTAGTAAATATCCTACTACATCTTTTGGAGATGCGTGCAATGGTTGAATTTGATTATCATGGCAGTAACAAACAAATCTTTTCCATTTATTTGCATAGCAGTGTCTAGTGGAAGGTTTTCTAGCTTGTTTTATGACCTCCATACACTCTTGTGTGAGGTCTAAGTGTCCAAATTCTAGGATTTCAGGAGCCAAATTGCTAGATTCAGCGATGCTGGGTTTGGATGCCTGATCTGTTGTTTGTGTTGTGTTAACAGATCTGGTCTGTTGGGTAGCTTGACATGAGGTACTACTGACAGGTCTAGTAGTGTTGTATACCAAGGTTGTCTTGCCCATGTTGGTGCTATTAGTATGAGTTTGAGATTGTTTTGACTCAATCTGTTTACTAGATATGGAAGGAGAGGGAGAGGGGGAAAAGCGTACGCAAATATCCCTGACCAATTCATCCATAGAGCATTGCCTTGGGATTGATGGTGTGGAAACCTGGATGCGAAGTTTTGGCATTTTGCGTTTTTTTTTTTTGCAAATAGATCTATTTGAGGTGTTCCCCAAATTTGAAAGTAAGTGCTTTCAACGCTAGAAATACTGCTAACAGTTTGTGACAGATCGAACAATATACAAATGACGACAAGATATGCGTTTTAGTTTGTGGTGGAATTTATTCTAAGATTAAGGTGGAATAAAGACAAAACTAGAAGTATGTAATCAAGAGGGCGGGGTTTCCTTAGGGGTTTCGGTGTTGCGGTTCAGTTCCTGTAGTGTTGATTTAGTTTCAATGTTTCTTTTCCCGGGAGAACGTCTGGCGGATCCCCTCAGGTGGATTCCCGGGTACCGGAAAACAAAAGGAAAACAACACCCGGGTAAGTATGGGGTTTTACCAAAAGGATTATTTCACTCTTGCACTGCAGTCTTGTCTGGGTATGGGTAGGAACGATAAGGAGGGGTGTCTGTGAGGAGTTGGGGAGGGGGATAAGTGCGCTCACTCTCTAATGATAGATTTTTGTGGGGTGCCCATATGTGCTCGTTATCGTGCCCCTTTCAGTTCCCTCCCTTTGCACTTCTATATTCCCTTCCCCCTCCCTTAGTCTGAAGTGGCCTTTGTTTTGGTCCACAAGGACCGTACCTTGGTGAGCCACGACCCTCCTGGGTCGTGGCTGGCGTTGTGGCGTTCCTCTGCTGTGGTCTCTTCTCCTGCCGTCTTTTGTTCGGTCTCCCTCTCCTGGGCTCTCCTCTCCTGCTCCTCCGGTCTCCTCTCCTGGGCTCTCCTCTCCTGTGCCTCCGGTCTCCTCTCCTGGGCTCTCCTTTCCTGCTTCTTCTCCTTCTCCTGGGCTCTCCTCTCCTGCTCCTCGGTCTCCTGTCTCTCCTCCTCCGTTCTCCTCTCCTACTCCTCGGTCTCCTGTCTCTCCTCCTCCGTTCTCCTCTCCTGCTCCTCGGTCTCCTGTCTCTCCTCCTCCGTTCTCCTCTCCTGCTCCTCGGTCTCCTGTCTCTCCTCCTCCGTCTTTCTGCCGGTGCCGTCCTCCCTTTTGTTTCCGCCGCGCCGGGAAACCCATCCGGTTTCCCGGGCAATGGCCTGCCCCCTGCCTCGGTCGGATCGCGTTGCCCCGGCAACGGGGAGACGCGGACATGACGCATCGGCCTGCTCCGATGCGTCATGCCGAGCCGCGGCTGCCGGGGACGCCCGGCTACACAGTTCTAAGTGATTTATGTGAAACTTTTTTTGATGTATGTCCCATTGTCCTTGGATGCTGTGTTGATTGAGGTGTGCTGCCCACCCTGTCATGGAAGCATCCGTTGTTATGACGTATTGTGGCATTGGGTCTTGGAAAGGCCGCCCTTTGTTTAAATTTGTACTGTTCCACCATAGAAGCGAGATGTATGTTTGGCGGTCTATCAACACCAGATCTAGAAGTTGACCCTGTGCCTGTGACCATTGTGATGCTAGGCATTGTTGTAAGGGCCGCATGTGCAATCTTGCGTTTGGGGCAATGGCTATGCATGAAGACATCATGCGTAGGAGTTTTAATACCATTTTTGCTTGTATCTTTTGTGTTGGATACATGGCCTGTATCACCTTGTGAAATGTTTGAACCCTTTGTGGACTTGGAGTGGCTATCCCTTCTGTTGTGTTGATTGTCGCTCCTAAGTATTGCTGTGTTTGACACGGCAAAAGGTGTGACTATGCATAGTTGATAGAGAAACCTAGCTTGTGAAGGGTCTGTATGACATACTTTGTAAGACGTGAACACCTTGTTAGCGTGTTGGTCTTGATTAACCAGTCGTCTAAGTAAGGGAACACGTGTATCTGCTGCCTTCTGATATGTGCAGCTACTACTGCCAGGCATTTTGTAAAGACTCTTGGAGCAGTTGTTATTCCGAATGGCAACACTTTGAATTGGTAATGTATTCCTTTGAATACGAACCTTAGGTATTTCCTGTGGAAAGGATGTATCGGTATGTGGAAATACGCATCCTTTAGGTCTAATGTTGTCATGTAGTCTTGCTGTTTGAGCAATGGGATTACGTCTTGTAGTGTGACCATGTGAAAGTGGTCTGATTTGATGTAGGTATTTAGTGTTCTGAGATCTAGTATTGGTCTCAGAGTTTTGTCCTTCTTTGGTATTAGAAAATACAGTGAGTAAACTCCTGTGTTTTTCTGTAGGCTTGGTACTAATTCTATTGCGTCTTTTTGTAGTAATGCTTGAACTTCTAGTCCTAGAAGATCTATATGCTGTTTTGACATATTGTGTGTTTTCGGTGGGACGTTTGGAGGGAATTTGTGAAATTCTATGCAATAGCCATGTTGGATAATTGCTAAGACCCAAGTGTCTGTTGTTATTTCTTCCCAAGATTCGTAGAATTGGCTTAGTCTTCCCCCCACTGGTGTTGTGTGATGGGGTTGTGTGACTTGTGAGTCACTGTTTATTTTGAGGGGTTTTGGGACCTTGAAATTTTCACCGACTTCTTGGGAATTGGCCTCCTCTATATTGTCCCCGAAAACCTCCCCTTTGATATTGACCCTGGTAGGTAGGTGGTCTTGTCTGTGAAGTGTTGGTTTCTGTGGGTTGACCCCGAAACCCTCCCCTAAAAGGTGTCTTCCGAAATGTGCCTCTGCTCTGCGGGGAGTAGAGTGCGCCCATGGCTTTGACTGTATCGGTGTCCTTTTTTAGTTTTTCAATGGCAGTGTCTACCTCCGGCCCAAACAATTGCTGTTCATTAAACGGCATATTGAGCACAGCCTGTTGGATTTCGGGTTTGAACCCAGAAGTGCGCAGCCAAGCGTGCCTCCGTATTGTGACTGCAGTGTTTATTGTCCTTGCAGCTGTATCGGCTGCATCCATGGAAGACCGTATCTGATTGTTCGAGATACTTTGTCCCTCTTCCACCACTTGTTGCGCTCTTGTTTGGAACTCCTTGGGAAGGTGTTCGATGAGATGTTGCATTTCATCCCAATGAGCCCTGTCGTATCTTGCCGAGAGTGCATGCGAGTTGGCGATACGCCACTGATTTGCTGCTTGTGCTGCAACTCTTTTTCCCGCTGCATAAAATTTGCGGCTCTCCTTGTCTGGAGGTGGTCTGTCGCCTGATGTATGAGAGTTGGCTCTTTTACGAGCCACCCCCACAACTACTGAGTCCGGTGTTAGTTGTGTTGTAATAAATATTGGGTCTGTGGGAGGTGCCTTATATTTTTTCTCCACCCTTGGAGTTATGGCTCTGCCTTTAACTGGCTCCTGAATGAAAATGTCACTTACCCAGTGTACATCTGTTCGTGGCATCAGTCGCTGTAGATTCGCATGTTTTGCATAGCTCGCCATCTGGTGTTGGGTCGGAGTGTTACAAGTTGTTTTTCTTCGAAGAAGTCTTTCGAGTCACAGGACCGAGTGACTCCTCCTTTTGTCTCCATTGCGCATGGGCGTCGACTCCATCTTCAATTGTTTTTCCCCGCAGAGGGTGAGGTAGGAGTTGTATTGTAGTAATAGTGGCCATGCAATGGAGTGACTAAGTATGTACCTATTTAAGGTTAAAATAATATATATACAAATAGTTGAAGGTACCTTCCGAACTGCTACAGGCTCCCGGGGAGGCGGGTGGGCACATGCGAATCTACAGCGACTGATGCCACGAACAGATGTACACTGGGTAAGTGACATTTTCAGTTCAATGGCATCTGTCGCTGTAGATACACATGTTCTGCATAGACTAGTAAGCAGTTATCTCCCCAAAGCGGTGGCTCAGCCTGTAGGAGTGGGAGTAGTCTGAAACAATGTTCTTAATACGGCTTGACCTACTGTGGCTTGTTGTGCGGATAACACGTCTACACAGTAGTGCTTGGTGAATGTGTGAGGTGTAGACCATGTGGCTGCCTTACATATTTCTTGCATTGGGATGTTTCCTAGAAAGGCCATGGTAGCACCTTTCTTTCTGGTTGAGTTTGCCCTTGGTGTAATGGGCAGTTGTCGTTTAGCTTTAAGGTAGCAGATTTGGATGCATTTAACTATCCATCTGGCTATACCTTGTTTTGATATTGGGTTTCCTGCATGAGGTTTTTGGAATGCAATAAATAGCTGTTTAGTTTTCCTGATGCTCTTTGTTCTGTCAATGTAATACATTAATGCTCTTTTGACATCTAAAGTATGTAGTGCCCTCTCAGCTACGGAATCTGGCTGTGGGAAGAACACTGGAAGTTCCACTGTTTGATTTAGATGGAACGGTGAAATAACTTTTGGTAGAAATTTAGGATTAGTCCTTAGGACGACCTTATTTTTGTGTAGTTGTATAAAAGGTTCTTGTATTGTAAACGTCTGAATCTCGCTTACTCTTCTTAGAGAAGTAATGGCGATGAGAAATGCAACCTTCCATGTTAGGAACTGTATTTCGCAGGAGTGCATGGGTTCAAAAGGTGGACCCATAAGTCTAGTTAAGACAACATTTAGGTTCCATGAAGGAACAGGTGGTGTTCTTGGTGGAATAATTCTTTTAAGGCCCTCCATGAATGCTTTAATGACTGGTATCCTATATAGGGAAGTTGAATAGGTAGGCTGCAGGTATGCAGATATTGCTGCAAGGTGTATTTTAATGGAAGAGAAAGCTAGGTTAGATTTTTGTAAGTGAAGCAAGTAACCCACTACATGTTTTGGGGTTGCGTGTAATGGTTGGATTTGATTAATATGGCAGTAGCAAACAAACCTCTTCCATTTACTGGCATAGCAGTGCCTGGTGGATGGCCTTCTGGCTTGCTTTATGACTTCCATACATTCTTGGGTAAGTTGTAAGTGTCCGAATTCTAGGATTTCAGGAGCCAGATTGCTAGATTCAGCGATGCTGGATCTGGGTGTCTGATCGTTTGGTTGTGTTGTGTTAACAGATCCGGCCTGTTGGGCAGTTTGATGTGGGGTACTACTGATAGGTCTAGCAGCGTTGTGTACCAGGGTTGCCTTGCCCAAGTTGGTGCTATTAATATGAGTTTGAGTTTGTTTTGACTGAGTTTGTTTACCAGATAAGGAGGGAGAGGAGGAAAAACGTAGGCAAATATCCCTGACCAGTTGATCCATAGGGCATTGCCGTGGGACTGCCTGTGTGGGTATCTGGATGCGAAGTTTTGGCATTTTGCGTTCTCTTTTGTCGCAAACAAGTCTATTTGAGGTGTTCCCCAGAGCGTGAAGTAAGTGTTCAGAATTTGGGGGTGAATTTCCCATTCGTGGACCTGTTGGTGATCTCGAGAGAGATTGTCTGCGAGTTGATTCTGAATTCCTGGGATAAATTGTGCTATTAGGCGAATTTGGTTGTGAATTGCCCAACGCCATATCTTTTGTGCCAGCAGGCTCAATTGCGTTGAGTGCGTCCCCCCTTGTTTGTTCAGATAATACATTGTTGTCATGTTGTCTGTTTTGACGAGAATGTATTTGTGAACTATTATTGGTTGAAAAGCCTTTAGTGCTTGAAACACTGCTAGCAGTTCTAGGTGATTTATATGCAGTTTTGTTTGATGTACGTTCCATTGTCCTTGTATGCTGTGTTGATCGAGGTGTGCTCCCCACCCTGTCATGGAAGCATCTGTTGTTATTACGTATTGTGGCACTGGGTCTTGGAAAGGCCGCCCTTTGTTTAAATTTATATTGTTCCACCATAGAAGCGAGAGGTAAGTTTGGCGGTCTATTAACACCAGATCTGTAAGGTGACCCTGTGCTTGTGACCACTGTGATGCTAGGCACTGTTGTAAGGGCCTCATGTGCAGTCTTGCGTTTGGGACAATGGCTATGCATGAAGACATCATGCCTAGGAGTTGTAATATCATCTTTGCTTGTATTTTTTGTGTTGGATACATGCGTTATATGATGTTGTTGAAATTTTGAATTCTTTGTGGACTTGGAGTGGCTACTCCTATTGTTGTGTTTATTATGGCTCCTAGGTATTGTTGTACCTTGTGCGGCAGAATGTTGGATTTTGCAAAGTTGACTGTGAACCCTAGTTTGTAGAGGGTTTGTATGATTTGATTTGTGTGGTGTGAGCACGTTATTAACGAATGGGTCTTGATTAGCCAGTCGTCTAGATACGGGAATACATGTATTTGCTGCCTTCTGATGTGGCAGCGACTACTGCTAGACATTTGGTAAAGACTCTTGGTGCGGTTGTTAAACCGAAAGGCAGTACCTTGAATTGGTAGTGTATTCCTTTGAATACAAACCTTAGGTATTTCCTGTGCGATGGATGTATTGGTATATGGAAATACGCGTCTTTGAGGTCTAATGTTGTCATGTAGTCGTGTAGTTTCAGCAATGGTAACACTTCTTGTAGTGTGACCATGTGAAAGTGGTCTGATTTGATGTATGTGTTTAGTATTCTTAGGTCTAGGATTGGTCTTAGCGTTTTGTCCTTCTTTGGTATTAAGAAGTACAGTGAATAAACTCCTGTGTTTATTTGTGTGTTTGGTACTAACTCGATTGCGTTCTTTTGCAATAGTGCTTGAACTTCTATCTCCAGGAGCTCGGAATGATGTTTTGATAAATTGTGTGCTCTTGGTGGTATGTTTGGAGGGAATTGTAGAAATTCTATGCAATAACCATTTTGGATAATTGCTAGAACCCAAGTGTCTGTAGTGATTTCCTCCCATGCTTTGTAATAATGACCTATTCTTCCCCCCACTGGTGTTGTGTGGAGGGGGTGAGTGACATGTGAGTCACTGCTTAGTTGTAGGGGTTTTGGGGCTTTGAAATTTTCCCCTATTCTTAGGGAATTGCCCTCCTCTATATTGGCCCCGAAAGCCTCCCCTGTACTGTCTCTGGTAACTGGATGGTGTTGCCTGTGAGGTGCTGGCTTGTGTGGCCTGACCCCGAAACCCCCCTCTAAAGGGTGTTTTGCGGAAGGTGCTGTAATTTCCTCTGCTCTGCGGGGAGTAGAGTGCGCCCATGGCTTTAGCAGTGTCCGTGTCCTTTTTAAGTTTCTCAATCGCCGTGTCCACTTCTGGACCGAACAGTTCTTTTTCGTTGAATGGCATATTGAGAACTGCCTGCTGAATCTCTGGTTTAAACCCAGACGTTCGTAGCCATGCATGCCTTCTGATGGTCACAGATGTATTTATTGTTCTTGCAGCTGTGTCTGCTGCGTCCATGGAGGAGCGTATCTGGTTGTTTGAAATGTTCTGTCCTTCCTCAACCACTTGCTTTGCCCTCTTTTGTAGGTCTTTGGGTAGATGTTCAATGAGATGTTGCATCTCATCCCAATGGGCTCTGACATAGCGCGCAAGTAGTGCCTGTGAGTTAGCGATGCGCCACTGGTTTGCAGCTTGTGCTGCGACTCTCTTTCCAGCTGCATCGAACTTGCGGCTTTCCTTATCTGGGGGTGGTGCATCCCCAGATGTGTGGGAGTTGGCCCTTTTCCTAGCTGCTCCTACAACGACAGAATCTGGTGGCAGCTGTGAAGTTATGAAAATAGGGTCTGTAGGAGGCGCTTTATACTTTTTTTCCACCCTTGGTGTGATTGCCCTACTTTTGACCGGCTCCTTAAAGATGTCTTTTGCGTGCCGAAGCATACCAGGGAGCATAGGCAGGCTTTGGTAGGAGCTGTGGGTGGCGGAGAGGGTGTTGAATAGAAAGTCATCCTCGACTTGTTCTGAGTGGAGGCTTACATTGTGGAATTGTGCTGCTCTAGCCACCACCTGAGAATATGCAGTACTGTCTTCTGGTGGTGATGGCTTTGTAGGGTATGCCTCCGGACTGTTATCTGACACAGGGGCGTCGTACAAGTCCCATGCGTCCTGATCCTGGTCACCTTGGCTCATGGTGGTGTGAGCCGGGGAATGTGATGGAGTTTGTGCTGGTGAGACGTGAATTATAGGTGGAGGAGAGGGTGGCGGAGTAACCTTTTTCACCATTTTTGTTTGTGGTGTTTGGTCAGTTTGAAATTCCAGTCTTTTTCTCCTAATAGGGGGAAGGGTGCTTATCTTTCCTGTCCCCTGCTGTATAAAAATACGTTTCTGCGTATGGTCTACATCGGTGGATTGCAGGTCTTCCTCAAACCTATGCTTTCGCATTTGGGAGGTGATTGATTGCTCTTCTGTATAAGAGCCTGAAACTGGGTCGGTTGCAGGTTGTTTTGGCACCGAAATCCTGTTTCATCTTTTTTCGGCTCCGAGGTGACTTTTTTCTTTTTCGGAGTCGAAACATCTCGGCGTCGATCTTCATCGGTGCCGCTGTCTCGGCGTCGAGCCGTGTCTACACCGCTATCTCGGTGTCGATGTATGTCTCCAGCACTTTCTCGGTCCCGAGAAGGCTGCGTGCCGGTGTCTCGACCGGAGTCGGACGGTCTCGGCACTGTTTGGGCCTTTTTCGGTGCCGACGGTCGGTCACCGAATTTATGGGTGGAGCCATGGCCTGGTGGCAGTGGCGTCCCCTGGGCCTTGACAATCTTCTTATGAGTGGTTTTCGACGTCTTACTCACGGTTCGTGGATCGTCGAATTCCTCGGAGTCCGATTCGTGTATCGAAAAGGTTTCTTCCTCTTCCTGTACCTCGAACTCTCGGTGGGCTGTCGGCGTGGACGCCATTTGAAGTCTTCTGGCTCGACGGTCTCGGAGTGTTTTTCGGGACCGGAACGCACGACAGGCCTCGCAAGTGTCTTCACTGTGCTCAGGGGACAGGCACAGGTTACAGACCAAGTGTTGGTCTGTATAGGGTTTTTTTTTTTGTGGCATTTGGGACAGAAACGGAACGGGGTCCGTTCCATCGGCGTTCTTCTACACGCGGTCGGGCCGAGCAGGCACCGACGGGGGATCGAAAACTACCCCGAAGGGCTCCGGAACTCTTCGATCTTCGATGCGGTGTTGACTCCAACTACGCCGATCCCGAACGCAACAATACCAACGAAAATCTTCCGAAATTTAGCTGTCTTTCCGTTCCGAAACTCGGAGCGACAGGAACACGTCCGAACCCGATGGCGGAAAAAAAACAATCGAAGATGGAGTCGACGCCCATGCGCAATGGAGACAAAAGGAGGAGTCACTCGGTCCCGTGACTCGAAAGACTTCTTCGAAGAAAAACAACTTGTAACACTCCGACCCAACACCAGATGGCGAGCTATGCAAAACATGCGTATCTACAGCGACAGATGCCATCGAACATATTTGTTTTGAGTGCCTTAGCATTCCTGGGAGCATGGGAAGGCTTTGATACTGGCTATGGGTGGAGGACAGGGTGTTAAAGAGAAAGTCATCCTCAATAGGTTCCGAATGTAGTGAGACATTGTGGAATTGGGCTGCCCTTGCGACCACCTGTGCATATGATGTACTGTCCTCAGGTGGTGACGGTTTAGTTGGATATGAGTCTGGACTATTGTCAGACACCGGGGCGTCGTAGAGGTCCCATGCATCGGGATCATCCTGGCTCATTGTGGTATGAGCTGGTGAGTGCGTTAGTGGTGGAGTTTGCGCCGGTGATGCATGTGTTGATTGTGGTGGAGAAGGTAGTGGTATTACTTTCTTTACCACCTTTGCTTGTGGTTGCTTGTCCCCTTGTTGGGAAACAAGTTTCTTTTTCATCCTGATTGGGGGAAGAGTGGTTATCTTCCCTGTGTTTTCCTGGATGTGAAGCCTCCTTTGAGTGTAGTCAGTTTCTACAGTTTGAAGCTCTTCACCAAATCTATGCAATTGGGTGTTTAGTCCTTGTTCCTCTGTATAGGAACTAATTTTCGGTTCCGAGGCTTTTTTCGGTACCGAAACCGTTTCGGTAGGCTTTTTAGGCTCCGAAGAAGATTTCTTTGATTTCGGCGTGGTATCTCGGTGCCGAACATCTTCGGTGCCGCTGTCTCTGCGCCGAATTGTCCGGCTCCGAGGTTGCTGTGTGGCGGTATCACGACCGGAGTCGGATGACTTCGACACCAGCATGCCCTTTTTCGGTGCCTTGGCTCGGTCACCTAGTTTTTGGGTTAAGCCATGGCCTGTTGGCAGTGGCGTCCCCTGGGCTTTTGTGGACTTTTCGTGAGTCCTAATTTTCGACATTCTACTCACGGTTGTTATGTCTTCGGCGTCGGATTCCCCCGAATCCGACTCGGGGATGGAGAACGCTTCCTCTTCGTCCTCGAACCGATGTTGTCCTGTCGGCGTGGACGCCATTTGTAATCTTCTGGCTCTTCGGTCTCTGAGCGTCTTCCTCGACCGAAACGCTCGACAGGCTTCACACGTATCCTCCTTGTGCTCCGGGGACAGGCACAAGTTACAGACCAGATGCTGATCCGTATACGGATATTTGCTATGGCATTTAGGACAGAAGCGGAACGGGGTCCGTTCCATCAGTCTTGAAGTCGCATGCGGTCGGGCCAACCAGGCCCCGACGGGGGATCGAAATTACCCCGAACGGCCACCGGAGCTCTTCAAGATTCGGTGTCGATTTGTGCTAACTAACCCGATACCGAACGAAACAATACCGACGATTTTTTCCGAGATTCTAACTAACTTTCCGACCCGAAACACGGAGCGAAAAGGAACACGTCCGAACCCGATGGCGGAAAAAAACCAATCTAAGATGGAGTCGACGCCCATGCGCAATGGAACCGAAAGGGGAGGAGTCCCTCGGTCTCGTGACTCGAAAAGACTTCTTCGAAGAAAAACAACTTGTAACACTCCGAGCCCAACACCAGACGGCGGACTGTGCACAGCATGTGTATCTGCAGCTACACACGCCATCGAACATGAAATTACATCCCAGCAGGCCCCAGCCTTGATCACATAGCCCTATGACCCAGGTGCTTCACAAAGCTGATAGGAATATCTGGGAACATACGATCAAGCCTGTTGGCCAGGCTCTTCTGGACTGCTTTTTATTAAAAAAATGTATTATGCTATATTTCACGTATCTTGTTTATAGGTTAGTTTTGACACAATGTGGGTGAGGTGGCTCTGGAGGAGGCTAGGAGTGAAGCATTTGATGATACTAACTGCAGGGAAGTACCCTCTTTTTGGCATGGTTGCCCCCACTTTTTGCCTGCTATCAGTGTGCTTAGACTGCTTTCACTGGGATTCGGCTAACCAGGACCCTAGTGATTGTGCTCTGTTCCTAATCTTCTTGAGAATTTGTAGCAGGAGTGGTATTGGCAGAGAGGCATACAGGAGGCCAGAGCTTCATTCAAGATAAAAAGCGTATCCAAGCAAGAGTTGTTGTGAAAATTTTGGCGCTCAAAATTGCGGACAATGCACGTTCCTGGCGGTGGTGAACAGATCTACCCAAGGTTCTCTCCTTTGCTGAAACCGACCTTGCACCTGATGGAGACGTCATTTGTGATCCACCAGGCACCTGCAGCTGAGTTTGTCTGCTCTGGTGTTCAGTCAGCCCGCCAAGTGTTGAACTGCCAGGGAAATGCCCTGAAGTTCCAGCCATGTCCAGAGACGTAAGGGCTCTTCACAAAGGATCCACAACACCATCCCGATCTGTCTGATGCAAGACCAAGCGCAAAGCGAATCACTCAGAGTTCCAACAGGTTGACATTGACCTTAGACACAGCCGGAGACCTAAGGCCTCTGATCTCCACTTCTCCCAGAAGGACACCTGTGATGAAATGGGGTGTATTATATGTTGTGGTTGTGCAACATTAGATTTCATGTGTCAAACCCTCAGCTCAATCCTCAGTTCAACCTTGGGTAGCTGCTGCACTGAACAGCAAGGCTTACACAGAGGAACAAGTATAAAGCATTTAACCAGCACCAAAAAGAAATTCAAGAAACCAACAACTCTGAAGAAATCCAACACCAGTTTATAAAAATGGACTGTATTTTTCATAATAATGTAGACACTATAACAAAAAATAACCACTAGGCAGTTCCAGAGATCAATTTTCCAAAGATTAATAAATCAAACCATTTTCACTCAACTGCGAATAAGCCTTGGCAAGTTCAATTAATTAGGTTAGTGTCAATGAGGATGGGCAGAAGTAGTTGGGGCAGAGAAACATTTTCAAAGAAAGCTTGGGTAAGTGTCGATTAGGTCGGGTAGAAGTAGTTGGGGTGAACAACCCCTGCAGGAAGCTAGTCAGGGGTGATAAGAAAGGTCCTTAAAAAAAGTTACCTCCACAAAAGTGAAAGTCTTCAAGCAGTTCCATGCACTTTAAAGGCGTTGCAATGGATTCCTATGTCACATTCACAGGCCAGTCCTTCCTGGGCTTCTGAGGGTCCCAGCAACTGTCCAGCAGCACTCCTGAGAACAGCAAATGCAGGTGCAATTCTGTGCGTGGGGTCTTGGTTCCTGGTGCCGCACAGCGGCAGTGGTAGCTGAAGGAAGTTGGCTCTTTATAAAATATCCCAAAATAAGGTATGCTGTGCAGAGGTCCAGGGGTTCCCTTTGTGAGTGGGCAGAGGCTTGCTCTAGCAATCCTAAGATGCTATCTTAATGGGTAATGTGGCTGACCAGCCTTAGGCTGATCAGAGAGGAATGTTAGACATCTGCAGAGGGCACACTGTCAATAAATGGCATACGACTTGATAAGGAGATCCACATGAATTTACAAAAATAACTTTATATTTAGGCACCAGCATCAATGTGATCAGGTAAGTACATTTGCAGAAGAGATTATTATAGCTTTGAAAAGTTGACAGTGCAATTATCTTAAGCTGCAATATTAACCTATAGAGGAAAAACATACACAAAAAACATGGACTCTGCAGTGACTTACAGGATCAATCTTTTAGATTTAAGGTGAATATGGGGTGGGGTTCTAGATGACATCAACAGGTCACCTTGGGCGACACGGTGCAGAGGTGTAGTTCAGCGATGGGGGCCCTGTTCAAGTGAATGGGTATTGGTCCGGTCAGAAAGGCACTGCAGGCAGGAACAGGGGGTCCAGTCTGGGTGAGCCAATAAGAGGGTTCAAATCCTGAGATGCTCGGGACGTGGGGACACCTTCAGTCCTTTTCTCCTGGGGCCGGGGGTGCCAGGTGCAGGGGTATCCTTAGGTGTCTTGTTTCTGTCACAGGAGCAGTCGCGGTAGAAAACGCCTGTAGAAAGAGGCTGCAGCCGTGGACTGGGGGTCCAGCCCAACCAAGCCAACAAGTGGGCTCAGGTTTCACAAAGCTGAAACACGTGTGGACACCCTTTGTCCTCTTCTCCTCGGTCCGGGGCATACAGCTACAGAGGTATCCTGGGGCGTCTGCGTTTGTCTTCAGTTCACTTGCAGTAGAGAGTGGCCTGCACAAAGGGGCTTCAGGCGTCGTCAGGAAGATCACAACAGGGAGACCCGAGGTGGACTTCATCTCTGAAGGGTCTGGGGACACACCAGCACTGTTGGCCCACTTCGACTCGAGCTATGAGGTACGGTTGAAGTGGTGCTTTCCGGTGTCTGGTTTGGGAGGTCAGAGTCCTCTCAGTTCTTTTGGGTGCCTGCAGGATGTAGGGAAACAGCTCCACTACTTCACTACTCTAAAGGAATTAATTGTGCTGGGGTGAAGGCTCGCGTCCTTCCTGGCCTTTGGAGGGTTCAGCAGCTGAAGGGCAAGGTGTCTTTCTGGCAATTGTCGAAGTCAGCAGGGAGGCTGGCAGGGTTGGTGCCTCATCAGTCACTGGTCTTTAGCTCTTGCCTTTTGCATCTCTGGGTGTTCTTTCTTCAGGTCATCAGGATCTGATCTTCTGGTGCCAGGGATCCCCTAAACACTGAAAGTAGGGGAGAATAGGGTAGTAGCCAAGGGGCTACTTACCCCCGGGATCACTATGGCCCCTATATGACCACTTCCTGTGATAAGTGGGCATAACCCTGTCCCAGAGTTCGTAGTTCTGCCATCACCAAGATGCCAGACTTAAAATTTGTGTCCACATCAGGCTGCTCACCTTAGGGGTGTGTAGGAAAATGACCCTTGTTGCAGTAACCCCCACTTTTTGCCAGATATTGATGCTGACTTGACTGAGAGTGTGCTGGGACTCTGTGACCAGGGAAGGTCCCTAAGGGCTGCACCATTTGTTGTGCCACCCTAAGGGACCCCCTCACCTAATACATGCACACTGCCATTGCAAAGTATGTGTGTTGTTGGGGAGAAAAAGGCAAAGTCGACATGGCATCCCCCCCCTCAGGGTGCCATGCACACAAAACACTGCCTGTGGCATAAGTAAGTCACCCCTCTAGCAGGCCTTAAAGCCCTAAAGCAGGTTGCACTATAATACAGGTGAGGGCATAGCTGCATGAGCAATATGACCCTACAGTGTCTATGTCCATTCTTAGACATTGTAAGTACAGTGTGGCCATATTAAGTATATGTCTGGGAGTTTGTCGAAACAAACTCCACAGTTCCATAATGGTTACACTGAATACTGGGAGGTTTGGTATCAAACTTCTCAGAATAATAAACCCACAATGATGCCAGTGTTGGATTTATTAAAAAATGCATCTTAGAGATGCCCCCTGTATTTTACCCAATCATTCAGTGCAGGACTTACTGGTCTGTGCCGGCCTTCCACTGAGAGATGAGTTTCTGACCCCCTGGGGTGACAGCCTTTGTGCTCTCTGGGGCCAAAACCAAAGCCTGCACTGGGTGGAGGTGCTTTACACCTCCCCCCTGCAGGAACTGTAACACCTAGCGGTGAGCCTCAAAGGCTCAGGCTTCGTGTTACAATGCCCCAGGGCACTCCAGCTAGTGGAGATGCCCAGTCCCCGGAAAAAGCCCCACTTTTGGCGGCAAGTCCAGAGGAATAATTAGGAAGAACAAGGAGGAGTCACCACCTCAGCCTGGACCACCCCTAAGGTGTCCAGAGTTGAAGTGACCCCCTCCTTGCAGAATCCTCCATCTTGGTTTGGAGGACATGGACCAATAGGGTTAGGAATGTGACCCCTCCCTAAAGGGAGTGGGCACAGGAACAGTGTAGCCACCTTCAGGGACAGTAGCCGTTGGCTCCTGCCCTCTGACCCCTAAAAACGCCCCTAAATCTTGTATTTAAGGGCTCCTTGAACCAAGCTAGTCAAATTCCTGACGACCTCACAAGAAGGACTGCTTAGCTGAAACCCCAGCAGAGAAGGAAAGGAGACAACAACTGACTTGGGCCCAGCCCTACCAGCCTGTCTCCTGCTTCAAAAGACCTGCAGAAAAAAGGCAACGCATCCTGCAGGTCCAGAGACCTCTTAAAAACCTCCAGAGTACTGCCTGCGTCACAGAGGATCAAGAACTCCAGTGGACAGCAGCCCTGTCCAAAGAAGAAAAGAAGAAACATCTTCTAAAGGACTCCCACCACTCTGCACCCCACACCCAGACTCCAGGTGGCCCGACCGACCAGAGAGGACCCCCAGGCAATGATGACCAGTGCCGCTGAGGGTGTGGAATTGGGGCCTACTTGGAGCCCCTCCAGTGCTCCTCTAATCCCCCTTCGTCTGCCCTCTGAGACGCTGGTACTTACCTGCTGGCAGACCGAATTCCGAGTACCCCGGCTCCATAGGAGCCCACGTTAAAATTGCTCAACTTTGACCTCTGCACCCGGTCGGCCCCATGTTGCTGGTGGTGGTGTTTGGGGTTGACTTGAACCCCCAATGGCGGACTACTTAATAACCCGGAAACTGGAACTGTGAGTCATGTACTTACCTCTAAAACTGTACTTTATTTTCTTCCCCCAGGAACTGTTCTGAAAATACACTGTGTCCACTTTTAAAATAGGTATCCTTGGTTTTCTTAAAAACTGTTTACTTGACTGAAATGAAACAAAGTTACATTGATGTCTATGCTAAGTACTTACCTGCAACAGTATTTACTTCTGAACTGAGTCTTGTAGTCCTAGTAATAAAGTAACAAAAATATATTTTTCTATATAAAATCCTATTGGTCTGGAGTTAAATCATTGAGTGTGTGTTTCTTCTATTGCTTGTGTGTGTACAACAAATGCTTAACACTACCCTCTGATAAGCCTAACTGCTCGACCACACTATTACAAATAGAAAATTAGTATAATCTATTATTGCCTCTGTCAAGCCTCTGAGGAACCCCTGGACTCTGTGCACACTATGGCCCTCATTTTAACCTTGGCGGTAAAAACCGCCTACCACTGCGGCGACAGCCGCCAAAAGACCTTAGCCGCGGCTACCAGACGTCTGCCATATTATGACCACTGCCGGATTTCCACCACAAGAATGCCAGAAATCCGGCTGTGGCCATGCCAACGGATGGCGGTAAGGTGGCCCCACGCCAGTAGACTGCCCCAGCCATATTACGACCAATAATACGGCCTGGCGGTTTCTGCTGGCGGGCGCAGGTGGCGGTAGCAGCTCCCCGTCCCGTTCCCTGCCGGAGGACCCCCTGGATCCAGGTAAGTCGGGTCTCCGGCAGGGGAGGCGGGTGGGGGGTGTTGTGTGTGGGGGGTGTTGTGTGTGTGTGTGTGGGGGTGTGTGAATGTTTCTGTGCGTGGATGCGGGTGTGTGTTGAATGCGTGTGTGCATGTATGGAGGTGTGAGTGCATGTATTTTGTGTTATGTGAATGCGTGTCTGCGTGTATGTTTAAAAGTGTGTGCGGATGTGTGTGTGAATGGATGTATGCAAGCATGTAAGCATGTGGGAATGTGTGTGGGTATGCGTGTGTGTGTGTGAAGTGGGGGCGCGAATGTTGGGGGAGGGTGTTACTGGAAAGGAGGGGGGGACCCCTATCAGTGACAAGGAAGGAATTCCCGGTCATTGATATGGCCTACCGCCATGGTTTTACGCCACGAAAACCATGGCGGTGGGCGGGGTCATATTCCCGCAGGTGGAACAATGGCAGCACTCGGGCTGGAGATGGATATCTCCAGCCCAGCGGCTGTTACCGCTGTGGTGGTCAGAGTGGTACATTGGTGGGTTGGGTGAAGCCAACCCGCCAATGTCATAATATGGCGGTAAGTACCGCCAGCCTGTTGGCAGTACTTACAGCCACATTTAAGCCGATCGCCGGGGTCGTCATGACCCCCTACATCTCATTTTGATATAGTATATACAGAGCCAGCTTCCTACACGGTGGAACTGAACTTAGAATGGACAAGCCTTCCTGATTACTAGTTTTGCCGCCTGTCCAGGTGCCAAATGGGCCCTGAGGCAGGGGAGGTCAGCAATGCCCTTCAGAAGGAAGCCAGATGAGCATACCAAGGGCAATGGGATTCTTTGAAGCCCTCTGCTTTGGAATGCAGATTTGCAGGTCATCCTGATAGGAGGGGTGTGTTCACATGGAGGTCAGAAACCTGTCTGTTGGTGGCAGGCTAGTTGAAATAAGACAGCCAGCACACAGGTACATGGTAGGTTTTTCAGAAGGCACTTCTAAGGTGTCCTCTGGATGCATGCATTAATAAATCTATCACTGGCATCAGGGAGAGTTTTTTTACTATGAGGTGTTCGATACCAAACATCCCTATGTTCAGTGAAACCATCATGTAGCTGAGGAAGTCGTTTTGACCAGCATCTACCCGTTCACTCACTATGTCTAAGAATCAGCAAGGACATGGCAGGGGCATATCTTCTCATGTCCACACATGTAATATAATGCACCCTGCCTTAGGGCTGTAAGGCCTGCAGTAGGGGTGACATACATATATTGGACGCAGTGGAAGGGGACCCTTGCACACAGGGTGTGTGCCATGTCGTGTTTTCACTATTAGCTGCACCAAGACACGCGGCCTGCAATGGCAGTCTGCATGTGCTAGGTGAGGGGGTCCCCTGCAGGCGGCATAATATGTGCTGCAGTCCTTGGGGCCCCTCTTTGGTACACATGCCGTTGGTACTTGGGGTACCATTTACTAGGGACTTAAAGGGGTGCCAAATGGATTGCCAACCGGGGAACAATTGTATAGTTTTAGGGCAAGAGGTCTGGCACTGGGGACCTGGATAGCAAGAACTAAGTGCACTTTCAGTCAAAATTGCATCATGTACAAGGCAAAAAGTGGGGGTGATCATGGAGTACTGTCCTACAGTGGCGGCTTGAAGACTTTCGGCTACCAACTTGCCAAACAAGGCTTCTTCAGCTGTTGTGTTCCTGTGCTGCAAACAAGAAGCAAGTCGGGTAGCCCTTGGAGTCTCTGCTTGACTGGCCTCTGAAGACAGCCTCTACTTGAGCAAGGCAACAGCCACTGTCCCAGTCTTTGTCACCAGGTGCAACAGGTGCAGCCTTCAGCGGTGCAAACTGTTTGCTAGTCCCTCAGTACAGAATGGCAGCCCTTCTTTGGTCCATCTTCCAAGTCAGTTGAGATGTGAGGTCTGAGTGCCAGGGGTGCCCCCCCTTTATGCTCGGAAAATGCCCCTAGGGTAGGATGTGGTTGGAAGCCAATGGGATACCAGGTTTCCTCCCACCTGGTGACCACTTCCTGTGGAGCGTGGCATCTGGCTTTCCCAGGATGCACCATTCTGCACACTCTTAAAATGGCGAGATCCTTCTCTCAGTGTTCACAGCTCAGAAGCCCACCCCCAAGGTGTGGCTACCTCAGGGCTACAATCACCTGGGGAAACCAGTTTGGCAACTCTGCTCCCCATGCCAGCCTATCTGCCTAATTAATGTGGTAACCCTCCTCCCTACTGTGATATATCTCTCTTTCAAAGGCGGCCTCTCCTTTGAAGCCTGCTTTTGGGGCCAATACCCAAGTGGCTTCCTGCAAGAGGAATGTAACGCCTCCCTGGCCTGCAATCCCTCATTGTTCTCCTTCCTGAGGGTTGTTGGCACGTCTCCCTTAGGTGGACAGAAAGCTGCCTCGTGTAGCAGGCTCCATGTGTGCCCAGGAAGGCACAGATGTTTTAAAGGTACACTGCAGCAACTTACATTACTTTCGACTTGAGATACAAGTCGGCCTTAATGTAACAAGCTGCCTGATACCTTGGAGTGCCCACTTTGGTTGCACTGCTCAGGGGTTAGAACAGCTGAGGGGTCATCGTGTAATCCTGTACTTGCCACCTGAGCGACCAAGTCTTTCCACAGTGAAAACAAAAGTTTTGTGTGTTTACTGTCAGGACATGTAAAATAAATATCCTGTTTGTGTCATGTGATGCACCCCGCCTTAGGACTCTGTATGCCTGCCAGAGGGGTGACTTAAACAGATGTACAGGGGAAATAGTGGCTTTGCTAGTGCTTTCAATGGCAATGTTTTTCTAGCAGTGCTCTACCCGTCTGCAGTGGAGGACTGTGGGATGTCTTTTACTTGGGGGACCTCCAGGGTGGCACAAGCAGTGCTGCAAGCCCTGGGGTACCCCTCAAACATACATGCCCTGGGTACTAGTATACCATTTACTAAAGATCTGCAGATAAGTTAGACATTTCCAATTGGGTATGGCCAATTTGACATACACTTTAGGGTTAGGGCACTGGCAATGAGGTCTGGTTAACAGGCCTCAGTGCACGCAGAGTCGAAAAATCAGCAGCATCAGTTGAAAAACTTTAGGGTGATCATACAAAAAGACACATTTCATTACACCATCCCAGGCCAGGAGTGCTGCATCAGTCACTACAGTTAGCTCCGGTTGGGGAAGGGAGAGGGATCTGCCACTGACCCAATCGCAGTTCATTAGCCACAACTGCAGATCTTTTGCAGTTCCCTCTGAGATCTGAACCGGGTCAGAGAGATTCCCCTTGATGCTGTGCCCATTGCAACAAGCAGGATCCAGGATGCCTCGAAGCCAGTCTCGCCAAAATCCGGGTATAGATGCTGAAACATCAGAATCATAGTCTGAATATCTTGGACTCGCCACATGGGAGGGCAGTCCCAAAACTGCACTGCGTCCAGAATGGCTCAGATGAAAAGTAGCATCAGCGGGAGTCAGATGTCCCTTCAGTACAATGATAGTGAACCCCAGCGAATACAGGAGGCTTGCCATAGTCTGAAGGAGAGATGACTGACTGAGGCAAGCTCGTCTTGAACAGCCAATGATAGAGAAGGGGGAAGACTGAAATCCCCAACCTCTACAGATGAGCTGCTACCACCCCCAACACTTTTGTGAACACCCAAGATGCACTGGTAAAAATTGTCTCTAGGTAAATATTTGTTTCCAATTTTCGAATTTTTCTAAATTGTTTTAAAATAGCAGTAGGGCCTTAGTTAAGTACTTTTGCAAAACTGTTAGGAATTTAAAATGATAAAGTAAGTTAGATCTATTTTTTTAAAGTCCTTTAAAAAGTTCCCAACTACTTTAAACACCATGTCTAAGCAAGGGCCTTCCCAGGAACTCAAGTTGGCACCCTGTCAGCACCCAACTTAAGGAGCTCTTTAAAGCATGGAAAACTGCCACAGGGCCTAAACACACAAAAGCCCATCTGCAGCAGTTACTGGCAGAGAATAAGGCCTTGGCAAGTAGAAATCCCCCCACTGGGGAAGAGGAAAAAAATGCAGAGGTGGAGGAAGTTGAAGATGAGTCCATCTCTACCCCCACAGACAATACCTCCACTGAGAACACATCTAGTATTGTCTCAGACGATTTAGATGCTGAAGATGCAGCTCTTTAGAAGCTAGCCAAGAGGATAGCCTTAGAGGCTAAACTCTTAGCTATAGAAAAAGAGAGAGCTGAAATGGACCTAGGACCCATCTCAGGTGGCAGCAAACTCATAGCTAGGGAGGACCCTTGTGACCCTAAAATCCCCAAAGGGACTGTTCCAAAATACTCAGAAGGTGAAGGTATCACTGTAGGAAGTTGGCTCTGTATGTGCTATTTCAAAGTAAGGAATAGCATGCACAGAGTCCAAGGGTTCCCCTTAGAGGTAAAATAGTGGTAAAAATAGATAATACTAATGCTCTATTTTGTGGTAGTGTGGTCGAGCAGTAGGCTTATCCAAGGAGTAGTGTTAAGCATTTGTTGTACATACACATAGACAATAAATGAGGTACACACACTCAGAGACAAATCCAGCCAATAGGTTTTGTTATAGAAAAATATCTTTTCTTAGTTTATTTTAAGAACCACAGGTTCAAATTTTACATGTAATATCTCATTCGAAAGGTATTGCAGGTAAGTACTTTAGGAACTTCAAATCATCCAAATTGCATGTATACTTTTCAAGTTATTGACAAATAGCTGTTTTAAAAGTGGACACTTAGTGCAATTTTCACAGTTCCTAGGGGAGGTAAGTTTTGGTTAGTTTTACCAGGTAAGTAAGACACTTACAGGGTTCAGTTCTTGGTCCAAGGTAGCCCACCGTTGGGGGTTCAGAGCAACCCCAAAGTCACCACACCAGCAGCTCAGGGCCGGTCAGGTGCAGAGTTCAAAGTGGTGCCCAAAACACATAGGCTAGAATGGAGAGAAGGGGGTGCCCCGGTTCCGGTCTGCTTGCAGGTAAGTACCCGCGTCTTCGGAGGGCAGACCAGGGGGGTTTTGTAGGGCACCGGGGGGGACACAAGTCCACACAGAAATTTCACCCTCAGCGGCGCGGGGGCGGCCGGGTGCAGTGTAGAAACAAGCGTCGGGTTCGCAATGTTAGTCTATGAGAGATCTCGGGATCTCTTCAGCGCTGCAGGCAGGCAAGGGGGGGATTCCTCGGGGAAACCTCCACTTGGGCAAGGGAGAGGGACTCCTGGGGGTCACTTCTCCAGTGAAAGTCCGGTCCTTCAGGTCCTGGGGGCTGCGGGTGCAGGGTCTCTCCCAGGCGTCGGGACTTTAGGTTCAAAGAGTCGCGGTCAGGGGAAGCCTCGGGATTCCCTCTGCAGGCGGCGCTGTGGGGGCTCAGGGGGGACAGGTTTTGGTACTCACAGTATCAGAGTAGTCCTGGGGTCCCTCCTGAGGTGTTGGATCGCCACCAGCCGAGTCGGGGTCGCCGGGTGCAGTGTTGCAAGTCTCACGCTTCTTGCGGGGAGCTTGCAGGGTTCTTTAAAGCTGCTGGAAACAAAGTTGCAGCTTTTCTTGGAGCAGGTCCGCTGTCCTCGGGAGTTTCTTGTCTTTTCGAAGCAGGGGCAGTCCTCAGAGGATGTCGAGGTCGCTGGTCCCTTTGGAAGGCGTCGCTGGAGCAGGATCTTTGGAAGGCAGGAGACAGGCCGGTGAGTTTCTGGAGCCAAGGCAGTAGTTGTCTTCTGGTCTTCCTCTGCAGGGGTTTTCAGCTAGGCAGTCCTTCTTCTTGTTGTTGCAGGAATCTAATTTTCTAGGGTTCAGGGTAGCCCTTAAATACTAAATTTAAGGGCGTGTTTAGGTCTGGGGGGTTAGTAGCCAATGGCTACTAGCCCTGAGGGTGGGTACACCCTCTTTGTGCCTCCTCCCAAGGGGAGGGGGTCACAATCCTAACCCTATTGGGGGAATCCTCCATCTGCAAGATGGAGGATTTCTAAAAGTTAGAGTCACTTCAGCTCAGGACACCTTAGGGGCTGTCCTGACTGGCCAGTGACTCCTCCTTGTTTTTCTCATTATTTTCTCCGGCCTTGCCGCCAAAAGTGGGGCCTGGCCGGAGGGGGCGGGCAACTCCACTAGCTGGAGTGTCCTGCTGGGTTGGCACAAAGGAGGTGAGCCTTTGAGGCTCACCGCCAGGTGTGACAATTCCTGCCTGGGAGAGGTGTTAGCATCTCCAGGCTTTGTTACTGGCCTCAGAGTGACAAAGGCACTCTCCCCATGGGGCCAGCAACATGTCTCGGTTTGTGGCAGGCTGCTAAAACTAGTCAGCCTACACAGATAGTCGGTTAAGTTTCAGGGGGCACCTCTAAGGTGCCCTCTGTGGTGTATTTTTCAATAACATGTACACTGGCATCAGTGTGCATTTATTGTGCTGAGAAGTTTGATACCAAACTTCCCAGTTTTCAGTGTAGCCATTATGGTGCTGTGGAGTTCGTGTTTGACAGACTCCCAGACCATATACTCTTATGGCTACCCTGCACTTACAATGTCTAAGGTTTTGTTTAGACACTGTAGGGGTACCATGCTCATGCACTGGTACCCTCACCCATGGTATAGTGCACCCTGCCTTAGGGCTGTAAGGCCTGCTAGAGGGGTGTCTTACCTATACTGCATAGGCAGTGAGAGGCTGGCATGGCACCCTGAGGGGAGTGCCATGTCGACTTACTCGTTTTGTCCTCACTAGCACACACAAGCTGGCAAGCAGTGTGTCTGTGTTGAGTGAGAGGTCTCCAGGGTGGCATAAGACATGCTGCAGCCCTTAGAGACCTTTCTTGGCATCAGGGCCCTTTGTACTAGAAGTACCAGTTACAAGGGACTTATCTGGATGCCAGGGTCTGCCAATTGTGGATACAAAAGTACAGGTTAGGGAAAGAACACTGGTGCTGGGGCCTGGTTAGCAGGCCTCAGCACACTTTCAATTGTAAACATAGCATCAGCAAAGGCAAAAAGTCAGGGGGCAACCATGCCAAGGAGGCATTTCCTTACACAACCCCCCCCCAAACGAAAGAGGATGAGACTAACCTTTCCCAAGAGAGTCTTCATTTTCTAAGTGGAAGAACCTGGAAAGGCCATCTGCATTGGCATGGGCAGTCCCAGGTCTGTGTTCCACTATAAAGTCCATTCCCTGTAGGGAGATGGACCACCTCAACAGTTTAGGATTTTCACCTTTCATTTGCATCAGCCATTTGAGAGGTCTGTGGTCAGTTTGAACTAGGAAGTGAGTCCCAAAGAGGTATGGTCTCAGCTTCTTCAGGGACCAAACCACAGCAAAGGCCTCCCTCTCAATGGCACTCCAACGCTGCTCCCTGGGGAGTAACCTCCTGCTAATGAAAGCAACAGGCTGGTCAAGGCCATCATCATTTGTTTGGGACAAAACTGCCCCTATCCCATGTTCAGAGGCATCTGTCTGCACAATGAACTGCTTAGAATAATCTGGAGCTTTTAGAACTGGTGCTGAGCACATTGCTTGTTTCAGGGTGTCAAAGGCCTGTTGGCATTCCACAGTCCAGTTCACTTTCTTGGGCATTTTCTTGGAGGTGAGTTCAGTGAGGGCTGTCACAATGGATCCATATCCCTTCACAAACCTCCTGTAGTACCCAGTCAAGCCAAGGAATGCCCTGACTTGAGTCTGGGTTTTTGGAGCTACCCAGTCCAGAATAGTCTGGATCTTGGGTTGGAGTGGCTGAACTTGGCCTCCACCTACAAGGTGGCCCAAGTAAACCACAGTTCCCTGCCCTATCTGGCATTTGGATGCCTTGATAGAGAGGCCTGCAGATTGCAGAGCCTTCAAAACCTTCCTCAGGTGGACCAGGTGATCCTGCCAGGTGGAGCTAAAGACAGCAATATCATCAAGATAAGCTGTGCTAAAGGACTCCAAGCCAGCAAGGACTTGATTCACCAACCTTTGGAAGGTGGCAGGGGCATTCTTTAAACCAAAGGGCATAACAGTAAACTGATAATGCCCATCAGGTGTGGAGAATGCTGTCTTTTCTTTTGCTCCAGGTGCCATTTTTATTTGCCAGTACCCTGCTGTCAAGTCAAAGGTACTTAGAAATTTGGCAGCACCTAATTTATCAATGAGCTCATCAGCTCTTGGAATTGGATGGGCATCTGTCTTGGTGACAGAATTGAGCCCTCTGTAGTCCACACAAAACCTCATCTCTTTCTTTCCATCTTTGGTGTGAGGTTTGGGGACTAAGACCACTGGGCTAGCCCAGGGGCTGTCAGAGCGCTCAATCACTCCCAATTCCAGCATCTTGTGGACTTCCACCTTGATGCTTTCCTTAACATGGTCAGACTGTCTGAAGATTTTGTTCTTGACAGGCATGCTGTCTCCTGTGTCCACATCATGGGTACACAGGTGTGTCTGACCAGGGGTTAGGGAGAAAAGCTCAGGAAACTGTTGTAGGACTCTCCTACAATCAGCCTGCTGTTGGCCAGAGAGGGTGTCTGAGTAGATCACTCCATCTACTGTGCCATCTTTTGGGTCTGATGACAGAAGATCAGGGAGAGGTTCACTCTCTGCCTCCTGATCCTCATCTGTTACCATCAACAGATTCACATCAGCCCTGTCATGGAAGAGCTTAAGGCGGTTCACATGGATCACCCTCTTGGGGCTCCTGCTTGTGCCCAGGTCCACCAGGTAGGTGACCTGACTCTTCCTTTCTAGTACTGGGTAAGGGCCACTCCATTTGTCCTGGAGTGCCCTGGGAGCCACAGGCTCCAGAACCCAGACTTTCTGCCCTGGTTGGAACTCAACCAGTGCAGCCTTTTGGTCATACCAAAACTTCTGGAGTTGTTGGCTGGCCTCAAGGTTTTTGGTTGCCTTTTCCATGTACTCTGCCATTCTAGAGCGAAGGCCAAGTACATAGTCCACTATGTCCTGTTTAGGCTCATGGAGAGGTCTCTCCCAGCCTTCTTTAACAAGGGCAAGTGGTCCCCTTACAGGATGACCAAACAGAAGTTCAAAGGGTGAGAACCCTACTCCCTTCTGTGGTACCTCCCTGTAAGCGAAAAGCAGACATGGCAGGAGGACATCCCATCTCCTTTTGAGTTTTTCTGGGAGCCCCATGATCATGCCCTTTAATGTCTTGTTGAATCTCTCAACTAAGCCATTAGTTTGTGGATGGTAAGGTGTAGTGAATTTATAAGTCACTCCACACTCATTCCACATGTGCTTTAGATATGCTGACATGAAGTTGGTACCTCTGTCAGACACCACCTCCTTAGGGAAACCCACTCTGGTAAAGATACCAATGAGGGCCTTGGCTACTGCAGGGGCAGTAGTCGACCTAAGGGGAATAGCTTCAGGATACCTGGTAGCATGATCCACTACTACCAGGATATACATATTTCCTGAGGCTGTGGGAGGTTCTAGTGGACCAACTATGTCCACACCCACTCTTTCAAAGGGCACCCCCACCACTGGAAGTGGAATGAGGGGGGCCTTTGGATGCCCACCTGTCTTACCACTGGCTTGACAGGTGGGGCAGGAGAGGCAAAACTCCTTAACCATGTTGGACATATTGGGCCAGTAGAAGTGGTTGACTAACCTCTCCCACGTCTTGGTTTGTCCCAAATGTCCAGCAAGGGGAATGTCATGGGCCAATGTTAGGATGAACTTCCTGAACAGCTGAGGCACTACCACTCTCCTAGTGGCACCAGGTTTGGGGTCTCTGGCCTCAGTGTACAGGAGTCCATCTTCCCAATAGACCCTATGTGTTCCATTTTTCTTGCCTTTGGACTCTTCAGCAGCTTGCTGCCTAAGGCCTTCAAGAGAGGGACAGGTTTCTTGTCCCTTACACAGCTCCTCCCTTGAGGGTCCCCCTGGGCCTAAGAGCTCAACCTGGTAAGGTTCAAGCTCCAAAGGCTCAGTTCCCTCAGAGGGCAGAACTTCTTCCTGAGAAGAGAGGTTCCCTTTCTTTTGCTGTGTTGCAGTTGGTTTCCCAACTGACTTTCCTGTTCTCTTGGTAGGCTGGGCCATTTTTCCAGACTCCAGCTCTACTTTTTCACCCTGTGCCTTGCATTGTGCTCTTGTTTTCACACACACCAGTTCAGGGATACCCAGCATTGCTGCATGGGTTTTTAGTTCTACCTCAGCCCATGCTGAGGACTCCAGGTCATTTCCAAGCAGACAGTCCACTGGGATATTTGAGGAGACCACCACCTGTTTCAGGCCATTGACCCCTCCCCATTCTAAAGTAACCATTGCCATGGGATGTACTTTTCTCTGATTGTCAGCGTTGGTGACTGTAAGTTTTTCCAGTCAGGTATTGGCCAGGGGAAACCAGTTTCTCTGTCACCATGGTGACACTGGCACCTGTATCCCTCAGGCCCTCTATTCTAGTCCCATTAATCAAGAGTTGCTGTCTGTATTTTTGCATGTTAGGCGGCCAGACAGCTAGTGTGGCTAAATCCACCCCACCCTCAGAAACTAGAGTAGCTTCAGTGTGGACCCTGATTTGCTCTGGGCACACTGTTGATCCCACTTGGAGACTAGCCATACCAGTGTTACCTGGATGGGAGTTTGGAGTGGAACCTTTCTTGGGACAGGCCTTGTCTCCAGTTTGGTGTCCATGCTGTTTACAGCTATGACACCAGGCCTTTTTGGGATCAAAGTTTTTACCCTTGTACCCATTGTTTTGTGAAGAGGCTCTGGGCCCACCCTCCTGTGCAGGTTTTTGGGGGCCTGTAGAAGACTCTTTACTATTTTTAGTTTTGGTTGTCTCATCACCCTTCCCCTGGGGAGTCTTTGTGACCCCTTTCTTTTGGTCACCCCCTGTTGAAGTCTTGGACACCCTTGTCTTGACCCAATGGTCCGCCTTCTTTCCCAATTCTTGGGGAGAAATTGGTCCTAGGTCTACCAGATGCTGATGCAGTTTATCATTGAAACAATTACTTAACAGGTGTTCTTTCACAAATAAATTGTACAGCCCATCATAATTACTTACACCACTGCCTTGAATCCAACCATCTAGTGTTTTCACTGAGTAGTCTACAAAGTCAACCCAGGTCTGGCTCGAGGATTTTTGAGCCCCCCTGAACCTAATCCTGTACTCCTCAGTGGAGAATCCAAAGCCCTCAATCAGGGTACCCTTCATGAGGTCATAAGATTCTGCATCTTGTCCAGAGAGTGTGAGGAGTCTATCCCTACACTTTCCTGTGAACATTTCCCAAAGGAGAGCACCCCAGTGAGATCTGTTCACTTTTCTGGTTACACAAGCCCTCTCAAAAGCTGTGAACCATTTGGTGATGTCATCACCATCTTCATATTTAGTTACAATCCCTTTAGGGATTTTCAACATGTCAGGAGAATCTCTGACCCTATTTATGTTGCTGCCACCATTGATGGGTCCTAGGCCCATCTCTTGTCTTTCCCTCTCTATGGCTAGGATCTGTCTTTCCAAAGCCAATCTTTTGGCCATCCTGGCTAACTGGATGTCCTCTTCACTGGGGCTATCCTCAGTGATTTCAGAGGTGTTGGTCTCTCCTGTGAGGGAACCAGCATCTCTGACTATTATTTTTGGAGTCAGGGTTTGAGGGACCCTGTTCTCCCTAGATAGGACTGGTAGGGGGGAATTGTCCTCCAAGTCACTATCCTCTTCCTCTGAGTTGCCACCCTCAGAGGGGTTGGCCTTTTCAAACTCTGCCAAAAGCTCCTGGAGCTGTATTTTGGTAGGTTTGGGGCCCATTGTTATCTTCTTTATTTTACAGAGTGACCTTAGCTCCCTCATCTTAAGATGGAGGTAAGGTGTGGTGTCGAGTTCCACCACAGTCACATCTGTGCTAGACATTTTGCTTCTAAAAGTTGGAATACTTTTTAAGAATCTACAACTGGTTCTAGAATCTAATTCAAACTTTTAACAAACTTTTAAACTCTAAAAGACAATGCTAAACAGGGACTTAACACACAGGGCCCTAGCAGGACTTTTAAGAATTTAAAAAACTTTTCAAATTGCAAAAATCAATTTCTAATGACAATTTTGGAATTTGTCGTGTGATCAGGTATTGGCTGAGTAGTCCAGCAAATGCAAAGTCTTGTACCCCACCGCTGATCCACCAATGTAGGAAGTTGGCTCTGTATGTGCTATTTCAAAGTAAGGAATAGCATGCACAGAGTCCAAGGGTTCCCCTTAGAGGTAAAATAGTGGTAAAAATAGATAATACTAATGCTCTATTTTGTGGTAGTGTGGTCGAGCAGTAGGCTTATCCAAGGAGTAGTGTTAAGCATTTGTTGTACATACACATAGACAATAAATGAGGTACACACACTCAGAGACAAATCCAGCCAATAGGTTTTTATATAGAAAAATATCTTTTCTTAGTTTATTTTAAGAACCACAGGTTCAAATTCTACATGTAATATCTCATTCGAAAGGTATTGCAGGTAAGTACTTTAGGAACTTCAAATCATCAAAATTGCATGTATACTTTTCAAGTTATTCACAAATAGCTGTTTTAAAAGTGGACACTTAGTGCAATTTTCACAGTTCCTAGGGGAGGTAAGTATTTGTTAGATTAACCAGGTAAGTAAGACACTTACAGGGCTCAGTTCTTGGTCCAAGGTAGCCCACCGTTGGGGGTTCAGAGCAACCCCAAAGTCACCACACCAGCAGCTCAGGGCCGGTCAGGTGCAGAGTTCAAAGTGGTGCCCAAAACACATAGGCTAGAATGGAGAGAAGGGGGTGCCCCGGTTCCGGTCTGCTTGCAGGTAAGTACCCGCGTCTTCGGAGGGCAGACCAGGGGGGTTTTGTAGGGCACCGGGGGGGACACACGTCCACACAGAAATTTCACCCTCAGCGGCGCGGGGGCGGCCGGGTGCAGTGTAGAAACAAGCGTCGGGTTCGCAATGTTAGTCTATGAGAGATCTCGGGATCTCTTCAGCGCTGCAGGCAGGCAAGGGGGGGGTTCCTCGGGGAAACCTCCACTTGGGCAAGGGAGAGGGACTCCTGGGGGTCACTTCTCCAGTGAAAGTCCGGTCCTTCAGGTCCTGGGGGCTGCGGGTGCAGGGTCTCTCCCAGGTGTCGGGACTTTGGATTCAAAGAGTCGCGGTCAGGGGAAGCCTCGGGATTCCCTCTGCAGGCGGCGCTGTGGGGGCTCAGGGGGGACAGGTTTTGGTACTCACAGTATCAGAGTAGTCCTGGGGTCCCTCCTGAGGTGTTGGATCGCCACCAGCCGAGTCGGGGTCGCCGGGTGCAGTGTTGCAAGTCTCACGCTTCTTGCGGGGAGCTTGCAGGGATCTTTAAAGCTGCTGGAAACAAAGTTGCAGCTTTTCTTGGAGCAGGTCCGCTGTCCTCGGGAGTTTCTTGTCTTTTCGAAGCAGGGGCAGTCCTCAGAGGATGTCGAGGTCGCTGGTCCCTTCGGAAGGCGTCGCTGGAGCAGGATCTTTGGAAGGCAGGAGACAGGCCGGTGAGTTTCTGGAGCCAAGGCAGTTGTCGTCTTCTGGTCTTCCTCTGCAGGGGTTTTTCAGCTAGGCAGTCCTTCTTCTTGTAGTTGCAGGAATCTAATTTTCTAGGGTTCAGGGTAGCCCTTAAATACTAAATTTAAGGGCGTGTTTAGGTCTGGGGGGTTAGTAGCCAATGGCTACTAGCCCTGAGGGTGGGTACACCCTCTTTGTGCCCCCTCCCAAGGGGAGGGGGTCACAATCCTAACCCTATTGGGGGAATCCTCCATCTGCAAGATGGAGGATTTCTAAAAGTCAGAGTCACCTCAGCTCAGGACACCTTAGGGGCTGTCCTGACTGGCCAGTGACTCCTCCTTGTTGCTTTCTTTGTTCCCTCCAACCTTGCCGCCAAAAGTGGGGGCCGTGGCCGGAGGGGGCGGGCAACTCCACTAAGCTGGAGTGCCCTGCTGGGCTGTGACAAAGGGGTGAGCCTTTGAGGCTCACCGCCAGGTGTTACAGCTCCTGCCTGGGGGAGGTGTTAGCATCTCCACCCAGTGCAGGCTTTGTTACTGGCCTCAGAGTGACAAAGGCACTCTCCCCATGGGGCCAGCAACATGTCTCTAGTGTGGCAGGCTGCTGGAACCAGTCAGCCTACACAGATAGTCGGATAGGTTTCAGGGGGCACCTCTAAGGTGCCCTCTGGGGTGTATTTTACAATAAAATGTACACTGGCATCAGTGTGCATTTATTGTGCTGAGAAGTTTGATACCAAACTTCCCAGTTTTCAGTGTAGCCATTATGGTGCTGTGGAGTTCGTGTTTGACAGACTCCCAGACCATATACTCTTATGGCTACCCTGCACTTACAATGTCTAAGGTTTTGTTTAGACACTGTAGGGGTACCATGCTCATGCACTGGTACCCTCACCTATGGTATAGTGCACCCTGCCTTAGGGCTGTAAGGCCTGCTAGAGGGGTGTCTTACCTATACTGCATAGGCAGTGAGAGGCTGGCATGGCACCCTGAGGGGAGTGCCATGTCGACTTACTCGTTTTGTCCTCACTAGCACACACAAGCTGGCAAGCAGTGTGTCTGTGCTGAGTGAGAGGTCTCCAGGGTGGCATAAGACATGCTGCAGCCCTTAGAGACCTTCCTTGGCATCAGGGCCCTTGGTACTAGAAGTACCAGTTACAAGGGACTTATCTGGATGCCAGGGTCTGCCAATTGTGGATACAAAAGTACAGGTTAGGGAAAGAACACTGGTGCTGGGGCCTGGTTAGCAGGCCTCAGCACACTTTCAATTGTAAACATAGCATCAGCAAAGGCAAAAAGTCAGGGGGCAACCATGCCAAGGAGGCATTTCCTTACAATCACCATCTTCATATTTAGTTACAATCCCTTTAGGGATTTTCAACATGTCAGGAGAATCTCTGACCCTATTTATGTTGCTGCCACCATTGATGGGTCCTAGGCCCATCTCTTGTCTTTCCCTCTCTATGGCTAGGATCTGTCTTTCCAAAGCCAATCTTTTGGCCATCCTGGCTAACTGGATGTCCTCTTCACTGGGGCTATCCTCAGTGATTTCAGAGGTGTTGGTCTCTCCTGTGAGGGAACCAGTATCTCTGACTATTATTTTAGGAGTCAGGGTTTGAGGGACCCTGTTCTCCCTAGATAGGACTGGTAGGGGGGAATTTTCCTCCAAGTCACTATCCTCTTCCTCTGAGTTGCCACCCTCAGAGGGGTTGGCCTTTTCAAACTCTGCCAAAAGCTCCTGGAGCTGTATTTTGGTAGGTTTGGGGCCCATTGTTATTTTCTTTATTTTACAGAGTGACCTTAGCTCCCTCATCTTAAGATGGAGGTAAGGTGTGGTGTCGAGTTCCACCACAGTCACATCTGTGCTAGACATTTTGCTTCTAAAAGTTGGAATACTTTTTAAGAATCTACAACTGGTTCTAGAATCTAATTCAAACTTTTACAAACTTTTAAACTCTAAAAGAAATGCTAAACAGGATCTAACACAAGGCCCTAGCAGGTCTTTTAAGAATTTAGAAAACTTTTCAAATTGCAAAAATCAATTTCTAATGACAATTTTGGAATTTGTCGTGTGATCAGGTATTGGCTGAGTAGTCCAGCAAATGCAAAGTCTTGTACCCCACCGCTGATCCACCAATGTAGGAAGTTGGCTCTGTATGTGCTATTTCAAAGTAAGGAATAGCATGCACAGAGTCCAAGGGTTCCCCTTAGAGGTAAAATAGTGGTAAAAATAGATAATACTAATGCTCTATTTTGTGGTAGTGTGGTCGAGCAGTAGGCTTATCCAAGGAGTAGTGTTAAGCATTTGTTGTACATACACATAGACAATAAATGAGGTACACACACTCAGAGACAAATCCAGCCAATAGGTTTTGTTATAGAAAAATATCTTTTCTTAGTTTATTTTAAGAACCACAGGTTCAAATTTTACATGTAATATCTCATTCGAAAGGTATTGCAGGTAAGTACTTTAGGAACTTCAAATCATCCAAATTGCATGTATACTTTTCAAGTTATTGACAAATAGCTGTTTTAAAAGTGGACACTTAGTGCAATTTTCACAGTTCCTAGGGGAGGTAAGTTTTGGTTAGTTTTACCAGGTAAGTAAGACACTTACAGGGTTCAGTTCTTGGTCCAAGGTAGCCCACCGTTGGGGGTTCAGAGCAACCCCAAAGTCACCACACCAGCAGCTCAGGGCCGGTCAGGTGCAGAGTTCAAAGTGGTGCCCAAAACACATAGGCTAGAATGGAGAGAAGGGGGTGCCCCGGTTCCGGTCTGCTTGCAGGTAAGTACCCGCGTCTTCGGAGGGCAGACCAGGGGGGTTTTGTAGGGCACCGGGGGGGACACAAGTCCACACAGAAATTTCACCCTCAGCGGCGCGGGGGCGGCCGGGTGCAGTGTAGAAACAAGCGTCGGGTTCGCAATGTTAGTCTATGAGAGATCTCGGGATCTCTTCAGCGCTGCAGGCAGGCAAGGGGGGGATTCCTCGGGGAAACCTCCACTTGGGCAAGGGAGAGGGACTCCTGGGGGTCACTTCTCCAGTGAAAGTCCGGTCCTTCAGGTCCTGGGGGCTGCGGGTGCAGGGTCTCTCCCAGGCGTCGGGACTTTAGGTTCAAAGAGTCGCGGTCAGGGGAAGCCTCGGGATTCCCTCTGCAGGCGGCGCTGTGGGGGCTCAGGGGGGACAGGTTTTGGTACTCACAGTATCAGAGTAGTCCTGGGGTCCCTCCTGAGGTGTTGGATCGCCACCAGCCGAGTCGGGGTCGCCGGGTGCAGTGTTGCAAGTCTCACGCTTCTTGCGGGGAGCTTGCAGGGTTCTTTAAAGCTGCTGGAAACAAAGTTGCAGCTTTTCTTGGAGCAGGTCCGCTGTCCTCGGGAGTTTCTTGTCTTTTCGAAGCAGGGGCAGTCCTCAGAGGATGTCGAGGTCGCTGGTCCCTTTGGAAGGCGTCGCTGGAGCAGGATCTTTGGAAGGCAGGAGACAGGCCGGTGAGTTTCTGGAGCCAAGGCAGTAGTTGTCTTCTGGTCTTCCTCTGCAGGGGTTTTCAGCTAGGCAGTCCTTCTTCTTGTTGTTGCAGGAATCTAATTTTCTAGGGTTCAGGGTAGCCCTTAAATACTAAATTTAAGGGCGTGTTTAGGTCTGGGGGGTTAGTAGCCAATGGCTACTAGCCCTGAGGGTGGGTACACCCTCTTTGTGCCTCCTCCCAAGGGGAGGGGGTCACAATCCTAACCCTATTGGGGGAATCCTCCATCTGCAAGATGGAGGATTTCTAAAAGTTAGAGTCACTTCAGCTCAGGACACCTTAGGGGCTGTCCTGACTGGCCAGTGACTCCTCCTTGTTTTTCTCATTATTTTCTCCGGCCTTGCCGCCAAAAGTGGGGCCTGGCCAGAGGGGGCGGGCAACTCCACTAGCTGGAGTGTCCTGCTGGGTTGGCACAAAGGAGGTGAGCCTTTGAGGCTCACCGCCAGGTGTGACAATTCCTGCCTGGGAGAGGTGTTAGCATCTCCACCCAGTGCAGGCTTTGTTACTGGCCTCAGAGTGACAAAGGCACTCTCCCCATGGGGCCAGCAACATGTCTCGGTTTGTGGCAGGCTGCTAAAACTAGTCAGCCTACACAGATAGTCGGTTAAGTTTCAGGGGGCACCTCTAAGGTGCCCTCTGTGGTGTATTTTTCAATAACATGTACACTGGCATCAGTGTGCATTTATTGTGCTGAGAAGTTTGATACCAAACTTCCCAGTTTTCAGTGTAGCCATTATGGTGCTGTGGAGTTCGTGTTTGACAGACTCCCAGACCATATACTCTTATGGCTACCCTGCACTTACAATGTCTAAGGTTTTGTTTAGACACTGTAGGGGTACCATGCTCATGCACTGGTACCCTCACCCATGGTATAGTGCACCCTGCCTTAGGGCTGTAAGGCCTGCTAGAGGGGTGTCTTACCTATACTGCATAGGCAGTGAGAGGCTGGCATGGCACCCTGAGGGGAGTGCCATGTCGACTTACTCGTTTTGTCCTCACTAGCACACACAAGCTGGCAAGCAGGGTGTCTGTGCTGAGCGAGAGGTCTCCAGGGTGGCATAAGACATGCTGCAGCCCTTAGAGACCTTCCTTGGCATCAGGGCCCTTGGTACTAGAAGTACCAGTTACAAGGGACTTATCTGGATGCCGGGGTCTGCCAATTGTGGATACAAAAGTACAGGTTAGGGAAAGAACACTGGTGCTGGGGCCTGGTTAGCAGGCCTCAGCACACTTTCAATTGTAAACATAGCATCAGCAAAGGCAAAAAGTCAGGGGGCAACCATGCCAAGGAGGCATTTCCTTACAATCACCAAATAGTTCACAGCATTTGAGAGAGGTTGTAGAGCCAGGAAGGTCAGCTGGAAGTATTGGAGCTCTCTCCTTTGGGAACTGTTCTCTGGTAAATGCAGTGATAGATTCCAGACAATGAATGAGGCAGATGCTGAGCCCTCTGATGTCATGAAGGATACCCTGATTGAGGGCTGTGGACTCACCACTGAGGAGTACGTGTTTTTGGACTTTTCAGTGAAAACACTAGGTGGCTGGTTCAAAAGATAACATGATTGTGTTGATTATGAAGGGCTTTAAAATCTAATTATGAAAGAGCATCTGTTAAGCAATTGTACTCAAGAGAAGCTACATCAGTAAATGGTGGACCTAGGTCCACATTCTTCTTAAGAGTTGGGGAGGAAGGCAGACCACTATGTCAAAAAAAGGGTGACCAAAACTACCACTTGGGGGGGGGGGGGGGGGTGACCACAAGAAAGAGGAGCAAAACTTTCCCAAGGGAAAGATGTGGACCAAACAAAGGATAAAAACAAAGTCTTCTAAAGGCCCCCAAAAATCTTCTCAGGTGGCTGGGCCCAAGACTCTTCCCAATACTAGGGTGGGTACAAAGAAAAAAAACTGGGATTCCAAAAAGACCTGGTGTCATGACTGCAAGACTTTTGGAAACCGAACTGGAGACCCTACCAGTCCTTTTGATGTCTTCTGGTCTTACAAGTTTTTCAACACAGAGCTCCTTTCCTGCTTACAAACCCTATAGCAGAAAAAAGATTGCAATTACATACTGGGGGTTTTGTGGGCTTAGGCTGGATGTCATAGTGAATATTCATAACTCCCTCACACACACACACACACTTTTGACGCTCCAAAAAATAATTATTAGAAATATTTTCACTGTAATCACACAGTAGCTGTAGTATGTACAATGTACCTGAAGAATGCTCAACTGTTAACCTAAATAAACTCAGGTCAAAGCTTGGAATAATGTCAATAAAAATGAAAGGCTGACTTAAAAGTAGCTTTGTGAAGGAACGATTAGCAATTTTAAAATGCTATTCCCCAGGGTACTCCACAAGCAAAAGTAACAAGTTTCAAGTATTGTTATGATGCAAACTCCACATACTTATCCAAAGGCATGGAGAAAAAAATCAAAATCCTAAAGAATTTTAAGACGCACATTTACATCAGAAATAAGGTAAACAAAGCATGATTTAATCAAACCAAATAATGACAGGTCACAAGATCAATGCAGGTGTCCGGAGTAAGAAGGAACCAATTCTGGTTTGTGATGATGACCCAAACATGCTACATCACATCTGATCTCAAGTGCAGTTTAGATGTGACACTCTGTACAAACATTGCTGGACCTGCCTGGGTACAAGGCTCCTTACCCATGATTGCTAAGGCGGTGGCTTTAGTCAGGTAGCTTTTCATGGAGTCAATCACCTCTAACTCACTCCCGTCCAGGTTGCATCGATTGATGGTTCCATTGCCTGAACTGATCCAGTAGAGCTTCAGGTCTATGAAGTCAACGGCAAGGCCTAAAGAGAAGAGATACCATTTATTTACTAAGCACAACCTGCATTTTCCTTGGATGTTCTGTGTATTGTGATTTTGTGCATTTATGTTTTAATAACTTTTGTGTACTATTTTGGTCCAAAAAGAATCCCAAGGAAGATATTTGAAACTAGTAACCACAAATCACTAACTGAACATTATCTGGGCATGCCAGTCCAGAGGTTTTTAGAAAGTCCAAAATTTTGTTTTCCATAAAAACGGACGAGGATATCTGTCACACATGGTGTGGAAAAGAAAATGTTCTAGATCCTGCACACAAAGAAAAATCAATTTCAATCTTTTTGGGACCTGCCTATGGCAGAAAAAGGTACAGAACAGAGGGAGCAGTTGGGAAAGTATCACAAGACCTTACACATCAAATAATTAGGGGTATCACTATAGAGATACTTTGTTGGTCAAAGTAAATGTCCCAAACCCCACTCTTCCCACTACAGTTAGCAATGCAAGACCTACTCAAGTGGAGCGCTTTACTTATTCGCCTAACCCAAAATATGAGCCATTCAGAGACATTTTGCACACACTGAAGCTGAGTCAGGGTGCACATAAGGTAAGGCATTTCTACAGTTAAATATGGAATTACATAAGGCCACAGACAACTACCATGGCAAACAAGATTAAGTGTTAACATAAAGAACACCAGTGTGTTCTGCTAAAGATGTCATGCCCATAAGATTCCTGTGCCAAATCCAAGAAATGCTGATGCCAGCATAACTGGCTATTACCTAATCTCTGGGATTGTCAGGGTTCCCAAATAATTTCCTGTTAACCACCCATGCAAATCTCACACCTATCTTTTCCTATCACCTCAATTGCCATCTGGAAAAAAGGTACCATAACACTGGATTGAGGCCAACCAAACAGTTGGAAGCTTGTCTGCACAACCCAATCCACATAAAAGTACAGTTAGAAGACAGACCTTGGATGCTCTTAAAAAGAAATAGTAAGCAATATGCAAAAGAAATATAGTAAGCAAGGAATGATATACCATTCTCTTACAGCCAAAAGAAGCACAGGATTCTCATTGACAAAATGCAGTGTTCCACACTAAGCTGTGGCTTGCCTATCTGACGCCACCTCTGAAATAACGGCTTCTTCACAAACGTACCAACAGGTCCTTTCTGGCCAGTGAAGAGAACACTCTGATTTGTACCATCCATGTTTGCAATGCTGATGTTATCCCCATCTGTCCAGTAAAGCTTCCTGTGAATGATAGAATTATGTGTGTTAGTTACATGTATTAACGTACAGACCCGAATAGGTCCCAGTCAGCAACAGAAACAAATGTCCCGAACTGAAACATTCCACTCTCTTTTTAACTGGAGTTGAAGATATATCTATGCCACAGAGATGCAGGAAATTTCTATCAATATCAATCTATATATGATCCTAAATAAGGAAGTCTACTGTCCCTTACAGAGAACATTCCGATTTAGGATTGTATGACCCTGCGCAGCTTAAGTCACAGGGGTCGTACATCATTATTTTTTTCTGTAGATTTAAGGCTTCTTTTTAGCCTCTTGAAGACATAAAGGGCTTTTTAAAACAGCCAAGCTTTAATAATTGTACGTCGTTAGAAATGTTACATTTGATTTTATATATTTTCAGCAGCGGGTCCCTGAAAATAGTTTGCAGATATTTACAACCAATAGTTGCAGAGTCTGCACTGCAACTGAATGCACAAATAGTGCCTTATAAATATTTTACACAAGGCACCCTGACACAAATGTTTCAGGACATTCAGCATTTCATAATACAGCTCTAAGACTTGTCACCAATGTTGTTAGCTATTTCTCATTTGGAAAGCCTTTAATCACATGTAGGAAGCTGGCTCTCTACACAGTGCACTAAAATGAAGTACACTGTGCAAACAGCCCAGTGGATCCTCAATTGGTATTGCAGAGGCAAAAGTAGATAAAACAAATGCTCTATTTTGTGGTCATGTGGGCGAGCAGTTAGACTATTTGGAGGGTAGTGCAAAGCATGTGTTGTACTCACAGAGGCAATAAATGAGACACACTCAATGAATAAATACAAGGCCAATTTAGAAAAATAATTATTTTTATTTATGTTTCAAACCCAATAAATATGTTGTCAGTTAAGCAGACTTTCAAGCATAAATAATTTGCCATAAAAAAAAAAACACTTAGTCCATTTTTCAGAGTCCTCTCAATGTTATCCTATAGGGGAAAAACAATGATCAGCAAACAGAGTTAACAACTACTTACAAGCCAGTCTCAGGGAGTTAGGGTAAATACTGGGCACTGATCAGAACCACACCAAAAGGTCACACTGAGCGCCACTGGGGCAGCCGGGTGCAGAGGTGCAGTTAGGTCTCAGGTGCCCAATTATTTCCTGTGGGAGATAGACCCCATGACAAACAGGCTGCAGGCTCTGCTGGAAAGCCAGTCCGGGAGAACAAACAGGTATGTAGTTGACTTGGGGTGCTTGGGACCTAGGTGCACCTTTGGTCCTTTCCTCCTGTGCCCAGGTGCAAAGGATACAAGGATGTCTTTTGGTGTTGGTGTAAGGAAATGGCTCCCTGTTGCAGTTACCCCCCCACTTTTTGCCTGATACTGATGCTGACTTGACTGAGAAGTGTGCTGGGACCCTGCTAACCAGGCCCCAGCACCAGTGTTCTTTCACCTAAAATGTACCATTGTGTCCACAATTGGCACAACCCTGGCACCCAGGTAAGTCCCTTGTAACTGGTACCCCTGGTACCAAGGGCCCTGATGCCAGGGAAGGTCTCTAAGGGCTGCAGCATGTTGTATGCCACCCTAGGGACCCCTCACTCAGCACAGACACACTGCTTGCCAGCTTGTGTGTGCTGGTGGGGAGAAAATGACTAAGTCGACATGGCACTCCCCTCAGGGTGCCATGCCAGCCTCACACTGCCTGTGGAATAGGTAAGTCACCCCTCTTGCAGACCTTACAGCCCTAAGGCAGGGTGCACTATACCACAGGTGAGGGCATAGGTGCATGAGCACTATGCCCCTACAGTGTCTAAGCAAAACCTTAGACATTGTAAGTGCGGGGTAGCCATAAGAGTATATGGTCTGAGAGCCTGTCAAACAGGAACTCCACAGCTCCATAATGGCTACACTGAATACTGGGAAGTTTTGTACCAAACTTCTCAGAATAATAAACCCACACTGATGCCAGTGTTGGATTTATTAAAAAATGCACACAGAGGGCATCTTAGAGATGCCCCCTGTATTTTACCCAATTGTTCAGTGCAGGACTGACTGGTCTGTGCCAGCCTGCTGCTGAGAGAAGTTTCTGACCCCATGTGGTGAGAGCCTTTGTGCTCTCTGAGGACAGAAACAAAGCCTGCTCTGGGTGGAGGTGCTTCACACCTCCCCCCTGCAGGAACTGTAACACCTAGCAGTGAGCCTCAAAGGCTCAGGCTTCGTGTTACAATGCCCCAGGGCACTCCAGCTAGTGGAGATGCCCGCCCCCTGGACACAGCCCCCACTTTTGGCGGCAAGTCCAGGAGAGATAATGAGAAAAACAAGGAGGAGTCACTGGCCAGTCAGGACAGCCCCTAAGGTGTCCTAAGCTGAGGTGACTCTGACTTTTAGAAATCCTCCATCTTGCAGATGGAGGATTCCCCCAATAGGGATATGGATGTGCCCCCCTCCCCTCAGGGAGGAGGCACAAAGAGGGTGTAGCCAACCTCAAGAACAGTAGCCATTGGCTACTGCCCTCCCAGACCTAAACACACCCCTAAATCGAGTATTTAGGGGCTCCCAGAACACAACAAGATAGATTCCTGCAACCTAAGAAGAAGAGGACTGCTGAACTAAAAAACCTGCAGAGAAGACGGAGACACCAACTGCTTTGGCCCCAGCTCTACCGGCCTGTCCCCCCACTTCTAAAGACACTGCCCCAGCGACACGTTCCCAGGGTCCAGCAACCTCTGAAGCCTCAGAGGACTACCCTGCATCTAGAAGGACCAAGAACTCCCGAGGACAGCGGCTATGTTCACCAAAGACTGCAACTTTGCAACAAAGAAGCAACTTTGAAACAACACACGTTTCCCGCCGGAAGCGTGAGACTTTGCATTCTGCACCCGACGCCCCCGGTTCGACTTGTGGAGAACAAACACCACAGGGAGGACTCCCCGGCGACTACAAGACCGTGAGTAGCCAGAGTTGACCCCCCTGAGCCCCCACAGCGACGCCTGCAGAGGGAATCCCGAGGCTCCCCCTGACCGCGACTGCTTGCTTCAAAGACCCGACGCCTGGTAAAGACACTGCACCCGCAGCCCCCAGGACCTGAAGGATCCGACCTCCAGAGCAGGAGCGACCCCCAGGTGGCCCTTGCCCAGGTGGTGGCTACCCCGAGGAGCCCCCCCCTTGCCTGCCTGCATTGCTGAAGAGACCCCTTGGTCTCCCATTGATTTCTATTGCGAACCCGACGCCTGTTTACACACTGCACCCGGCCGCCCCCGTGCTGCTGAGGGTGTACTTTTTGTGCTAACTTGTGTCACCCCCGGTGCCCTACAAAACCCCCCTGGTCTGCCCTCCGAAGACGCGGGTACTTACCTGCTGGCAGACTGGAACCGGGGCACCCCCTTCTCCATTGAAGCCTATGTGTTTTGGGCACCACTTTGACCTCTGCACCTGACCGGCCCTGAGCTGCTGGTGTGGTAACTTTGGGGTTGCTCTGAACCCCCAACGGTGGGCTACCTTGGACCCAAACTTGAACCCTGTAGGTGGTTTACTTACCTGCAAAAACTAACAAACACTTACCTCCCCCAGGAACTGTTGAAAATTGCACTGTGTCTAGTTTTAAAATAGCTATATGTCATTTATGTGAAAACTGTATATGCTATTTTGTTAATTCAAAGTTCCTAAAGTACCTACCTGAAATATCTTTCATTTGAAGTATTACTTGTAAATCTTGAACCGGTGGTTCTTAAAATAAACTAAGAAAATATATTTTTCTATACAAAAACCTATTGGCCTGGAATTGTCTCTGAGTGTGTGTTCCACATTTATTGCCTGTGTATGTACAACAAATGCTTAACACTACTTCTCTGATAAGCCTACTGCTCGACCACACTACCACAAGATAGAGCATTAGAATTATCTCTTTTTGCCACTATCTTACCTCTAAGGGGAACCCTTGGACTCTGTGCATGCTATTTCTTACTTTTAAATAGTACATACAGAGCCAACTTCCTACAGTTGGGTTTTCTCATCCAGGAGTACACGGTCAGGGAGTCCTGTGAGTTGAGGATGCAGGTGTTGTGGGGTAGTCCAGCAGGGATGGATCCAGGGTGGACTTGAGCTCTCAGGAGCCGGGGGAAGTCGTTGGCACCGATGACCCACGTCAGCTGGGGGCAGGGGTCATGGGTTCAGTGGTTGCTGTAGGAGACCGTTTTCTCTCACCACCAGGCTGTGGGAGGGGGAGCCTGCATGCAGGGGCTGCAGGAGACTTGGGTGACTGCAGGAGGGGTGACCCTGGGGTGGACTCGGGTTCAGGACAGCTGGGGAGCCCTGCTGGCACCGTTGGTGGGTTTCTAACCGGGTTGAGGTCGATGGGTGCAGAGGTCGCTTCAGGTGTTGGGTTTACAGGCTGCAGAGTCCTTGTTGGATACTTTGTTGCTGAGCAGGTCCGCTGCTCACAGGAGTCAGGCTTCCTGAGTTTCTTGAAACTGCAGGTCGAGCCATTTTTTGCAGATTTCAGTGATGTTAGCAGGCAGGCCGGAAGGGCTGGTACCGGTTCACCTTCTTCTTCTTCTTCCTCGGTGTCGACTCTTCTTTGTAGGTAGTCAGGATTTGAGTTCTAGGGCTCAGGGGTGCCACCTAAATACTGAATTTAGGGGCGTTACAGGGAGTGCCAGGCGGTAGCCAATTGGCTGACCACTTTTAGGGTGACTACACCCTTCTTATGACCACTTCCTATGGGAAGTGGGCATAACCCTAACCCTATTGACTTAATTCCTTCCACTCAAGATGGGGGAATTTGAAATGTAGTGTCCACTTCAGCTTGTTCACCTTAGGGGTTTTTACTGGCATGAAGTGGGCACTCCTCATAATTTAACAAATTTTCCCACCTGTGCTACCACCAAAAGTGGGGGCAGGACAGTGGTGTCGGGGTCCTGGGTTGCATTTCAAAGGCGGCAAGGGCTTTGAAGCTCCCTGCCTTCAATGTCCATCCTGCTCTGGACGAGGTGTTAACACCTCTGCCCAAAACAGGCCTTTGTTCTGGGCCTCCAAGAGCGTTGGCCCTCACCTCAGGGGGGCAGAACTCAGTCTATGGTGGCTGCACTGGTTCATATCAGTCAGCGAACATAGCAGTAGCTGGATAGGTTTTCAGGGGCCACCTCTAAGGTGCCCTTTGTGTGCATTTATTAATAAATCCATCACTGTGGTTTATTATTCTGACATGTTTTATACCAAGCATCCCAGGATTCAGAGAAGCCATCACGTAGCTGGGGAAACTCGTAATGACCAGTGTCCAGCACAAGCAATGGCTTCCCTGCGCACTTAGTATGTCTCAGAATCGACAGACATAGCAGGGGCATATCTGCTCAGGCATATATGCCCTCACAAGTGCCTGAATGCACCCTTCTTTCGGGGTGACTTACACAGAGAACATGCACTGATAGGGGAGCTTGCACACAGGGGTCTGCGACAGGTATAGTTTCAATTTAGCCTCCACCAAAACATGCAGTCTGCAATGGCAGCACTGTGTGAGTTAGGTGAGAAGTCCCCCAGAGTGGCACAATTGGTGCTGCAGCCCTCCGAGACCTTCCTTAGGCCCTAGGTACCAGGGGTACCATTTACTAGGGACTTACAGTGGCAGCTAATGAGTTTTCCCTTTGTGCAAAACAACTGTGCAGTTTTGGGGAAAGAGATCCGGCACTGGGGACCTGTTTAGCAGGGACCCACTGCACTAACAGTGAAAGCCACATCAGAAACTAGGCAAAAGTGGGGCTAGCTTTGGCAAAAAGGGTGATTTCCTACATGGCTTTCTCCCAAACGAAAAAGGATGAAACTAACCTTCCCCTCAAGGGTCTTCATCTTCTAAGTGGAAGAACCTGGAAAGGACATCTGCACTGGCATAGTCAGTCCCAGGCTATGTTCCACAGTGAAGTCCATTCCCTATAGGGAGATGGACCACCTTAACAGTTTTGTGATTTTCACCTTTCTTCTGCATAAGCCATCTGAGAGGCCTGTGTCAGGTTGAACAAGGAAGTGAGAGCTAAACAAGTATGGCCTTAACTTCTTCAGGGACCAAACCACAGCAAAGGCTTCCCTCTCAATGGCACTCCAACGCTGCTCTCTGGAGAGTAACCTCCTGCTAATGAAAGCAACAGGTTGGTCATGGCCATCATCATTAATCTGGGGTTGTACTGCTCCTATCCCATGTTCAGAGGCATCTGTCTGCACTATGAATTGCTTGGTATAATCCAGAGCTTTGAGAACACGTGCTGGGCACATTGCTTCTTTCAGGGTGTCAAAGACCTTTTGACAGCTCACTGTCCAATTTACCTTTTTTGGCATTTTCTTGGATGTCAGTTCTGTGAGAGGGGGCACAATGAAGCCATACCCCTTCAAAAACCTTCTGCAATGTCCAGTCAAGCCAAGGAATGTCCTGATTTAAGTCTGGGTTGATGGAGCTACCCAGTCCAGAACTGTCTGGATCTTGGCCCTTAGCTACAAGGTGACCCAAGTATACAACCTGACCCTGCTCTATCAGGCACTTGCTTGTCTTGATAGAGAGGCCTGCCTTTTTTCAGACCCTCAAGGATCTTCACCAGGTGGATTAGGTGATCCTGCCAGATAGGAGCTAAAGACAGCAATATAATCTAGAAAAGCTGCACTAAATTATTCTAACCCAGCCAGGACTTTGTTCACCAACCATTGGAAAATAGGAGGGGCATTCCTTAGTCCACAGGACATAACAGTGCACTGATAATGCCCATCAGGAGTGGAGAATGCAGATTTTTCTTTTGCTCCAGGCGACAGACCTATCTGCCAGTACCCTGATGTGAGATCAAAAGTACTGAGATATTTGGCTGCCCCTAATCTGTCAATTAGCTAATCAGCCCTAGGAATGGGGTTAGCATCAGTTTCTGTCACTGCACTGAGACCCCGCTATAGTCCACACAGAACCTCATTTTGTTCTTTCCACCATGAGAATGAGGTTTGGGGACTAAAACCACTGGGCTGGCCAAGCGACTTTCAGAGTGCTCAATGACTCCCAATTCCAGCATCTTGCTGACCTCAGCTTTGATGCTCTCTTTGACATGGTCAGACTCTCTGTAAAGTTTGTTTTTGACAGGCAAGCTGTCCCCAGTGTCCACATCAAGTGTGCACCCGGTAGTCTGGCCAGGGGTCAAGGAGATGAGGTCAGCAAACTGTTTTAAGACGTGCTTACAATCAGCCTGCCGCTGGCCAGTGAGGGTGTCTGAAGGGACCAATTCCTCAACTGAGCCATCTTTTGGGTTGCTTGAGAGGAGATCAGGCAGAAGTTCACTCTCAGCTTATGATAGGGTTTCAGGCGGTTAACATGGATAACCCTTTTGGGACTTCCTCAAGAGCCAAAGTCCACCATGTAGGTGTCTTTACCTTTTCTTTCTAGGATGGGTTAGGGCCCACTCCACTTGTCTTGGAGGGTCCTAGGAGGCACGGGCTTCAAAACCCATACCAACTGCCCGGGTTGGTACTCCACAAGTGCTGCTTTTTGGTGATACCAGAGTTTCTGGAGCTCTTGGCTGGCCTTAAGATTTTTTTAAAGCTTTTTCATGTACTCAGCCATCCTGGAACGAAAGCCAAGCATATAAAACACAATGCTCTCTGAGCTCTCTCTCCCATCCCTCCTTCACAGGACAAAGGGGTCATCTTAAAGGATTCCCAAACAGAAGCTCAAAGGGGGAAAAACCTACTCCCTTCGGTGGCACTTCCCTGTAAGCAAAAAGCAGGCATGGAAGTAAGACATATACCATCTGTTTCTGAGTATTTCTGGGAGTTCACCATTCATACCTTTCAATGTCTTGTTGAATCTCTCAACAAGGCCAATGGTTTGTGGGCGATAGTGGGTAGTGAACTTATAGGTCACACTCAGCCCACATGTTTTAGGTATCCAGACATGAAGTTGGTGCCTCTGTCTAGAACCACCCTCCTTTGGAAAGCCCACTCTGGTTAATATACCAATAAGGGCCCTAGCTACTGCAGGGGCAGTAGTAGTCCTCAGGGAATTGCTTCAGGGTACCTGGTTGCATGATTCACTACCACCAGCATAAATCTATTCCATGATACTGTTGAAGGGCCAAGGGGACCAACAATGTCAATCCCTACCCTTTCAAAGAGAACCCCAACCACACAACAACTCCTTCACCTTCTGGGACATACCTGGCCAGTGAAAGTGGTTTATCAACCTACTCCATGTTTGTGCCTGGCCATGATGCTCAGCTAAGGGGATATCATGGGCCAAAGTGAGGAGAAACTCTCTGAACTGCTAGGACACTACCACTCTCCAAGTGTCATCAGGTGTGCCGTCTCTTGCCTCAGAGTAAAGGGATCCCTCCTCCCAATAGGTCTTGTGGGAGCCACTGATCTCTCTTCCTGACCAGCAGCTTGATGTCTCAGGCTTTCAAGAGTGGGACATGTCCTCTTTCTCTGGCAGCCTCCATAGAGGGTCCCCTGGTCCTAAGAGCTCTGCTGTGTAAGGCCCAAGCTCCTGAGGCTCAGTTCCCTCTAGGGCTGCAGGGTTTCTCCCTGAGGAGAGGGGACCTGTTATGTGGTCTGACTGGAAGCTGCCTTCCAGGACTTTTTTGCCTTTCCTCTTGGTAGATAGGGCCATTATTCCAGATTCCAACTCTAATTTTTTTACCTTGGGCCTTGCTTTGTGCTCCTATTTTTACACAGGTCCATTCAGGGATACCCAGCAGAGCTGGATGGGCTTTTCTTCCTACCTCAGCCCATGCTGAGGACCTCAGGTCATTTCCCAACAAACATTCCACAGGTATAAGCAAACAATACCACCACCTTCTTCTGGCCAGTACCCCCTACTCATTCTAAGGTGACATTTGCCTTGGGATGCATTTTAGCCTCATAAACAGTGTTGAGGCCTGTGAAAGTCTCACCAGTCAGATACTGTTCATGGTGCATGGTGCTCAGTCACCATGGTGACACTGGCACCAGAGGGACTCAGTGCTTCAACTTGGATCCCATTTGTATGAGGCTGTTGTCTGTACCTCTCCAGACTACTGGACCAGACAGCCAGGGCAGCTACATCCACCCCACCCTCTGAGAATAAAGGAGCCTCAGTAGGCTCACTGACAAGGTCCTATCTGGAGACTTACCACTGCATTTACTGCAGGTGCACTAGAGGCATTCTTTTTGTTAGGACAGTTAAGATCTTCAGTTTGGTGTCCATTGGTTTTGCAGTTATGGCACCAAGCCTTTCTGGGATCCCAAGTTTTCCCTTTTCCCCCTGTGCCCACCCTTGGGCTGGGAACAGTCTCAGGGCCCACCCTCCTTTGCAGGTTTTTAGGGGCCTTTAGAAAACTCCTTGTTATTGTCCTTATTTTGGTTACCCTCTTTCCCTTGTGAGGGGCTTTTTGTCCTCCTTTTTCTAGTCTCCCCCACCAGTGGATGTTTTGGTCCCCCTTGTTTGGACCCAGTGGTCTGCATTCTTCCCCAATTCGTGAGGAGAAAGTGGACCTAGGTCTGTTAGGTACTGGTGAAAATGTTCCTGCACAAAACTACTCAACATATGCTTTTCATTAATAAATTGTAACAACCTTCATAACCATGCACTTTGTTACCTTTTAACCAACCACCTAATGTCTTCACTGAGAGGTCCACAAAATCAAGCCAGGACTGACTGGTTTTTTGGAGTCTCCTTGAATTTGGTTCTATACTCCTCAGGATTAAGCCCAAAGCCATCAATCAGGGAATCCTTCATGAGGTCATAGGACCTTGCACCTGCCTCATTCTGTGTCATGAGTCTATCCTTGCACTTTCCTGAGAACAGTTCCCTCAGAGGAGAGCCCCAATGCGCTTTGTAAAGTTTTATGGCAACACAGGCCCTTTTGTATGCTGTGAACCATTTGGTGATGCCATCACCTTCCTCATATTTGGAGACAATCCCTCACTAGAAGGATATGACCTAGAGGCTTGGATAACAGGTTCCTCTCTTTCAAATGGTGGAGTGCCCCTTTCTTCCTCGAGTGAGTTGTCTTGATCCTGATTTACAGGATCAGTGGCCTCATCAGAAGGATAAGCCTGGGCATACTCTGCCAGTAGCTTCTGGAGCAGTCCACTGGTAGGGTTTGAGCCATTTTATATTTTGTACCCTTTACAGAGGGCCCTTAACTGCTTGTGGGAAAGCTGAAGGGAAGGGGTGACGTTGAGCTCCACAACCCAGTCCTCTAAGGTACTCTTTGTTCTACTGAAGTGGGAACGTTTTTGAGGGAGAAAAAAAATCCTAATATAGGTTTTTGCAGTCCTAACTAAAGTACGTTTTTCAAACTTTTACTGTTGAAGTACAGTGACCTAACCAGGATCACTAAAACATTTGCTGATTTAACTTCTTTCTATTCTAAACAATGTTCAAGTTATACTAATTCAATCTACAAGTCCTTCATTAAAGGTAAGTTGGTGGGAAATGCATTGAAAAGGAAACTTAAAAACAGACAGCAAGTTTTAAAACAACAAATGACAATACTGACATCATGAAGGAATAACCACACCTTACTTGTATCCTCTAGGATCAACCCATAACCCCTCATCCACCATAGATAGCTATGCTGTGGTAGGTTGTTTGATTTAGAAAGATTACTGCATGTGATTTTCCAGGGCATTTATTGTAAATGTAAAAGGATAAACCACCAGTATCATACCCCCCTCTTCTCAATCCAGGAAGATAATCTGCACCCGATACCCCTTCTCCATCCTCCTACCAGTACTTGTTTTATAAACCAAAGAAACCAAAGAAATCCACGGGGATTCCCAGGCTGCCTTTTCCTTTCCACTTTCACATTGTGCATAACCTACTAGTGAAAGCATTGTGGTGGCAAATATTAAATTAAGTTACTTGTGCACTTCTCTTATGTGGTACATAAGATAACCTCTAACCAACCAGTTAGTGCAAGCCCTTCCTCCACAAATCTAAACAGCAAATATCTGTGTCTCAGCATTGCAGTCATCAGAAGTTGAGAAAAGGGTTCTACACATGGAACTAGGCCACAATTAGCCCTCCCTTTGCCAACCATGATATACAATCAAAAGTTGTAGATGGCAAAACCCCCAAATGTATACAAGCTTACACTTTCAGAGGACAGTAAAGGCAGTGGGCAGCTTTGGAACAAGTAGAGACCACCAAGACCATCAATTGGAGAAGCTAACAAAGGTAAAAAAATCTAAACCTTGACTGTCGGAAAAGAACTGCTTGTATGGCCATGTTTTCCATAATGACAACTTCAATTACCTACTTCCAATAGATATTTCTAAAAGCAGATTCCTTACCCTGTGATTACCTCATGCACCATACAAGATCTGGAGATTCATCTTAGCATTGCTACAACTTGCCGGCAGGTGGAGGGATGCACCTCAGTGTTTGCTTCACCCTCCTCCAGAGTGATCTCAGAGACACATACAAACAACACCCTTATGAACTGGCATATGTTCCTTTTTTTCCTGTGCCTTTTGGATGTGTTTTCTTCTCAGACATTTTCTCTAGAGTGCAAAGGACCATGTTGTAGGAAAGTCACTCTGTTTGGCATGGTTACCCCCAATGTTTGCCTGCTATCAGTGTGCTTAGACTGTTTTTCACTAGGATCCTGCTACCCAGGACCCAAGTGATTATGCTCTTGCCCTCGAAATTTGGTTGCCTGGGACTTTTGTGCACTCCACAATTGGCCTACCGGTGCCCCCTTATGAGTCATTAGTATATGGTACTTGCATACCCAGAGCACCGGGGCACCAGGGGTCCCTCATGGGCTGCAGCATGTATTATGCCACCCATAGGAGCCCATGCAAAATGTGTCTGCAGCCTGCCATTGCAGTCTGTGTGAAAAGGCGCATGCACCCTTTCACCAGAGCTCACTGCACCAGGTCACTCTAAGTCACCCCTATGGTAGGCCCTCCTAGCCCAGAGGGTAGGGTGCAGGTACCTGTGTGTGAGGGCACCCTTGCATGAGCAGAGGTGCCTCTACGAACTCCAGATCCATTGCACTGGACTTTGTCAGTGTGGGGAAGCCATTTTACCCGTGTACTAGACACAGGTCATTCACTACCTGTGTCCTACTACACAATGATAACTACCGACGTGGGCATGTTTGGTATCATACATGTCGAAATCCTACCCCAATACAGTTGCCAGTATTGGTTGTATGATTTAATGCACTCTGGGGGCTTCATAGAGGACTCCATCCCCCGTACTGCTCCTACCAGTCTTCTAGGGTTTTCCAAGCAGCCTGCGCTGCTGCCACCTCTTGGACAGGTTTCTGCCATCCTGCTGCTTGACCAGCTCAGGCAGAGGAAGGCAGAATGAAGGATTTCCTGTGGGAGAGGGAGGCAACAATCTCTCCCTTGGAAATAGGTGTTACAAGGCTTGGGAAGGGTGGCCACCTTAAGCCACCTCTTTGCTTTGAAGGCACATTTAGTGCCCTCTTTGCATAAAACAGTGTGCACTAGTCCAGTGAACCCCTGTCCCTGCTCTGCCGTGAAACTGGACAAAGGAAAGGGGTGTGACCACTCCCCTGTCCATCACAACCCTAGGGGTGGTGCCCAAAGTTGCTCCAAGTTGCCACTCGATTCTACCATCTTGGAACCAAGATGTGCAGAGGCCCCTGGGAGCATCTGAGTGGCCAGGCCAGGTGGATAATGATAGAGGCCCCTCCTGATAGGTGGTCACCTTGCAAGGTGACCAAATCCCCTTTTAGGGCTATTAGGGACTCCCTTGAGGGTGACTCCCCAGATTCAATGTGCAAGACTCCACCAGGACTCCTCTGCATCGTTTAATTCCACTTCTGGCCACCGGGACCGCAACTAGACTGCAACCCCTGCGACAACTACATATTGCAACATTGTTTCTCTGGCTCTTTCCAGCAACTACAATATTTCCCCCACCGGTGCATCCTCTGGGGTCGGCAAGACTTCAGGCTGAAGCAAGAAGGAATCTCCCTTGGAGAGAAGGAGTCGTTCCCCTGCATCTGCAGGCATCTACAGCAACAACATCTGTCTGCGTGGATTTGCTCTCCTTTGAAACTGCATAGATCCTGCATCACAGGTAGTGGTCTGGAGTGGTCCCCTTGACCATCTCTGCCTGCTGTCCAATTGGGAGATGGTGAGCCCTTGCCTCTCCTTGCAGGACAGTACCCCTGTGCACCATGACATTTGCAGCAACCAAGGCTTGTTGACTCCTGCTCCAAGAGATCTTCAGGCTCCAAGTAGCCCCGCTTTCAGCACTACATCCTTTTAAGGACAGTCTCTCCTCTGCTGCTCCAGCGATGTGGGACTCCTCTCCAGGTGTGCTGACTGAGCCTTACTACAACTTAATGTGCCTGCTGCCAGTTTGTTGCCTGTGGGGGCATAGACTGCTTCTGCTGGCTCTCCCGACTGCTGAGGGTCAACCCGGATTCTCTTCCAAGGGTCGAGTCCCCTGGACCTTGCTGGTCCTCTTCAGCTTTGCAACTCTTCTTTTGCTTCTTCTTGCATTTGCCAAGGCTTGCTGGTGGTTCTCCTAAACCAGTGACCATCTGCGAGCGATGTGGGACACCATCTGCACTGCTCCAAGGACTCCTTTTCAGCTCATGGGCTCCAGAGCTGGTCTTCTCCTTTCCCATCGATCTGGATCTTCATCTACATAAGTGTGTGTAGTGGTTCCTGCCCCCACTGGACACTCCAACATGGACTGGACTCTGTCCCCTTCTGTTGCAGGTCCTCTTCTAGAATCGACCTTTGGTTTCTTCTATTCTGGTCCTGTTCTTGCACAATCAATTTTCTAAGTCCTCTTGTCAGTTCTTGGGAAGACCAGGGAGTTACCTCTGCTCTCCTGGTCTCTGGGACTTAGGTACTCACCTCTTGTGGTCCCCAGTTCTTCCAGCTTCCCTCTAACAACTCCATATCCCTGGGTGGGGACTTCACTTCACATCCCACTATTTTAGTATATGGTTTGGTCCTACTCTAGGGCCCTAACTAATTTCTCCAGTTTTGCCAATGCTTGTTGTTTTCTACGCTAATCTCCGATTGCTATTGTGTATATATATTTATAGTGTGTACTTGGGGGACTGCCTAGAAGTAATCTAGTGTTGTGTTACTAAGAAAAAGTACCTTTATTTTTGTAACACTGTGTGGTTTCTTTTATGTGTGATAAGTTGCTGTGTGACTTTTGTGGTATTGCATAGGCTTTGCGTGTCTCCTAGATAAGCTTTGGCTGCTCATCCACAGCTACCTCTAGAGAGGCCTGGCTTCCTAGACACTGTCTACATTAACTAATAGGGGTCTCCTGGACCTGGTATAAGGTGCCGACGCCATAGGTGTCCACCACACACCAGGCCAGCTTCCTACAGATGATATATAGAGACATATCACTTTCCGGGGGCAGGGCAACTGCCAACTCTGCTGATTCTTTATTTTAGAGATCCTAGTGCAAAATTCAAAACTGTACCCTATTATGCATCCTTTACAAGCATGTAGAACAATCAAACAAATTAATGAATTGTCACTGAAGAAAAATATTCCTTATGCATCCTAAAGAACTGAAGAAAGTCTTGCCTTGAGCAAAAGACCAACCTTTTTTTGGGGTGACCAGGAAAAGTGAACAAACACACAGGTCATTATGCAAAATGGTTTATATTATGTCGCACTGGGAGCTATCCCAGAGGACAGAGTTTTTCTCCACCACATCACTAACAGATAAAACTAACTAAACAGATAAGGCATTACCGAAGATAAGTAATTTATCTGTGAGAGACGATATCTAGTTTCAGATACCTTACCTCTGAATTTCCCCCAGGCGTCAGACTGGATCTAGAAAATTTTGTGAGCAGTACCTCTGCATGCCACCAGGTGGCATTGATTGGCTCTGCGTCTGAGGTCGGCGCCGTCCGCCTCAGATATGACGTTGCGGTTGCTATATAGGCACCACCACAGCATGCTGATGTCTGTTTCTTTTCAGGACTTTCCACTCCAGAAGCGCAGCACCATAAAGAAAAGGACTACTGGTGCGTAAAAACTAATGTCCTGAAAGGGGAGTCTCCACCCCTAGAAATCAGTTCACAGAGCAGGGAGGATTGATGGGTCAGTAAGTAATCTGCAACTAGATATTGTCTCTACTAGATATGGCATTACCAAAGCTAATTAACTTGTTCATCTGATAGTGACTTCTAGTTGCACATTCCTTCCCTTTGAATAGATACCCAAGCAATAGCATCCCTGGAGGTGGGTCTGAGAACTAAGTTAATACTAGAAGGACCTGCACGACCAAATGTCCAAGCAGTAGTGTTTGGTAAATGTGTTCAGAGACACCCACTTTGCCACCTGACAGATGTCAAGGACTGGAACTCCACATATTAACCCAGTGGTCGCAGCTTTAGCTCTGGTAGAATGAGCATGCAAACAGTCAAGGGCCAGTGCGTAGCAGATCTTTATACAGAGAACGACCCATCTGGCGACAGTCCGCTTCTACACTGCCCGACCTTTCTTCACACCAACATAACCAACAGAGTTGGTCATCCACCCGGAACTATTTTGTACAATCAAGTTAGAACGCCAATGTGCTTTTAGGGACCAGGTGGTGGAGTCTCTCCTCTTCCTTAGAAGGATTTGGGAGTGAGTAAAAAGTAGGCAAGGTGATGGATTGGCCTAAATGAAAAGGCGTAAGTACTTTTAGCAGAAAATAGTCCCAAGTGCGAAGCATATCTGTCAGGAAAGGTGGAAAGGCAGGGTGGCTTAGATGACAATGCCTGCAGCTCACTCACCCTGCGTACATAGGTAATGGCCACAAGGAAGGCTGTTTTCAAAGTAAAAAGCCTGAGAGGACAACTATGGAGAGGCTTGAAAGGAGCACACATCAGAAATGTCAAAGCCAAATTTAAATCCCATTAGGGCATAATGAATGGGGATGGAGTAAAGAAATGTGTAAGGTCTTTCAGGAACCTATTTACAACAAAGAAGGCTGATCAGGCAACCTAAAAAAATGCAGAAAGACAAATAACCATTAAGAGTGCTAACAGCAGAGCCTTGCTGGGCCAGGAAAAGCATAAAGAACAGGAGGACCTCAGAGAGTGGGGCAAGAAGGGGGTCAAAAGACTTGTCTGTGCACCATGCCACAAATTTCTTCCAACAACAGGCATATACCATTTTGGCAGAGGGATGTCTGGCTGAAAAGATTACGTTACAGACTTCAGGAGGAAGGTCAAAAGCTGTCAACTGTTGCCTCTCAATCTCCATACAAGAAGGTGGACAGCGGAAGGCTTCGGGTGCAGAACCCTCAGCTGCTGCTGTGAAAGAAGATCCTCCCAAAGGGGCAGTCTGATCAGAGGATCGATGGACATGCTCAGGAGCTCAGGATACTAGACTCTCCGTGCCTAGTCTGGAGCCACAAGGAAAACTTGGGCCTGGCAGTTCTTGATCTTCTTGAGAACTCTGGGCATGAGTGGTATGGGCGGAAGGGCGTACAGAAGGGAGTTCTACTTGAGACAAAGCGTCTCTGAGCGCTTGCCGCCTTGGAAACTCCAACGTGTAAAACTGCTGACAATGCGCTTTCTCGGCGGAGGTGAACAGATCTAACCAACGCTCTTCCCCACTGCTGAAAAAGACCTTGTGCCACCTCCGGGTGGAGACACCATTTGTGATCTGCTAGGCATTTTCTGTTCAGTTCATCTGCTCTGGCATTCAGAGAGACTGCCAGATATTGAATCACCAGGGATATGCCCAGCTGTCCCAGCCATGTCCAGAAGCGGAGAGCCTCTTGACAAAGGGTCCACGACCCATGCCGCCCTGGTGTTGCAGTGCCACATGGCGCTGGTGTTGACCGTGAACATCTGCACCATCTTTACCGTGATAGAGGGAAGAAATTCTTTTAATCCCAGGCTGATCACAAAAGGCTCCAAGAGGTTAATGTGCAGTCCGGATTCTACAGGAGACCAGATGCCTCTGAACTCCACCTCTCCAAGATGGCCTCCCCATTCCAGGATTGACACATCTGTCACTAATGTCAGAGCTGGTTGGGTAAGGAAAAGCGGTCTGCTTCTGACCCAACTGCTAATCGTTAACCACCAAAGTAGAGCTATTGCAGGTCCTTCTGAGATCTGGACCTTGTAGGAGAGATTCCTCTGATGCTGCCCCACTGGAACTTCAGATCCACTGCAGAGCCTGCATATGCCATCTGCCCTGTGTTTCCAGCAAGATTCAAGAGGCCATAAGACCCAGCAGCTTCAGAGCCATTCTCACCGAAATCTAGGATAGAGGCTGAAACATCAGTATCATGGCCTAACTATCCTGGCCTCACTACTCGGGAGGATAAGTCCAAAACTGCACTGTGTCCAGAACAGCTCAGATGAAAGGGAGCATCTTGGAAGGACTCTGGTATGACTTTGGCACATTTATAGTGAACCCTAGCGAAGGCAAGAGGTCTAGAGGTGGGAGAGACAGCCTGGGACGAGCCAGTCTTCAACAGCCAATCGTTGAGATAGGGGAAGACTGAAACCCCTGATCTGGACAGATGAGCTGCTACTACCACTATCCCGTTGGTGAACACCTGTGGGGCGCTGGTTAGTCCAAACGAGAGCACAAACTGAAAGTACTTGTGACTGTAGGAAACCAGGTTCTGGTTGCCGAAGGCCATCCCACTTTTTGTCCGTTTTTTGATGCAACTTTGACTGAAGTGCACTAGGTGCCTGCCAACCAGGTCTCCAGTGCCAATGATCCCCAAAAAAACAAGACCACTGGTCAAATGATCCACAAGTGACCAGGCCTTTAGCACCTTTAGTAAGTCCCTACTAAATGGTAACTCTGGTACCTAGAGTATAGGTACTAAAAAGAGTTCCCTAAGAGCTGCAGCATAACTGGTGCCCCCTCTAAGGGACCCAGAACCAAACAAACTATTGCAGGCTACATGACAAGGTGCTCCAAAAAGTAAAAACACAAATTTGTGTGCCATTTCCTCTAACACTGCCTGTAATAATTGTAAGTCACCCCTACAGAAGGCCTTACAGCCCTAAGGCAGGGTGCATTATATTATATGTGAAGGCCTATCTGCGAGAGCAGATATGCCCCTGCTAAGTCTTTGTCAATTCTCAGACGTAAGTGAGAAGGAAAGCCATTATAAATACATGTGCTGGACACTGGTCAAAATGAGTTTCCACAGCTATATGATGGCTTCACTGGAAAAACTATCAAACATCTTCTATTAATGAACCCTCACTGATTCCAGTGATTGATTAATAAATACATGCACCCTGAAAACCTTGCAACTGCTGGTCTGCTGACTGACTGGTTTCCAACAGTCTGCCACCAACAGAACAATGTTTTTGACCCCAAGGGGGAGAGCTTTTGCTCTTGGGCAGTCTGGAACAAAGCCTGCTCTGAAAGGGGAGTTAACTCACCCCCTCTCTACAGAATGACATGCAGATCTGCATTCCATGGCAGGGAGCTTCAAAAAAGCCCACCACCCCTGATATGCAGATCTTGCTTCCCTCAGAAATGATGCCAAGCCACCCCTAACCCCCAGGATCCATTTGGCACCTGGAAAGGTAGGAAAAGTAGCTCTGCAGGAGGTGTGTTGCACTCCCAGGCTGGTCACACCTCTAGGGTGACCAGCCTGACATGAACACTACATTAGGAACTCTGCCATCTTGTGTGTGGTGGAATTAAGTGTTCTGGGACAGGGTGATTCCCACTCCCCAAACTAAGGTGGTCATCTAGGGGGCTTAGTGACCCCAAGGGTAAGTACCCCAAAGGCTACTACCCTTCACTCCACTTTCCACCCCTAAATTAAGTATGTACGGGACCCTCTGATACCAGGACCTCAGATCTCCGGTGGACACAAAAGAAGTGGATAAAAAAAAGACTGTTGACCCCGAGAAGCATGACGGACTTGGCGCCAACCCTTCCAGCCTGGCTGATGCACCCGACCCTTGAGAAGAAACAGACTTGTCCTGCCACTGTGCAGACTCAAAGAAACCTGGAGAGCTGCTAATGCTTTGCTAATCGCCAGAAGTTTCCCCCTTGGAGCAGAGCAGCTGCTTTCCTGCATCTGCAAGCACCACTTGTAAAGTCCGGTACTTTGCCCTGTTGGCGATCGGGCCATCTGAGGGATCAATGAGCAAGGAGAAGACTGTTTGGAGCCCAGGAGGTCAGCCCCGTCACTTCACCAAAGCCCCAAGATGCTGATCCCACCTGAAGGCTCCCTATACCTACATCTGGGGTACTGGACCCCCCTGCAGCAAACAAGGCTTGAGGGTGGTCCAAACCAGATTCCAACAGCACCAAAACAGGCCTACTGATGAAGGACGTCAGGAACCACAAAGCCATTCAAGAGAGTGGTCCCACTGCCCTGTTTTCCCTCTTCACTAGGTCATCAAGACCCAGAGAAAGTCTCTGACCATCACGACCCAACACCTCAAAGTACCTCTGCTCCAGAGAACCACAGCCTGAGTCCAAGGGAGTCGATGGTGCCCAAGGGGTCCTGAGACCCTCTGTATCTGAGCCCATCCCAGAGTTTGGCCAGACTAGACTTCTAGTAGCTGCCTGTAGATTCTTTCTGCAGGCCCCCGCAAACCATGAGTAACTCCAGCACTGGAACCGACGACAAAAGACACCACTACACATAAACCCCATAGCCCGAAGAGAAGTGGACCAAAGGTGTCCCCACGTGCATGAGGACCTCAAGGGTTGAGCCCCCCATGGGTTCCCCCATACTGACCTTCCTGTCCCAGCTTGCAGCAACTTCCCAGCCGGAAAGTTTTTCATTGAAGTGAATGGGACACTCAATGCTGTAACAGCTCTGCACCCAGACACCCAAGGGACTCCAGAGGTAACCTGTTGGGGTGGTGTTGGACCCTGCCCCATACTCACCTTAAGTCCTGGAGAACAGCCCCTTACGTCACTATGAAGTGTCCGAACACAGTACATGTTTTTCCCATAAGATAACATTACGGCATCCAAAAATTACAGTCAACTTTTGAAAACTATAAAAATTCTTACCTCCAAAAGTACTCCCCTGATTCAGATGATCTTGGTATCAAATTTTATATAAAAGTGCATGTTGTTTTTATAAATTGGTGTCAGATTTCTTTATTAGGTGGTCCCTCACTTACTGCCTATATCTGTGCAATATATGCTTAGCACTACCCTCTGTTATGCCAAACTGCTTACCCACACTGTCACAATAGAGAGCATTTGGGGTGTCACTTCGACTCTTTACACAGTATACCTCTTTTGGCCTCTAATTCCTCTGAGGTTTTCTTGGACTCTGTATCTGTTTTTGGTCCATTATATAAACAGCAAGCTTCCGACAGTGCCTACTGTAAACCGCAAGTAATGTCTGTGGGCAAGCAGGATGGGAATATGGAGGTAAGTGTGCTGCAAGTCTAATGCTACCGTTCAGTTTTCTGGGTCCAGAGGAGCTAGAACCTGAGCCAGAGTGAGCATCTTAAACTTCTACTTCTCGAGAAAGATTGAAGGACTGGAGGTCTAGAATAGAGCAGAGGCGGTTGTCCTCTTTGGGTACCAGAAAATAGCAGGAATAGCAACCATGACCAACTTCTGGCATGGGGATACTCTCTATGGCTCCCCTGGCCAAGAGAGCTAAAACATCCTCGCGGAGAAGGGACAAGTGAGCTTCTGTCATTCAATCATAGGATTGTGGCAGGAATGGAAGGGGAGGTGTAGTAAAGTGCCCCTTTTCTACATGGTAACCCCCACATTTTGCCTCATAATTGATGCAATTTTGACTGAAAGTGCACAGGGTTTCTGCTAGCCAGGTCCCCACTGCCACATCTTTTTTAATATAACTATGCAAGAGTTCCCAAATTGGCAATACCTTTGGCAACCCTGCAAGTCCTAGTAAATAGTACCTCTGGTACCTAAGGCATGGATATCAAAGGGCGTCCCCAAGGACTGCAGCATGTATTGTGTCACCTTCAGGGACCCCTCACCTAGCACATGCAAATTGCCATTGCAGGCTGCATGTCTTGGTGCAGCTAAAAGTGAAAACACAACATGTTACACAGCCTGTGTGCCATTTCCCCTAACACTGCATGCAATATATGTAAGTCACCCCTACAGCAGGCCTTACAGCCTTAAGGCAGGGTGCAATATATTATATGCGAGCACATATCTGCAAGAGCAGACACACCCCTGCTATGCCTTTGTTGATTCTTACACATCGTGAGAGAATAGGGAAGCCATTTTAAGTACATGTGCTGGACACTGGTCACTACGAATTTCCCAGCTACATGATGGCTTCATTGAAAATAGGGATGTTTGGTATCAAACATCTCATATTAGTAAACACTCACTGATGTCAGTGATGGATTTATTAATACATGCACCCAGAGGACACAGTGGAGGTGCCCCCTGAAAAGCCTACCATTTATCTTTGTGCTGGTTGACTAGTTTTAACTTGCCTGCCACCAACAAACAGGGTTCTGACCCCAAACGGTGAGAGCCTTTGCTCTCGGGCCGACAGGAACTAAACCTGCTCTGTCAGGAGTGCTATCACACCTTTCCCAACAGGTTGGCCTGCAAATCTGCAATCCAAGGCAGGGGGGCTTCAAAGAAGTCTGCAGCGCTGCCCTTAGTATGCAGATTTGGCTTCCCTCAGAAGGGAAATGCCGACCCCGCTGGCACCAAGGCCCACTTGGCACCTGGACAGGCAGGGAAATTAGTAGTCATAGAGGTGCGTTATCCCCACAGGTAAGTCATACCCCTAAGCTGAACTGCCTTATGTCGACACAACATTTAGAAATCGATTTAGGATCTCTGAGACAGGGTTATGATCACTTCATACAGGAAGTGGTCATATAGGGGGCATAGTAACCCAAGGGGTAAGTAGTCCATTGGCTTCTACCCTACACTCCCCTAAACACACCTAAATTCAGTATTTAGGGGAGCCCATGGCACCAGGAAATCAGATCTTGCGGACAACAAGAAGGACACTCCAGAGATGCAAAACGCAAGAACTGAAGATCTGACTGACTCTGCACCAAACCTGCCAGCCTGCTTGTTGACTTTGACAATAGCGATAAAGAGGACTCGACTTCCAGCTGCTGAAACTTCCAAGACCCCGGCAAGACTGCCAGCCTTCACCCCAGCACAAGGAACTCCTGTGGAGAAGCAGAGCTGCTTCCCTGCAGGCACCCAAGAAACACTGAAGAGTATCCCGGACCACCAAAACCCGATGCCAGACAGCACCTCTATACTCATGTCATTCTAGCCGAGTTGAATTGGGCCAACAGTGCCAGCGTGGTCCCCAGCCTCTCCAGAGACAAAGTCCATTGAGAGTTTCCCCAGTGCGACCAGAGACTCCTTCCACCCCTCCAAAATTCTATAAATTAAACTGAAAATAGAGGTACTCTTACAGTTTGTAAGATTCCAGGACGCGATCACCAGACCGGGATAGTTAGAAAACATTTTGCACAAGAAATTAATGTACATAAGTAAACAAGTTTTGCTGGTACTTCCTGTAGTTCTTGAGGCCAACCCTGTACTATGAAAAGCAATTAATAAAAAAAAGAAACAAAGCAATCCTTTAACTATACACCCAAAATAAATAATAAATCTAACAGGTATACAAGGAATTGCATACTTAAAAATCATGGCATCTTAATCTCAAAATGTATCACTGCAGGAAACTTAAAACCTTGTGTTTGAGCACAGAAGTCAGGGGTCAAATGCAAATAAGGTAATTTCCTTAAAACTTGTGTTTGCTGGCAGGGAATCAGTGAGAGCAACACACCAAGCGATAGTGGTCTCTTTCAAGCACCTTTCAAACGAAAAAGAAACCAGAAACAAATTTCACACATGTGCTGACAAATTATTTACTTCAACGTGTTGCTATAGAAAAGCACCCTCATATTTAGAACTCACAAGCTGGTCTCGAAAATGTTCTGCTCCAAGAATGTATTGTTGGTGTCAGACTCGGGTACATCTAAGCTGCATCACTTATCTTAAGAGGATTACAAATCAAAGCACTCTGATGAAGTCAAACGCCATTGTCCACATTTATCTGTGTAGTGTTTGGGCATATTGTCCAATCATGAATTCAGGACCACATCATGAATGTCAGCCACATTTGAACACAAATGCATACCCAGACACCTTTTAGCAAGAAGCTCTGCTCCCTGTGAGTTCTCCATTTAGCAGTCAAAGGAGGAATGGTGGGTGCAGGTGGTCCGTAATTTTATAACAAAAAGGAAAATCAATCCAGGCTATCACGGGGTCAGTGTACCCAGACAGTGTAAGCAAGGAAGAAGGAAGCAACAGAGATAAAGGAGAAATATCAACACTATTACAAAGAAGCCTCATGACAGAGCTGGCTGCAATCAATCAACAATTATTAAGATTACTGTGAAAACTGGGAGGATGCAATATATTTGTTCTTCAAAAAACAGGATATTTCTCCACTTTCTAAGCGTAACGAGTTACTTCCTCATGCAGCTATACATGAATAAAAACAATTCACTATTTGTTGAAAATCATTAAAGACTTCATTCGTTTGTGGGTTTTTTTCAATTGGCTAAGAGCGCTGTGTAAAATATGAGAATTCTTTCAATGTGCTGTAGTGTGTTCACGGTGTCCCGAGAAAAGTAAAGCTATGACGACTATCTAGGAGTAGGAACTGATGGCTTTCAAAGGCAGTAAGGAATATTCAGAATTTTTCAATTTGAGAAGCAAAAGATACTTTCTTGAAATAATGGTTCTGCCATATGTACGGCCACCCCACTAGTGGGAATTATTAACACTGTAAGAATCTGAGAGGTATTGCATCATGGAAAAGAAAGACTTACCCCATAACACTGAAACCTTTATATTAAGATCTATTTCTCATGATCTTGTTGGTTAACTCTTAATAGAGTCTAAATGTAGGCAATGAATGGGTCTTATTTCATATTGATTACAAAATCAGACAGTTGTTCACAAGGGCACTGGTGGTTGGTAAAATAATTGGCTTGAGCAACAGGAAACGCAAAACACAACTGCACGAGTCAAAATGGATGTCTGAAATCCTTTAATGGCCTACACTAGTTTTACCATAAAGGGACTTTATATTTAGGCTTCTGTAGAAGGTTTAAGGTTTGTACAATAACATGTAAGGACAACTGCTTTTTTGAAAACCACAGTGTACTGATTTCGTAAACATGAATAATCCAGTGGAACATGAGTGTTGTGATGCAGCGTACATAAAATTGGCATCAATAAAACACATCAAAGCAGTCTGAATATTTCCCAGAATGACTGCCATAATGCTCCTATCACTTATCTACAATCATTGTATGCTTAACTAGCCTGCCTCCGGCCATATAGATTGGTTCTTCTAATTCTGAAATTCAAGACCATTGCTCATAATCAGTGCATGGGGTTGCTGTTGCACACTTCTAGTATCTGGTGATATATCTTTTTGCTACCACAGTTCCTATGCCCACCAGCATACGCTCCCCGCAATTGTCTCCAAGGTCCATCAGTATTTCCAGGCACGCAAGACACAGCAAGCAGTAATTGGTCTTCCCAGTAATTTCGACAGGGTAGTAAGAATAGGAGACCAGTATGTTTTAATTACAGGACATTCATTATTGACTACAAGATTACAAATACAACAAATATAGTGATCATGGGGTATACAGAAAAGCTACTGAAATCAACACAGTCATATGGTATTCTTACTGTTGCTATTCTAGAGGGAGATGGCTTTACGATGGATTAAGAGATGTGTCACCATCTCCAACACCAAACCTGAACTGTTTAAAAACATGCAACCCCTATGCCCCCAGATCTAGTCACATTCGGGCCCCATTAAGAATCTATTTGTCTCAATCGCAAATAAGAATTTGAGTGCTCATTACACCTCTCCTGATCGAGAATAGCACTCTGCTATACCTTTGTCGCTGGAGGACATAGGATTGTGGAGTATATACTGTGCAATGCGTCAGGGATGTTCGCCTTTTATTTCTTTATTTGTACTATGATTGAGTCACCGCCATGTATAGTACAATGGCTGTTTTCCTTTATGAGTTAATACAATAAAAAAAGAAAATCACAGGATATTCCCATTCCACATCAAAGAACTGGCATTCAGAGAATCAGCAATGAAAGGAACACAAGGAGAGAATCCTACCAGCATACCATAGTCTCCGCGATGACAGGTGGGTTGTATGCAAATATTTCAACTGTTTAGGTTTTAATCTAGTGTAGATAACCAAATCCTGTGGGGCTACATGCACTCTATGACACTCGAAGCTTTGGGTATTAATGTGTAGCCAGGACTGCCAGCCTCTCTCTCTTAGTCTCACGATACAATTCAAGCATTTTTTAACAACCTAGGCCCAGTTATCCGAGGATGGCTCATGAATACCAGAATATCATCTGCACAGAAAGCAATGCAGTAATCATTCCCTCTCCCAGTAAAGCCCCCTCACCTGGGCATCACACCGGAGATAGATGGCACCCCTGCCTGGCATTGTGAGGATTGGAAATGGTGGCAACAAAATTCTGATTACTTTAACCTGCTCTTCAGGACCAGCTTATGGTAGTCCGCCATTACAGAAAATGTGGCAGAAATCCCATCCGTAAAGGCTGCTAAAACAGGAAGGACTATTGCACAGGATTGAATGCTTTATCGAAATAGATCAGCATGAGCACACTGGGTATCTCGGAGGACATTTATCGGGTAGATATCAGGAGACAACAAATTCTTCACTCTATGCGGCCAAAAACGGATCTCCGTATGTTATAGAATTCCTCCACTACTACAATCCCAACTGAACTGGGTTATATGACTACTGGTATTTCTTTCAGATGAATGATTCATTGTCTCCTGATATTTACCAGAGAAGTTCCGTACACTGTTTCAGAAGGTATTCACTGACATCCTTGAGTTATTACTTCAAGGTAGAAAGAGATACTTAGTCCAATTACTTGAAGCAATCCTGTGAGGCTTAAGAATGTGGATGATTCACTCAGGAGCACAGACAGTCAATCGTCGTGATGAAACATGCATAATCTCTAGAGACCGAAATGTCGAAACTACACCCCTGGTTGACTTTGGACTGACCCCTTTAAAATACTGGGGCACGGTTTTCAGACAGGATTCTTTTTGTTGCTGGAATGAATATCAGCCTTCGGTACACTCAGTGGTTGTGTATATTCATGTATATAATATCACACATTTGTTCCCCACACCACCTGCACTATACCACACCCACTGTCAAGCAGAAAAACCTTCTTCAAAAAAACAACTTGTAACACTCCGAGCCCAACAGTAGATGGCGGACTTATGCAAGGCATGTGTATCTGCATCCACACATGCCATCGAACATACATACACACACACACACACATATATATATATAGATATATATATATATATATATACACACACACACATAAGAAAATATGGCTTAAATATTTATTACATATTTACGTATGTCTTTGCTCCTTTTTCGCACAAGGGTAAGCCCCTCCTTATAATCTTTAACCTCATTCCCTAGTCTACTGCGATTCCCAAACAGTTCTGAACCTATTTGCGTTTCACACAACGCCACTATGGCAAGATTCTTGCCCACTCTGAAATTGTGTGAAGAACATTGCATGCTTAAGCTGCTCGGCAAACATCACACTGCCACATGTCATATTTATTATGTTACCACTCACCCCTTTAGTGGATTCACCACCAGGCAATGGGGCTTATCTAAACCCTGGATCACTGCGTTTTTGAAGGAGCCATCCAGCTGAGCTACGTTAATTTGTTTCTTGTTTGCATCATAACTCGTCCAGAAGAGGTTTCGAGACACCCAGTCCACTGCCAAGCCATGAGCATTAGGTAAGTCTGAACAAAAAAGAAAAACAACAGCTGAAGTAAAATACCCAGAAACATCCCTGTTACAACCATGTGCAATTACATTAGTCATTTCAATATAAAATCATTGCAGGGGTAGTTTGACAGTGGCTAAAAAGTATAGTATATGCTGAGAAAATAACGCTGGTGCTGTGCAAAAGCATTTAAAAATAAGCACTATTACATTGTAAGTACGTTTGGTAATTAACTTCCAAAGAAGAAACAAAGTAAGCAGCAAAGGAGAGTTAAAGTTCTTCTACATTCCCCTCAAGAATGCAGGTTTTAGAAATAGGATACATAAAACGTGTTTAACAGATCTTCCAATATGGGAAAATAAGTTACTTCTGATCACCACAAACTCAACCAGTAGAATATTTTCGTGTATGTGCGGGGTCCCATAACACAGCGAATGGAAAATGTCACTTACCCAGTGTACATCTGTTCGTGGCATGAGTCACTGCAGATTCACATGCTGTGCACAGTCCGCCGTCTGGTGTTGGGCTCGGAGTGTTACAAGTTGTTTTTCTTCGAAGAAGTCTTTTCGAGTCACGAGACCGAGGGACTCCTCCCCTTTCGGTTCCATTGCGCATGGGCGTCGACTCCATCTTAGATTGTTTTCCCCGCAGAGGGTGAGGTAGGAGTTGTGTATGTTAGTCATAGTGCCCATGCAATGGAATGAATACGTATGTACATAATAAAGGTTAAAGTAATATATTTACAAATGTACAATTGTTTAAGATCTACTTCTAAACGGCTACAGGCTCCCGGGGAGGCGGGTGGGCGCATGTGAATCTGCAGCGACTCATGCCACGAACAGATGTACACTGGGTAAGTGACATTTTCCGTTCGATGGCATGTGTAGCTGCAGATACACATGCTGTGCATAGACTAGTAAGCAGTTATCTCCCCAAAAGCGGTGGTTCAGCCTGTAGGAGTTGAAGTAGTTTGAAATAATGTTCTTAGTACAGCCTGACCTACTGTGGCTTATTGTGCAGTTAACACATCTACACAGTAGTGCTTGGTAAATGTATGAGGCGTAGACCATGTTGCTGCCTTACATATTTCGTTCATTGGAATATTTCCTAGAAAGGCCATGGTAGCCCCTTTCTTTCTGGTTGAGTGTGCCTTTGGTGTAATAGGCAGCTCTCTCTTTGCTTTAAGATAGCAGGTTTGAATACACTTAACTATCCACCTGGCAATGCCTTGTTTTGAAATTGGATTTCCTGTATGAGGTTTTTGAAAGGCAATAAATAGTTGTTTTGTCTTCCTAATTTGTTTTGTTCTGTCAATGTAGTACATTAGTGCTCTCTTGATGTCTAATGTATGTAGTGCTCTTTCAGCTACCGAATCTGGCTGTGGGAAGAACACTGGTAATTCTACTGTTTGATTTAAGTGGAACGGTGAGATAACCTTTGGTAAGAATTTTGGATTTGTTCTTAGAACTACCTTATTCTTGTGTATTTGAATAAATGGTTCTTGTATGGTAAATGCCTGAATCTCACTCACTCTTCTTAGAGATGTGATGGCAATGAGAAATGCAACTTTCCACGTTAAGTATTGCATTTCACAAGAATGCATGGGTTCGAAAGGTGGACCCATGAGCCTTGTTAAGACAATGTTGAGGTTCCATGAAGGAACAGGTGGTGTCCTTGGTGGTATAATTCTCTTTAGGCCTTCCATAAACGCTTTAATGACAGGTATTCTAAATAGGGAAGTTGAATGAGTAATCTGCAGGTAAGCAGATATTGCGGTGAGATGTATCTTTATGGAAGAGAAAGCTAGATTTGATTTTTGCAAATGTAGTAAATATCCTACTACATCTTTTGGAGATGCGTGCAATGGTTGAATTTGATTATTATGGCAGTAACAAACAAATCTTTTCCATCTATTTGCATAGCAATGTCTAGCGGAAGGTTTTCTAGCTTCTTTTAGGACCTCCATACACTCTTGTGTGAGGTCTAAGTGTCCAAATTCTAGGATTTCAGGAGCCAAATTGCTAGATTCAGCGATGCTGGGTTTGGATGCCTGATCTGTTGTTTGTATTGTGTTAACAGATCTGGTCTGTTGGGTAGCTTGACATGAGGTACTACTGACAGGTCTAGTAGTGTTGTATACCAAGGTTGTCTTGCCCATGTTGGTGCTATTAGTATGAGTTTGAGATTGTTTTGACTCAATCTGTTTACTAGATATGGAAGGAGAGGGAGAGGGGGAAAAGCGTACGCAAATATCCCTGACCAATTCATCCATAGAGCATTGCCTTGGGATTGATGGTGTGGGAACCTGGATGCGAAGTTTTGGCATTTTGCGTTTTCTTTTGTTGCAAATAGATCTATTTGAGGTGTTCCCCGAATTTGAAAGTAAGTGTTCAGTATTTGGGGGTGAATTTCCCATTCGTGGACTTGTTGGTGATCCCGAGAGAGATTGTCTGCTAGCTGGTTCTGGATCCCTGGAATAAATTGTGCTATTAGGCGAATGTGGTTGTGAATTGCCCAATGCCATATTTTTTGTGTTAGGAGACACAAGTGTGTCCCCCCCTGTTTGTTTAAATAATACATTGTTGTCATGTTGTCTGTTTTGACAAGAATGTATTTGTGGGTTATTATGGGTTGAAATGCTTTCAACGCTAGAAATACTGCTAACAGTTCTAAGTGATTTATGTGAAACTTCCTTTGATGTATGTCCCATTGTCCTTGGATGCTGTGTTGATTGAGGTGTGCTCCCCACCCTGTCATGGAAGCATCCGTTGTTATGACGTATTGTGGCACTGGGTCTTGGAAAGGCCGCCCTTTGTTTAAATTTGTACTGTTCCACCATAGAAGCGAGATGTATGTTTGGCGGTCTATCAACACCAGATCTAGAAGTTGACCCTGTGCATGTGACCATTGTGATGCTAGGCATTGTTGTAAGGGCCGCATGTGCAATCTTGCGTTTGGGACAATGGCTATGCATGAAGACATCATGCCTAGGAGTTTTAATACCATTTTTGCTTGTATCTTTTGTGTTGGATACATGGCCTGTATCACCTTGTGAAATGTTTGAACCCTTTGTGGACTTGGAGTGGCTATCCCTTCTGTTGTGTTGATTGTCGCTCCTAAGTATTGCTGTGTTTGACACGGCAAAAGGTGTGACTTTGCATAGTTGATGGAGAAACCCAGCTTGTGAAGGGTCTGTATGACATACTTTGTGTGACGTGAACACCTTGTTAGCGTGTTGGTCTTGATTAACCAGTCGTCTAAGTAAGGGAACACGTGTATCTGCTGCCTTCTGATATGTGCAGCTACTACTGCCAGGCATTTTGTAAAGACTCTTGGCGCAGTTGTTATTCCGAATGGCAACACTTTGAATTGGTAATGTATTCCTTTGAATACGAACCTTAGGTATTTCCTGTGGGAAGGATGTATCGGTATGTGGAAATACGCATCCTTTAGGTCTAATGTTGTCATGTAGTCTTGCTGTTTGAGCAGTGGGATAACGTCTTGTAATGTGACCATGTGAAAGTGGTCTGATTTGATGTAGGTATTTAGTGTTCTGAGATCTAGTATTGGTCTCAGAGTTTTGTCCTTCTTTGGTATTAGAAAATACAGTGAGTAAACTCCTGTGTTTTTCTGTAGGCTTGGTACTAATTCAATTGCGTCTTTTTGTAGTAATGCTTGAACTTCTAGTCCTAGAAGATCTTTATGCTGTTTTGACATATTGTGTGTTTTCGGTGGGACGTTTGGAGGGAATTTGTGAAATTCTATGCAATAGCCATGTTGGATAATTGCTAAGACCCAAGTGTCTGTTGTTATTTCTTCCCAAGATTCGTAGAATTGGCTTAGTCTTCCCCCCCACTAGTGTTGTGTGATGGGGTTGTGTGACTCGTGAGTCACTGTTTATTTTGAGAGGTTTTGGGACCTTGACATTTTCCCCGACTTCTTGGGAATTGGCCTTCTCTATATTGTCCCCGAAAACCTCCCCTTTGATATTGACCCTGGTAGGTAGGCGGTCTTGTCTGTGAAGTGTTGGTTTCTGTGGGTTGACCCCGAAACCCTCCCCTAAAAGGTGTCTTCCGAAATGTGCCTCTGCTCTGCGGGGAGTAGAGTGCGCCCATGGCTTTGGCTGTATCGGTGTCCTTTTTTAGTTTTTCAATGGCAGTGTCTACCTCCGGCCCAAACAATTGCTGTTCATTAAACGGCATATTGAGCACAGCCTGTTGGATTTCGGGTTTGAACCCAGAAGTGCGCAGCCAAGCGTGCCTCCGTATTGTGACTGCAGTGTTTATTGTCCTTGCAGCTGTATCGGCTGCATCCATGGAAGACTGTATCTGATTGTTCGAGATACTTTGTCCCTCTTCCACCACTTGTTGCGCTCTTTTTTGGAACTCTTTGGGAAGGTGTTCGATGAGATGTTGCATTTCATCCCAATGAGCCCTGTCGTATCTTGCCAAGAGTGCTTGCGAGTTGGCGATACGCCACTGATTTGCTGCTTGTGCTGCAACTCTTTTTCCCGCTACATCAAATTTGCGGCTCTCCTTGTCTGGAGGTGGTGCGTCGCCTGATGTATGAGAGTTGGCTCTTTTACGAGCTGCCCCCACAACTACTGAGTCCGGTGTTAGTTGTGTTGTAATAAATATTGGGTCTGTGGGAGGTGCCTTATATTTTTTCTCCACCCTTGGAGTTATGGCTCTGCCTTTAACTGGCTCCTGAAATATTTGTTTTGAGTGCCTTAGCATTCCTGGGAGCATGGGAAGGCTTTGATACTGGCTATGGGTGGAGGACAGGGTGTTAAAGAGAAAGTCATCCTCAATAGGTTCCGAATGTAGTGAGACATTGTGGAATTGGGCTGCCCTTGCGACCACCTGTGCATATGATGTACTGTCCTCAGGTGGTGACGGTTTAGTTGGATATGAGTCTGGACTATTGTCAGACACTGGGGCGTCGTAGAGGTCCCATGCATCGGGATCATCCTGGCTCATTGTGGTATGAGCCGGTGAGTGCGTTAGTGGTGGAGTTTGCGCCGGTGATGCATGTGTTGCTTGTGGTGGAGAAGGTGGTGGTGTTACTTTCTTTACCACCTTTGCTTGGGGTTGCTTGTCCCCTTGTTGGAAAACAAGTTTCCTTTTCATCTTGATTGGGGGAAGAGTGGTTATCTTCCCTGTGTCTTCCTGGATGTGAAGCCTCCTTTGAGTGTAGTCAGTTTCTACAGTTTGAAGCTCTTCACCAAATCTATGCAATTGGGTGTTTAGTCCTTGTTCCTCTGTATAGGAACTAATTTTCGGTTCCGAGGCTTTTTTCGGTACCGAAACCTTTTCGGTAGGCTTTTTAGGCTCCGAAGAAGATTTCTTTGCTTTCGGCGTGGTATCTCGGTGCCGAACATCTTCGGTGCCGCTGTCTCTGCGCCGAATTGTCTCGGAGCCGGTGTCTCGGCTCCGAGGTTGCTGTGTGGCGGTATCACGACCGGAGTCGGATGACTTCGACACCAGCATGCCCTTTTTCGGTGCCTTGGCTCGGTCACCTAGTTTTTGGGTTAAGCCATGGCCTGTTGGCAGTGGCGTCCCCTGGGCTTTTGTGGACTTTTCGTGAGTCCTAATTTTCGACGTCTTACTCACAGTTGTTATGTCTTCGGCGTCGGATTCCCCCGAATCCGACTCGTGGATGGAGAACGCTTCCTCTTCGTCCTCGAACCGATGGTGTCCTGTCGGCGTGGACGCCATTTGCAATCTTCTGGCTCTTCGGTCTCTGAGCGTCTTCCTTGACCGAAACGCTCGACAGGCTTCACACGTATCCTCCTTGTGCTCCGGGGACAGGCACAAGTTACAGACCAGATGCTGATCCGTATACGGATATTTGTGATGGCATTTAGGACAGAAGCGGAACGAGGTCCGTTCCATCAGTCTTGAAGTTGCACGCGGTCGGGCCGACCAGGCCCCGACGGGGGATCGAAATTACCCCGAAGGGCCACCGGAGCTCTTCAAGATTCGGTGTCGATTTGTTCTAACTAACCAGATACCGAAAGAAACAATACCGACGATTTTTTCCGAGATTCTAACTAACTTTCCGACCCGAAACACGGAGCGAAAAGGAACACGTCCGAACCCGATGGCGGAAAAAAAACAATCTAAGATGGAGTCGACGCCCATGCGCAATGGAACCGAAAGGGGAGGAGTCCCTCGGTCTCGTGACTCGAAAAGACTTCTTCGAAGAAAAACAACTTGTAACACTCCGACCCCAACACCAGACGGCGGACTGTGCACAGCATGTGTATCTGCAGCTACACATGCCATCTAACATATACATTTCCATTTAAGAAAATGATTTGGTAAGGAATATATTTTTTTAAATAAAGCTGATTGAAATCAATGTATGCGATCACTATTAACACATTTGTATGAAGACACCAGTCCATTGGTGATCGCATGTTTAGCCTTTTATTTGTGTGAAATCTGAACATAGAAGCTGCATTGTACTAGGATGTAGAGCAAGGATTGACAGGCAATTTTTGATGGTTAGGACATGATTCATCATAGAGTCAACTATGCTCTAGTTTAAATGGGACTAAGGAGAGATTTAGAGAAAATACACATAATGGAGAACTAGGATTAAAAGTGAGTTAACTCTTATATCGACTTTGTTTAGTATTCATAAATGGCGAAATATATTAGCTTGACCAGTCTCTTGCCATTTCAGATGGCTGAAAACGAGATGCAAAGCGAGGAGGACAAGAAAAGGCAAACAAGCAAACAAATTTGGCAGGGAGACCGTGTTGACAATGGACAACGGTATTTGTTCTTGAGTTAGAGTCCATGAGTGACATTTGGAAAACACATGAACTGCAGCTTCAGGTAGTCCCCCAGCAAATTCCAGCAACTGGGATATTTCTATTAACAGATACCATAGAAGATAGCAGATACGTACCAGTAAAATTAGTTTTGCAGCTTTAAAGTGTACTAGATAGACATGATGTGCATTATTCCATAATGTACTTGGTGAGTCTGGAAAGTTTTTAGAATTCATTTTTACGTCTTGCACGAGACGGTATATGTGCTGTCACTTGGAAGCAATTTTGTTAGCTTACATTGGGCTTCGAACCATCTGATTGCTTACCATTGGTAGGCTCATATTCACTCATTTCCTTGCTTCTCTTTGCTCAGGGAGTGCCAGATTCACATCCTCTTCATGTATTTGTCCCTCACCTGGAGCAAGGCCCAAGTACTTGTGCCCTTCAACTGCTTGCGCTTTCGGAGGGACAATTTTCCTTTTAGTTGCAGCACTCTATAAGAGTGCATGCGTTTGCAGGCTTACTCACTCATGTGCTTCCACAACCTGTTGGGCTCTGTGTTGTTGTTTGCCTCTTCCAGCCCTCCCGTAACTCTCAGTATTGTTGCTTACCCCTCTCATCCTTTTGTCCCTCTCATATTGTTGCTTTCTCTCTTCACATCGTTGCTACCCCCCCCTCTACGTTGCTGCTTGCCCCTTTTCCCACTCTCCTGCTCTGTGGCGTTGCTTTCCCCCTCCAAGCCCACTCCAGCCTGTTACTTGCCATCTCCCATTCTCCTCTGTCCCATTGCTTGCTCCATCCTGCCCCATCCTGCACTGTTGCTTGACCGCTCCCACCCATCCCATCCATCTTGTGGCGTTTCTTTCTCCCCTACCCCATCCCTCGTTGTGTGCCTCCTCTCACTGTTCAGTCCAGCCACAAAAAACAAGCATTTTCTTGCCTAAGCGATCAACTGGCTCTAACAATGTTTTACCATGTTGCACAGTAGCATGGCTGCAGAACAGCATAGTTAAAAAAGTAAAAAAACATAAAATGTGCTACATAGAAGTCAGCGCTGGCCACGTTATAGCATTTTTTAAATTGCTGGCAGGAGGCAACCACATCCTCTGTGTAACATGTCTTCCCTCTCTCCGTCTCCAAGATGCCTAACACCCAGCCTTCCAACCAGCAATTAAAAAAAAGTGATATAACAAGACCAGCAAAGGCTGCATCATAGAGCTTTTTTTTCTTTAAACTTTCTGCCCTGCTATAGACATTGGCAAAGCTAATAACTTGCATACGTGCATAGTTATTCCCCTTCTTCACCAGAGGAATGTGAGGGTCACACTTAAATCTAGAAGAGCTTCAAGGTGCAACAAAACACATGCAAGTAAACAGTATGTTAAGCCGCATAACATTTCTTCTAGATTCACATGATGTGCACAGATTATGTAGTGGCATTCTTCCACATGGAGAAGAACTCTAAGAAGGAGTAGGGTCAAATAACTGCTTTAAAACAACCTAATTTACTAAAAAACTCTTTTTGTGCTTTGATGTATACAGGGAGTGCAGAATTATTAGGCAAATGAGTATTTTGACCACATCATCCTCTTTATGCATGTTGTCTTACTCCAAGCTGTATAGGCTCGAAAGCCTACTACCAATTAAGCATATTAGGTGATGTGCATCTCTGTAATGAGAAGGGGTGTGGTCTAATGACATCAACACCCTATATCTGGTGTGCATAATTATTAGGCAACTTCCTTTCCTTTGGCAAAATGGGTCAAAAGAAGGACTTGACAGGCTCAGAAAAGTCAAAAATAGTGAGATATCTTGCAGAGGGATGCAGCACTCTTAAAATTGCAAAGCTTCTGAAGCGTGATCATCAAACAATCAAGCGTTTCATTCAAAATAGTCAACAGGGTCGCAAGAAGCGTGTGGAAAAACCAAGGCGCAAAATAACTGCCCATGAACTGAGAAAAGTCAAGCGTGCAGCTGCCACGATGCCACTTGCCACCAGTTTGGCCACATTTCAGAGCTGCAACATCACTGGAGTGCCCAAAAGCACAAGGTGTGCAATACTCAGAGACATGGCCAAGGTAAGAAAGGCTGAAAGACGACCACCACTGAACAAGACACACAAGCTGAAACGTCAAGACTGGGCCAATAAATATCTCAAGACTGATTTTTCTAAGGTTTTATGGACTGATGAAATGAGAGTGAGTCTTGATGGGCCAGATGGATGGGCCCGTGGCTGGATTGGTAAAGGGCAGAGAGCTCCAGTCCGACTCAGACGCCAGCAAGGTGGAGGTGGAGTACTGGTTTGGGCTGGTATCATCAAAGATGAGCTTGTGGGGCCTTTTCGGGTTGAGGATGGAGTCAAGCTCAACTCCCAGTCCTACTGCCAGTTCCTGGAAGACACCTTCTTCAAGCAGTGGTACAGGAAGAAGTCTGCATCCTTCAAGAAAAACATGATTTTCATGCAGGACAATGCTCCATCACACGCGTCCAAGTACTCCACAGCGTGGCTGGCAAGAAAGGGTATAAAAGAAGGAAATCTAATGACATGGCCTCCTTGTTCACCTGATCTGAACCCCATTGAGAACCTGTGGTCCATCATCAAATGTGAGATTTACAAGGAGGGAAAACAGTACACCTCTCTGAACAGTGTCTGGGAGGCTGTGGTTGCTGCTGCACGCAATGTTGATGGTGAACAGATCAAAACACTGACAGAATCCATGGATGGCAGGCTTTTGAGTGTCCTTGCAAAGAAAGGTGGCTATATTGGTCACTGATTTGTTTTTGTTTTGTTTTTGAATGTCAGAAATGTATATTTGTGAATGTTGAGATGTTATATTGGTTTCACTGGTAATAATAAATAATTGAAATGGGTATATATATTTTTTTTGTTAAGTTGCCTAATAATTATGCACAGTATTAGTCACCTGCACACACAGATATCCCCTAACATAGCTAAAACTAAAAACAAACTAAAAACTACTTCCAAAAATATTCAGCTTTGATATTAATGAGTTTTTTGGGTTCATTGAGAACATGGTTGTTGTTCAATAATAAAATTAATCCTCAAAAATACAACTTGCCTAATAATTCTGCACTCCCTGTACAGTGTTGTGTTTGGTAAACATGCTTGGTGGAACGCATGGCATCTCTGAAATGCCTTTTAATGAAACATTTCTAAGAAACTCGTGTAGTATTTGTTTTGTAGGATTGTGCCCATGATTTACTAACTAGGGTTTTTTCTGAGTGGTAACCTAAATGAATTGTTTCTATAATCCACCTTCCAATGGTACCTTTGGTTACGGAGTCTCCTAATACATATGGAGCATATCCCTAAAAAAATGTTTATAACTTCTAATGGCCTAAGTCTACTGCATGTAATACATAACAAATCAAGTCTAATGAGTTTTGGGCACTTTCTGCGTTATTAGTTGGATTCACACAAAAATAAAGGTAATTGTACTGACTGATTGATAAGAAAAAGTGGTAGTAGCTTTGTAATGAAGTTGGGTTTATTCTCATGACTAGTTGTGAAAAACTGAGCAATACTTCCCAACTGCTAGTTCTTGTAATTAACTCTTAAAACATCTAATCACTGTTTCCAATGTAACGTTTGAAAGCTGTCCTATATAGATTGGTTCATAGGATGTTTTCATTAAGCCCGCTAAATCTGGGTTTTGGTTCCGCACAAGTGCTTGAACTCCTTTTGGGGGGGAAGCCCAGGTTGTCACTTTACGGGTGTTTGTTACCAGCACTCCCAGGCTCACGGTGCCACTGGACTCAAGATAGCCTGGCTGATGAGGTGATACCCTGAAACTGGTCCCAGGATGCTTGTTTCTGGAATAGGGAGGATCTCAGCTGGACTGGCAGTTTGGACTGGACTGTCCCCATGGAGAGCAGGGTCAAAACTGAGGTGCATATGGCTGGGTCAAAACTGGGGTGGCATGGTGGGCAAAAAAAGTGATGGATTGGGATGTGGACCCGAGTGATTGCCAGCAACTGAGATTAATTCAAGCATTCAAAACATTGCCTTGTTTTTGCACCATCACTCTTCTTGCCTATGCAGAATAACAGGCCTTAGCTCTGGTGGAATGAGTTTGACTACCCTTTGGTGGTTGTTTGTGCGCCAGAGCACAGTAGCTCTTGATGCATAGGATTATCCATCTTGAAAATGTACTTTTATACATTGCCTTACCTTTCATTTCCCCCCACATATCCTACAAAGAGCTGGAAGTCCATTCGGAATTCACTTGTTCTGTCCAAGAAAAAGCGGGTTGCTCCCTTTTGGTCAAGGGGATGAAGTCTCTTCCTCCTTCGCTGGGTGTGGAGGAGGGAAGAAGATTGCCAAGTTGATGGATTGCTTCAGGTAGAAGGGAGTAGCCACGTTAAGAAGGAAGGAGCACCCGGTTCTTAACACCAACTTTTCGAGAAATGAGGAATTCAAAGGAGTGTTACACTAAAAGCTGAAAGTCATTAAAACGTCTAGCTGACCTTATAGCGACCAGAAAGACTGATTTAAATGTGAGAAAACCTTAAGGACAGCTGTGCAATGGTTCAAACACTGAACACATAAGGAAGGTAATAACCAAGTTAAGGTTCCATTAAGGTGTTATAAAGGGAGATTGGTTGACCTTGATTGTAAGTCCCTTTACAAGCCTCATAATAATAAGAGACTAGAAGAGGGATGATTAATCAGGTAAGCAGAGGAAAGATACAAGGCCTATTGGTAACGCTCAACAGCGCCGACTGCACACTTGTTCTAGGGAAAAAGCAAGAAGCAGAATGTCTCATAAGCAGGACAAACAAGTTGACCGCACTCCATTTGGTGAACCTATTACATCTGTCTGAGTACACCATCTTCATGTAGTGTCTACAGACATGTATTATGACATCCATCGCTTCAGGGGCAAATTAAAAATAATACAGGTTGCTCTATTTAATTTCTATGTAGATAGGTGAAGGCTCTGGAGGCTGAGGTGAAGAACCTGCTCCTAAGTCTGTAAGAGGAGGTCTACTGTGTGAGGGAGATGGAGTGGAACACACACACACACAGATGACTGAGGTCTGCATACCACATCATTCCTGGTCAATCTGGGGCAAGTTAGATTACTTGGGCCCAATCGCCTCAAATCTTCCTTAGAACATGAGGAATCAAAGATATAGGAGGAAACGCGTAATAAAGTAGAAAGTTCCACTTCACTCAAAATGCGTCCCTCAATGTTCCCTGCTTCAGAAACTGGAGAGCACAAAGGGCAGTGAGTTGCAAAGGCGTTGATCTGAGGAGTCCCTCAGAGCTGGAATATGTCCTGGACTACCTCCAGATGAAGACGCCGGTTGTGGCTGTCACGATGATGCCTACTGAGACTCAGCTCGTATGCGGAGAATGCCAGCAAGGTGATCTACCACAAGGCAGATTTTATAGTCCTCAGCCTAGAACAGGGGTCATAAAGCTTCTTAGCAGAGACGTTATGACCCTACTCTTCGCCTTTTGTTTATGTACAACATCGTAGCTGTATTGTCAGTGAAGATCTGGAATGACCGACTACAAAGGGAAGGGTAATTCCAACAGATTTATGTACAACATCTATTCTTCTGGGGACCAGAGGCCTCTGATCTCCAATTCCTCAAAATGCACTCCTCACCCTAGAGTAGAGGCATCCATGATAACTGTTGTCGTCAAGAGAGGAAGGGTGTAATAGCCTTCCTTGGGAGAGGCTGCTGTTCAGGGATGCTGCAGTAGACCTACAGTGGTATTCCAACTCCACCACTGGAGATCTACTGCAGCATCCCTCTAAATTTCGATACAAGCTTGAATAGCTCCACTACGTTGGAATCATAGCATGCAGAGAAATCGCTGGAGGGCTCTCATGTGCCAACATGAATGGGTGATCAACAGAATGCAGGTGACTAACAGACCGAGCAGGCGTAAGACCACCAGGACTGCAATTATTGCTTCATTGTGAAACATCTGCATCATGGCCTAGATGTCTAAAATCCTCTGAGGAGGAGAGAAGTCTTGATTTGATGTAGAGTCTAGTCCTATCATTATGAACATGATGCGCTGAGAGGGCTTGTTAATCAAAAAGCACAGACCAAGCTGCAACCATGTTGTCGTCTGCAAGTCGCGATGTACTGTCTCTGGTGATCTGGCTTCGATGAACCAGTAGTCATTGTAAGGGAATACCGTTATTCCCTCCATTCTGAGATGGGTTGCAAGCACTGCCATCAACTTTGTGAAGAATTGTGGTGTAGAAGTGATGCCCAATGGCAGGACCACAAACTGGTAATAATGGGATCAGACAGTGAAGTGAAGGAACTTCCTGAAAGGCTTTTGTTTAGGAATGTGTATATAGGCATCTTGCAGATCAACAGACACCATCCAGTCTTCTGCTTCCAGTTACCATACAGCCAATATGGGCTCTGTTAAGATGCAGGAAAGCAATGGTGCTAAAGAGTGGGAGGTATTATGAAGGACTTCCATCAGGATGTTTGTTTTAACATCCGTTGGTGGTAGTGGTAGGTCTAGGATGTCAGCTGCCTTTCTTATGACTGAGTGATAAAAGTTGACTCCAGAGGGTGGAGAAGAAATTGAGGATAGTTGCTCCCACTTTGTGAAAGTGTTGAGGCAGCTCTCTCAACTGTTCAAAATCTGAATCTATTTGCATATGTTCCCATTTTTCTGTGTTGATTATGTTTCTCCTGTGGGTCAAAATCTCAGAAGTAGTATCTACCTTCTTCTATCAATCTCCATATCTCTTCTCAAGAGTTGTGCATCAGTGACAAGGTCTCTGACTGGAGAGGCTCTAAAGGAGTTTCTTGTGAAGTCAAGATTTGTAGCACCAGAGAGGTTGGTAGTGGCACTGTTTGCAGTGGAGTAGACTGAGGCACCGGAGAAAATTCATGATCCTGCATCAAAGGTGATGAAATTGGAATAGATCGTGGAGGTGGCAACTTCACTGATGTTGGCTGCACTGGATTTGACTAAGGCACATGAGATAGGGTCAGGAATGGAACTACAGGGAGCTGACTGATATGTTGTCAGGAAGCCACCCATGGAGTAGGTCATCAGCCCAATCAGACTAGCCTGCAACACCAGGTGTAAGCATTGTTTTATGGAATATTTTGAACATTGTTTTAAAACCATTAAAACGTTTCTGGATTCAGTCAGATGCCTACAATGCTAAATAGGTGAGTGATCAGCATCTTAATTGCTATTTTCCCTGCCAGACATTGGAGCAGTCTGGATTTAAGAAGATGTTTGCTGAAGGAATTGCAAGCAGAAAGAAATCTGCCAGTCTAGTGGAAGGAGATGGTCTTCAGATCACCAGACAAAACACTTAACACAGCATCCTAACAGAGAACCAAGAGAAATATCAGTATCCTGACAGATAAGCAACAGAAACAGCAGCATTCTGACAGAGAGCAAGCAGAAATATTGTTATTGGGGATAACTCTTTTTTTTCTGATGGTTGCTTCTAGCTTCTGATTCAGCACACCTTTTGAATCGACTGTTAAGCAGTGCCTTACCTGGATGAATGGCACGACATGGAAAGGAATCTGCCAGTCTGGTGGTGAGACAGAGTGGCCATCCATTCACACTTTCAAATCTAAGCAGTAACTCTTAGCAAAAGTATGGCTAGGCATCTATGTTGCCGCTTGGCAGATTTCAGCCACAAGCACTTCCATGGTTAATGCGGAGGTAGAAAATGTCGGTCCTGGTAGAAAGGCCCCATATACAATGAGGTAGCTTCTTATGTGCTAGTGCTTAACTCATCTTAACACACAGGAAGATCCACCTTGATCAGGTCCTTTTTTTTAACAACACTCCTTTCATTATGCAGCGTACCCTACAAAGAGGGGGTCATCAATTGCAAAAACTTTAGTATGGTCAATGTGGAAATATTTGTATATAACACCCCAGACATTAGTTGATGCAAAACTCAACCCTAAACCCTAAGAACAGCCTTAACACCCTATACCCTTATTATACGCCTCTTTAAGCAGAGGATTGGCACCGCACTGTAAAATGAAAAAAGCCTTTCACCACTCAAGGCACAGTATTACAGCTTTGGATTGGTAGAATACCATCCAAGCCAACCTGGAATGAGCAAAAGCAAATGCTGACATGTTTCACTTTCATTATAGCTCATCAGAGAGGTTTAGCTTTGTCCAGACAGAAAGGGGCACCCAGTATAAGTCAAAACAAATCCCTTTCAGGGTAAGAGTTAAGCAAAAATTATGCAAAAAACAAAAAAGAGAACTCTGGACATAGATATATATATATATATATATATATGGACAGATATTCACAAAAAAACAAAGGTTACAGGGACATTATAGTTAGCTTCAAAGTTTACACACACAAAACAAATAAATTTAGCAATTATAGTTATACTTACTGCAAGAAACTATAACTTGTGCCCTAAGGTGACTATAATTTGCGCCCCTGCCATGAACAGATGTCTCATCAATAATTTTATTGGATATGTTACAGCAATATTATCAATGATGTCATAGAAGATGTCATGACTGAGTGGGACAATTAGCAGTGCATGGCGAGGGCGCAAGTTATAGTTACATTAGGGCATGAGTTACAGTTACGTCCGATAACTCCAACTATGACTGCTGAACTTCTATGGTTTTGCGTGTGTAAAATCTGACCCCAACTATAACATCCCTGTAACCTTTGGTGTTTTTAGTGAATTTCTAAAGTTTTTTTTCTTAAGAGAAGTAATATTTAATAAACATATGTTAATCCAACTGCTGCCACTTACGGCCTTCTGCCGTGTGTAGTTGGCTGCAGGGCCTGGCTTGTGTCAAGGCCCTGAGATCAACCTCCCACATGCAACAAATCCCATGTCTAGTACGGCATTTGGCTGTGCACAGCAGGGAATTGCCCACAAGTCCTGACCTGTGGCTGACCCATCACAGGCAGCAAACCGAGGTGGTGGAGGGGTACACACAACCCCTCTTCACAAGCCAATTTTGGCCCCAAGCCTGGCACATTTTGTGGGGCAGAGGGGCACGTGACCCCATCCCCCGGGGCCTACCACTGTATTTAGGTGGGAGTGGGGCACACAGCTCCCCTTCCTTGGAAGATTTCAGCCTCAGAGACCCCTCCTCCCAGGGCCCGGCCATATTGTGAATGGGGGGCACCCCCCTCCGGCTCCCCCAACCTCCCAATTTTGGTCCTGGGGACCCGATCTCCTGGGGCCTGGCCATATTGTAAAGGGGGACACGGGCACACAACCCACCTCCCTGAGCCAATTTGGCCCTTGAAACCCTATCCACCCTGGGGCCCCCCACCTATTTAAATGGACAGAGGGGCACACAAAGCCTCTCCCCCCTGGCCAATATCGTCCCCAGGGACACCATGCCCCTGAGCCTGCCAAATTACTAATGTTCCACGGCTGGACTCTGGGAGATGGGCTCATCAGGATTTAAGGCAGTCCGAGGAGGGGAGACTGAGGGCCCCCCTTCCCCTTTTTTGATAAGGCTGGTCCCTGAGGAATGAGGTCCCCAGGACTGAAATCACCCTCCCTGTTTTCCAAATAGGCTGGGCTCAGGGGATGACCTGGGGAGGGTGGCCACGTGCAGTCCCCTCCCCTATTATAGAAGAAAATTAATTTCCCCAGGGCGCTGGCCCACCCAGAGGTCCCAAAAACAACAAGTGCAGGTAACTACGCTTGATTTTAGATTTGTTTTTTTTTTACTGACTATCAATAGATCTTCGGTGGATCCGCAGTAAAGTGTTTAAAAAAAAAAAGGGTTTTGGTCTCAGCAGGCTCTCTGTGAGACCCCATCCCTAGGCCTACAGTCAGTTCAGAGTATTTCTACCCTGCCCCCTTGTGGGGTTTCTTTCCATTTAATTTAAAAAAAAAAAATTGGGGGGGGGGGGGGGGAGATGGGGAGGGAGTCTCGGCAGAGTCAGAGTCCAAAGATAGCTGCCACCACTAGCTGGATGAAGTGGTGGCAGCAAATCAGATCTCATTTTACTATCTCTCAGAGCCGCAGACCCTCTGCCTCTCTAGAAATACATAAATCTTTATTCTTTAATAAGTCTAAAACTACTGAACTGATTTACACCAAATCACAAAAAGTCACCTTTCCGTACTAAAATTTAGCTTTCTGCCTAATTTGGTGTAATTTCATTCACCGCTTCAGACTGAAGTCATGTCTAAAATTCCTATGCAAAACTGCGAGGAAAACACGTTTTGGGTCCCCCCTCCCCATTTTGTTCTCATTACCCACTTGATTAATAACCCCAAAACTTTCCAGACAGCAGCTGAAATGAGGGACAATTTAGTTTTGAAAATTTAGTGAATATTTGTCAAACGCCACCAAAGTTACTAGCAAAACAAAAAACACTTTTCCTATGGAAACCCACTGTATGCATTTTTCAGTTCGAACCAGGGACTGCATGAGAAACACTTCTGCAGCATGTAAACGACCACATGACTTCTTGGCACTCATGCACTTACGAGTCTATACTGAAGTCGGCATATGTGGTACCCAGTAGGGCATTTGTTTGGTCTAACTTGGAATACAGCAATTTGCTCTCAGAATTTTTGAGCCTCAGTACTGAACATTTACAGATGTGCTTATGTATTGCAATATCTGCACCATACACAACCTTCACTGCTTTACACAATCCGGTTTATGTCATTGCAGGAAAGTGCTTCTTTAGACATTGGTCACCCACACTTTTTTGCCACTGGCACAGTTTTTTCGACTGAAGGTGCACTGAGTTCCTGCTTACTAGGCCCCCAGTGATCTTTCCCTAAAACAAGGTGAAAGGTCTAATTGTGTGAAATTGGCACACACTTTAGTTAATCTGTAAGCTCCTAGTAAATGGTAGCCTAGTACCTCTGGCCTGGATACTAGAAACAGTACCTAAGGGCTGCAGCATGTATCAAGCCACCCTAAAAGCTCCCCCCCACCCTTTTACAAATTACACACAGCCTGCCATTGCACACTGCCTGTCATGGTGCAAGCCATGAGTGAAAACATGTAATTGTGTGTCATGTCCCAAAAATCACTGCATTTAACATATGTAAACCATCCCTACATCAGGCCTCAAAGCCCTATGGCATGGTGCACGAGCAGATATGCCCCTGTGATGTCTAGTTCGATTACTAGATGTAACAGGTGAACAGGGAAACCATCTTAAGGTATGTACTGGACACTTGTCATTACAAGCTCGCCAGCTACATAATGGCTTCACTGAAACTGGGTCCTCAGATTCGGTTTGCAAGATTCCAGCAGGACTCCTCTGCAACCGTACTTCAACTTCTAGCCACTGGAACCACACCTGGACCCTCCAGGAACCTACAATCTGCATCCACAAATAAGACTCTTCTTGCAACATTGCTTGCACGGCTCCTTCCAGCTTCTGCAACATTACCCTGGCTGTGCATCCCCTGAGGGTGGCAAGTCTTCAGCCTGCACGAGAAAGAAGAAGGAATCCCCTTGGAGTGAAGGAGTCACTCCCCTGCATCAGAAGGCACCTACTGCAACTATGACCGGCTGCGTTGATCTCCTCTTACTCTGAGCTGTGTGGATCCTGTATCACCGGTAGTCGTCCGAAGTAGTCCTCTTGATCATCTCTGCCAGCTATCCAACTTTGGCGGAGGTAAGCCCTTGCCTTCCAATGCAGGACAGTACCCCTGTGCACCGCCGCGATGCCGAGGCTTGTTTGCATCTCCTCCAAAGGATCTTCAGGCTACATGTAGCTCCAGCCCCCAGCACGCCTTCCTGCAACGCACAGCACTCTGTGTGGTTCTTCTGCGGCTTGGGACCCTTCTCCAGTTGTGCTGTGTGGGCTCTTCTGCGACTCCTGTGTCTCCGTCCTGTGGGACTCCTGTGTGTGCTGCTTTTGCAGGTTTTCTGTGTCACTGAGAGTTCCCTCTGGCTCCCCCTCCCGGGTTGAGTACTCCTCAGCCTTGCTGGCCCCCAGCAGCGTCACTTTTCACCAACTGTGACATTTGCCTTTGCCAAAGCTTGTTAGTGGAATTCTTGCACCAACACCCGACTGCAATTCTTCCGTCAAGGGATATCGTCTGCATCCCTCAGGAGCTCTTCACCGACTCCAGGGCTGCAGTGCTGACCTTCACACCACCATCGACCAACTCCTGCATCCACAGCTGGGTGGGTAGTAGCTCCTACTCCTCCTGTACCTCTCTCTGGCTTCTGGACTTGGTCCCCTTCTTCCACAGGTCTCCCTCTTCAGGAATCCACCGCTGGTCTCTTGTAGTCTTGTCTGGGAGTCACATTTTCTTCATTTTCTTCCTTTTGGGTGGTTTGTGGAAAAGCCACTAACTTACTCCTTTTTCTCCTGGTCGCAATGTGGCACTGTGGTACTTACCTGTGGGGTTTCCTAGTACCCCAGCTCCCCCTCTACACATTCCACTTACCTAGGTGGGGGTCCTGTGTTCGCATTCCATTTTTTTAAGTATGTAGTTTGGGCTCCCCCTAGAGTCAATATTGTCTAACAGCATTTACAGTGTTTTCTATCACTTTCTATGCCTATTTCTCGTAACTAGTGTATATATTTGGTCAGTTACTTACCTACTATTGAAGGGTTGCCTCTTTACTACTTTTTGGTATTGTGTCACTAGTGTTTTCTTTCATGTGTGTAAGTGCTGTGTGACTACAGTGGTATTGCATGAGCTTTGCATGTCTCCTAGATAAGCCTTGACTGCTCAACCACAGCTACCTCTAGAGAGCCTGGCTTCTAGACACTGCCTACACTTCACTGAGAGGGGATACCTGAACCTGGTATAAGGTTTAAGTACCTTGGGTACCCACCACACACCCAGCCAGCTCCCTACACTGAGTGTTGCTGGTTCCGGGTGGAACACTCACCCATTTTGCATTGTGAGTAGGTCCCGTTCTACTTTGAACTTCATCATCTGTCCCTTGGACAGTTCAAGTAGGTTTGAATAACACGCTTGTCTGGTACACGGAGGGGCTACTAGTATGAGGCTCGTCCCTGGTTCCCTGGCCTTTTCCAGTACCTTCAGCGCAGTAATGTCACTCTTTTTTAAATGATTACCCCCACTTTTTGCCTTTCAGTGTCTTTAGACTGTTTTCACAGGGATCCTGCAAACCAGGTCGCGTTGGTACCCTTTACACCCCACAATTAGCATACAGGTGTACCCCCTGAAAGTCCCTTGTATATGGTACTTAGGCATTGGTACACCAGGGGGCCACCCATGGGAGCCCATGCAAACTGTGTCTGCAGGCCTGCAATTGCAGCTTGCGTGAAAAGGTGCATGTACCCTTACACTGCACTAGGTCAGTGTAGGTAATCCCTATGTTATGCCCTTCAACCCCAGAGGGTAGGTTCCTCTGTAATGGCACCCCTGCATGAGCAGAGGTGCCCCTATGAACTCCAGTCCCAATGCACTGGACTTCGTAAGTGCAGGGAAGCTATTTTACCCATGTAATGGCCATAGGTCACTACCTGTTGCCTAAATTCGGGGTTGCCATTATGTAGCTGGGCATGTTTGGTATCAAACATGTTGGAATCATACCCCAATACTGTTGCCAATATTAGTGGCATGATTCCATGCACTCTGGGAGCTCCTTAGAGGACCTCCCAGTATTGCTCTTACCAGTCTTCCAGGGTTTGCGGGCAGCCCACGCTGCTGCAGCCCCTCAGACAGGCTTCTGCCCTCCTGCTGCTTGACCAGCTCAAGTAGGGGAAGGCAGAACAAAGAATTTTCAGTGGGCGAGGGAGGAAACACCCTCTCCCTTGAAAATAGGTGTTACAATGCTGGGGAGGGGTAACCTCCCCATATTTGGTGCCCTCCTTGCATATTCTGGTTTGCATCAGTCCAGGGAGCCCCGGTCCCTGCTCTGGCGTGAAACCGCACAAAGGAAAGGGAAGTGACCAGTCCCCTGCCCATCACCACCCCAGGGGTGGCACCCCCAGAGCTCCTCCAGATGGCCACTTGATTCTGCCATTTTGGAAAAAAGATGTGCAGAGGCCCCTGGGATCATCTGGTTGGTCAGGACAGGGGTCGGATGTCAATGGCCCCTCTCATAAGTGTCACCCTGCAGAATGACCAAGCCCCCTGTTAGGGCTATTCAGGGACTCCCTTGTGGGTAGTTCCCCAGATTCGGTGTGCAAGACTCCACCAGGACTCCTCTGCATCGCCCTCTTCTTCTCCTGGGCACCGGAAACGCTGATGGACTTTACAGGAACCAAACAAGCTTGCAACTCCTGAGATGACCTCACCTTGCAACATTGTTTCTTCTGCTCCTTCCAGTAATTGCAACATTTCCACGGCTGGGCATCCTCTGGGGTCGGCAAGACTTCAACTGCATCAAACAAGCAAGAAGGAATCTCCCTTGGAGTGAAGGAGTCACTCCCCTTTATCCGCAGGGACCTAAGGCAATGACTCCCTGCTGCTGGGATCTTCCCTCCACAGGAACTGCGTGCATCCTCCAACACAGGTGGTGGTCCTGAATGGTACTCTCTCCCCTCTGTCCATCTTGGGAAATTGTGAGCCTTTGCCTCTCCTTGCAGGACAGCACACCTTGTGCACTGTGACTCTTGCAGCAACCAAGGCTTGTTAACACCTGCTAGAAAGGAATATTCAAGGCTCCAAGTAGCCCCGGCCTCCAGCTCTTCATCCTTGTAAGGACAGACTCTCCTCTGCTGCTCCAGTGACCTCTGAGTTCTCTCCAGGTATGCTGACTGGGCCTCACTGCAACTTACTGTGCCTGCTGCCAGTGGGTTGCATGTGGGGGCTAAGACTGCTTCTGCTGGCTCTCCCTACTGCTTCTGGTCAGCCCGGACTCCCCTTCACGGGCCGAGTCCCCCGGACCTTTCTGGTCCTCTTCTTCTCTGCAAATCCTCTTCTGCTTCGATTTGCAGTTGCCAATCCTTGTTGGTGGTCCTCCTGACCACTGACCATCTGTGACCCAGCGACCGATGTGGGACATCTGTGCAACTCCCATGACTTCTCTGCAGCTCCTGGGCTCCACAGCAGATCTTCAACTTCCCTTGTGGACCTGGATCTTCATCCACAGCAGGGTGGGTAGTGGCTCCTGCCCCACCCCGACACTTCTGTGTGGACTGGATTTCTCTTGCAGGTTCTCTCCTTCTGGAATCCACTGTTGGGTTCCACTGGACTGGTCCTGGTCTTGCACACGTCCTCTTCCAAGTCACCTTCTTTGTCCTTGGGACGACCAGGTAACTTGCCTGTGCTCTCCTGGTCGCTGGGGGACACCTAGGTATCACCTCTTGGGGTCCTGAGTTCCCCCAGCTCCCTTCCAACTATTCCACATCCTTGGGTGGGGGGACCTAACTTCACATTCCACTGAGTAAATAGATGCCCCCCCATACAGCCCTAGCTATTTTCTGCTATTTCTTGCCAATGCTTGCTGTTTTTCCATGCCAATTCCTAATACTTACCATGTATATATAGTGTGTACTTACCTTCGGCTGGGGGGATGCCGACAAGTAATTTATTCAGTGTTACTGTAATAAAGTACCTTATTTTTGCATTACTGTGGGATTCCTTCCATGTGTGTTAAGTTACTGTGTGACTGCTGTAATATTGCAAGTACTTTACACTCCCCCTAGATAAGTCTATGCTGCTCACCACAGCTACTACTTGAGAGCCCTGGCTTCCTAAACACTATTTCTCTAACTAATAGGGGTCGCATGGGCCTGGTAGAAGATGCAAACACCATAGTGTCCACCACAAACCAGGCCAGCTTCCGACATTCGGTATTAGGGGAATCAGAGGAAAGGCATAGGCAAATCTGTGCCAGTTTAGTGACAGGGCATTCCCCTTTGACTAGTGGTGTGGAAACCTGAAGGCAGAGAGTTGCCATCTTTTGCTTTCTGCTGATGCGAACAAGTCGATTGTTGGTGTGCCGTAAGTCCTGAAGATTTTTTCTAGGCTCCTCTGTTTTATCTCCAATTTGTGTGTGCTGCTTCCCTGTCTGCTTAGTCTCTCTGCCTCTATGTTGTACTTCCCTGGTAGGTGGCCTGTTTGTAAGTTGAGTCCTTGTGGTATCGCCCACTTCCATATTTCTTGGGCTAGTTTGCGTAGGGTAAAAGGTTTTGTGTCCCTCTTGTTTGTTCAGGTGGAACATTGTTGTTTTATTGTATGTTTGGATTAGTACTGTTTTCCCTGATATTTGTGTTTGAAAGGCTTTCAGGGCCAGTTACACTGTCTTCATCTCTAGGAAATTGATGTGCTTTTTTTTTTTTTGCATCCGTCTTGTTCTATTGGCCTAAAATTCTTAAGTTGCCGGTATGTGCTCCCCATCCCTTGAGAGACGCATCTGTTATGATGGTGACAGAGAACTGCTGTCTTGGAAGTTCTTCACCTGGTTATGTCTTTTAATGTCCACCACTAAGTCTCCTTCTGAATTCTCTCTGTTACAACCACTAAATCCTCACAACTCCTGGTGGTTTTTGACCAGCTGTTGCCTAGCCATTCCTGGAATGGTCGCATGTGGAGTCTTGCATGGATTATGAGGGGGATGCATGATGTCATCATGCCCATTAGCTTCATGGCCGCCCTCACTGTCAGAGGTCATCCCTTCTGGCAAAGGCAAGTTTGCTCTGCGACTGCCTGTACTCTCCTATGGGCAGGGAATGCATGTGTGTAAGGAAATGCCTCCTTGGCATGGTTGCCCCACTGACTTTTTGCCTTTGCTGATGCTATGTTTACAATTGAAAGTGTGCTGAGGCCTGCTAACCAGGCCCCAGCACCAGTGTTCTTTCCCTAACCTGTACTTTTGTATCCACAATTGGCAGACCCTGGCATCCAGATAAGTCCCTTGTAACTGGTACTTCTAGTACCAAGGGCCCTGATGCCAAGGAAGGTCTCTAAGGGCTGCAGCATGTCTTATGCCACCCTGGAGACCTCTCACTCAGCACAGACACACTGCTTACCAGCTTGTGTGTGCTAGTGAGGACAAAACGAGTAAGTCGACATGGCACTCCCCTCAGGGTACCATGCCAGCCTCTCACTGCCTCTGCAGTATAGGTAAGACACCCCTCTAGCAGGCCTTACAGCCCTAAGGCAGGGTGCACTATACCATAGGTGAGGGTACCAGTGCATGAGCATGGTACCCCTACAGTGTCTAAACAAAACCTTAGACATTGTAAGTGCAGGGTAGCCATAAGAGTATATGGTCTGGGAGTCTGTCAAACACGAACTCCACAGCACCATAATGGCTACACTGAAAACTGGGAAGTTTGGTATCAAACTTCTCAGCACAATAAATGCACACTGATGCCAGTGTACATTTTATTGTAAAATACACCACAGAGGGCACCTTAGAGGTGCCCCCTGAAACTTAACCGACTGTCTGTGTAGGCTGACTAGTTCCAGCAGCCTGCCACACCAGAGACATGTTGCTGGCCCCATGGGGAGAGTGCCTTTGTCACTCTGAGGCCAGTAACAAAGCCTGCACTGGGTGGAGATGCTAACACCTCCCCCAGGCAGGAGCTGTGACACCTGGCGGTGAGCCTCAAAGGCTCACCCCTTTGTCACAGCCCAGCAGGGCACTCCAGCTTAGTGGAGTTGCCCGCCCCCTCCGGCCACGGCCCCCACTTTTGGCGGCAAGGCTGGAGGGAACAAAGAAAGCAACAAGGAGGAGTCACTGGCCAGTCAGGACAGCCCCTAAGGTGTCCTGAGCTGAAGTGACTCTAACTTTTAGAAATCCTCCATCTTGCAGATGGAGGATTCCCCCAATAGGGTTAGGATTGTGACCCCCTCCCCTTGGGAGGAGGCACAAAGAGGGTGTACCCACCCTCAGGGCTAGTAGCCATTGGCTACTAACCCCCCAGACCTAAACACGCCCTTAAATTTAGTATTTAAGGGCTACCCTGAACCCTAGAAAATTAGATTCCTGCAACTACAAGAAGAAGGACTGCCTAGCTGAAAAACCCTGCAGAGGAAGACCAGAAGACGACAACTGCCTTGGCTCCAGAAACTCACCGGCCTGTCTCCTGCCTTCCAAAGATCCTGCTCCAGCGACGCCTTCCAAAGGGACCAGCGACCTCGACATCCTCTGAGGACTGCCCCTGCTTCGAAAAGACAAGAAACTCCCGAGGACAGCGGACCTGCTCCAAGAAAAGCTGCAACTTTGTTTCCAGCAGCTTTAAAGAACCCTGCAAGCTCCCCGCAAGAAGCGTGAGACTTGCAACACTGCACCCGGCGACCCCGACTCGGCTGGTGGCGATCCAATACCTCAGGAGGGACCCCAGGACTACTCTAAGACTGTGAGTACAAAAACCTGTCCCCCCTGAGCCCCCACAGCGCCGCCTGCAGAGGGAATCCCGAGGCTTCCCCTGACCGCGACTCTTTGAATCCTAAGTCCCGACACCTGGGAGAGACCCTGCACCCGCAGCCCCCAGGACCTGAAGGACCGGACTTTCACTGGAGGAGTGACCCCCAGGAGTCCCTCTCCCTTGACCAAGTGGAGGTTTCCCCGAGGAACCCCCCCCTTGCCTGCCTGCAGCGCTGAAGAGATCCCTAGATCTCCCATTGACTTCCATTACAAACCCGACGCTTGTTTCTACACTGCACCCGGCCGCCCCCGCGCTGCTGAGGGTGAAATTTCTGTGTGGGCTTGTGTCCCCCCCGGTGCCCTACAAAACCCCCCTGGTCTGCCCTCCGAAGACGCGGGTACTTACCTGCAAGCAGACCGGAACCGGGGCACCCCCTTCTCTCCATTCTAGCCTATGTGTTTTGGGCACCACTTTGAACTCTGCACCTGACCGGCCCTGAGCTAAAACTAACAAAAACTTACCTCCCCTAGGAACTGTGAAAATTGCACTGTGTCCACTTTTAAAACAGCTATTTGTCAATAACTTGAAAAGTATACATGCAATTTTTATGATTTAAAGTTCCTAAAGTACTTACCTGCAATACCTTTCGAATGAGATATTACATGTAGAATTTGAACCTGTGGTTCTTAAAATAAACTAAGAAAAGATATTTTTCTATATAAAAACCTATTGGCTGGATTTGTCTCTGAGTGTGTGTACCTCATTTATTGTCTATGTGTATATACAACAAATGCTTAACACTACTCCTTGGATAAGCCCACTGCTCGACCACACTACCACAAAATAGAGCATTAGTATTATCTATTTTTACCACTATTTTACCTCTAAGGGGAACCCTTGGACTCTGTGCATGCTATTCCTTACTTTGAAATAGCACATACAGAGCCAACTTCCTACAATGTGCTTTCCTTGCATCCAGTCTGGCTCCTAGGAACATCTTTTCCTGCTGTGATTTTGGGGGATGTGATGAGGTGGTAGTGTCTCTTGGATCCGCTCCCAGTCCAAGGAAGTCAGAGGCATCGGGTCTTCTTGGGGAAAAGTGTAGGTAGCTGGGTTCCGGTTGTAGTACTCTTCCCCCGCCACCCCACAACCACCACAAACCACTTTTTTTTCCTGTTTTTTTTTTAAGATAAAACTTTGACTCAAGTGCACTGGGTTTCTGCTAACCAGGTCCCCAGTGCTAGTGTCTTCTCTAAACAACACACCTGGTCACTTGATTTCCAAGTAACCAAGCCCTTCAGCCCCCTGTAAGTCCCTACTAAATAGTACCCTGGCAACAAGGGCATGGGTACTGAAGAGGGCCCCTCAGAGGTGCAGCACAAGTAGTGCCACACTGAGGGACCCAGCCCCAACCTTATGCAGACTGCCATTGCAGGCTGCGTGACAAGGTGCTCCCAAAATGGAAATATGACATGGCACACAGCCTGTGTGGCATGTCCCCTAAACCAGCGGTTTGCAACATGTGGTCCAGGGACCCCTGGGGTGTGTAAAGCCTCCTCAGGGAGTACATGACTGCTAAGAAAATGAAATAATATTAACAGATTAGATTCCCAGCTTTCAGTACCAACTCAGTGGGGGTCCCTGGATTCCAATAATGATTCATTGAGATCCAGTAATGATAAAGTAGGGGCCACAGAAGTGAAAAGGTTGGGAACCACCGGCCTAAACATTGCATGCAATATATTGAAGTCACCCCTCAAGCAGGCTTTACAATCCTAAGGCAGGATCCATTATATTACATGAGGGCATATCTTCACAGATATGCCCCTGCTATGTCTTTGTCGGTGACCAGGGAAGCCCTTTTCAATGCATGTGCTGGACAATGCTCACTATGACTTTCTCTGAGTATAGGGATGTTTGTATGGAACACCAGATTAATAAACCCTTACCAATGCCAGTGAGGGATTTATTAATAACTGCACCCAGAGGGCATCTTAGAGGTGTCAACTGAAGGGATACCAGCTACTAGTGTGTTGACTGACTGGTCCTGACCATTTCAACCCCCACTCCCCAGGCAGGGTGGACATTCCAGAAAGGGAGCTTCAAAGGCCTAGTCACCTTTGTAATGTGACCCAGGACTCACCACATGGCAGGGATGACCGACACCTGCCCCCCCAACCCTCCAGCCCCCGTCCTCACAACACTTTTGGTGGCAAAACAAGCAGGAAAAGGAGTCAGATTAGGAGTTGTGCCCACTTCATGCCAGTCCCGCCCTAAGGTGGACAGCTGAAGAGGACACAACTTTTTTAAATTCCTCCATATTTTTTTTGGAAGGAATTAGGCCACTGAGGTTAGGGTTATGCCCACTTCCCAATGAAAGTGGTCATAAGAAGGGTGTGGTCACCCTAAAGGTGGTCAGCCCCTTGGCTACCACTGGGCACTCCCTATAACGCCCCTAAATTGAGTATTTGGGTGGCATCCCTGAACCCTAGAACTCAGATCCTGACTGCCTACGAAGTAGGACACACAAGAGTCGCACCTGCAGAAGAGGAAAAGAAGCAGCAGCTGTCTTGGTACCGGCCCCACCACCTTGTCTGCTGACCCTGATGAACTCTGCCCAAAAAGACAAGTCCTGCAGCTGAGCCTCCAAGAAACCCGGGAGGACTGCCTGCCTTCCATAAAGACTCAAGACTCCTGTGAGCAGCAGATCTGCTCTGCAACAAAGTCTCAAGAAAGGAATCTGCAGCCTCTGGACCAGCAAAGACCCGAAAGCCAAAATTACCTCTGCACCAGACGTCCACGACCAGAGATGAAGTCAACCAATGGTGTCAGCAAGATTCCCCAGCTGTCCAGAGTCCGGGTCCGAGTCCACCCAGATTTCACCCCTCTTGGACTCTCCCAAGTTGCCTGCAGCCTCTGCACGCAGGGCCCATCTTCTGTTACCTTGTGGTGAGAGAAAACCTAACACCTCCAGCAACCACTACACCAGTCGCCTACAACCCATGCTAAGGTGAGTCACTGGTGTCAACAACGTCACCTGGCTCCCCCGAGCTTGAATACACCCTGGTTTCACACTTGCTGGACTCCCCAACGACGCCTGCAGCCTCAACACCCTGGACCCACTGACCCCGACTGCTACCGGACGGTGAAACCCTGAAGCTTAAGGACACCCCTGCATCCATCGCCCCTGGAGAAAAGGACCATAGGTGTACCTACGTCCCCAAGCACCCCAAGTTTACAACCTATTTATTGTCCCAAACTGGCTTCCTAGCCAAAGCCAAAGCCTGTCATCATGAGAACCAATTTCCCATAGAAAACCACTGGGCACCCGACACCTTGCTGAACCCCTGCACCAGGCCGCCCCGATGCTGCCCGGAGTGACCTGTTGTTGTGGTTCTGTTTAGTGCCCAGGTCTTACCTTACCTCTCTGAGATTGGCCTTGTAAGTTGTTGTTAAAAATGTGTTTGCTGAACACTGTTTTCCTCGAGAGGTTAACAATGAAGAACTCCGAAATTGCACTAAATGTCGATTTGTTAAATGATAAAGTATTTATGCTTGAAAACGTACTTACCTTGTAACAAAGTTCTTGGATTTAAGGAATATATAAACAAAAATATTTTCCTAAATTGGTCTCAGATTTATTCTTTGAGTGCGTGTCTCATTTATTGCGTCTGAGTACAACAAATGCTTAGCAGCACCCTCTGATAAGCCTACCTGCTCACCCACACCACCACAAAATAGAGCATTAGTCCTATCAACGTTTGTCTCTGTAAAACAAATTGGGGATCGACTACACTCTCTGCACAGTGTACTTCTTTTTAGTGCACCACATAGAAAGTCAGCTTCCTATAGAAGGTCCACAAGCTTCGCCTCCAACGAAGAGTCCTGAAGAGAGAGAGAAAGAGAGAGTGTCTTGGCAACTAAGAAGAGTGCTGCTGCTCAAAGTCATGGCGTTGCTAATTCTCGTTTCTCTCTGAGACGACGTAGGCAGTGGCTCCAGAGACCTCGTCCAAGGTCTTATCTTTCTCTTAGCTCGATGGCCATCACTGGCCCGGGCCAAGAACAGTTTGGATTCACGCTTCTTTGTTGCCTTGAAGTGCATGTTTCTGCGAGAGTCGCAAGACTTGTCGTTGTGATCCAACCCCAGGTGCCAGAAAGAGATGTGTGGATCTGCAACGGACATTTTTCCCCAAAGTGTTTGATGCCTGAATATTTGGGGAAGGGGCGGTGACATTCCCTGTGCTGCATTGTAATATTAACTTACGTTTTTTCAAGATGAAAATGTTTTGTAAAAAAATTCCCTTAGGAGAGCTTTAAGCTTTGGATTCACATCGATGGCACTGAAAAAAGTGAACTGATATAAAGGTGCTGGTGGGAGCCCTTTATGGCTCCAGTGACGTCACAGTGGCATTGTTTCAGGCACTGAAGTGGAAGTAGAGCTTCCTAATGGCTTGGAGAGCTATGGAAAACTGTCGGGGTACAGTTTGATGCCTTGAACATTCAAAAAGTATAGAATCTGCAGGTAGAAGTATTCATAAGAAAAATATTTAACAAAGAGTGATCACAATAAAAGAAGCAATGTCTGGGTGTACACACAGCTTACATAAAGAGGCAGGCTACAGTTGTCTTTCAGCCACAAGAAGCAAGGAAGCACATGGATCTATTAAAACGTACAGTGTTTATTAGAGCTACAATCAATAACACAAAAGAAAGCCGGTTACAGAGAGCAAGGAAAGTCTAATCGGAGAAAGGAGTGATCCATACCTGCTGACACCACACTTTCCACCATGGTGCCATTGATAAACGCTCTCTTAATGGCCTGTGTGCGGACATCCGACCAGTAGATGCGCTGCTCCTGCGCATCATAGTCCACCACTGTGACATTGTCAATGTCTGGGACGGTGAAGGAGATGATGTAGTTGTAATAGGGGTTATGGATGTCCACTCCACGTATCTCCATCTGCCTGGCATATAGCAGGAAGTTCTTAAAATCTAGATAACAATGTTAAAAGTGAATGCTAGTATGACACTAACATGATAGCTGTTCAGACTGTCTAATGTCTAAAACCTTAACTGATAATTACTGATAATACCAAGCTCCTCCTTGATGACAAGACGGTCAGCTTATGTTTAAGACTGGTTGATACAGAGTGGGTGAGGGAGAGAAAGGAAGATAAAGAGAGGAAAATAGTGACAGAGAGAGGGATAGAGGGAAAGACAGTGAGCACCAGAGAGACAGAGTGTGTTTGTATAAAGCCTGTGTGAAGTCCCTGTTTTACCTTAGCTTTTATTTAAAAAGATTTGAAAAACAGTGGTCAGTCAAATGTAATGCTTGACTAATTGTGCTGAATGAGTATATCTAATAAAACCAAATATAGATCAGGTAAAGTTACCTCTTCTAGATATACGTTTCTTCATGTAAATAAATTTTGTATATTAAAAGAAGTTTAGCGAATCCTGCACAAATTCTAAGGTATTCAATTGATTCTGGATATTTAAGAGACTCAGGCCCTCATTGTGAGTTTGGCGGTCATGAGACCGCCAAACTTGCAGTGGCGGTCTAACTGCGCAGACCCGGCAGTAAACACCAGCAAATTACGAGTTGTGGGGTTTGGCAGTCGGACCGCCGCGGCCAGCGGGGAGCTTCTCCAGACCGGCGGCAGGCCTAAGGCTGTCGGCCGTATTAGGAGGCAGAGAACTGTTAGGCTTTTCGCAGCGGTCACCCCGCCACGAAAACCCTGGCGGTAAAGCACCTGGCAACAGGAATCCCCATTCCTGTCGCCGGCATACACACCCCACAGGTCCACACACTTCCAAACACCCCCCCAACCGCATACTTCCATACTAACCCCCCACCCACCCTCACACTGACATACACCCCCCCCTCCGCATACATGCACCCCAGACTTCCTTCACGCACACATTCACACACACACACACACACACATATCCCCATCCACACACTTGCACACCCCCCTCATCTGCACACTTACATATGAACCTCACCTCATCCGCACACTTCCATATGAACACCCTCTCCCAACCGCACGCATCCATACTGACACCCTCACTCACTTGCAGACTTCCACACATGCACCTCCACTCGCATGCATCACAATACACAAACCTACTCACTTGCACCCCGACACAGCCCCCTCCCTCCGCATACAAGCAGACACACACACCTTCCAGGCACACATACATACACACACTCATGCACACCCATATCACTACACATACACGAACCACACATGCACACAACCCCCTTCCGTCAACATATGTGCATACACCCCCCACCCGACCACACACTTGCAGACACCCCCACCACAACCCTATTGCTCTCACACTGACATACGCACCCCCCTCCGCAATCATACGCACACTCCCCCTCCGTATTCATACACACCCCCACCCCCTCCATGCATCTCCCCACACACACACACAAACCCTCCCAATCCACCCCCCCTTTCAGTCGGTCCACCTACCTGTCTGGGTGAGGTGGTCGTCCGGGAGGGGATGGGTATCTGCTGTGCAGGGTACACTCTGCCGTATTATGTATCGTAATACAGCAGGCAGAGTTCTTGGGGCGTGGCGGTGCTGGAACAGCCTCTCGCCCGCCGGTCAGGCCGACTGTGTCGGATTTCCGTCTGTAAATGAGCGGAAATCCGTGGGTGACAATACTGCGGTCACTGTACCGCCAGCACTGGCGGTATAGTGGCAGCATTATGCATGGCGGTCTTGGCAAAAGACCGCTGCTGTCATTATGAGGGACCCAATGTTTACAAAGCTACCAATCTGAAATTTTCACTGGAGGTACTTAGCCCTTACAGGGAACCACTCACTGTGACTTTCCAAATTCCAAGTCACTATCTAACTGGGGTCTTATCAACATCAATGTAATGAAGAGGGGAGAAGATGGTGTGGCACGCACCCAGGCAAGTTTTCTTATCCGGTGCCAGCTTCATGAGGTGCGGACAGGCGCATGAGTACTTCTGGTTGTAGTTGATGAGGCAAAGGTGGCTGCAGGGCCCTCGACCTCCATTTCCTTCACATGGGTTCGGAGCTAATTATACCAAAACATAATGAAGATGGTTAATAAGGGGGGTGCAAAGGAGACAGAGACAAACAATACACAGAGGATTTCAGGAATAGTACAAGGTGACTCAAGTGTCTGTCTGCTGTACAAACGAGGTTTGTCTAACCTACTTAATGCTGAATTATGATGAAGCACTCCAACTGAGAAATATATTCAACTCAAACCACAGACTGATGAAACGCAAAGAAGATCTAAGAAAAGCAGAAAGAGAAAATACACACAGCCAAGACTGATTTGCTTAAAGTAGACAGACACCCGGCCTTGATACATACAAAGTGAAAAAAAACATGCGTGTCTAAAACACATAGTGCATGGACAGATGTAAGCCCCTAACCACACACAGTTAAAACACATTTCACCAAAGTGAGAACAAAAGAAGGGCATGAAGCACACAAAGAAGTCACACAAAAACAATAAGCCCGCAAAATAATCCAGTGAGCTGTTAATCTCACAGGTGACATACACGAGCATCACAAAGAGGACAACTGTGAGCCATGAAACACTGGGAACATTAACAACCGAAAATGCACAAACAATAAGAGAACAACTTCAAATTGCACACAGTGAACATGTGTAAGCACATATATGACCTTTGGATGAGTGAAAATGAATGAGCTTGGAACAAGCGCCTTACCCGACGGCTGCCTGGACGGATGGTACACTTGTAGGTCGAAGGGTTGAGTGTTGGTGCGCTGCACCACTGTCACTTTATTGCCTGTCCACTTATTGGCTTTGGCCAGAGTGTTCGTCCTCCAGTCAGTCCAATACACCTCACCGCCGTAAAGTGTGACAGCAAAAGGGTGGGACAGGTATTCATGCCCTCGGAGTACTTCAATGTGTCCTGTGCCGTCATACAATGCCGAATAGATGGCATCTGACCTACAATTAGAAAAGTATGTGGGAAGGGGAACAAAAGGGATTATAGCATTTTTTCAGATTTTCTCCTTTGCAACACAGGAGAGCAAAACATACAAAGCTGTCCCTTCTCATATCTCTAAAAGGCTACAAAACAAGCCAGACATCTAACACATATGGATAAACAAGGACAGGCAGGAAACCCATTGGGGAAATCTAAGTCCAGTAATAGGTCAGGATCTAACTCACTAAAATATAAGCTAAGTTAGGCACTTCTCAAATTACTGAAGAATATGCTGAGCCAGGCATTTCATGTTATATGAAGAAGTTTAACAAAATGTCAGTTACTTTTTAAAATATTAGGACACAGATAGGCAGAGGCCTTCTACTCTTTAAGGATGTAGATGCAAAGCCATTCTAAAGTATGTAAATTGTGTCACCTCATAATACTCTGATCAAAATATTACAGGCCAGCAACTTCTCTATGTTTCCCAGTCCTCTGCCAATTAGCATAACAATAACGGTTTATTGATAATAAAACTGGTCAACATTGTTTAGATCATTTTATAGGACCTGCATCTTCGAAATCTGCGTTCAAGTTTTATTTCTATCTGCCTCTTTACTATGTTTAAGGCTTTGGGTTTTGACCACATCAAAGGAAACTAGCATTACATAAATCTTACCTCGCATCGATCCAGAGAATTCTCCGTTCCAAATAGTCTACAGTTAGGCCATTGGGCCATCCGCCTGATCCAGTCTCCTTGTGAATGGTGCGACGTCCCTCACCACTCATGGATGCAGCCTCTATGCGAGGCATGCTGGCATCCCAGTCTGTCCAGAAAAGGATTCTAGAAAGGAGACAGACAGGCGGTATTATGATACCAAAATTAAGAGTGTCACCCTACTTCATTGGCAGCTTCCCCCAAAATGACAACAATGAAGTACTACATTCCATCCCACGGTGCTCAATTCATCTAATTCCGCTGTCTTGTTCAGGTTGTCCGACTTACGTGAGGCCCAAACCGATCCTATGTCACATGTGCCTCCTCCAAGTGATCTGCGATGACCGCCCAGAATTCTGGTCATATAACGCAGTACGTCTTGCCCCCAGATTCTCTGAAGGCCCCCACCATTGGCGACTGCATTGTCTTCCTGAGAAAGCACATTTCTCTGACCACTTCAAGGCTGCTCTTCCTGCTTTTGTGGACGATCACACTTGGCAGTCAGTGTGGTTCTTTCACCTTTTATTGACTGGGGTCATGATTTTTTTTATTAATTCCACAACCCTGACTGTCCCCTTACTTTCTCCCAAAGCCTACCCTGCTGCACAATCAAAGCAAAATAATGGACTCCTGGGGGGAGGGGAGAGGGCTACTTGTTAAAAAAAAACATCAACAGATTGCTTTAGGGAAGATTCCAGTCAGATTTACCTAATTTACTAGAAGACGTCAAGTTAAAGATCATTTCTGGAAACACATTGTCTCACAATAAGGTGCTTCAAAGGAAAAAATGGCGAAGTGAAATTGAGATAAGTAAACTAAACTGCACATGTGCTATTGTACAAAACTTGTATACAAGGCTTGTGGCTGTTATGGATGCAAGCTTCATTAACATCACTCTGTCAGGGCATAATGTTAACACAACATATTTGAAAATAGTCCACGGAGTTCTTTGTCAACGTTTTGACCCTACTAAATTACTTGTATGAGGGTCACCATCAAGACCAACAAAAAGTAGTAGCACCAATATGTAGTGGTGACCGCTGAGGCATGATAGGTTCACCCTTATTTACTATTTTGGAACGTTTTGCTCCATCACCCAGCAGTAAAGATGCATTTCATGCCTTTTAACTCGCTCAGAATGGACTCTTGAAGATCAAAAATATACAATAATCACTTTCCTGAACCTTCACAATCGAGGGATCAGTGAATGCAGAGCTGCAGCACAGACTCCAGGCTGTCAGCTTGCACGTGCGCCAAAGATCCATAAATGGATACAGCATCCAATACATCTGCTGCACAGGCACAGAGGAGTGGTACACCAGGAACATAGTACTGCAGCTGGCACTTCTCCATAGTGGGAACGACCCTTGCTAAGGGGGTGATTTTAATGCAGTTATCTGCCCTGTCAGGTGAGGAGGATGTACTGCTGGCGTGGTCCTAACAGGTCCCTGACCTGGAGGACAAGGAGTCCCAAGAGACTGAAACCTACATGGAGGTCATCTGCAGGGAGTAAGCTATGTGTGGCTAAGAGCCCAGAAGGTAAGACCCAAACCTAAAGGCATTTGATTTACAACATGATTGAGGTCCTGCAAGAGATACTTCAGGAGTGCAGGAGTGCAGGTGAGCCTGAACCAACTTGGCCTGCTGCGCACTATCCCTGTCTTTGTCCTAGCCAACATCCATCATCTTCCAGGTATGGAGGGACACACTGTTTTTCCACTCCATACTAGGCTTTAGAGTAAGGACCTATTCACTGAGAGTGGTTGTCGAGATTGTTAAACCATTTAATCCATTTCTTTAGCACTCACACTTCTAAAGGGATGAAGACCTGGTTGATGTTGGAAACCAGAACAGTGTTGGAAATGCGGGGCATAAATCTGGATCCAGGATCAGGCAGCTATTACGTGGCAGGATCCAAGATACAGGCTAGCTCAGTACAATTTGCAAACATTAGAACAAAGTAAACTGTTTCAGCATTCGGTCTACTTGCGTCCTGAGAAGCAACTTGCTGGAGGTGAGGGAGGGCTCATACTTTCAGTTGAACCCAACACAAATTCCTTACTTAAAAACCCTAAACTACCAGTCCTCACATGGAAAAGAATTGGACTGATCATGCCAATCACTCATTAGAATTTATGTGTTTATGAAGATCAAATGTGATATCTGATCTATGCTTCAAACAGTAATTTGGACAGCCCAAGCCTACCAAGCCACACCCAGGTTGAGACTCATTCTAGGAGGCGACTTGGTTCAGCTTCAAAACCATAAGGCTAATGTCAACGAGGAAACAAAGGCATTTAACTAGCCACTTCACAAATACTTATGCTAAAAGATAAACTGGAGGATGATTTTTGAGTTTTTCAAACTGCATGTACGAGATTAGCATGCATTATAAGAACGTCAGATATACCGGTTTATACAAGTGATTATACCAATAACTATTTCTATAGCATTTTAAACTTTAGAATAAAGAACAACTGCGAAAAAAATAGTTCAGGTTCTAAACGTATGCCTTGGAGTTTGCATTCAGCTCCTTGATGCCAGATCATAACTCTCTGAGCTATACTGCTAGGATTATAATGTGTGACTGGCAGGTAATACAAAGATTTCTGCAGCAAAAGCAGTAACCCACTGAGCTGGCTACACAAAATACATCTTTGTGGCCTGCATGTGACACACTGTGCTTTGCAGCAGTCACACTACCCATCAATGCTATTTTATGACGAGTTAAACCTGTGGATAGACTGCACACAGATTTCTCCAGCAGAAGCATTAGCCATCCTAGTTATTCTACTGGTAGTACATCATGGAAATTTCCAGATACACAAAGAATGTCTACAGCAGATGCTGTGGCTCATAAGATGTTTTACAAATGCAGTATATCTGTGAACCGTTAAACTAGAACAGATTTACTATCACGTGTCACTGTTACCAATTTTTTACGGTCAGAGATTTTAAAATTAAATGTGTAAATTGACTGCCAGACTCCACTCATGACTCCAGCTTTCGTGGCTCCATTTCCTTCCTGCTGCTACCCTCGATGCCCAATTTAAAGGATGTCAAAGTAACCTTTTTCCAGCACTGAACCAGGGGCTGTCCCATGTCCTAGGAGGGCTCAAGCCACTTGAAAATTTCAGTTGTGACCAGACATTTGTGAATCAGATGCCTGCACATTTTGCTACCACCAGGTGACCTACTTTGGGCGCAAACTGCCCCACAGTCAGCACTCGGGAGGCCAATGGGAGCAGTTACTGGTATGCCAGTCTACTGTTGTCTGCTGACTTTCCTCCCCATTAGATGTGAACATAGCTTCCAAGCCTCCAGTTTACGTTAAAACATCTACAAAAAATTGCTTTAATCTGACACAGTTTACAAAGTTCACATGAGATCTACCAAATATCCCCAAGCACTCAACCCACTGGATCTGGCCAACAATATGAAGCGCAACTTTGGAACCTGACCAATCAAGCTCTGTAAAGAATCTGAGTAACCACAACATGGTCCTTATGGATATATTGAGTCTAAAATTCTAAGAAGTTTCCTGTGAAAGTCTACCTAATCTACCAACTATCACATGGGATTGGATTGATAACAGCCCTCCTTAGATCACTCTATGAAGCCTACCTGTGGGATACGAAACATGCATCAAACACAATTGGATCAGACCAAGCTACACCCAGTCTACATTGTTCATCCATGGAGATATTTACTGCCTTAACTGATTGCCAATGTTCTGCACAGTCCTCTTTGCTTTACTATTATTTTGTATCCATGTGTTTTGCAATTTTTAATTTCACAGCCGCAACATTCATGGCCTATGGGAGCGGGGGGAGTCTGTGTGTATGGGAGGGATGTGTATGTAGGATGTGTGTCTTAATATCAAATGTCTAATAGGTGGACTTCCAGTGAAAGCATTCATGAATCTTACTAGGCACACAAACCATCACACACATCACCTACAGGACTATCTAAATGAACAAAATTCAATGATTCATGTCTCATCCAAAAACCTGTGGAGCTGTTGATCGGTAACTGTGTTTCACCTTAGCCTGTGAGCAAACTATGGAAAACCATGGTGATGACTTCCCCTTCCAAGCAAAGGAGACAATGAGAGGAGTCTATACGAACCCGTCTCGTGGATCCAGAGCGATGGCTCTGGGGTGCTCAATGTCACCAGCCAGCAGTGTTGTTCGCATTGTACCATCCAACTTGGCCACCTCAATCTGATCCAGGTTACTTTCCACCCAGTAAATGTTCCCTGCAATCCAGTCCACAGCGAGCCCCTCTGGCGTGGCCAGCCCATACTGGATGACCACCTCAAAACTGGTGAGAGCTGAAAAGAGAAAATCATGTTGTTTATAATCTGGGACAGCATGCTCTAGAAGGTGGGGGTATATTCACAGTCAGGGAGAAGAGTATGTACACAGAAGGGTAAGGTATTTTCTCACATTCAATGGATAAAAGTGCACACTCATAGGCATTTAGATGGCAGATTACACTTGAGGGAGCAGAGCCACTCCAAGGGTGTAACAGAAAGTTGACAATGTAACTATAATCCATCATCCCACATTGAATCCTCTCACTTTTTTCTTTTCCCAATCCATTTTAAAACGCTCCTGCATGTTTTTGGTATATGGCTGTCTGGGCAATCAACCCACTCTGACATACTAGTTCATGAAGATCAACTAAATACATACTTAAAGCGGCAAAGTGGTACAAGCATCAGTGTTGTAAGATTTGTAAGTCCCCTTCAAAAGTAAATTCTTCTTGCAACTCACAAAACTAAAAAGAGTTCATGTCAGTTAGGGATTACTGTATTAAATACAAAGATTGTGTTGAGCGTTTAAACAGTAAAGAACAAGTGCATTAAAGATAACAATGTTCAGAGATTCACTTGAAAGAAAAGTATGCACTTTACAGTAATGTGAAATATAGGCAAACACATGAGCTATGGTACTACAAGATATAAACATTGTTGCCATTAAATAGAATAACTGGCCAGGGAAATTCAAACAGAGGGACAAATGTGAGGTAGCACTTTTTAGAAAACAAATGCATTCAGATGGCATCTTCTACAGTGTATTATAATGTGATGTGTAAACCTTTCTTTGATCTGGTCATAGCAACATCTTTTGAGAACTGTCTCCAAGGCAGTGAGCAAGAAAGTGAAGAGATGCTGCTGCTTTCAAGGTAATCCCTTGACCTTAGATTTAGCTGGGGTGTCAAGTGGGTCAGATTTTCCTAAGAGCCAATGCATACCCTTGGAGTCAATATAGGTTAAGTTAAGAAAGGCACCATGCATTTCATATTTCTTTTTATACTATAACACCCTCAAGCAGTGATGGAATGGAAACAAAATCAGCCCTGGTAAAAATGATAACACCGGCCCCAAATTGCAGGAGGTTACAAATAAAATGGGACCTGGAGGTTCATAGGTAGGAGATGGCAGCACAGCCTGCTCTGACACTAGCCCATAAACTGCAAGCCACCTTCAAAAAGTGGCAACATGGCCAGACTAGACCAGACTTTAAAAATCAAGAGACTGGCAGCAAGTCATACTTCATTACCTTCAAGCCCACAAGGATAGAACTCCTTGTCCATTATTCCATAACATTAACAATGGGTGTATTATTAAAACTGGTGGAAAGAAGGTGGTGGGATTTTAGGACGAGGAGGAATAGAGCATGTGAAAATATGTATGCCGGCTCCATGTGAAACATCTAAGTCAGGTTCAATCCTGTGGCAGTAAATATTTGAAAATGGGGCGTGTCACAAAACATACAATAAAGAATGTGTTAAAAGATGCTTGTTTGAAGGCTTTGTAGTTAACTCAGTGATCTCTGCTGCACTGAAAACTGGATCCTCAGACATCAGCACCTATGTAGTAAATAACCTGAACTATCACAGATGGGCAATTCCTGTGGCCACTTACATAGCCAGATAGCAGGCCTAGCAATCCGTCTAGAGTCAGGCACTGGACTAGGTATCATGGATATTGATTGCAAACGCGGATATAACTGACATCTAGCACCATAAAGAGTGTCTGTGGATGAGGATTTAGAGTGACTAGATAGACACTGGAGGAGCAGGGTCACTTTATGTGTTACCCCACATCAGCCCTGTGGCTTACAATTTTGGAGCTTTAAATGTATAATTCCGGTACTCAAAGCATCAGGCTTAACTATAGCACTGGAATGTAATTTTTGATCCCAAGAATCCGGGTCCGCACATTCCAGGCTGTATCTCAGCCACAGGAGTTCACTATGCGGTCTAGACAAAATTATATAGAGGGAAAATGATCTGGTCAGAGAGGGTCTGCCTTTGGAAATGGAAACACAGAGAAGCTACAAAAATGTGTCAGTTAAAAGCACAAAAAGCAAACCGAGTAACTTTGTGAAGCAAAAACAATGGCCGTTTTTCCAAATGTGTGCCATCACAATGCAGTATTTCAAAACGATCAAGGTCAAAAACAGGTTCTGCACTAACTTCGGTTAGAGACACCTGGTTCATTTTCCATATTTAACTTCTGTGCCATCACAAGCACTAATTTATGAGAGGCTTTGAGCGTAAACTACCCTGGAAGATTTCAACCAAACACAGAGGAAAAGAAAGATTTCAGACCTTACATTCTTAAGAAGTCTAATCACGTTATGGATTGTTTTAGCATGCGAGAAGACAGCTTACAATTAACATTAGAGGAGCACTGCAGAAAGCTAATTAAATTTCACATAATGATGACTATTTCCGCTGGAAGGTATCATTAGAGGTGGCATGTATGAGAAATGCAGAATTTGTGATCAAGAGCAGACAGTAAAGAATTTAAAAACAACACTTTCATTTGCAATTCGAGGTTTTTCACATTGATGGGTCCTGCATGTTGTAGATTGACAATACTTCATAGAAAGATTTCAAAGCAAACTGGGGAAAGTTACTTTGTAAGTCAGTGTGTTTCCTCCTATCACAAACAACTTTATCCCCAAATTCAGAGTACCAACAACTCATGCTCTGATGCCATCTCTGGGAAGCACATTGTATGTAACAGAATGTCTTAAGAGATACATATATAAATAAGTTACTTACATTACGAAGCAGTTTGAGGATACGCTACCTAACCGCAGATTCATCACCATCTTAATTCCCCAGCCTAAAGCCAGAGCATGAGTTAGCACTGCGAGTTCTGGATGGGAGAGGAAGAACAGCCTGTCTCAAGCAAACTGAAATTCTTCATCCACCAGTGAAGTTCCCACAGCACATTGTCTGACATATGGATGTTTTACGAGGGGCACCCCCAATGAGGAGCCCATTGGAGGTGGAGGTTTCACTGCAGAGCCCATATGTACCAACAGACAAGATATGCCAGCAGAATACACGAAGCCAAGAAGCCTCAGAACCCTCTCGGCTGTAACAAAGGATTGAGCCTGAAACATCATGGTCAAATCCTGAATGTCCAGGATGGGCTGCAGGGGCAATAAATATTTTACCACCACCGTATATAGAATATACCCTATAAAGGAAATCCTCTGCACTGGCAAAAGATGATATTATGGCTTGTTGATAGAGAACTCAAGGGAAGACAGGAGTGAGATGGTCTTCCCCAGGTGGTCTGAGAAAGGCTGTGACAAACCTGCCTTTAACAGCAAGCTGTCGAGATACAGGAATGCATGCGCTCCAGACCTGCGAAGATGAACAGCGGCCATCACAGTCACCTTAAATGTCCAAGAAGGGGTGAGGCAGGGCAGTGAACTGAATGTTTTTATCCCCACAACAAAGCAAACACCTCAGGTGTGGGATTTAATGAACAACTAACTTACCTTCGGCAACGCCTCATCTAGTAGAAACATATTTTAGTTGCAGATTCCTTACCTCCTAATTTCCCCAGGCGTCAGTTTGGATCGAGAAATTTTTCTCAAGCAGTACCCCTGCGTGACATCATGTGGTGTCTGTCAGCCCCGCATCTGCCATCATTGTGCATGCCAGATATGACGTTGCGGGACCTGTAAAGTCACTACCCCGGCGCGCTGATGTCCGTTTCTTTTCATGACTTTCCACGCCAGAAGCACAGAGCCACGAAGAACACTGACCACTGCTGCGTCAAAACAAGGGTCCTAAAAGGGACGTCCCTGACCTTAGAAATCAGTTCGTAGAGCGGGGAGGATTGGTGGGTCAGTAAGGAATCTGCAACGAGAATATGTTTCTACCAGATAAGGCATTACCAAAGGTAGGTAACTTGTTGATCAGATAGAAACTTCTAGTTGCAGATTCCTTACCTTAGAATAGATACCCAAGCAATGCCATCCCCGGAGGTGGGTCTGCAAACCAAGATCATACTAAGAAGTCCTGCAGGACCGAATGGGCACAGTACCCATCCCTTCGGACCCAACTGTCCAGGCAGTAGTGTTTAGTGAACCTGTGCAGAGAAGCCTATGTTGCTTACTGACAGATGTCCGGGACTGGAACTCTGAGTGCTAATGCATTGGGGGCAGCTGTTGCTCTCGTGGAGTGAGCGCACAACCCCTCAGGGGGGGATTTCTTCCTGCAAAGAACGACCCAACTACATATGGTTCTCTTCTACACTGCCTGCCCTTTTTTCATTATGTGGAATCTCCTGACAATAGGAGATTTAAACAAAGAGGGTTGGTAAGGGTATCTCTGAAATGCAGAGATAGCAGACAAATAACCTTTGAGGGTGCCTAAAGCAAAGCCCTGCCTGGCCAAAGAAAGTATAAACAGGAGCTCAGAAAGGGGGACAGAAGAGGTCAACAGACTAGCCTCTGCATCGTGCCACAAATTTTTGTCATGGACAGGCGTATACTGTTTTGGTGGATGAACACCTGGCTGCCAAGATAAAGGTACAGAGTTTGAGCGGATGGTAAAAAGCAGTCAACTGCTGAAGCTCAATCTCCACCCAAACAGTTGGAGACTGGACAGGTTCAGGTGGAGAAACCTCCTCTGCTGCTGTGAATGAAAATCCTCCCGAAGGTGCAGTCTGATCGGAGGATCGATGGCCATGCTCAATAGCTAGGGATACCAGACTCTTTGTGCCCGGTCCGGAGCCACAAGGATTACTTGGGCCCGGTCATTCTTGATCTTCTTCACAACTCTGGTCAGAGGTGGTATGGGCGGAAAGGCATACAGGTGGTCTGAGCTCCACCCGAGATGAAAAGCATCACCGAGCGAGTGCTTCCTTGGAAACTCCAAAGTGCAAAACTGCTGACATTGTGCATTCTCTGCAAAGGCAAACAGATCTACCCAAGGTTCTCCACACTGCTGAAAGAGACCTTACTCCACCTCCGGATGGAGAATTCATTTTTGATCGACCAGGCATTGTCAGATGAGTTGTCCAATCTGGGGTTCAGAAAGCCCACCAGAAGTTGAACTTCAAGGGAAATGCCCTGATGTTTCAGCCAAGGCGCAGAGCCTCCTGACAAAGGGTCCATGACCCCACCCATCCTGTTTGTTGCAGTACCACATGGCGGTGGTGTTGTTGATGAACACCTGCACTACTTTCCCTTTGAGAGAGAGAAGGAATGCTTTGAATGCCAGTCTGATCATCTGGAACTCCAAAAGATTCACATGGAGTCCGGACTTTACGGGAGACTAGATGCCTCTGTGTCTGCCCCATTCCAGGAGTGATACATCTGTCACTACTGTCAGATGTTGGGGAAGGGAGAGGGATCTGCCTCTGACCCAACTGCAGTTCAAAACCCAGTACTGCAGATCTTGTGCAGATCCCACCAAGATCTGGCCTACGTCGGAGAGATTCCCCTGATGCTGGGTCGACCGAGCCCCACACATGCCATCTGACATGCGACACCGGCAGGATGCACTCAGTCATTCTCACTGAGATCCAGGATACAGTATGAAACATCAGTATAATAGCATGAATATCCTGGTCTCGCCACCTTTGAGCATAAGTCCGAAACTACACTGCGTCCAGAAAAGCTCAGATGAAAGGGAGCATCTGAGGACTCAAGTGTGATTTTGGCTCGTTTATAGTGAACCCCAGCGAATGCAGATGGTCTGTCGTAGTCTGGAGGTGGGAGACGAAAGCCTGAGTCAAGTCCACCTTAAATAGTCAGTCATCAAGGTAGGGGAAGACTGAAAATCCTGATCTGTGCAGATGAGCTGCGACCACCTCCAGGGGCGCAGGAAAGGTCATAGGGAAGCAGAGTGAACTGAAAATGCTTGTGGCTTACTATAAATCGCAAGTAACATCTGTGGGCAGGCAGGATGGGAATATGGAAATAGACGCCCTGAAGTTCAGTCTCCTGGGTCTAGGGCAGATGAAACCTGAGCCATGGTGAGCATTTTGAATTTCTCCTTCCTGACGAAGAGACTGAGAGACAAATGTATAGAATAGGATGGATGCCCTTGTCCTTTTTGGGCACCAGAAAGAAGCGTGAGTAACAACCATGACCTAGTTCTGGCACAGGGACCCTTATCTATGGTTCCCTTGGCCAAGAGAGCCATAATCTCCTTGAGGAGAAGTGCCAAGTGATCTTCTGTCATTCGATTGTAGGATGGTGGCATGGATGGAGGGGTAGTCTCAAAGGAGAAGGAATAGCCCCTTAGGACTATTTGCAAAACCCACCTATCTGACGTGGACTGCCAGCAGGGAAGATTATAGCAAATCCAGACTATGACTGGTCCCTGGTGGGTAAGCATCAGCTAGAAAGCTAGAGAGGTTTGCTGAGGGGGTGGACTGGCTGGAACGCTGGCTCTCTGATCCACGAGAACATTGGATCCCACGTCCCTGGCCAAGCAGAGGCTGGGCAGCATGTGGTGCACTATGCCTGGAGGGAAACAGACGTGGTTGGGCACCCCTTCTTAAGCCACGAAAGGGGAGAAAAGCAGACTGAACGGGGGAAGGGCAGCTGCAAGGCCTAAGGACCTGGCCGTAGCCTGGGACTTCTTAAAGTGCTTGAGTGCCATATCTGCTTTGCCTCTGAAAAGACGGGTGCCATCAAAGGGCAAGTCCATGACAGTGGATTGGACATCCCCCAAAAAGCCAGACGTTATCAACCAGGCATGGCACCTCAATGTCACCGATGATGCAACCGATCTGCCTATTGAGCCCATCATATTTAGCCCACAGTGTATTGTGAACTTTGCTGCATCCCTCCTCTCAGCAACAGCTTAAAGGAGAATGGCCCAGGCCTCCTCCAGGACCGGTGGCAGCACCTGCACAACTGTTTCTCAAAGTATGGGTGTAACAGGCCAAAAGGAAAGTGGTGTTCGCAGACCGCAGTGCCAGCTGGAACATCTTCCCAAGCTGATCCAGCCTCTTACATTCCCCATCCGGCGGTGCGGAAGGTAATGTGCCCGGGGATGTGGAGCCCTGGATAATCAAGCTCTCAAGGGTCAGGATTTCCATTAGGAACAATGGGTCATTTGGAGAGGGGCTATGGTGGCGGGCAGTTGTCCTGTTCACAGTAGCCCCTGTGCTGGGTTTAGGAGGCTGGCTCATTTTATGGTGTACACTTGTGGTGTGGAACCCTATACTCAGTCCAGGCAACCCTTAGTGATAGTGAGTAGGTGTCCAGAGAGCAGAAGCTCTCTAGGGGTAGCTGAGGTGAGCAGCTAAAGGTTATCAAGGACGAATGTAAAGCACTAGCAGTACCACAGTAGTCAGACCGTAACTTACCAGAAAGAGCCATACAAGTGTTGCATAAATAAAGGCTACTTTATTACAGCACTGCTACCAAACTGACTATGGTATATCTTCCTTTGGAGATATTACATACAATATACACATACAATAACCAGCAACAAAAAAAAAAACTTGGCCATATACAGGGCCCTAGGGGAGTGCCAAAGCACATACTAAAAAAGTGGAACCTGAAAGAGGAACTTCAGCCAAGGTAGGTGTAGTGCAGTAGGTGACCCGCAACCAGGAGTAAGTCAGTTACCCAATGAGTTGTCCCACAGACTAACACAGAGGATAGTGGTTGGAGTTTGTGGAATTCAGGACCATTCCCAGGGGACCCCGAGGAAACCAGCAGTCAAGAGGATGGAGAGTGCCCCTTCCCCAGGATACCCGGAAGGCAGGTGTATATACACCAGGGACCCAGATGCAGAGGGGAGAAAGGACTCTCTCTGAAGACTGTGGAAGCCTTGGATTGTCCAGCTGCTCTCACGACCAGTGGACCAGGCTGGTGGAACCCAGGGACAGATTCTGGACGTGGAGGACCTGCAAAGGAAGAGTCCAACACCCAAGGCGGTGCAGGTAGCAAGTCCCACCCTCCTGAATGAAAATGTCACTTACCCAGTGTACATCTGTTCGTGTCATCAGTCGCTGTAGATTCGCATGTTTTGCATAGCTCGCCATCTGGTGTTGGGTCGGAGTGTTACAAGTTGTTTTTCTTCGAAGAAGTCTTTCGAGTCACGGGACCGAGTGACTCCTCCTTTTGTCTCCATTGCGCATGGGCGTCAACTCCATCTTCGATTGTTTTTCCCCGCAGAGGGTGAGGTAGGAGTTGTATTGTAGTAATAGTGGCCATGCAATGGAGTGACTAAGTATGTACCTATTTAAGGTTAAAATAATATATATACAAATAGTTGAAGGTACCTTCCGAACTGCTACAGGCTCCCGGGGAGGCGGGTGGGCACATGCGAATCTACAGCGACTGATGCCACGAACAGATGTACACTGGGTAAGTGACATTTTCAGTTCAATGGCATCTGTCGCTGTAGATACGCATGTTTTGCATAGACTAGTAAGCAGTTATCTCCCCAAAGCGGTGGCTCAGCCTGTAGGAGTGGTAGTAGTCTGAAACAATGTTCTTAATACGGCTTGACCTACTGTGGCTTGTTGTGCAGATAACACGTCTACACAGTAGTGCTTGGTGAATGTGTGAGGCGTAGACCATGTGGCTGCCTTACATATTTCTTGCATTGGGATGTTTCCTAGAAAGGCCATGGTAGCACCTTTCTTTCTGGTTGAGTGTGCCCTTGGTGTAATGGGCAGTTGTCGTTTAGCTTTAAGGTAGCAGATTTGGATGCATTTAACTATCCATCTGGCTATACCTTGTTTTGATATTGGGTTTCCTGCATGAGGTTTTTGGAATGCAATAAATAGCTGTTTAGTTTTCCTGATGCTCTTTGTTCTGTCAATGTAATACATTAATGCTCTTTTGACATCTAAAGTATGGAGTGCCCTCTCAGCTACGGAATCTGGCTGTGGGAAGAACACTGGAAGTTCCACTGTTTGATTTAGATGGAACGGTGAAATAACTTTTGGTAGAAATTTAGGATTAGTCCTTAGGACGACCTTATTTTTGTGTAGTTGTATAAAAGGTTCTTGTATTGTAAACGCCTGAATCTCGCTTACTTTTCTTAGAGAGGTAATGGCGATGAGAAATGCAACCTTCCATGTTAGGAACTGTATTTCGCAGGAGTGCATGGGTTCAAAAGGTGGACCCATAAGTCTAGTTAAGACAACATTTAGGTTCCATGAAGGAACAGGTGGTGTTCTTGGTGGAATAATTCTTTTAAGGCCCTCCATGAATGCTTTAATGACTGGTATCCTATATAGGGAAGTTGAATAGGTAGGCTGCAGGTATGCAGATATCGCTGCAAGGTGTATTTTAATGGAAGAGAAAGCTAGGTTAGATTTTTGTAAGTGAAGCAAGTAACCCACTACATGTTTTGGGGTTGCGTGTAATGGTTGGATTTGATTAATATGGCAGTAGCAAACAAACCTCTTCCATTTACTGGCATAGCAGTGCCTGGTGGATGGCCTTCTGGCTTGCTTTATGACTTCCATACATTCTTGGGTAAGTTGTAAGTGTCCGAATTCTAGGATTTCAGGAGCCAGATTGCTAGATTCAGCGATGCTGGATCTGGGTGTCTGATCTTTTGGTTGTGTTGTGTTAACAGATCCGGCCTGTTGGGCAGTTTGATGTGGGGTACTACTGATAGGTCTAGCAGCGTTGTGTACCAGGGTTGCCTTGCCCAAGTTGGTGCTATTAATATGAGTTTGAGTTTGTTTTGACTGAGTTTGTTTACCAGATAAGGAAGGAGAGGGAGAGGAGGAAAAGCGTAGGCAAATATCCCTGACCAGTTCATCCATAGGGCATTGCCGTGGGACTGCCTGTGTGGGTATCTGGATGCGAAGTTTTGGCATTTTGCGTTCTCTTTTGTCGCAAACAAGTCTATTTGAGGTGTTCCCCAGAGCGTGAAGTAAGTGCTCAGAATTTGGGGGTGAATTTCCCATTCGTGGACCTGTTGGTGATCTCGAGAGATTGTCTGCGAGTTGATTCTGAATCCCTGGGATAAATTGTGCTATTAGGCGAATTTTGTTGTGAATTGCCCAACGCCATATCTTTTGTGCCAGCAGGCTCAATTGCGTTGAGTGCGTTCCCCCTTGTTTGTTTAGATAATACATTGTTGTCATGTTGTCTGTTTTGACGAGAATGTATTTGTGAACTATTATTGGTTGAAAAGCCTTTAGTGCTTGAAAAACTGCTAGCAGTTCTAGGTGATTTATATGCAGTTTTGTTTGATGTACGTTCCATTGTCCTTGTATGCTGTGTTGATCGAGGTGTGCTCCCCACCCTGTCATGGAAGCATCTGTTGTTATTACGTATTGTGGCACTGGGTCTTGGAAAGGCCGCCCTTTGTTTAAATTTATATTGTTCCACCATAGAAGCGAGAGGTAAGTTTGGCGGTCTATTAACACCAGATCTATAAGGTGACCCTGTGCTTGTGACCACTGTGATGCTAGGCACTGTGGTAAGGGCCTCATGTGCAGTCTTGCGTTTGGGACAATGGCTATGCATGAAGACATCATGCCTAGGAGTTGTAATATCATCTTTGCTTGTATTCTTTGTGTTGGATACATGCGTTGTATGATGTTGTTGAAATTTTGAATTCTTTGTGGACTTGGAGTGGCTACTCCTATTGTTGTGTTTATTATGGCTCCTAGGTATTGTTGTACCTTGCATGGCAGAATGTTGGATTTTGCGAAGTTGACTGTGAACCCTAGTTTGTAGTGGTGTGAGCACGTTATTAACGAATGGGTCTTGATTAGCCAGTCGTCTAGATACGGGAATACATGTATTTGCTGCCTTCTGATGTGTGCAGCGACTACTGCTAGACATTTGGTAAAGACTCTTGGTGCGGTTGTTAAACCGAAAGGCAGTACCTTGAATTGGTAGTGAATTCCTTTGAATACAAACCTTAGGTATTTCCTGTGCGATGGATGCATTGGTATATGGAAATACGCGTCTTTGAGGTCTAATGTTGTCATGTAGTCGTGTAGTTTCAGCAATGGTAACACTTCTTGTAGTGTGACCATGTGAAAGTGGTCTGATTTGATGTATGTGTTTAGTATTCTTAGGTCTAGGATTGGTCTTAGCGTTTTGTCCTTCTTTGGTATTAAGAAGTACAGTGAATAAACACCTGTGTTTATTTGTGTGTTTGGTACTAACTCGATTGCATTCTTTTGCAATAGTGCTTGAACTTCTATCTCCAGGAGCTCGGAATGATGTTTTGATAAGTTTTGTGCTCTCGGTGGTATGTTTGGAGGGAATTGTAGAAATTCTATGCAATAACCATTTTGGATAATTGCTAGAACCCAAGTGTCTGTAGTGATTTCCTCCCATGCTTTGTAATAATGACCTATTCTTCCCCCCACTGGTGTTGTGTGGAGGGGGTGAGTGACATGTGAGTCACTGCTTAGTTGTAGGGGTTTTGGGGCTTTGAAATTTTCCCCTATTCTTAGGGAATTGCCCTCCTCTATATTGGCCCCGAAAGCCTCCCCTGTACTGTCCCTGGTAACTGGATGTTGTTGCCTGTGAGGTACTGGCTTGTGTGGCCTGACCCCGAAACCCCCCTCTAAAGGGTGTTTTGCGGAAGGTGCTGTAATTTCCTCTGCTCTGCGGGGAGTAGAGTGCGCCCATGGCTTTAGCAGTGTCCGTGTCTTTTTTTAAGTTTCTCAATCGCCGTGTCCACTTCTGGACCGAACAGTTCTTTTTCGTTGAATGGCATATTGAGAACTGCCTGCTGAATCTCTGGTTTAAACCCAGACGTTCGTAGCCATGCATGCCTTCTGATGGTCACAGATGTATTTATTGTTCTTGCAGCTGTGTCTGCTGCATCCATGGAGGAGCGTATCTGGTTGTTTGAAATGTTCTGTCCTTCCTCAACCACTTGCTTTGCCCTCTTTTGTAGGTCTTTGGGTAGATGTTCAATGAGATGTTGCATCTCATCCCAATGGGCTCTGTCATAGCGCGCAAGTAGTGCCTGAGAGTTAGCGATGCGCCACTGGTTTGCAGCTTGTGCTGCGACTCTCTTTCCAGCTGCATCGAACTTGCGGCTTTCCTTATCTGGGGGTGGTGCATCCCCAGATGTGTGGGAGTTGGCCCTTTTCCTAGCTGCTCCTACAACGACAGATTCTGGTGGCAGCTGTGTAGTGATGAAAATAGGGTCTGTAGGAGGCGCTTTATACTTTTTTTTCACCCTTGGTGTGATTGCCCTACTTTTGACCGGCTCCTTAAAGATGTCTTTTGCGTGCCGAAGCATACCAGGGAGCATAGGCAGGCTTTGGTAGGAGCTGTGGGTGGCGGAGAGGGTGTTGAATAGAAAGTCATCCTCGACTTGTTCTGAGTGGAGGCTTACATTGTGGAATTGTGCTGCTCTAGCCACCACCTGAGAATATGCAGTACTGTCTTCTGGTGGTGATGGCTTTGTAGGGTATGCCTCCGGACTGTTATCTGACACAGGGGCGTCGTATAAGTCCCATGCGTCCTGATCCTGGTCACCTTGGCTCATGGTGGTGTGAGCCGGGGAATGTGATGGAGTTTGTGCTGGTGAGACGTGAATTATAGGTGGAGGAGAGGGTGGCGGAGTAACCTTTTTCACCATTTTTGTTTGTGGTGTTTGGTCAGTTTGAAATTCCAGTCTTCTCTTTCTCCTAATAGGGGGAAGGGTGCTTATCTTTCCTGTCCCCTGCTGTATAAAAATAAGTTTCTGCGTATGGTCTACATCGGTGGATTGCAGGTCTTCCTCAAACCTATGCTTTCGCATTTGGGAGGTCATTGATTGCTCTTCTGTATAAGAGCCTGAAACTGGGTCGGTTGCAGGTTGTTTTGGCACCGAAACCCTGTCTGCATCTTTTTTCGGCTCCGAGGTGACTTTTTTCTTTTTCGGAGTCAAAACATCTCGGCGTCGATCTTCGTCGGTGCCGCTGTCTCTGCGTCGAGCCGTGTCTACACCGCTATCTCGGTGTCGATGTATGTCTCCAGCACTTTCTCGGTCCCGAGAAGGCTGCGTGCCGGTGTCTCGACCGGAGTCGGACGGTCTCGGCACTGTTTGGGCCTTTTTCGGTGCCGACGGTCGGTCACCGAATTTATGGGTGGAGCCATGGCCTGGTGGCAGTGGCGTCCCCTGGGCCTTGACAATCTTCTTATGAGTGGTTTTCGACGTCTTACTCACGGTTCGTGGATCGTCGAATTCCTCGGAGTCCGATTCGTGTATCGAAAAGGTTTCTTCCCCTTCTTGTATCTCGAACTCTCGGTGGGCTGTCGGCGTGGATGCCATTTGAAGTCTTCTGGCTCGACGGTCTCGGAGTGTTTTTCGGGACCGGAACGCACGACAGGCCTCGCAAGTGTCTTCACTGTGCTCAGGTGACAGGCACAGGTTACAGACCAAGTGTTGGTCTGTATAGGGGTATTTGTTGTGGCATTTGGGACAGAAACGGAACGGGGTCCGTTCCATCGGCGTTCTTCTACACGCGGTCGGGCCGAGCAGGCCCCGACGGGGATCGAAAACTACCCCGAAGGGCTCCGGAGCTCTTCGATCTTCGATGCGGTGTTGATTCTAACTACGCCGATCCCGAACGCAACAATACCGACGAAAATCTTCCGAAATGTAGCTGTTTTTCCGTTCCGAAACTCGGAGCGACAGGAACACGTCCGAACCCGATGGCGGAAAAAAAACAATCGAAGATGGAGTCGACGCCCATGCGCAATGGAGACAAAAGGAGGAGTCACTCGGTCCCGTGACTCGAAAGACTCCTTCGAAGAAAAACAACTTGTAACACTCCGACCCAACACCAGATGGCGAGCTATGCAAAACATGCGTATCTACAGCGACAGATGCCATCGAACGATGAAGTTTCTCTAAGTCGGTGGAAGAAGGAGTCCAGCTGTGGGGTCCAGGAGCTGATGAAGATCCCAGGAGTTGCCTACGAGCTGTCCCTCAACGATCACCGGACTGCAGGAGGGTCAGAGACCAGCCAGGTGACCAACAAGCACTAGCAAGTGCAAATGACGCTCAAGAGACGTTTGCAAAGTTGTGGGGAACAGCAGGGTCCAGGAGACTCTACCAAAGAGGAGGTGGAAGAGCTGGCCCTTAGCACATAGGAAAGCCAAAAGTCAATGGAGCCCCCACGACTGACCCATAGGCACCGGACACAGAGAATCACAAGCAGGCCTTACCTGCCCAGCAAACCAGAGGTCGCAGGAGTTGCAGGCCAGGAGCTGACCTTCACTTTGCAGAGTGCTGGGGCTTCCTGGAGCATGAAGATCTCCTGGAGTCAACACGCCTTGGCAAGTGTAACAGTTGTGGTGCACTGGGATGCCAGTCCAATGGCAGGAGCAAGGGCCTACAGTCTCCCAACTCAGATAGAAGACAAGCAGGACCCAGAGGAGGCCACAGACTTGCCACCTATGAAGCAGGATCTTCAGATGTCCAGGGACAGCAGACCCCCACCAACCGGTCGACGATGCCTTGAGGTGCCTGCAGTTGCAGGGGAGTGATTCCTTCACTCCAAGGGAGATTCCTTCGTGTCTCCTAGTGCAAACAGAGTCCTTGTGACCCTGGAAGACGTACAGCCTTGGATGTTGCAGAATTATTGCAGGATCTAGAGAAACAATGTTGAAGTGGGAGCCTTCTCACCAGAAGAAAACTTGTTCAGTTCCAGCCGAAGACCAGCAGCAGTTCCAGAGACAGACGATGTCTTCCAGAGGGTTCCTTGTAGAGTCTTGCTAGACGAGTCTGAGGACCCACCCACAAAGGAGCCCTTAAATAACTCTAAAAGGGGTTGGTCACACTCTGCAGGGACCGACCTATCAGAGGGGGTTAGGGTAGTCTCCTACATGGCCTAACCAACCAGATACTCCCAGGGGCCTATGCACATTTTATTTTCAAGATGGCAAAATCAAGAGGCCACCAGGCAGAGTTTGGGCACCTCCATAGGGGAGGAGCTGGACAGCGGGGTGGTCACTCCCCGTCCTTTGTGTAGATTCACCCCAGAGTGGGAACTGGGAATTCCTGAACTGGTGCAAACCGAATTACACACGGACTGCACCAGATCTGGTGGTACTCAGGGGCCACCCCACCCCAGCCCAGAATTTAGACACCTAAAACACAGAGAGAGTTTGTTACACCTCTCTGGTGCAGGAAATTATTTGATCTGCTCCTCCGGCCTCTGCCTGGCTCATTAGCATGAGGGCAGAACAGTGTCTGCGGTCAGCAGCAGGGCGGGCAGGCAGCGTGAACACATAAGGTTGAACAGGCAGAACTGGGGGATTCCCTGGGGAACCCAGAGAGTACATGGTATCACGCAACTAACACTGGAATCGGTGTAGTTGCATGATTCTAACATGTTTGATACCAAACATGCCTAGGTTCGGAGTAGCCATTATGTAGTTGGCCCACTCATGTTGACCAGTGTCCACTACATACCTTTGATGGCTGCCCCGCATATAGAGTCCAGGAATTGGGCTGGTGCCTGTAGGGGGTACTCTGCACATGCAGGGGTACCCTCACACTTAGAGACATGCACCCTGCCCCTGGGCTGAAGGGCCTACCAGAGGGGTGACTTATAATGTCTAAGTGCCGTAGTTAGGTTTGGCAGTGAAAGGGTGCATGCACCTTGTAAGAAGCTGGCCTGGTGTGTGGTGTATCAACTTATATCTGGTCCAGGTATCCCAGATTAGTAAAGTGTAGGCAATGTCTAAGAAGCCAGGGCTCTCTAGAGGTAGCTGTGGATGAGCAGCCAAGACTTATATAGAAGAAATGCAAAGCTTATGCAATACCACTATAGACACACAGCACTATCACACATGAAAGAACAATACAGAGTTACAAAAACACAGGTACTTTATTATGGTAATACAAACACTAGAATACTGTTATGAAAAGCAATAGGCATTGGCAAAAGGAATGAAAAATAGTGTAGGCCCTAGGAGAGGGCCAAACCAAAAACTAAAAAAGTAGAATGTGAGCAACAGTTCCCCACCCAAGGAAGTGGAATCGTTAGAGCGGAGCTGGAGGAACTAGCAATCCCAAGAGGTGAGTACCAAAGTGACCCCCAGCGACCAGGAGAGCAGAGGTAAATACCTGGTTTTCCCCAAAACCAATAGAAGGACTTAAGAAAAGAATTCAGGACTTGGGGCGAGACCCAGACAAGGCTGACAGAGCCCAGAGGTGGATTCTGGCAGAAGAGGATCTACAAAGGAAGGGGACCAAGTCCAGTTTGTGATTGAGTGCCCGGTGGTGTCACAAGCCACTGCACACCCTTCTGTGGATGCAGGACCAGGTCGACGGTGGACAAAGAAGACCAGCTGTGCAGCACAGGAGCTGAAGCGGAGTCCCAGAAGTGATGCAGATGGTGTGCCACGTTGGCTGTTGGGTTGCGGTGGGTCAGTGGTGCGGAAGAACCACCAACAAGCCTTGGCAAATGCAAGAGAGGAAGAAGACGAGTTGCAGGGCTGAAGAGGACTAGCAAGGCCCAAGGGACTCAACCCAAGGAGGGGAGTCTCAGGTGACCCTCAGCACTCGGGAGAATCACAACAAGAGGACACAGCCCCCACAGGCAATCCACTGGCAGCAGGCACAGCAGTCGCTGTAAGGCCCATTCAGCACACCTGAAGAGGAGTCCCACGTCGCTGGAGCAGCAGAAAGGAGACTGTGCCTGGCTGGAAGAAGTGCTCAGGCCAGGCCTGCACAAAGCCTAAAGATCTCTTGGAGCAGGAGCAAACAAGCTTTGGTAGCTGCAAGAGTTGCTGTGCACAGGAGTACTGTTCTGCAATGTGAGACAAGCACTTCCAGTCTCCTAAGTAGGACAGTTGGCAGAGAGGACCAAGCCGACCACTCCAGACCACCACCTGTGAAGCAGGAGCCACACAGCTCCGAAGGATAGAAGATCCACACAACCAGTAGTCGTTTCGGTTGGTGCCTGCAGATGCAGGAGCGTGACTCCTTCACTCCAAGGGAGATTCCTTCTTACTTCTTGGTGCAGGCTAGTCTCTTCTACCTCAGGAGGATGTACAGCCAGGGAAATGTTGCAGTTGCTGGAAGGAGATGGAGAAACAATGTTGCAAAGCGGAGTCATCACTGAAGTTGCAGATCGTTTGCTCCTGAAGAGTCCAGTTGCTGTTCCGGTGGTCAGAAGATGAAGTAAACATTGCAGAGGAATATTGCTGGAATCTTGCACATTGAATCTGAGGACCCATGGGGACTGGTCCCCTAGCAGGGTGAACACCTATCAGGAGGGGGCTGTGACATCACCTACCTGATCTGGCCACTCTGATGCTCTCAGGGGCCTCTGCCTACCTTGGATTCAAGATGGCAGAATCGAGTGTCCACCTGGAGTAGCTCTGGACACCAACCCCAGGGGGGTGATGGACAGGGGAGTGGTCACTTCCGTTCCCTTTGACTCTCCTTCCCTTTGTCTAGTTTCACGCAGGAGCTGGAACTGGGGGTCGCTGGACTGGTGCAAACCGTTTTTTTGCAAGGAGGGCACTAATGTGCCCTTCAAGGAATACTGGTGGCTTGGGGTGGCTACCCCACCCAAGCCTTTTCACACCCATTTCCAAGGGAGGGGGTGTTACCTCCCTCTCCCACAGGAAATCATTTGGTCTGCCTTCCTCTGCCTGAGCTGGTCAAGCAGCAGGAGGGCAGAAACCTATCTGAGGGTTGGCAGCAGCACAAACTGCACAAACTGCCCAGAAAACCCCAGAAGACTGGTAGGAGAAATGCTGGGGGGTCCTATAATGAGCCCCAGAGTGCATGGATTCATACAACCAATACTGGCAACAGTATTGGGATATGATTCTGACATGTTGATACCAAACATGCCCAGGTTCGGAGTTACCATTATGAGGCTGGACACAGGCTCATAATGGTAACTCCGAGTAGGCCTTAGAGCCCTCCGAGTGTCCATTACAAGAGGACAATGACTTCCCGTGCACTTACGAAGTCCAGTGTAAAGAAGATGGAGTTTGTAGGGGGCACCTCTGCTCATGTAAGGGTGCCCTCACACAAAGGGAGCTGCAGCCTGCCCTCTGGGCCAGGAGGGCCCTACCATAGGGGTGGCTTACAGTGACCTGGTGCAGTGACCTGTGGTGAAAGGGTGCATGCACTTTTTCACGCAGGCTGCAATGGCAGGCCTGTAGACCCATTTTGCATGGGCTCCCATGGGTGGCACAATACAAGCTGCAGCCCACGGGGAATCCCATGTGGGGTGTGCAAAGTCCTAGGCAACCAAATTTAGAGAGGAGAGAGCACAATAACTGGGGTCCTGGTTAGCAGGATCCCAGTGAAAACCGTCAAAGCATACTGATAGCACGCAAAAGTGGGGGTAATAATGCCAAAAACAGAGTATTTTCCTACGTACCCTTTCACCCAGGCTGCAATAGTACATGTGCTTCTATGGGTGGCATAATACATGCTGCAGCCCATAGGAGACCCCTGGTGCACCAATGCCCTAGCTACTTAGGTACCATATACTAGGTGTAAGGAAATGCCTCCCTTGGCATGGTTACCCCCTAACTTTTTGCCTTTTGTTGATGCCAGTTATGAATGGAAGTGTGCTGGGACCCTGCTAACCAGGTCCCAGCACCAGTGTTCTTTCCCTAAACTATACCTTTGTTCCCACAATTGGCACAGCCCTGGCACCCAGATAAGTCCCTTGTAAATGGTACCCCTGGTATCAAGGGCCCTGTGGCCAGAGAAGATCTCTAAGGGCTGCAGCATGTATTATGCCACCCTGTGGACCCCTCACTCAGCACACGCACACTGCCTCACAGCTTGTGTGTTCTAGTGGGGAGAAAATGACTAAGTCGACATGGCACTCCCCTCAGAGTGCCATGCCAACCTCACACTGCCTGTGGCATAGGTAAGTCACCCCTCTAGCAGGCCTTACAGCCCCCTAAGGCAGGGTGCACTATACCAAGGGTGAGGACATAGTTGCATGAGCAATATGCCCCTACAGTGTCTAAGACAAATCTTAGACATTGTAAGTGCAGAGTAGCCATAAAGAGTATATGGCCTGGGAGTCTGTCAAATACAAACTCCACAGTTCCATAATGGACATACTGAAATCTGGGAAGTTTGGTATCAAACTTCTCAGCACAATAAATGCACACTGTAAGGAAATGCCTCCTTGGCATGGTTGCCCCCTGACTTTTTGCCTTTGCTGATGCTATGTTTACAATTGAAAGTGTGCTGAGGCCTGCTAACCAGGCCCCAGCACCAGTGTTCTTTCCCTAACCTGTACTTTTGTATCCACAATTGGCAGACCCTGGCATCCAGATAAGTCCCTTGTAACTGGTACTTCTAGTACCAAGGGCCCTGATGCCAAGGAAGGTCTCTAAGGGGTGCAGCATGTCTTATGCCACCCTGGAGACCTCTCACTCAGCACAGACACACTGCTTGCCAGCTTGTGTGTGCTGGTGAGGACAAAACGAGTAAGTCGACATGGCACTCCCCTCAGGGTGCCATGCCAGCCTCTCACTGCCTATGCAGTATAGGTAAGACACCCCTCTAGCAGGCCTTACAGCCCTAAGGCAGGGTGCACTATACCATAGGTGAGGGTACCAGTGCATGAGCATGGTACCCCTACAGTGTCTAAACAAAACCTTAGACATTGTAAGTGCAGGGTAGCCATAAGAGTATATGGTCTGGGAGTCTGTCAAACACGAACTCCACAGCACCATAATGGCTACACTGAAAACTGGGAAGTTTGGTATCAAACTTCTCAGCACAATAAATGCACACTGATGCCAGTGTACATTTTATTGTAAAATACACCACAGAGGGCACCTTAGAGGTGCCCCCTGAAACTTAACCGACTGTCTGTGTAGGCTGACTAGTTCCAGCAGCCTGCCACACCAGAGACATGTTGCTGGCCCCATGGGGAGAGTGCCTTTGTCACTCTGAGGCTAGTAACAAAGCCTGCACTGGGTGGAGATGCTAACACCTCCCCCAGGCAGGAGCTGTAACACCTGGCGGTGAGCCTCAAAGGCTCACCCCTTTGTCACAGCCCAGCAGGGCACTCCAGCTTAGTGGAGTTGCCCGCCCCCTCCGGCCACGGCCCCCACTTTTGGCGGCAAGGCTGGAGGGAACAAAGCAAGCAACAAGGAGGAGTCACTGACCAGTCAGGACAGCCCCTAAGGTGTCCTGAGCTGAAGTGACTCTAACTTTTAGAAATCCTCCATCTTGCAGATGGAGGATTCCCCCAATAGGGTTAGGATTGTGACCCCCTCCCCTTGGGAGGAGGCACAAAAAGGGTGTACCCACCCTCAGGGCTAGTAGCCATTGGCTACTAACCCCCCAGACCTAAACACGCCCTTAAATTTAGTATTTAAGGGCTACCCTGAACCCTAGAAAATCAGATTCCTGCAACTACAAGAAGAAGGACTGCCTAGCTGAAAAACCCCTGCAGAGGAAGACCAGAAGACGACAACTGCCTTGGCTCCAGAAACTCACCGGCCTGTCTCCTGCCTTCCAAAGATCCTGCTCCAGCGACGCCTTCCAAAGGGACCAGCGACCTCGACATCCTCTGAGGACTGCCCCTGCTTCGAAAAGACAAGAAACTCCCGAGGACAGCGGACCTGCTCCAAGAAAAGCTGCAACTTTGTTTCCAGCAGCTTTAAGGAACCCTGCAAGCTCCCCGCAAGAAGCGTGAGACTTGCAACACTGCACCCGGCGACCCCGACTCGGCTGGTGGCGATCCAACACCTCAGGAGGGACCCCAGGACTACTCTAAGACTGTGAGTACAAAAACCTGTCCCCCCTGAGCCCCCACAGCGCCGCCTGCAGAGGGAATCCCGAGGCTTCCCCTGACCGCGACTCTTTGAATCCTAAGTCCCGACACCTGGGAGAGACCCTGCACCCGCAGCCCCCAGGACCTGAAGGACCGGACTTTCACTGGAGGAGTGACCCCCAGGAGTCCCTCTCCCTTGACCAAGTGGAGGTTTCCCCGAGGAACCCCCCCCTTGCCTGCCTGCAGCGCTGAAGAGATCCCTAGATCTCCCATTGACTTCCATTACAAACCCGACGCTTGTTTCTACACTGCACCCGGCCGTCCCCGCGCTGCTGAGGGTGAAATTTCTGTGTGGGCTTGTGTCCCCCCCGGTGCCCTACAAAACCCCCCTGGTCTGCCCTCCGAAGACGCGGGTACTTACCTGCAAGCAGACCGGAACCGGGGCACCCCCTTCTCTCCATTCTAGCCTATGTGTTTTGGGCACCACTTTGAACTCTGCACCTGACCGGCCCTGAGCTGCTGGTGTGGTGACTTTGGGGTGGCTCTGAACCCCCAACGGTGGGCTACCTTGGACCAAGAACTAAGCCCTGTAAGTGTCTTACTTACCTGGTTAACCTAACAAATACTTACCTCCCCTAGGAACTGTGAAAATTGCACTAAGTGTCCACTTTTAAAACAGCTATTTGTCAATAACTTGAAAAGTATACATGCAATTTTTATGATTTAAAGTTCCTAAAGTACTTACCTGCAATACCTTTCGAATGAGATATTACATGTAGAATTTGAACCTGTGGTTCTTAAAATAAACTAAGAAAATATATTTTTCTATACAAAAACCTATTGGCTGGATTTGTCTCTGAGTGTGTGTACCTCATTTATTGTCTATGTGTATGTACAACAAATGCTTAACACTACTCCTTGGATAAGCCTACTGCTCGACCACACTACCACAAAATAGAGCATTAGTATTATCTCTTTTTGCCACTATCTTACCTCTAAGGGGAACCCTTGGACTCTGTGCATACTATTCCTTACTTTGAAATAGTGCATACAGAGCCAACTTCCTACACACACTGATGCCAGTGTGGGATTTATTGGAAAATACACCCAGAGGGCATCTTACAGACGCCTCCTGAATACCAGTCCGACTCCTAGTGCTAGGCTGACCAGTTTCTGCCAGCCTGCCACAACCAGACAAGTTTCTGGCCACATGGGGTGAGTGGCTTTGTCACTCTGTGGCCAGGAACAAAGTCTGTACTGGGTGGAGGTGCTTCTCTCCTCCCCCTGCAGGAACTGTAACACCTGGCTGTGAGCCTCAAAGGCTCATTCATGCCTTTGGTTACAGCACCCCAGGGCATCCCAGCTAGTGGAGATTCACGTCCCTCTGGCCACGGCCCCCGCTTTTGGCGATAAGACCGGAGGAGATAATGAGAGAAGCAAGGAGGAGTCACCTACCAGTCAGGACAGCCCCTAAGGTGCCTTGAGCTGAGGTGACCCCTGCCTTTAGAAATCTTCCATCTTCAGGTTGGAGGACTCCCCCAACAGGAATAGGGATGTGCCACCCTCCCGTCAGGGAGGAGGCGCAAGAGGGGTGGAGCCACCATCAAGGACAGTAGCCATTGGCTACTGCCCCTCTGACCTAAACACACTAGGGGCGACCCTGGACCCAGGAAATCAGATTCCTGCAACCTGAAGAAAGAAGGACTGCCGACCTGAAAGCCCCGCAGAGACAGCAGACACCAACTGACTTGGCCCCAGCCCTACTGGCCTGTCTCCAGACTCAAAGAACCTGCACAGCGACGCATCCGAAGGGGACCAACAACCTCTGAGGACTCAGAGTACTGCCCTGAACCTAAAGGAATAAGAAATGCTCAAGAACAGCAGCACTGTTCGGAACCTGCAACAACTTTGCAACAAAGAAGCAACGTTTAAAGAGACTCTCTCTTCCCGCCGGAAGCGTGAGACTTCACACTCTGCACCCGACACCCCCGGCTCAAGTTCAGGAGAACCAACACTGTAGAGGGGACTCCCAGGCTCCTCCAATGACATGGCCACCCTGAGTCAACCCCCCTGCAACTCCACAGCGACACCTGCAGAGAGGACCCAGAGACTCCCCCTTACCGTGACTGCCTGGTAAGAAAGGAACCCAACGTTTGGACCAAGCACTGCACCCGCAGCCCCCCGGACGGAGAGGAACCACTTACCAGTGCAGGAGTGACCAGCAGGCGGCCCTCATCCTAGCCCAGTCGGTGGCTGGCCTGAAAAGCCCCCCTGTGCCCTGCCTGCATCGCCTAAGTGACCCCGGGGTCTCTCCATTGCTTTCAATACCAAACCAGACACCTACTTTGCCTACTGCACCCGGCCACCTCTGTGCCCGAGGGTGTGTTTTGTGGGTTTGTGTGTGTCATCTGAAGTGCTCTACAAAACCCCCCTGGTCTGCTTCCCGAGGATGCAGGTACTTAACTGTAAGCAGGCTAGGACCGGAGCACCCCTGTTCTTCATAGGTGCCTATGTGTTTTGGGCCCTCTGCACCTGACTGGCCCTGTGTTGCTGGTTCTGGGGCTTTGGCGTTGCCTTGAACCCCCAACGGTGGGCTGTCTATGCCCAGGAGTCTGACTTTGTAAGTGCTTTACTTACCTGAGAAACCTAACCAAACATACCTCCCCCAGGAACTGTTGATTTTTGCAGTGTCCACTTTAAAATAGCATATTGCCATTTTAACCAAAACTGTGTGTACTACTGTATTAAATCAAAGTTCTATACTTACCTGTGTGAAGTACCTTCCATTTTATGTACTTACCTCAAATCTTGAATCTTGTGGTGCTAAAATAAATTAAGAAAATATATTTTCCTATATAAAAACTATTGGCATGGAGTTAAGTCTTGAGTGTGTGTTCCTCATTTATTGCCTGTGTGTGTACAACAAATGCTTAACACTACCCTCTGATAAGCCTACTGCTCGACCACACTACCACAAAATAGAGCATTAGAATGATCTAATGTTGCCACTATCAACCTCTAAGGGGAACCCTTGGACTCTGTGCACACTCTCTCTCACTTTGAGATAGTATATACAGAGTCAACTAGGGACTTACAGGGGTGCATCAGTATGCCAATTGCTGGTTTGAAAAGTAACAAAAAACTATATTTAGGGGAGAGAGCACTGTCACTGGAGTCCTGGATGGCAGGATCCTGGGGAGAGAGCACTGTCACTGGGGTCCTGGGTGGCAGGATTCCAGTGAACTACAGTTCAAACACACTGACATCAGGCAAAAAGTGGAGATAACTATGCCACAAAGACAGCATTTTCCTACACTGGGTTTGGACCAAGTCCCTAGCGGGACATCAATGAGGGCTTCATTAAATGGGAAGTTCAAGACAACTGGTCTCACCCAGGTCTGTCTGCCAGTCAAGGGATCTTCTAGCTGGTATTCAAAGGGCCCAGCAACACCTCCCAATCCTCACTGTACCCCAACACAAGAGAATAGGGGCAGGTTCAGACCTAGGTAGAAAGGTCCCTGTCTAAGTCAGAATCTGCTTCGCACAATGGCAGTCTGGTTTCATGTCGGAGTCAGAAATAAGGATGGGGTTGACACCAACCATGGGTGGCATCAGGAGCATTGATGTCAGAACTGTCATCAGGGAAGGCAGAGGTGGTACAACCAACATTGGTTCAGATCCAGGAATGGATCCATGGGTGCCTTCCAGAGCTGAGGCTTAAGCCACCGGCACGGAACCAGAGGACCCCCTGCCAACTCCACAAGCCCAAAGACGCTCTGACAGAGTTGCACCGCCCAAACATGTGGTGCATCATCTCATAAAACTCAATGAGTTGGGCAGGGTTCACTCCAGCTCCTGGAAACTCTGGAAGGTGCAGAGTCAACCCAGACGCAGACTCCTAAGATGAAGGCCTTGAACAACAATACTCCTTTTCCCTCGTCACGTTGGCCGACAGATGGCGTGAAGTCGAAGAACGCTTCTTGTTCTTAAACTTCTTTTTGTGCCTCAACTTACTTGACCATCCCGAAGACTTGGAGTGGGTTGATGAAGAATGGGGCTCCGCAACCATTTTTGGGACCTTCTTCTCAACCAAATAAAATATCTACTTGTGTATGTGACAAGTTCCTTCATAAATCTAATTGTCCTATAAAAAATTGTACTTGTCCCTTTGGTGCCATGTAGAGCAGTGACACAATATGGCAGCCAATCTCATTATAGAAGAGCTTTGATAATAGCCGCTCTGAATATGCCAGGGATAATACTATAATAGGCCTTGAATACTAGCAATTTCCTAATTTTGACACCTTTCTGCAGATCTACATACTGGGGCTGAAGGTAGCGGTAAGCAGTAGTTCCAAGGTCGGGATGCCCTTTTAAGTCTGTGCAAACCTACTAACTCGCATGTTGGGTTTTCACCAGCTCTTCTTTAATCTTTTCTCATACTGAGAAAGGTTGGAAGTTTACTCCTGACAATGGCAGAAGTAAAAGGTCTTCCAGGATTGGGAAAAAAGTGGCTGGAGGAAGATTAAACTTAGTGAACTTGTAACCACTCAACATATTTTTGCATGAGCAAATCTACACATATTTTCTAGGAGTACTATTTCCTGGTCTACTTCTGTCAATTCTTGTGAATTCATGAAATATGTAAATCTGCAGTGATGCAAAAATATATACCCATGGGCCCCCTTTTGTAATTTTCTTTTATAACTGGCCCCCTAATTGGGTCTGGTGTTAACCAAGACCTTTTGTTTTTGTGAAAATTCACTCTCTATCCATCTGTTGGTTCGCTTCACTGTAAGTGGTAGCAATCTGCTCCTTCACAAGGAGCATATCGGCACACAAAGTAGTTTTGTTTAGAGCCAGAAACTACTGTGGCAATGTGTGCTTTTGACACCAAAAGAATATTTTTGCCATTGTTTGTTACAATGGAAAGGGCCCAGCAGCACTCAAAACAAAGTTTTACAAAAGCCATGTCAAAGTAAGACTCTCATTTTCAAAACCAAAAGACTGACCATCCATGTTAGACTTAGTGGCTTTTGCCAGTGCTTGTTTATTTTCATGTTTCCCATAATCTTGTTGAAACCCGTTTCGCTGATTTTCTTTATGAATTTTTTTGGGGGAAATTGTAGCATGCATTAAAACATTTTACTGAATGATGCTTCAAAGAAATAGTACCTAAAATTTCACAGTAATTTAGCAAAATGTTTTTTTTTCCATTTTTTTGTGAACATTTTATTTTTAGAACAAAGAGTCATCCATCTTGCTTTCAAGTTTCAGCAAATATTTGTATATAATCAGATAGCATTCTGTGAGCACTACATGTAGCCTCAAATTGTTAAACATTGCAAACGGGAGCACACTTTTTTTTTTTTACTGGAACCACTGTCAACACTGCAGTCCGAGCTTACAACATGTATTTAGAGAGCTCACCCTAATAACAAAGGCTTTGCATTAATAAACCATAAATACAAGCTCAAACAGCATTATCACACGGACACGAATATTACATAAATAAACAATTTGCTTCCCTGCTCCATAATGTTGTACTGTAACGTGGCAACCAAAGGGTTTGTGCTGCAGGGGGTTGGGCTATTTGCTCAATAGACAAAATAAACATGAAAACCTATTGTTCTTGACCCCAAACAATGTGCCCTGGGCTTCTTCCACACCTCTGCACCTGGGGTACTGTAGGATGGATACAAGAAAGTACATGTTCTGCAAGCCCAGGGCACCATGCAAATACTAGGATCTAAGGTAGTGAGGACCTAGACCAGAGTCTGCATCTTAAATTAGTCTTTCCAAGGAAGGTTCAAAACCTGAAGATCCAAAATTGATCTGCCCCAATTGGGTACCAACAAATAATGGGTTAACACCGGTAGACCCTCTCCTTCCACAGGATTCTATTTAATGCTTCTTTGGCCAGCAATGGCGAAACCCCCTTGGACAAGGATGGGAGTATGGTCTTTGGAGGCCTGGGTGAAGACTGGTGAAACTACAGACCAGAGTTTAAAAAGGGGAGGGTGTAACTATGATGGTGGCACATCAAAAGAGAACAGGTAAGCAGGAAGCACACTTGACAAACTAATTTGGTCAGGGCTGGTGTCTCTCTTTTGTATTCTGGGCCAATCAGGATTTTTTTTTTATCATTAATAAACCACTGGTATGTGAACTAGGACGTTTTGAAGAAGAAACATGCAAGCCCCAAGTAGGAGAGTAGTCAAAAAGGTGCCTTTTGTTTACACAAGTGAGCATAAGATTGTTTGTATTTGTACATAATAGAGTACCAATCAAACTGCTTCTCCAAAGTTTACCCAGATTTGAGCTGATTGCAACACGACTTGGTGGGCAGACATAAAAGATTCTCTAAATAGGTCAAATACATCAGGTCTAATATTCTGCATAACGTTTACTTTTGGGGATGAACAAGAAAGCAAAGAACAAGACAAACACGCTACCAAAATTGAGGCACAAAAAAGGTAAAGTAGACTGGAAAGGCAAATTTCGGGTTAAATACACAAAGAGGAGGGAAAGATTACACAGACAGTAAGAAATGAAAATAGGGCTTAAGCACACAAATCAGAAAGAAAAGAGGGGATGAGAAAGAAGAACAAGTCAGGAAGGGTGTGACACAAACAGTGAGAAAGATCAGAAAGAGGAAGATTGAGAAGAGAGGGAAAGAACTGTGATGAAAGTGAGACGAGAGACAAAGACCAAGACACAAAAACAAAAGGAACCGAAAGAGTGGGCGAGGAAAGACAATATTTTTGAGAGATACTGTTCAACTGTGCCTGTTTCTTCACAGACCTAATTTCATATCATGACCTAGGTACTTTGCTTATACCATCCTTATTTTTCCGCTTATCTCAGTCCTTGTCTGTGTACATACGCTTAGATTTTTTAATCTCTCTATACTCCTTGTGGTTAAAACCATGCAACTTTTAGTGAGCTCTGTTATCCTTTTCCAGGCATTGCCTTCAGAAGCTAGCGGGGAAGAGTAAGACAGAAAAAAACAGTACTGATACAAACACTTCAGATGCAAAGACAAAAAATATTGGTAAATAAGTGCCTGACTGCAGGCTCCGCTCCTACCTCCGCTCTCTGAGAGCTTCCCCCTATAAATCTTATCCTCAACCACATCTGTCCAGTAGAGGGAACTCTGGTTCAAGTGGAAGTCTAGGGCAATGGTGTTCCTCAGTCCCGGCACTAGCACGCTATAGTCGCCTTTATTCAGGTCAATACGGCGGATCTCATGGCGGTTAGAAAAAATGATGAATGGCTTAAAGGTGTCTATTGGAGAGAAAAGCAAAAAGGATAAATATGATCAGGTATTTGGCAGGACAATTCCATCAAAAGCTTCATAGATCTTTCCCCATGCAGCGGTACATAAAAGGTCAAACAAAGCTACTTCATGCCCCCCATTTGAAAATATTCATCTTTTGCTTAATAATCTCAGATATGTTTTTTGGCTACAGAAAGTCTATTGTCAACAAATCATGGAAGCTGGGAATTCAAGAGACAAAAACTTTACCGGCACCCTACCCAAAACCACCTAAAAGACAATCATACATGTACCTGGTTTTAAATGGTTCTGAAGCACAACACACAACAATTTGAGGACATGGCACTAAACAGTGTAAGATTTCAGGCTCAGGTTTAGGTTCAAGTCCGTACCATACTGTAACATATACTTAATTATAAAGGGACCAAATGCAGAATGCACTGAAGCTCAGATTAAACAATATATGGGCACAGTCGTAGTAACTAATCTGAATGAGGCTTCTTCAAAACTCCATTGTAGCCAAGACCTAATCATACGGGGCATGTGCTAAAATGTATAAAAGCCAATAGCAGATCTTAATTAGGCTTGTCCCAAACCATGTAGAAGCCAGGACACTTTGAAGAGGGTCAGATTTTAAACCATGTAGAAACCAAAATCCAGTCATGCAGGCATGGATCCTACAAAGGACATAACCTAAAACCCAGCTATAATGTGATGGTCCTGAACACAGGGCCCAAAAGTATGATAACTGACCCAAAACAATGGGGAAGCCAAAGCTCATTCAAACATGGGTGCTTTTAAGCCATGCAGACGACTATGCTGAATTGTTAATGGTCTGGTACTTAACTGAGTAGAACCCAATCAATCATAGCTTGGCTTGTGCCAAACCATGTAGAAATCAATGCCCAGCAGCACCAGAGCCTGGACAAACAACGTAGAATTGAAAGCCCAGTCATACAAGGGCCTGATTGTAACCCATGTAGAAGCCAAAGCCTCAACGGATATTGACTAATTCTAAATCAATAAGTCAAGGACCAGTCATACATAGACTTCTTCACGGGTCAATCAAGGCCTTCTCAAACTTTGGAAGAGTAAAGCTCAGTTTACATAAATATAAGTAAATATTATACATAATTTTGGGCTAGTACATCTAAAATGCATTACGTTAGTTTTCTTGAAATTGATTTGAAGATAATTTTTGGAGTTCTAAGCATGCAATCGATTCAGTTGTTGCTGCAGTTCGTTCCATGTGGTGAAAAGAATAACTACATTTTCAGCTTTTGCTAAATACGGAACTTGGATGTTGCCCAGCTTTGATGCATCTCTGTGATTTTGTATGGATTCATTTGGTATGTCAGCGAGATAAAGAGAGAAAAGTGAAGGGGGCTAAGTCGCATCCTTGTTTCAAACTATTATTATTTGATCTTATTGTAGGGGTCACGACCATCCTATCAGATAGCTTTATTTGGACCCAGGTTTCACTATGTCGTTCAACTATTCCGTGCACCAGGCCTTGATTTAAGCCCCACAAAGCTAATTTAGATCAAAGTCAGCTATCCATTTTATTGAATGTAGCTGCGTAGTCGATGTAACATACAAACATCTTTTTTGTATTGAAAACAATATTAAAGAGAGTTAAGCATTTAGATGAAACTACTGTCTGATGGAATGTTATTATTTTCAGTTTTTCTGCCCATTTTGTAAAAAAAAAAAAAAAAAACTAGTAGATGTTTTGCTAAATAATTCTCATTAGCATCTATTGTAACTGACATATGTCAAAAAGCTGTGTAGGATCCATGGTCCAATCATGTGGAAACATTGTCATAAACCATGATGAAGGCAATGCCTAACCAGTGGCTTTGGACTCAATGTAATAGGAGGTACCCAGGCTCAATCGTGCAGTATCTTATTTGAAACCAAGTAAGCCATGCTGAACACTACTCTTCAAATGCGGAACACTGTTCAAAGCCGTCAGTTTCAGCAGATGGTGGGCATCCACAAAGGCATTTTCCTTGTATATTGTGAGAGTGTACTACTTTACAAGTTAAAACAATTGTACCAGCAAGCCAGTAGCATTACCAGTCTGTTCTCCACGACATTAGTGTCCCACCAGCAGGAAATAAAAAACTTGGCAGGGTCGAAACACCCCTGCATCAATGAGCATATATAAAAAGACAAAAAAATGCCACAAAGGCAATATATACAAACCGCTGTTCTGGGAAGAGGTTTGTGAACTTACAGAAACATAGCACTAGCTACTGGTTCCAGGCTGGTTATAGCCTGATTGGATGGGCCAGCGTACACAATTATTACCCCCTTGCTATATGGCCTCTATCTCTACCTTCAGTTGTGTTGCTTAACAAGGAGAGACTCCCCAACATCGGAATTCAACAAAATGCTGTCAAGTGGATCATCTAATTCTCTCAGGACGCACCCAGAGCATCAGCCTACCACCATTCTTTTCCGTTCCCAAGGAATATATGCAGAGGGCACCAAGGATCATCGCTCAGCCCCACGTTGTTTAACATCTGCTTGACCCCCCACTTGCAGACAGCATCAACAGGCTCAACATCCTCTACACCGTTGACACCAAGCTCATCCTCATGCTCACCAAAGACCCATCTAACACCAAAACCAACTTCTGCAATGCCTGGACCGACGTATCCGACAAAACCGAGGTACTGAGCTTTGGAAGGAACACCTCCGCATGACACCACAGCAGGTGGCTGGAAGAACTAGGACCCACTCCTACACCGACTGGCCACGCTCACAACCTCAGCATAATCTTCTGACCATGAAACAAGTCAATGCAAGTCGGCTCCTCCTGTTTCCACACCCTCTGCATGCGCCGCAAGATCCTCAGATGGATCCCAGTAAACAGCAGAAATACCGTCACATAAGCACTCGTCACTAGCCTCCTCAAGTACGTCAACATGCTCTACACCGGTACAGCCTTCCCAACTCAAGACAATACAGAATGCAGCAGCCAGATTCATCCTGGACCCCACCCTCCCAAGGGTACACACATCACTTCTCACCTCGGGAAACTCCACTGGCTTCCTGTCCAGAAAAGATGCCAGTTCAAGATGCTCACAGGTCTACAAAGCTCTCCACAAACTGGGACCGTCCTACATCAACCACTGGCTGAACTTCCATCTTCCCCTGAGACACCAGTGCTCCTCTTCACTCACCCTCACACAAGTCCCCGGCATCGATAACACCCACAGCAGGGGCCGCAAATTCTCCTACATCACCACCAAAGCCTCGAATGAGCCTCCCTCCACCTCTGAGCTACACCGTCCCTGGCAGACTTCAAAGAGCAACTCAAGACCTGGCTTTTCGATGCAGAAACCTCAGCACCCAGATACCCCTAGGTGTTACAGTTTTGCGCTTTATCATTAATCAATGATTAACATCTGCTAGGGAGTCAGCACCATCCTTTCACTTTGAGAGATGCTCTTTAACTGTGTTCCCTTTCTACACAGGCCTCATTTCAGATTGCCTACATACTTGGCTTATGCCATCATTTCATTTCTCCCACCTCCAACTTAGTGTGCATATACTTGAATTTTAAAGCTCTTTGTAGCCTTTATGGTTCAAACTATGCATCTTTTTGTCAGCTCCGTTCTGTGTCCCGACTTCTTTAGCCTTCCCCAGACATGCTTCAGAAATGAGCACAATACCTTTGATAAGGTCTCCAGAACCACCTACCAAAATTCCTGCTGTGGTCATCAAAAATTAAAAGAATGCTGCAGATCTTATTTTTAGCACTGGAAACTGCATGCATTATTAATTGACCATTAATCCCAATCTATGTACATTGCTCGTCCACCCACTCCTCCTGTGCTTACTAATATTTAGACCGGTTTCATTTTTTTTTTTTTTTTTTTTTAACGAGTCCAGGCCTATGTAGCAGAGCTGGGGGCACACAAATCTTCCCACCTATTCATTACAAGGTGATTTCTAAGTCAGTATAATAACAAACACTAGGTTTCACCTTTGTTTTTTTCTTTTGCATTCTCTTACTAACTGGATTATAAATATTAGAAAAATATTATAATGTTGTTTCTTTTAAATTAGATAAATTGGAGGAGCTATGACAACTTTTGGCCCCAGTACCACTGCTCCTGCTGCACCGTTCAAATCATGACCTTAATGTCTGCAAAATAACTGCACTTGTGACTGCCTGTTTAGTAGTTAGTAACATTTAACAATAACCTGTGTTTAGAGTGGTTCTGACACCTTGTGGCACCAGTGCTACAGCACCTGCAGCACCATTAAAACCATGACCCTAGTGCAAGATAACAGCACTTGTGACTGCCTCGTTAGTGGTAAAATATAGCAATAATCTGTGTTTATAGGGGTTCTGACACCTTGTGGCACTATTGCCACTAAACCTACTGCACCATTAAAACTATGATCTAGTTGCGACTGCAGGCCTCTGAAATTGCTCCCTTCTTGTTTAATACTGTAGGAAGCTGACCTGGTGTGTGGTGGGTACCTAAGGTACTTACACCTTTATACCAGGTCCAGGTATCCCCTTTTAGTGAAGTGTAGATAGTGTCTAGAAGCTAGGTTCTCTAGAGGTAGCTGTGGATGAGCAGCCAAGGCTTCTCTAGGATACATGTAAAGCTCTTGCAATACCACTGCAGTCACACAGCACTTACAAACATGAAAGAAAGCACTCTGTTACAAAAATAAAGGTACTTTATTTTAGTGACACAATTACCAAAAAGTACTAGAGCGGTAACCCTCTATTAGGAGGTAACACACTACATATGTACACTGGTTATCAGAAATAGGCATAAATAGCTACCCAAAACAGTGCAATAGCAAATGGGCAACAGTGACCCTAGCGAGAGCCCAAACCATGTACTAAAAAAATGAAATGCGAATGCAGGGCCCCCACCTAGGTAAGTGGAATGTGTAGAGGGGAGCTCGGGAACTAGGAAACCCCACAGGTAAGTACCACAGTGCCCCCCAGCGATCAGAAAGAAAGGATTAAGTTACTGGATTTTCCCCAAACCACCCAAAAGGACTAAAAGGAAGAAAATGCAATACCCAGACAAGACTGCAATAAACCAGCAATGGATTCCTGAAGAGGAAGACCTGTGGAAGAAGAGCACCAAGTCCAGAAGTCGCAGGAGTGTCTGGTAGTGGCAGCAGCCACTACCCACCCATCTGTGGTTGTAGGAGTTGGTCAACAGAGGGACGAAGACTGGCAACAATGCAGCCCTGGAGCGGTCAGTGGCAAGGAAAGGCCACCAACAAGTCTTGCCAAAGGCAGAAATCGCGGTGAAGTAAAAGTGGAGCTGCCAGGCACCAGCAAGGTCCAGGAGGACTCAACCCATGGGGGGAGTCCTGGGGGTCCCTCAGCAAGGCAGAGAGCCCAAAGAAGAAAAGGCAGCCCCCAAAGGAGACCCACTTAAAGAGGACCCAGGAGTTGCAGAGGAGCCCACATAGCACAACTGGAGATGAGTCCCACGATGCAGAAGAAGAACACAGAGGGCTGTCCATAGCAGTAAGGAGTGATGGGGCTACAAAGAGCCTGAAGATCCCTTAGAGGAAATGCCAGCAAGCCTTGGTAGCTGCAAGAGACGAGGTGCACAGTGGTACTGTTCTGCGTGGGAAAGCAAGGGCTTACCTCCACCAAAGTAGGACAGCTGGCTGAGAGGACCAAGAGGACTACTCCAGACCACCACCCGTGATGCAGGATCCATGCATCTCAGGATGAGAGGAGATCCACACAGCCAGTCGTTGTTGTAGTTGGTGCCTGCGGATGCAGAGAAGTGACTCCTTTGCTCCGCAGGAGATTCCTTCTTCCTTCTCATGCAGACTGAAGACTTGTCACCCTCAGAGGATGCACAGCTGGAGAAATGTTGCAGAAGTTGGAAGGAGCCGTTTAAACAATGTTGCGAGCAGATTCTTCATCGTGGATGCAGATTGTCGGTTCCTGGAGGGTCCAGTCGCAGTTACAGTGGCTAGAAGTTGAAGTAGAGGTTGCAGAGGAGTCCTGCTGAATCTTGCAAGCCGAATCTGAGGACCCACCTCAGAGGAACACCCTAAATAGCCCTGAAAGGGGGATTGGTCACCTAGCCAGGTTACCCACTAATCAGGAGGGGGCTTCGTCTTCACCTGCCTGACCTGGCCACTCAAATACTCCTAGAGGCCTCTGCCCACCTTGGAATCAAGATGGCAGAATAAAGGGACCCTCTGGAGGAGCTCAGGGCACCACCCCTGGAGTGATAATGAACAAGGGGGTGGTCACTCCCCTTTCAATTGTCCACTTTTGTGCTAGAGCAGGGACTGGGGTACCAGAACCGGTGTAGACTGGTTTATGCATGGAAGGCACCAAATGTGCCCTTCAAAACATACCAGTGGCTTGGGAAGGCTACCCCTCCCAAGCCATGTAACACCCATTAACAAAGGGAGAAGGTGTTACCCTGCTCTCCAAAAGCAAATCCTTTGTTCTGCCTTCCTGGGCTTGAGCTCTGCAGTAGAAGGGCAGAAACCTGTCTGAGTGGTGGCAGCAGCTTGGGCTGCACAGAAAACCACAGAAGGCTGGTAGGAACAATGCTGGGGGTCCTCTAAGGAGCCCCCAGAGTGCATGGAATCATACTTCCAATACTGGCAATAGTATTGGGTATGATTTCACAATTTTGATACCAAACATACCTAGGTTCGGAGTTACCATTATGTAGCTGGACGTAGGCAGTGACCATTACACACACAAAATGGTACCTATGCACTCACAAAGTCCAAGAAAAGTGAACTAGAGTTTGTGGGGGCACCTCTGCTAGTGCAGTGGTGCCCTCACACACAGGTACCTGCACCGTGTCCTCTGGGCCAGGAGGCCCTACCATAGGGGTGAATTACAGTGACCTGTAGTGAAAAGGTGCATGCACCTTTTCATGCAGGCTGCAATGGCAGGCCTGTAGTTACATTTTACATGGGCTCCCCATGGGTGGCATAATACATGCTGCAGCCCATGGGGATCCTCTGGTACCCCAATGCACCCTAAGTACCTGGGTACCATATAGTAGGGACTTGCATGGAGGCACCAGTATTCCAAATGTGGGGTGTATGTGGTTCAAGTAATCAAGTTTAAAGGGCGAGAGCATAATCATTAGGGTCCTGGTTAGCAGGATCCCAGTGAACACAGTCAAACACAATGACAACAGGCAGAAAATGTGAGTATCCATGCCAAGAAAGAGGGTACTTTTCTCCAAATACCTACCTTCGCCCACTACCATACATAATTTCATCCTTTAATCCCAGCTACTATAACTACGCTGATGATATACATTTATTATAAAACCCAAAAGATCACCTAATCTTGACTCTTGTAACATGAGGAAAGGCATACAAGCATTTGACCACTGAATGTCTGTCAACCACCTACACTACAAAAACAAACATTCAGACATGTAGCAAGTGCAAGAATCATCATCTGTCAACTACGTGGCCTCAAAAACTTGGACTTCAACCTCTATCCTCAGCCACATTAGGAATTTAAGTATGATACTTAATTCTAATCTATCTGTTGTATATCAGTAAATCATGTATCAAAATGGTTCTTTCACACAGTGAGATGTCCGTCACATTTTTCCTTACATCTGGTTTCACAGCAAGCCCATGCTGCCATCACTTTACTATTCTCCCATTTTGACAACACCAATGAACAATATCTTTGTACACCACAACTAATACTTCAGAAACTACAGAGAATCCAAAACATGTGGACACCAGATTGCTGCTCAAAATTCTAATGTGCATTCATTTCTCGCCTGCTCTCCTTTCCCAAAACTGTCTCCAGGTGGTCGAAAAAAATCACATTAAAAGCAATGGGCACAGCTCTCTAAGCAATCCACAGGACAACAAACAAAACAAAAACCACCACTTTGGACAAATGTCAGTGTGTCTCTTATGTGTCAAGGGAGGTATTTGTTGACAGACACATGGCTGCCAAGAAGACTTCACAGACGTCGCTTAATCTCCAAGCATGAAGGTGGACAGTGCACGGGTTCATGTGTAGGACTCATGAATTTTACCCAGGGTACATCTGTTCGTGGCATGTTGCGCTGCAGATTCACATGCTGTGCACTGTTCCTGCCATCTAGTGTTGGGCTTGGAGTGTTACAAGTTGTTTTTCTTCGAAGAAGTCTTTTCGAGTCACGGGACCGAGTGACTCTTCCCTTTCGGCTCCATTGCGCATGGGCATCGACTCCATCTTAGATCGTTTTCCCCGCATAGGGTGAGGTAGGAGTGGTAGAATGAGGATATTAAAGATGTCCATGCAATGGAATAGATATGTATGTACATAGTTTGTGGTAAAGGAATATTTATTTACATATATACAATTTAAATGCAACTTAAACGGCTACAGGCTCCCGGGGAGGTGGGAGGGCGCATTTGAATCTGCAGCGCAACATGCCACGAACAGATGTACACTGGGTGACATTTTCCGTTCGATGGCATGTGTAGCTGCAGATACACATGCTGTGCATAGACTACAAAGCAGTAATCCTCCCGAAAGCGGTGGTCAGCCTGTAGGAGTTGAGGATGTTTGAAATAATGTTCTTAGTACAGCCTGTCCTACTGTGGCTTGTTGTGTTGCTAACACATCTACACAGTAATGTTTAGTAAAGGTACGAGGTGTAGACCAAGTGGCTGCCTTACAGATCTCTGTCATTGGTATATTACCTAGAAAGGCCATTGTTGCTCCTTTCTTTCTAGTAGAGTGTGCCTTTGGTGTAATGGGTAAGTCTCTTTTAGCTTTGAGGTAACAGTTTTGAATGCATTTGACTATCCATCTGGCTATGCCATGTTCGGATATAGGGTTTCTAGCATGGGTTTTTTGGAAAGCAACCAACAATTGCTTAGTTTTACGAAATTATTTTGTCTCTTTTTATGTCTAATGTATGCAGTGCTCTTTCTGCTACCGAGTCTGGTTGTGGGAAGAAGACTGGGAGCTCTACTGTTTGGTTTAGATGAAACGACTTTTGGTAAAATGTTGGGATTTGTACGAAGAACCACTTTATGTTTGTGTATTTGTATAAAGGGTTCTTCGATAGTAAACGCCTGTATTTCGCTAATTCTTCGTAGTGAAGTGATGGCTATTAGAAAAGCTACCTTCCAAGTTAAGAATTGGATTTGGCAAGAATGCATGAGTTCAAAAGGTGGGCCCATGAGTCGTGTAAGTACAATATTAAGATTCCACGAGGGTACTGGTGGGGTTCTTGGAGGTATGATCCTTTTTAGTCCTTCCATAAAGGCTTTAATAACTGTGATTCTAAAAAGTGACTTTTTTTATGTTTAATCTGCAGGTAAGCAGAGATTGCAGTGAGATGAATTTTGATGGAAGAAAAAGCAAGATTTGCTTTTTGTAGGTGTAGTAAGTAACTCACAATGTTTTGTATGGAGGCCTCTAACGGTGTGATTTGGTTTGCTTGGCAGTAGAAAACAAACCTTTTCCATTTATTAGCATAACAATGCCTTGTTGTCGTTTTTCTTGCCTGTTTATTGACTTCCATACACTCATTTGAAAGGTTTAGATAGCCAAATTCCAAGACTTCAGGAGCCAAATTGCTAGGTCGAGCGATGCTGGATTGGGGTGTCTGATCTGTTGTTTGTGTTGTGTTAACAGATCTGGTCTGTTTGGGAGTTTGATGTGAGATACTACTGAGAAGTCCAACAGTGTGGTGTACCACGGTTGGCGAGCCCACTTTGGTGCTACGAGTATTAGTTTGAGTTTGTTTTGACTCAATTTGTTGACTAGGAAAGGAATGACTGGGAGAGGGGGGAAAAGCGTAAGCAAATATCCCTGACCAACTGATCCATAGAGCATTGCCCTTGGACTGGGGGTGTGTACCTGGATGCAAAGTTTTGGCATTTTGTTTTGTTGCAAACAGATCTATGTCTGGTGTCCCCCTGTGGTAGAAGTGATTTTTTAGAATCTGGGGATGTATTTCTCACTCGTGAGTTTGCTGGTGATCTCAACTGAGATTGTCGGCTAACAGATTGTGAATGCCTGGTATATATTGCGCTATCAGGAGAATGTTGTTGTGAATTGCCCAATGCCATTTTTTTGTGCTAGGAGGCATAGTTGTGACGAGTGTGTCCACCCCCGTTTGTTTAGATAGTACATTGTTGTCATATTGTCTGTTTTGACAAGAATGTGTTTGTGGACTAGAAGGGGTTGAAAAGCTTTTAGTGCTAGGGAGACCGCTAGTAGTTCTAAGCAGTGGCGGCCGGCAGGTTTGGGAGGGAGGGGGGCGGGCGGGGCACACACACACACAGACTCCTTCTTTCACACAGACACGCACGCTCATCCATTAACAACACTCATTCCATTCAAACATGCACGCACGCACCAAACATTCATTTTACAAGATCACACACATTCATTCTTACACACGCACGCAAGCACATCCATTAACAACACTCAAACATACACGCGCGCACCACACATTGAATGTAAAACATAACACACATACAAACACACACACACACATTTACCTTTAGCCTCCAGGTCCCAGGAGGATTGGGACTGCTGCCTTCCCTAATTGGCTTACCTGAGGTCAGCCAATGAGGGAAGGCAGCAGTCCCAGCCTCATCACAGAGTGGGATGGGGTCAGTGAGACTGCTGACCCCACCCTACTCTGTGACGAAGTGTCACTGATTGACACTCGCCCTGGGCGCTTCAGGGCTTAAACTGAAGCGCCCAGAGATAGTGTAAATTGGTGACGCTTTCCTCATCACCCAGGGGAGGGCCTCGAGGCACCTTTGTTGGGCCAAGGAGGTCACGCCCATAGGAGCTGTGATCTCCTCAGCCCAGCAAAGTTCAGCTCAGGCAGCCAGGAGTCTGCACAAATCGTGCATGTCTGCTCCTGGCTGCCTGACCTGAGCATGAAGAGTGCCTGTCAGGCTGACCTTTGTTCAGCCTGACAGACACTCTTCATTGGGTTGGGGGGGGGGGGGCCCTTCCGCCCTAAAGGACGGGCCGCCACTGGTTCTAAGTGATTTATGTGAAGTTGCTTTTGTTGGTTGTCCCATTGACCTTGTATATTGTGATTGTTGAGGTGTGCTCCTGTAAGGAAATGCCTCCTTGGCATGGTTGCCCCCTGACTTTTTGCCTTTGCTGATGCTATGTTTACAATTGAAAGTGTGCTGAGGCCTGCTAACCAGGCCCCAGCACCAGTGTTCTTTCCCTAACCTGTACTTTTGTATCCACAATTGGCAGACCCTGGCATCCAGATAAGTCCCTTGTAACTGGTACTTCTAGTACCAAGGGCCCTGATGCCAAGGAAGGTCTCTAAGGGGTGCAGCATGTCTTATGCCACCCTGGAGACCTCTCACTCAGCACAAACACACTGCTTGCCAGCTTGTGTGTGCTAGTGAGGACAAAACGAGTAAGTCGACATGGCACTCCCCTCAGGGTGCCATGCCAGCCTCTCACTGCCTATGCAGTATAGGTAAGACACCCCTCTAGCAGGCCTTACAGCCCTAAGGCAGGGTGCACTATACCATAGGTGAGGGTACCAGTGCATGAGCATGGTACCCCTACAGTGTCTAAACAAAACCTTAGACATTGTAAGTGCAGGGTAGCCATAAGAGTATATGGTCTGGGAGTCTGTCAAACACGAACTCCACAGCACCATAATGGCTACACTGAAAACTGGGAAGTTTGGTATCAAACTTCTCAGCACAATAAATGCACACTGATGCCAGTGTACATTTTATTGCAAAATACACCCCAGAGGGCACCTTAGAGGTGCCCCCTGAAACTTAACCGACTGTCTGTGTAGGCTGACTAGTTCCAGCAGCCTGCCACACCAGAGACATGTTGCTGGCCCCATGGGGAGAGTGCCTTTGTCACTCTGAGGCCAGTAACAAAGCCTGCACTGGGTGGAGATGCTAACACCTCCCCCAGGCAGGAGCTGTGACACCTGGCGGTGAGCCTCAAAGGCTCACCCCTTTGTCACAGCCCAGCAGGGCACTCCAGCTTAGTGGAGTTGCCCGCCCCCTCCGGCCACGGCCCCCACTTTTGGCGGCAAGGCTGGAGGGAACAAAGAAAGCAACAAGGAGGAGTCACTGGCCAGTCAGGACAGCCCCTAAGGTGTCCTGAGCTGAGGTGACTCTGACTTTTAGAAATCCTCCATCTTGCAGATGGAGGATTCCCCCAATAGGGTTAGGATTGTGACCCCCTCCCCTTGGGAGGAGGCACAAAGAGGGTGTACCCACCCTCAGGGCTAGTAGCCATTGGCTACTAACCCCCCCAGACCTAAACACGCCCTTAAATTTAGTATTTAAGGGCTACCCTGAACCCTAGAAAATTAGATTCCTGCAACTACAAGAAGAAGGACTGCCTAGCTGAAAAACCCCTGCAGAGGAAGACCAGAAGACGACAACTGCCTTGGCTCCAGAAACTCACCGGCCTGTCTCCTGCCTTCCAAAGATCCTGCTCCAGCGACGCCTTCCAAAGGGACCAGCGACCTCGACATCCTCTGAGGACTGCCCCTGCTTCGAAAAGACAAGAAACTCCCGAGGACAGCGGACCTGCTCCAAGAAAAGCTGCAACTTTGTTTCCAGCAGCTTTAAAGAACCCTGCAAGTTCCCCGCAAGAAGCGTGAGACTTGCAACACTGCACCCGGCGACCCCGACTCGGCTGGTGGCGATCCAACACCTCAGGAGGGACCCCAGGACTACTCTAAGACTGTGAGTACAAAAACCTGTCCCCCCTGAGCCCCCACAGCGCCGCCTGCAGAGGGAATCCCGAGGCTTCCCCTGACCGCGACTCTTTGAATCCTAAGTCCCGACACCTGGGAGAGACCCTGCACCCGCAGCCCCCAGGACCTGAAGGACCGGACTTTCACTGGAGAAGTGACCCCCAGGAGTCCCTCTCCCTTGACCAAGTGGAGGTTTCCCCGAGGAACCCCCCCCTTGCCTGCCTGCAGCGCTGAAGAGATCCCTAGATCTCCCATTGACTTCCATTACAAACCCGACGCTTGTTTCTACACTGCACCCGGCCGCCCCCGCGCTGCTGAGGGTGAAATTTCTGTGTGGGCTTGTGTCCCCCCCGGTGCCCTACAAAACCCCCCTGGTCTGCCCTCCGAAGACGCGGGTACTTACCTGCAAGCAGACCGGAACCGGGGCACCCCCTTCTCTCCATTCTAGCCTATGTGTTTTGGGCACCACTTTGAACTCTGCACCTGACCGGCCCTGAGCTACTGGTGTGGTGACTTTGGGGTTGCTCTGAACCCCCAACGGTGGGCTACCTTGGACCAAGAACTAAGCCCTGTAAGTGTCTTACTTACCTGGTTAACCTAACAAATACTTACCTCCCCTAGGAACTGTGAAAATTGCACTGTGTCCACTTTTAAAACAGCTATTTGTGAATAACTTGAAAAGTATACATGCAATTTTGATGATTTGAAGTTCCTAAAGTACTTACCTGCAATACCTTTCGAATGAGATATTACATGTAGAATTTGAACCTGTGGTTCTTAAAATAAACAAAGAAAAGATATTTTTCTATATAAAAACCTATTGGCTGGATTTGTCTCTGAGTGTGTGTACCTCATTTATTGTCTATGTGTATGTACAACAAATGCTTAACACTACTCCTTGGATAAGCCTACTGCTCGACCACACTACCACAAAATAGAGCATTAGTATTATCTATTTTTACCACTATTTTACCTCTAAGGGGAACCCTTGGACTCTGTGCATGCTATTCCTTACTTTGAAATAGCACATACAGAGACAACTTCCTACATTGGTGGATCAGCGGTGGGGTACAAGACTTTGCATTTGCTGGACTACTCAGCCAATACCTGATCACACGACAAATTCCAAAATTGTCATTAGAAATTGATTTTTGCAATTTGAAAAGTTTTCTAAATTCTTAAAAGACCTGCTAGGGCCTTGTGTTAGATCCTGTTTAGCATTTCTTTTAGAGTTTAAAAGTTTGTAAAAGTTTGAATTAGATTCTAGAACCAGTTGTAGATTCTTAAAAAGTATTCCAACTTTTAGAAGCAAAATGTCTAGCACAGATGTGACTGTGGTGGAACTCGACACCACACCTTACCTCCATCTTAAGATGAGGGAGCTAAGGTCACTCTGTAAAATAAAGAAAATAACAATGGGCCCCAAACCTACCAAAATACAGCTCCAGGAGCTTTTGGCAGAGTTTGAAAAGGCCAACCCCTCTGAGGGTGGCAACTCAGAGGAAGAGGATAGTGACTTGGAGGACAATTCCCCCCTACCAGTCCTATCTAGGGAGAACAGGGTCCCTCAAACCCTGACTCCAAAAATAATAGTCAGAGATGCTGGTTCCCTCACAGGAGAGACCAACACCTCTGAAATCACTGAGGATAGCCCCAGTGAAGAGGACATCCAGTTAGCCAGGATGGCCAAAAGATTGGCTTTGGAAAGACAGATCCTAGCCATAGAAAGGGAAAGACAAGAGATGGGCCTAGGACCCATCAATGGTGGCAGCAACATAAATAGGGTCAGAGATTCTCCTGACATGTTGAAAATCCCTAAAGGGATTGTAACTAAATATGAAGATGGTGATGACATCACCAAATGGTTCACAGCTTTTGAGAGGGCTTGTGTAACCAGAAAAGTGAACAGATCTCACTGGGGTGCTCTCCTTTGGGAAATGTTCACAGGAAAGTGTAGGGATAGACTCCTCACACTCTCTGGACAAGATGCAGAATCTTATGACCTCATGAAGGGTACCCTGATTGAGGGCTTTGGATTCTCCACTGAGGAGTATAGGATTAGATTCAGGGGGGCTCAAAAATCCTCGAGCCAGACCTGGGTTGACTTTGTAGACTACTCAGTGAAAACACTAGATGGTTGGATTCAAGGCAGTGGTGTAAGTAATTATGATGGGCTGTACAATTTATTTGTGAAAGAACACCTATTGAGTAATTGTTTCAATGATAAACTGCATCAGCATCTGGTAGACCTAGGACCAATTTCTCCCCAAGAATTGGGAAAGAAGGCGGACCATTGGGTCAAGACAAGGGTGTCCAAGACTTCAACAGGGGGTGACCAAAAGAAAGGGGTCACAAAGACTCCCCAGGGGAAGGGTGATGAGACAACCAAAACTAAAAATAGTAAAGAGTCTTCTACAGGCCCCCAAAAACCTGCACAGGAGGGTGGGCCCAGAGCCTCTTCACAAAACAATGGGTACAAGGGTAAAAACTTTGATCCCAAAAAGGCCTGGTGTCATAGCTGTAAACAGCATGGACACCAAACTGGAGACAAGGCCTGTCCCAAGAAAGGTTCCACTCCAAACTCCCATCCAGGTAACACTGGTATGGCTAGTCTCCAAGTGGGATCAACAGTGTGCCCAGAGCAAATCAGGGTCCACACTGAAGCTACTCTAGTTTCTGAGGGTGGGGTGGATTTAGCCACACTAGCTGTCTGGCCGCCTAACATGCAAAAATACAGACAGCAACTCTTAATTAATGGGACTAGAATAGAGGGCCTGAGGGATACAGGTGCCAGTGTCACCATGGTGACAGAGAAACTGGTTTCCCCTGGCCAATACCTGACTGGAAAAACCTACACAGTCACCAACGCTGACAATCAGAGAAAAGTACATCCCATGGCAATGGTTACTTTAGAATGGGGAGGGGTCAATGGCCTGAAGCAGGTGGTGGTCTCCTCAAATATCCCAGTGGACTGTCTGCTTGGAAATGACCTGGAGTCCTCAGCATGGGCTGAGGTAGAACTAAAAACCCATGCAGCAATGCTGGGTATCCCTGAACTGGTGTGTGTGAAAACAAGAGCACAGTGCAAGGCACAGGGTGAACAAGTAGAGCTGGAGTCTGGAAGAATGGCCCAGCCTACCAAGAGAACAGGAAAGTCAGTTGGGAAACCAACTGCAACACAGCAAAAGAAAGGGAACCTCTCTTCTCAGGAAGAAGTTCTGCCCTCTGAGGGAACTGAGCCTTTGGAGCTTGAACCTTATCAGGTTGAGCTCTTAGGCCCAGGGGGACCCTCAAGGGAGGAGCTGTGTAAGGGGCAAGAAACCTGTCCCTCTCTTGAAGGCCTTAGGCAGCAAGCTGCTGAAGAGTCCAAAGGCAAGAAAAATGGAACACATAGGGTCTATTGGGAAGATGGACTCCTGTACACTGAGGCCAGAGACCCCAAACCTGGTGCCACTAGGAGAGTGGTAGTGCCTCAGCTGTTCAGGAAGTTCATCCTAACATTGGCCCATGACATTCCCCTTGCTGGACATTTGGGACAAACCAAGACGTGGGAGAGGTTAGTCAACCACTTCTACTGGCCCAATATGTCCAACATGGTTAAGGAGTTTTGCCTCTCCTGCCCCACCTGTCAAGCCAGTGGTAAGACAGGTGGGCATCCAAAGGCCCCCCTCATTCCACTTCCAGTGGTGGGGGTTCCCTTTGAAAGAGTGGGTGTGGACATAGTTGGTCCACTAGAACCTCCCACAGCCTCAGGAAATATGTATATCCTGGTAGTAGTGGATCATGCTACCAGGTATCCTGAAGCTATTCCCCTTAGGTCGACTACTGCCCCTGCAGTAGCCAAGGCCCTCATTGGTATCTTTACCAGAGTGGGTTTCCCTAAGGAGGTGGTGTCTGACAGAGGTACCAACTTCATGTCAGCATACCTAAAGCACATGTGGAATGAGTGTGGAGTGACTTATAAATTCACTACACCATACCATCCACAAACTAATGGCTTGGTTGAGAGATTCAACAAGACATTAAAAGGCATGATCATGGGGCTCCCAGAAAAACTCAAAAGGAGATGGGATGTCCTCTTGCCATGTCTGCTTTTCGCTTACAGAGAGGTGCCACAGAAGGGAGTAGGATTCTCACCCTTTGAACTTCTGTTTGGTCATCCTGTAAGGGGACCACTTGCCCTTGTTAAAGAAGGCTGGGAGAGACCTCTCCATGAGCCTAAACAGGACATAGTGGACTATGTACTTGGCCTTCGCTCTAGAATGGCAGAGTACATGGAAAAGGCAACCAAAAACCTTGAGGCCAGCCAACAGCTCCAGAAGTTTTGGTATGACCAAAAGGCTGCACTGGTTGAGTTCCAACCAGGGCAGAAAGTCTGGGTTCTGGAGCCTGTGGCTCCCAGGGCACTCCAGGACAAATGGAGTGGCCCTTACCCAGTGCTAGAAAGGAAGAGTCAGGTCACCTACCTGGTGGACCTGGGCACAAGCAGGAGCCCCAAGAGGGTGATCCATGTGAACCGCCTTAAGCTCTTCCATGACAGGGCTGATGTGAATCTGTTGATGGTAACAGATGAGGATCAGGAGGCAGAGAGTGAACCTCTCCCTGATCTTCTGTCATCAGACCCAAAAGATGGCACAGTAGATGGAGTGATCTACTCAGACACCCTCTCTGGCCAACAGCAAGCTGATTGTAGGAGAGTCCTACAACAGTTTCCTGAACTCTTCTCCTTAACCCCTGGTCAGACACACCTGTGTACCCATGATGTGGACACAGGAGACAGCATGCCTGTCAAAAACAAAATCTTTAGACAGTCTGACCATGTTAAGGAAAGCATTAAGGTGGAAGTCCACAAGATGCTGGAATTGGGAGTAATTGAGCGCTCTGACAGCCCCTGGGCTAGCCCAGTGGTCTTAGTCCCCAAACCTCACACCAAAGATGGAAAGAAAGAGATGAGGTTTTGTGTGGACTACAGAGGGCTCAATTCTGTCACCAAGACAGATGCTCATCCAATTCCTAGAGCTGATGAGCTCATAGACAAATTAGGTGCTGCCAAATTCTTAAGTACCTTTGACTTGACAGCAGGGTACTGGCAAATAAAAATGGCACCTGGAGCAAAAGAGAAAACAGCATTCTCCACACCTGATGGGCATTATCAGTTTACTGTTATGCCCTTTGGTTTAAAGAATGCCCCTGCCACCTTCCAAAGGTTGGTGAATCAAGTCCTTGCTGGCTTGGAGTCCTTTAGCACAGCTTATCTGGATGATATTGCTGTCTTTAGCTCCACCTGGCAGGATCACCTGGTCCACCTGAAGAAGGTTTTGAAGGCTCTGCAATCTGCAGGCCTCTCTATCAAGGCATCCAAATGCCAGATAGGGCAGGGAACTGTGGTTTACTTGGGCCACCTTGTAGGTGGAGGCCAAGTTCAGCCACTCCAACCCAAGATCCAGACTATTCTGGACTGGGTAGCTCCAAAAACCCAGACTCAAGTCAGGGCATTCCTTGGCTTGACTGGGTATTACAGGAGGTTTGTGAAGGGATATGGATCCATTGTGACAGCCCTCACTGAACTCACCTCCAAGAAAATGCCCAAGAAAGTGAACTGGACTGTGGACTGCCAACAGGCCTTTGACACCCTGAAACAAGCAATGTGCTCAGCACCAGTTCTAAAAGCTCCAGATTATTCTAAGCAGTTCATTGTGCAGACTGATGCCTCTGAACATGGGATAGGGGCAGTTTTGTCCCAAACAAATGATGATGGCCTTGACCAGCCTGTTGCTTTCATTAGCAGGAGGTTACTCCCCAGGGAGCAGCGTTGGAGTGCCATTGAGAGGGAGGCCTTTGCTGTGGTTTGGTCCCTGAAGAAGCTGAGACCATACCTCTTTGGGACTCACTTCCTAGTTCAAACTGACCACAGACCTCTCAAATGGCTGATGCAAATGAAAGGTGAAAATCCTAAACTATTGAGGTGGTCCATCTCCCTACAGGGAATGGACTTTATAGTGGAACACAGACCTGGGACTGCCCATGCCAATGCAGATGGCCTTTCCAGGTTCTTCCACTTAGAAAATGAAGACTCTCTTGGGAAAGGTTAGTCTCATCCTCTTTCGTTTGGGGGGGGGTTGTGTAAGGAAATGCCTCCTTGGCATGGTTGCCCCCTGACTTTTTGCCTTTGCTGATGCTATGTTTACAATTGAAAGTGTGCTGAGGCCTGCTAACCAGGCCCCAGCACCAGTGTTCTTTCCCTAACCTGTACTTTTGTATCCACAATTGGCAGACCCTGGCATCCAGATAAGTCCCTTGTAACTGGTACTTCTAGTACCAAGGGCCCTGATGCCAAGGAAGGTCTCTAAGGGCTGCAGCATGTCTTATGCCACCCTGGAGACCTCTCACTCAGCACAAACACACTGCTTGCCAGCTTGTGTGTGCTAGTGAGGACAAAACGAGTAAGTCGACATGGCACTCCCCTCAGGGTGCCATGCCAGCCTCTCACTGCCTATGCAGTATAGGTAAGACACCCCTCTAGCAGGCCTTACAGCCCTAAGGCAGGGTGCACTATACCATAGGTGAGGGTACCAGTGCATGAGCATGGTACCCCTACAGTGTCTAAACAAAACCTTAGACATTGTAAGTGCAGGGTAGCCATAAGAGTATATGGTCTGGGAGTCTGTCAAACACGAACTCCACAGCACCATAATGGCTACACTGAAAACTGGGAAGTTTGGTATCAAACTTCTCAGCACAATAAATGCACACTGATGCCAGTGTACATTTTATTGCAAAATACACCCCAGAGGGCACCTTAGAGGTGCCCCCTGAAACTTAACCGACTGTCTGTGTAGGCTGACTAGTTCCAGCAGCCTGCTACACCAGAGACATGTTGCTGGCCCCATGGGGAGAGTGCCTTTGTCACTCTGAGGCCAGTAACAAAGCCTGCACTGGGTGGAGATGCTAACACCTCCCCCAGGCAGGAGCTGTGACACCTGGCGGTGAGCCTCAAAGGCTCACCCCTTTGTCACAGCCCAGCAGGGCACTCCAGCTTAGTGGAGTTGCCCGCCCCCTCCGGCCACGGCCCCCACTTTTGGCGGCAAGGCTGGAGGGAACAAAGAAAGCAACAAGGAGGAGTCACTGGCCAGTCAGGACAGCCCCTAAGGTGTCCTGAGCTGAGGTGACTCTGACTTTTAGAAATCCTCCATCTTGCAGATGGAGGATTCCCCCAATAGGGTTAGGATTGTGACCCCCTCCCCTTGGGAGGAGGCACAAAGAGGGTGTACCCACCCTCAGGGCTAGTAGCCATTGGCTACTAACCCCCCCAGACCTAAACACGCCCTTAAATTTAGTATTTAAGGGCTACCCTGAACCCTAGAAAATTAGATTCCTGCAACTACAAGAAGAAGGACTGCCTAGCTGAAAAACCCCTGCAGAGGAAGACCAGAAGACGACAACTGCCTTGGCTCCAGAAACTCACCGGCCTGTCTCCTGCCTTCCAAAGATCCTGCTCCAGCGACGCCTTCCAAAGGGACCAGCGACCTCGACATCCTCTGAGGACTGCCCCTGCTTCGAAAAGACAAGAAACTCCCGAGGACAGCGGACCTGCTCCAAGAAAAGCTGCAACTTTGTTTCCAGCAGCTTTAAAGAACCCTGCAAGTTCCCCGCAAGAAGCGTGAGACTTGCAACACTGCACCCGGCGACCCCGACTCGGCTGGTGGCGATCCAACACCTCAGGAGGGACCCCAGGACTACTCTAAGACTGTGAGTACAAAAACCTGTCCCCCCTGAGCCCCCACAGCGCCGCCTGCAGAGGGAATCCCGAGGCTTCCCCTGACCGCGACTCTTTGAATCCTAAGTCCCGACACCTGGGAGAGACCCTGCACCCGCAGCCCCCAGGACCTGAAGGACCGGACTTTCACTGGAGGAGTGACCCCCAGGAGTCCCTCTCCCTTGACCAAGTGGAGGTTTCCCCGAGGAACCCCCCCCTTGCCTGCCTGCAGCGCTGAAGAGATCCCTAGATCTCCCATTGACTTCCATTACAAACCCGACGCTTGTTTCTACATTGCACCCGGCCGCCCCCGCGCTGCTGAGGGTGAAATTTCTGTGTGGGCTTGTGTCCCCCCCGGTGCCCTACAAAACCCCCCTGGTCTGCCCTCCGAAGACGCGGGTACTTACCTGCAAGCAGACCGGAACCGGGGCACCCCCTTCTCTCCATTCTAGCCTATGTGTTTTGGGCACCACTTTGAACTCTGCACCTGACCGGCCCTGAGCTACTGGTGTGGTGACTTTGGGGTTGCTCTGAACCCCCAACGGTGGGCTACCTTGGACCAAGAACTAAGCCCTGTAAGTGTCTTACTTACCTGGTTAACCTAACAAATACTTACCTCCCCTAGGAACTGTGAAAATTGCACTAAGTGTCCACTTTTAAAACAGCTATTTGTGAATAACTTGAAAAGTATACATGCAATTTTGATGATTTGAAGTTCCTAAAGTACTTACCTGCAATACCTTTCGAATGAGATATTACATGTAGAATTTGAACCTGTGGTTCTTAAAATAAACTAAGAAAAGATATTTTTCTATATAAAAACCTATTGGCTGGATTTGTCTCTGAGTGTGTGTACCTCATTTATTGTCTATGTGTATGTACAACAAATGCTTAACACTACTCCTTGGATAAGCCTACTGCTCGACCACACTACCACAAAATAGAGCATTAGTATTATCTATTTTTACCACTATTTTACCTCTAAGGGGAACCCTTGGACTCTGTGCATGCTATTCCTTACTTTGAAATAGCACATACAGAGACAACTTCCTACAGCTCCCCACCCAATCATGGAAGCGTCTGTTGTAATAATGGCGTGAGGCACTGGGTCTTGAAATGGCCGCCCTTTGTTTAAATTTACAGGGTTCCACCATTGAAGCGATGAGTGTGTTTGGCAGTCTATCAACACTAGATCTTGAAGTTGACCCTGTGCGTGCGTCCATTGTTTTGTAAGGCACTGTTGTAAGGGCTGCATGTGTAGCCGTGCGTTTGGGACAATAGCGATGCATGAGGACATCATGCCTAGTAGTTTCATTACAAACCTGACTGTGTACTGTTGGTTTGGTTGTATGCTTGACACTATATTTTGAAACGATTTAACTCTTTGTGGGCTTGGAGTGGCCATTGCTCTTTGCGTGTTGAGTGTGGCTCCCAAGTACTGTTGTATTTGGGATGGTTGCAAGTGAGATTTTTGGTAATTTATAGAAAACCCTAGTTTGTGTAGAGTACCTATTACATATTGCGTGTGACTTTGACATTGGTGTTGAGTGTTGGCTTTTATTAGCCAATCGTCGAGATATGGGAATACGTGCATGTGATGTCTCCTTATATGAGCTTCTACTACAGCGAGGCATTTTGTAAATACCCTGGGCGCTGTTGTTATCTCGAAGGGCAATACTTTGAATTGGTAACGTTTACCCTGTATGACACATCTGAGGTATTTCCTGTGAGATGGATGGATGGGTATGTGGAAATACGCATCCTTTAAATCCAGTGTTGCCATGTATTCTTCCTGTTTTAGCAAGGGAACTACGTCTTGTAGTGTGACCATGTGGAAATGATCTGATTTGATGAAGAGGTTTAACGTCCTGAGATCTAGAATTGGTCTTAGTGTTTTGTCTTTTTTGTGAATAAGGAAATATAAAGAGTAAATATCCCTGTTTCTTTTTGATGGTGTGGTACTAGTTCTATGGCTTGTTTTGTTAATAGTGCTTGCACCTCTATTTGTAGTAGATCTAGATGTTGTGCTGACAGTTTGTGCGTCCTTGGGGGAACATCTGGAGGGAAATGTGTGAACTCTATGCAGTAACCATGTTGGATAATTGATAGAACCCATGTGTCCGTGGTTATGTCTGACCAATGTTTGTGGTATTTTGTTAATCTTCCCCCCACTGGTGATGTGTGTTGGGGGAAGCGTGACATTGAAGTCACTGCTTGGTACTGGGGGGTCTGCTTGGCAGGCTGAAATTTTCCCCTTGCTCTTGGGTATTGTCCCCTGAATGAACCACGAAACCCCCCTCTCTGGTATTGAGACTGGTAGGTGGGTTTTGTTTGGGAGGTGGATGGCTCTGAGGGTTGCTGTCTAAACCCTCCCCTAAACTGTGGCTTCCTAAATGTCCCCCTATACTGGGAAGAGTAGAGCGCGCCCATGGCTTTGGCCGGGTCTGTCTCCTCCTTCATTTTTTCTATTGCAGTGTCCACCTCCGGCCCAAATAGTTGCTGCTGGTTGAACGGCATGTTTAATACCGCTTGCTGTATTTCTGGTTTGAAACCAGAACTGCGTAGCCATGCATGCCTCCTGATGGTAACTGCTGTGTTTACAGTTCGTGCTGCTGTATAGGCACAGTCCAGTGCAGAACGGATTTGGTTGTTGGAGATGGCCTGTCCCTCCTCCACTACCTGTTGAGCCAGTTTTTGATGTTCCTTTGGTAAATGCTGAATATCATGATGCATTTCGTCCCAATGTGCTCGGTCGTAACGGGCGAGGAGGGCCTGTAAATTGGCGATACGCCAGTGGTTGGCCGCTTACGACACCACTCTTTTCACTGCTGCGTCAAATTTATGGCTTTCTTCATCAGGGGGTGGCGCATCCCCTGATGATTGTGAATTTGGCCGCTTTCTTGCAGCTCCCACTACAACAGAGTCCGGAGGGAGCTGCTGTGTAATGAACACAGGGTCCGATGGGGGAGGTTTATATTTTTTCTCCACCCGCAGTGTAATGGCCCTTCCCTTGACCGGTTCTTGGAAGACCTGTTGTGCATGCTTAAGCATGCCTGGTAACATTGGCAGGCTTTGATATGACGCATACGTGGACGCCAGTGTATTGAAAAGAAAGTCATCCTCCACTGGTTCTGAGTGCATAGTGACATTATGGAATGTCTCAGCCCTGGCTAGTACTTGCGTGTAGGATGTGCTGTCCTCTAGAGGAGATGGCTTTGAAGGATAACACTCAGGACTGTTGTCCGAAACTGGTGGGTCGTATAGGTCCCAGGGATCTGCATCGTCCTGCGTCTGCACAGTATGTGTGGGTGACTGTGCAGTTGGTAATGTGCTTTCTGGTGGATACTCTATCTAACCATATATCCCTCATGTTCAGAATTTCCCACAGGTGCCAGACTGGACCCAGAAACTTTTCATAGCAGTCCTACCCTATGCTAGTATATTGCACCATGCGGCTCTGTGTAAGCTTTGTTGTCTCACAGAAGTGTCAGAGAGGAGCCACACAAATGTCACCCGTGAGTGCCGACATCAGTTTCTTGCTGATTCTTTCCATGCTCTTAGACACAAAACAAATGTCACTACAAGTGTACAGACCTCTAATTGGAGCCTTTTTTAGATGGAAAGCAGAGACCACTCCTCAGAACGAGGTGGAAGGGCAATGTAGAATGGGTTAGTGAGGCTACCCACCAGAAAGAGCGCTAAAAGGTAACCTGTTCTGCTGATGAATACATTTAAAAGCAGATCCTCACCTTTACAATAGATATCAAAGCACTAACTCTAGGGTCTAAGGAGTGGGCTAAAGAGTGGGCTAAAACTGAGAAATCCAGCAGAACAGAATGGGTGAAATGCCCTTCCCATCGGACTTGATTGTCAAGGCAGCAGTGGTTTGTGAACATGTGCACAGAATGCAAAGTTGCCGTCGGACAAATGTTGAGACATCTCAATGCAGTGGTGGTAGACTGCCCTGGTGGAATGGGGTCCCAGACCTCACAGAGGCTGCTTTACTGCCAATGCATAGCAGATATTAATGCAGAGGACTACCCACCACGAAAGAGTCCTTTTCTGCACAGGTTTTCCTTTCTTTCCTCAGAAAAACCCACAAAAAGTTAACTGTCCACCTGATGGTCTTTGGTACGATCAATGATAAAGCTCAAAGCTCTCTTGAGGTCCAACCAACGCAGCCTATATTTTACTCTTTCGAGGGGGTGAGGCAGGACAAATACACTGAGAGAATGTTGGATTGCTTAAAGTGGAAAGGAGTCACGACTTTCGATAGAGAGGTCACCCGAGTCCTCAGCACCAGTTTGTCTGGAAAAAGAAAGGTGGTGTAGGTTGGTTGTGCCATAGAGTCTGGAGTTTACTCATCTGACAAGCCAACGTGATTGCACTGAGGAAGACAGGCTTTACAGTCAAGTGGCACAACAAGCTGTGCATCGGCTCGAAGAGAGTACACATGAGAAATGTCAAAGACAGTTTAAGGTCTCATTGAGGAAACATGCCTATTAAATCCTTAACAAAGCACATCTCAACAGGTGATTTAAATAAGTATGGTTGGTCCGGCAAACACAAGAGGGTCAAAAGGCAAATAATGTTTAATAGTGCCTACTGCAAGGCTTTGCTGGGCCCAAGACAAAACAAACAATAAAACAACTGTCAATTTGGCTTGTAAAGAGTCTGTCTGTGGACCCCACACTAGGCCAGCAATTGGTGTAAATGGACTTCACAGATGAACTCCTGCCAGCGAGGATAACATCTAAAACCTCAGGTGGTAGATCAAACGTAGTTAATTATCACAGCTCGATCTCCATGCATAGAGGTGGAGATCGTGCAGGTTCGGGTGCAGAATCCTGCCATGATGCTTAGACAGAATAACTGCCTGGAGTAGTAAACCCTGTGATATGGAGGTGGGATGCTCATGTCCAGAAGCTCGAGGTACCACAATCCCCTGGACCAGCCTGGAGCCACTAGGATGACCTGGGCTCAGTTGCTCCTGATCTTCAGAACTCAGGTATGGGGTGAGAGGAGGAATACAGGAGCTGCATTTTTCATTAAAGCCAGAATGCACCTCCTAACGAGTCTCTTCGCGAGTACTCATAACACACAAGTTTTGAGACTGCAAGTTCTCGGCACTAGTGAAAAGATCTAGTAAGTGTCCTCCTCCACTTGAACTTTCAAAAGTCTGTTGGACTGCAGAATGGGTAAATCGAAATAAATGACCTACGATCTGCGGCCATCAGCTGCTTACCTGCTCTGTGCAGACAGAACCTGGCCCAGTGTGAGCATTTTGAATTTCATCCTTCTTCAGCTCAAGGAAATAGCAAGACTAATAACCCATCCCTAGTTTCAAATTCAGAACCCTTGTGATGGCTCCTTTGGAGAGTAAAGTTTGTACCTCCTGCATTATAATGGATAGGGTCTTTTCCAAGAATGGCTCTGGTGTGGAAGGAAGGTGTGGTGGGGTAGAAAGAACAGTTAGGGCATAGCTATGCTGAATGATCTGGAGGACCTATCTGTCCAATGTGATGGATTACCACCCTGAGGGAAACTGCTGGATCCTGCCTTCCACAGGGTGGGTGTACACCACTAGTGGCAAGCAAATTTGACTTAGAGACAAGTTAGGAGGGGTTGGGAGGACGGATGCCCGTGGTTACCTGCGGGCTGGCTGTCAGATCCACATCCTCAATAGGACTGGAGTGACTGCTGAGGTGGGTGGGAGATTGGTGTTGCCTGTATGCCAACCCTCTTGAATGGTCTTGGAATTTCCTTAACTGGTGAGGAAACTGTATGGCAGGGGGTGAGAAACCCAGAGAGCATGCATTGGTTCTTATCTCTTTAAAGAGTTCTATGACAGAATCAGCTTTTTTTGCCAGATAACCAAGAGCCATCGAAAGGCATGCCCATAAGGGAGGCCTGTACAACTTATGAGAAATGTGCGGTGTCAACCCCTTGCTCCAGACAATTTATAATATCAGTGCCAGCGCAAATCAAGCATTTGGCAGCACCTTGACTATTTTGAATGGCCTGAGCTAAGCGTTTTTGCTTGGACTTAGACATATAGCAGGACTTTGACCTCAACAGACTTTTAAAAGGAAGCAGCCTCAACTTGGAGCAAGAGTGCATCTTACGCAAGGCCAGTGACTTTTATTTGTTCAGCAACATACAGCTATGCCGTTCCGGACTGAATTAGGGTGCAGGAGGGCACACTCATCGCATAGTTTGAAGCAATGTAGACAGTAATTTAGGGTTGTCCCTCAAGTCACAGAAGTCATCAATATGTGGCAACATATGCATTATGTTAACCTAAGTACTAAAAGCTTGAATGTAGAAAGATGCACAAAGTCAATTTTAAATGTACATTTGTTTCGACTAGTGTTAGAAACCCTGGTGGCATCCTTTATAAATCAAATGTTTGAAAGATTTAATTGATATAATTTTATGATTTAGATCTGAGTCTAACAGAATGTATTCAAACGATAATGAATTTCTAATGATTAATGATTTAAATGTGTGTGTAAAAATAAGAGAAATGCAGTTCTGTTATATTGATTGAAGTGTACTAACAGTTTGTCCGTGCAAAGTGAATCTAACATGAATATTAAAGAAGTATTATTAATGTTCAATTCATAGGCTTGCATAATATGTGTTTATTAAAATGTTAAATGTATTGCCTTAATTCACTTGCATTAGCCTAAGACAGGCCTTCTAGGCATGTATTTTGTGACTGTGCAGTAAAAGCAGAATATTTGTCATAATGTGACCTTTCTTTTAGATTTTGTTCCTATAAGAAGCCTAGCTTTTAGACTGAGAGAAGTGAAACTACGTCCTTGAATGGGGAACACCCTGAACCATGGTATTATATGCAACTGTATCAATCCTGTGTGAAGCTACATGGATGGATGAGATTTCCATGACAGACCTGGGAATATGTATTGATGTTTCAACTTGGAGTCGAGTGATTGATTATTATTGGATGAGACGTGGACTGTCTCTAAGAGAGAGTCAGATTGCAGTCTGAACTTTATTGGGTTTCTAACCAGTTGGAATTTGGTCAGATTCTCCCTTGGTCACTCCTCCAGGAGATTTTCCAGAACCCTTGCTGATGAAGAACCCTGAATGTTGGGTTCCTTGGAGAGGTATCTTCCTCTTTGCTTTGCACTTTTGTGATGCCCCATTAAGACTTAGAGATTTTCTTCCTAACCCCTGCAGAAGACTCTTTACCGAGCTTCTGACTTGCTGATGCTTTCCCTTTTAACCTATCTTTTGCCCACCTTAGTTAGTACCTTGATACCCAAGATTACTTTTCCCCCCAAATTCTTTTTGACCTTTGCCTAAATGTGTTCCGCCCCGCACATGATATTCTTTAATTTGGCAATGGTAGGGGTTTCCCTGTGCTTTGCTAAATTAGAACTCTGATGATTTGAAACTGACAGATGCTTGTCAAGCCTGAGCAGCGCCATTTCACAGATAATCTTACTAATGTTTTGTACTCTTCTTATTGAATGCTTAAGTTTTATTAATGTTAGTCTTCCTGATATTTTTTTGTCACCTTGGGCAACCTTTGGTGATTCTGTGTCTTTATAATTATGTCTTGAGAGTTGTCTACACGACTTGGAGCTTGAGTTTGCAATAAACCCCTTAACTTTATTCCTCACTGAAGTTTTCCTTGTATGGCCAAATGGGTCATACTGTACAATTAACGGGTTAGTATTGAAATTGAGTTGTATGGTTCTACCACACCCTATTGCAGGGTGTAAAGATTCGTTGACCTGAAGTTGAGAGTTTGATTCATGCTAAAAGGTGAAAATGCAAAACCAGAAGCCTGTTGTTTTAGGCTAGGACACTGTTCCCTTGCACACTGGATTTCATTTTGGGAGTCAAACACTGACAAAAGCTGAGAGCGGAGCAAAAGACCAATGTTCGGACGCGAATGAAAAAAAAAAGCCAATGTCAGTCTGCAGTGGTGGTGCTTATATGTGGCTCCGCTCTGTCACTTCCAAGGTGGAACAAAGTCTGCAATGATCCACACCGTGCAACACAGCAGCACATGGAAGCCCTCTTATTAAACATTACTGGATTCTGTCTGGCCCCTTGGCAATATTTTCAAGCCAGGAAATCTGTGGTTATAAGTATGCATCAGAAGTAATTGGCTTATAAATACAAAATGTGCCTCCATCTCATCATCTTAAATAGTAGAATGAACAAAACAACTATATTGAGTTAACAAATACGAACACCTTTGGAACACCTTATTTAAAAGGCATTTTCAAATGTTACACAACGTACTTGTACAACAATTGTTCTGAATTTTAAGTCAGTTGTGTTACCATGACATATATTTGTGCAAATCATGCTAAGACGATATACAGCAACCTGGCGTCTGTCTGGTTTAACATACCGAGGTATATTAATCTTTCCCCAAAGATGGAAAGGTACAGGGAAACATGGGAATCGGTGTAATGAAGGCACAGTGAACCAAGAGGACCTTTTGAAAGCAAGACTAGATCAGTCAACAACACAATTACAATCAACACAATGTAGTACTATGAGTGACTGGCTAGACTATCAGCCATGGAGAGAACGGCCTAGAAAAGTATAAGAACAGATACATCACATACTGCTTTCAAAAGATATGGAAGGAGCTATCAGGAAGCTCAGAAGCCCTCTACTACGTGCCACTAAAATCGTCATAGGTACCAAATAGGGAGCGATAAAATTTACAGAGAGTCACATTTGGAATGGACTGCTGGAACAATCGTGACAGAGTGGGAGAAGCCCATTCAGTGTTACCAAACTAAGACCTGAGAGAAACTGCTGGCTCTTATGAAGGAAGTGCGTGGAAATAATTAACAATATGGACACTGGTGAAAAATTAAAAGCCACTATAGTCTATGCTTAGAACCATTTCCACACCATTATTCGTCAACCACAAGTCCAGATGAATCATAAAACTACAGAGTCAACAATGCAGAATATTGCTACATTTTGATGCAGAACAACTCTTCTTCAAAAAATTGTTTGGCTTGCTGCATCACAACTTAGAGAAAAAAAAATCAAACTGAATATTCAAGGAATTAAAAGGAACTCCTTTTAATATACCAATGCCTTGTTGTTTAACTTATATGTCTGCCCTGGCTACTGACATGTATGACACACAGCAGTAAACAACGGACTCCATCTATGATTAACCTTAGATGAACTTTCAGAAAAATGCAATACATATGGAGTTTTTTACAGCCGTTTACGAGTCATAAGAGGTCAAAGTGTATGTTGGAGCTGAGTGGAAGTGAGCTTGGTCACGTAAACATAATAATGGATATCCGATGTTCAAGCAAATCTATCTTTGTATTTCAAATTCTAAAAAGGTAGCTGTAAATGTGGTTAACATACCTCTGTGTCTCATTGCAGCTCATTCATGCTTGCAAAATGTGGGGGCCATTAAGTTTTAGTAAGCATGTCTGCTTGCTTTCTATGTCTGATCTGCAGTGCCATGTTAATGAAAAAAGTTCTTCAGCATCCTAGATATCAACACAGATTTCTAGAAATGGGTTTTGCAGAGGAGCAGAAAAAAGTAAGTAAATCTGTATTGACGGTAATGCTGCCTAATGTATCAAAAGAACACATTTTCTGAACTGTTCTGTTCTCTTCTGCACCAAAGAGCAAGCATTAACCAGTTTGCCACTAAACATCTCCCTCTTACCTAGACTCCTACAGTTTTCGCCATCAGCTTCCAAAACCCAGTCTTCATAGCAGGAGCACTTGACGCTGTATTTCTCCTGCTCACACCGCTGGCTGCACTTCAGGTGCTTGGCGCAGTAGCTCTGGATATGGCATGTCTTGTTGTCAGCACCCAGTTCCATGCCAAGCGGGCAAGAGCAGACCATCCCTTCCCCAGGAACAGCTGAGCAGTTGTGGCTGCAGCCACCTCCATTCAGCAGGCACTCATCTGTGAAAAGACAGGGGACCGTTGAAGATTGAACACCATTGATTTGTGCATTTTATTTATGTATTTTCTTTTTGTGTGCACTAGCTACTGAAACATCAGGACAGGCCTAAGAGGAAGAGAGTGGAGAAAACAAGGTCGGGACAGAACAGAATTAAAGTTGTTGCCTCAGGTGGGAGGGGGTAATTAGGAGAGAAGGGGAGGGGTATGGTCTGCCCGGGTTCTGCATACTTGCCATTAGCCTGATAAAAAAGAAAGCCTTTTTTTTCAATTCAACAAATTTGCGTATTGGAGATCCTACCAGACAAAGCTTCACATTACATTAACTCAAAAAAATGGCAGCACGGGAAATCATAAAATTGAGATGAAGGTCCACGGACGATTGTATGATTTCTGATCCAGGTGACAGCATAAGATATAGTGACATGACATACATAAATCAAGACCTGATTACTATTACCAACCTTTAATCTTAATGGGGCAGTTTCAGAAAGTCCAGTAGCAATGGGGAGGCATGGCTTTCAATAAAACACTAAAGCTTTCAGGGAGCTGTTGGTGCTCCTTCACCAGCTAAGGGTGGTATATTTTCTTTGTCGAATAGGAAAGCAATGGCATGGCTCTGAGAACTATGTAAGTTTTTAAGTTCAAGAAGCCAGCAGCCCACTTTCGAAATCAGCCACAAAAAAAGGTTATGGCAATTTAGACTGGGAATAGTGGAGGTCACAGTATGCTGCTGGTTAATGGGAGACATGCTGGTTATGCTTAAGTGGTGCTGGCTCTAATGCAAGTCCATCAAAATCAGACATGGGGGTCTCCAGACATGCAAGCAGTAGGACATTCAATTGGTCCACATGACCCCATGCAATAAGATTCATAATAACCCTCTAAACTGCAGGTTATCATGGCTGCTCCTACTTCCAGGAGGAATACCCATGTAGTGAACAGCTACACTGAAAGTCATGTATGTCAGTTTTCGCCTCTGCCTCAAGGGCCATACCACCAATTCCATGATGTCCTGCAGATATCTTAATTTTATATCGGAGTGTTCTAGCAAGCGTTCCCATCTCATATTTCACTGTCCCGCTTACTTTAACTGCACCTCTCCCAAACGGAATTACACATTTACCTATTCAATAATTTTTTACGTTTTCCACTAAAGTAATGAGAATGAACCAAACAAATGCTTTGTGATCTACATGTCTGAGAGCCCTGCATTATCTCTCTTCTGTGTTTCTCTCACAAAGGACAACACTCAATCAAAAAGGCCGTAGCAATCAAAACAACTTGGTCACACTAATAGCTGTCGGTAGACAAAACTTATAGGGCGTTCATATGCACAGCACATGCCTCCAACACATCTAGTTGGCTAAGCACTTTCTCCCTCAATGCTACATCAAACATCTAGATCACGTTTGACTGATACATTTCACTCTTAGCCTTACAACACTATACATTATACACAGCTTATGACAATCATGCACACAAAATGGCTCCAACCCATCTAGTTGGCTAAGCACCTGACACCTCAATGGCCCACCTAGATCAAGATATACTTGCATTTCACCAATGGTACACATTAGATACATCCTCTGCCACTTTCAGGGGGTCAACATGACTGAGCACTCACCACCCCAATATTACATGTTTAAACATCATTATGAAACTAAAGCATAGCTGCCACACCCATACAAAATGCCATTAAAGCCACATCATGGGCAAAGATGTCTTGAAAACTTCACAACCTGATGGTAAGCAATGGAAAGACTAATGTAAGTAAATGCCTCTTTTGTATGGTCACTCCCAAGTTTTTGGACTGATGCTGCTGGTTTTTCTACGCAGAATGCTAAACAGACCTCAACACGAGTGCCCTGACGATAGAGATGTGTATGCTGAATTTGCTTCTACAAGATTGGCGTAAGATAACTTACTTGTAAGCCCCCAGTATATGGTACCCAGGGCATGTACGTTAGAGGGTTACCCAAAGTTTGCAGCACTATTTGTGCCACTCCGAGTGCAACCCATGTAAAACTTATCTCCCAGTCCATGATTGCAGACTGGATAAGCAGTTTTCAACTGCTAGCCTGGCCATGCCTCTGTCAACAGTGGCAAAACCAAGCTTTCTCCAGTAATATTTACAAGAACCCCTATGACAGGCCTATTGAGCCATACAGGCTGTAGCATATTTCACGCACAAAACATATTTTACAAGTTCTGGAAGTAAAAATGCAATACTGTTTTTACTGCGGAAAGACATGGCTGCCAGACTGGAGAGTACAAGGTTACATGCTGATCCCTCAGCTCTGCAAACCCCTGAGCGGTGTGACCAGAGTTGACACTCCAAGGCATCAACTAACTTGTTTTATTAAAGCGCAGCTAGATTCTCCAGTTTAAGTTATTTTAATAGGTTGTGGTGTACACTTTTAGAAAGTTGCCACTTTGTTGCATTTAGTCTCCTGTGCCCTAAACCAGTGAACCCGTGGTCTGGGGACCCGTGGGGGACCAGGACTGCTTAATAGACAAAATAATGTTAAGGGATTAATAAAGTGTGTATAAATAAAAAAAGCTAAATTAAAAAAAAAAAAAATCAAAACTTTCTGTAGATGTGAAAGAGTTGTTCCTGATCTTCCCGAGAACTCTGGATAGTAGTGGTATATGGGTAGAAAGACATACAGGATGCTTGAGCTCCGCTCCAGATGAAAATCGCCTCAGAGCAAGAGCCGTCTTGAAAACTCCAGCACTCAAAACAGGTGACATTGCGCCTTCTCAGCAGTGGCAAACTGATCTAACCAAGGCTTTCCCCACTGCTGAAAGAGACCTTGCACCACCTCTGGATGGAGGCACCATTTGTGATCATCTAAATATCTTTGGCTGAGTTTGTTCAACCTGGCGTTCAGAGAGACCACCAGGTGTTGAACCACCAGGGTTATGCCTGCTGTTCCTGTCATGTCCAGAGGCATAGGGCCTCTAGACAAAGGGTCCACGACCACACTCCGCCCGGTTTGTTGCAGTACCACATGGCGGTGATGTTATCTGTGTACACCTTCACTAGCCGTCCCTTGATGGGAGGGTAGAAAGGCTTTCAATGATAGATGGATCGCTTGGAGCTCCAATAGGTTGATGTGGAGTCCGGATTCCGTCAGAGACCAGAGTCCTCTGATCTCCACCTCTCCCAAATGGCTGCCCCATCCCAGGAGTGATGCGTCTATCACAACTGTCAAATCAGGTTGGGGAGGAGAGAATGGTCTGCCGCTGACCCAATAGCAGTTCATTAACTACCACTGCAGAGCTTGGCCAGTTCCCTCCAAGATCAGGACTTTGTTAGCCAGATTCGTCTGACGCTGCACGCACTGAACTTCAGATCCCGCTGCAGAGCCTGCATATGCCAGTCGGCATGTGTTACTAGCATGATGCAGGAAACCATGAGGCCCAGCAACCTCAGAGTCAATCTCATCGAAACCCAGGATAGAGAATGAAACATCTGTATCATAGCTCGTAATATACTGGACCAGTTTGGGAGGATAAGCTCGAAACCTCATTGTGTCCAGAACAGCTCCGATGAAAGGGAGTGTCCACGAAGGGGTCCGGTGTGACTTCGGCACATTTACAGTCAACCCCAGCATGTTTAATTCCAGCTACTGCAGGAGGGTCCACTGTAGTCTGGAGATGGGAGACTAATGCCTAGGATGAGCCTGCCTTCAACAGCCAGTCGTCAAGATAGGGGGAAAACTGGCACCCCTAATCTCCTCAGGTGAGCTGCAACCACCACCATCCTCTTAGTAAACACCTGAGGAGGCTGGTAAGGCCAAATGGGAGAACTGAAAGTGCTTGTGACCTACCATGAACCACAGGTAACGTCTGTGGGTAAACAGGACAGGAATGTGGAAGTATGCATCCTGCAATTCCAACACTACAATTCAGTTTCCCAGGACCAGGGCAGACAAGACTTGAGTATGAGCATTTTGAATTTCTCCTTTTTCAGGAAGAAATTGAGAGCATGCAGGTCTAGGATAGGATGAATGCCTCTGTCCTTCTTGGGCACCATAAAGTAAAGGGGGGGTGAGGGAATAGAAACCAAAACCTACTTCTGATGCAGGCATCCTTTTTATGGCTCCCTTGGCCAAGCGAGCCACCACTGCCTGGCGAAGTAAGGAAAGATGGTCCTCCATCAGTCTGTCAATAGGTGGCAGGATAGGTGGAGGGGTGGTCACGAAGGGTAGTGAGTAGCCCCTTCAGACAGTCCTGCTGGGGGAGTGGCGGACTGGCTCGACCTCTGGCTGCCGGACCCACAAGGTCCGATGCTACTGTAGCCTCGCCCATGCAGGAGCTGAGAAGCTTACGTACCAAGGTGGCTGGGTGGGAAAAGACATGGCTGAAAGCCCCTTTAGTGGCCATGAAAGGAGAGGAAGGCAGACTGGGACTGGCAAAGGGCCATAGAAAGGCCCAAGAACCAGGCTGCAGCTCTGCTATTCCTGAGGCGCTCCAGCACTGAGTCTGTCATGTCTCCATTGAGATGGGAGCCATCAAAGGGTATGTCCATAAGCAAAGCCTGGGCATCCCCTGAAAAGCCAGTCATTCTCAGTCAGATGTGGCACCATAAAGCCAACAATGAACAAATCGCTCTGCCTAGCGAGTTGGTTGTGTTCAGCCCACATCGAATTGTAAACTTAGCTGTATCTCTCCTGTCAGCAATAGCTTGGGAGAGTAGGGCCCTCACCTCTTCCGAGACTATAGGCATCACCTGTACGACCGAACCCCAGAGTGAGTGGGAGTGACGGCCCAAAGTGTTCAGACCGTGATGCCAGGCTGGTGGAAGAAAACATTTTCTTCCCCAAGGTAGAACAGACCTTAGCTTCCTCAACTATTTCCTTAGCTCTCTTTCTGTATGCTTAAGGGAAATGTTGCATTACGTCCTTCCAATGGTCGCAATTGTAACAAGAATGGCCATGGAACTCAACAAAAGCCACTGTGTTGCTGTCCACATTCTAAGTGGGGTTAATTTTCATGCTCTCCTTGGCATGGGATGGAGAGGTCCCTAAACCATGCAGAAGTGCACTTTTCAATGTTGTGTGTAGCCCCTTTTTGGCATGGTTGCCCCCCACTTTTTTTGCCTGGTGTAGATGCTAACTTGACTGAGTGTGTGCTGGGATCCTGCTAACCGGGCCCCAGTACCAGTGTTATCTTCCTAAACTGTATCATTGCTTCCACAATTGTCACACCCCTGTCACACAGTTAAGTCCTTTGTAAAAGGTACCAGTGGTACACCAAGGGCTCTGTGACCAGGGAGGGTCCCCAAGGGCTGCAGCATACGTTGTGCCACCCTAGGGGGCTCTTCAAACACATGCACACTGCCAGTACAGATTGTGTCTGCTGGTGGGTGTTGAGAAAAAGGTAAAGTCAACATGGCACCCATTCCAGGGTGCCATGCCCATAAACAACTGCCTGTAGCACAGGTAAGTCACCCGTCTAGCAGGCCTTACTACCCTAAGGCAGAGCGCACTACCCCACAGGTGAGGGCATAGCTGCATGAGCAATATCCCCCTACAGTGTCTAAGTCCATTCTTAGACACTGTAAGTGCAGTGTGGCCATATTAAGTACATGGGCTGGGAGTTTGTTATTACGAACTCCACAGCTCCAGATGGCTTGACTGAAGACTGGGAAGTGTGCTATCAAACTTCTCAGCACAATAAACCCACAGTGATGCCAGTGTGGGGATTACTGCAAAATGCACCCAAAGGGCATTCTGGAGATGTCCCCTGCATTTTACCCAACCCTTTAGTGTAAGGCTGACCAGTCTGTGCCAGCCTGCCACTAACAGACAAGTTTCTGACCCCATGGAGAGCCTTGCTCTGGGGTCGGGAACAAAGCCTGCTCTGGCTGGAGGTGCGCCACACCTCTCCCCTGCAAAAACCGCAACACTTGGCGGTGAGTCTCAAAGTCTCAGGCCTCCTGTTACAGCCGCCTGCCGCCTGGACCAGGTCCCACTATGGGTAGCAAGTCTGGCGGGAAAAATAGGTAAAACAATGAAGAGTGAACACTGCAGCTAGGACCACCCCTAAATTTTGACCTGTGGACATCCTAACCCCCAGAAGACTGGAATTGTACGTCATGTACTTGCATGTTAACCATGCTAACACTCCCCAAAGCCCATCACCCGATTGACTCCTATGAAAAGTTGCATTAAAAGTCAACTTTTGAAATTGAAAAGCATTACTTACATGTAAACTGCTTTACCTGCAAAAACCAAAGTAAGTACATTTGATACATTTGCTTAATACCTATTTGCAACTGTACTTACCTGCAACAAAGACCTTCTGGTTCTAGTAATAAGGTAACAAAATATATTTTTGCTATACAAAAAAACAAAACAATTAGCCTGGAATTAGTATGATCTACTTTAGCTCTATTAAACCTCTGGGGAACCCCTGGACTCTGTGCATGCTATACCACATTTTGGCATGGTATATACAGAGCCGGCTTCCTACAATGAGGACAACCAATTTTGCAAGGAAATGCCCAAGGATGGAAAAGGACACATGCTTCAACTTCTTTTCAAACCTTGGTGCTACCACCCTCACTTTGAGAGGTTCCTTAAAGTTAACACAGTCTCTTGACCATAGGTGCGAACTGAGTACTTCTTACTGCTTTTAAAGTGACTATGAATAACTCATTCTCCTCCTCTTCCACTTGCAGCTGAACTATTTGATGTGCTGCTGCTCTCGCTTTAACTGTATGATATGTAGAAGAGTTAGGTAGGAAAGTCTTGAATGGGAGTGATTCCAGGGAGGTCACCATGTTGTAATGCCAAGAGTTTTCTTGTTGTTCTGTTGGCCTTGATCATGTTAAGGAGACAGTGGATTGAGAGAGGGGTCTGAGTACACAGAGTGTAGTGGGGACAGCGGTGGTGGTATGGCTGGTGGAACTGGATCTACTTCTCTGTTTTCTCCAATAAGTAAAGGCCCTATTTCTTCTGAAATGGCCGCCTCAAAAACGTTCTTGCACTACTTCTGAAATGGTGGTGTTTATTGAGCAGGGCAAGCAAAGATAGGACATGTATCTGGGTCACTGTAAATTTTCATTTGTGGTCTGTCTGACTGTGGCGTTTTTATCTCTACTGCAACTTCCTGCTGTAACTATTGTGCATATAGTGTTGAGGTATTTTTCAGTGCCAGTGCTGACTTTGATACTTTAGGTCATTTGGATTCCTCTCAATTCAGAAGCTCCAGTTCACGACCTCAAGAATCCACCACAGTAGATAGTGGTTTTGTTTTTGGTGCTAAATGGTCTTGACCACAGTAGGCAAGGCTAAATTTCAGCTTTTTCCAGAGGTAGTGGTACAGTCAAGGCATGGTGCTCTCTAGCCTTCTTAATACCATTTAGCATAGGCCACTTTCAAGGTTGAGCCCTGTGGCTTCAACAAGTCTTTTCGAAGCCAGGAAGAATGCAACTTAGTCCTGTTTTTGCGCCCTGAAAGCACTGGGGCAGTCTTTTCCATGGGAAAACAGTTTGTTACGGCTGCTGCTAGAGATCGAAGGGCACAGATACTGGGCTCTACTACTGATGGGTTTCTGGGCGAGTGGGCAGGCAGGAGTGCCCCCCCACTCCCATCACATCATTCTTGCAGTTTGCCCATTTGAGGACCTCAGCTACTGTGCCTGGCGGGGACTCAGCGTACTCGCTTTGCACTACTTTGCACTGAGGCCACCTATTGTCCCATCAGTGCCAAATGGTTTTCTTGCAAAGGCAAGCAGTGCACTCTGAAAAAAGTACATCCCCATGGTTCCTCAGGCAGCAAAGGTTTCAGAAGACCAGATTCTGGGCAGACCACAAAAACGTCCTCGTGCTAGAAGGGCAGTATTTATATGGGAGTATTTTCCATCCTCCCTCCAAACACAAGTACTTCTCACATCACCTTGCCCACTCTCTTCGAAGCGGTCAACGTTATTCAGGTCGTGGTCAATGCTGGCATGGAAGGCCACCTTCTCACAATGCTCTGCCTTTGAAAGTTTTTATTCAATGCACACTGGTAATTGAGCACTGAAATACGTTTGAATCAGACTGAGTCAAAAACAGTCGGAGGTGAAGTCTGTATCATGATGTATTGTGGGTTTCAGGGGAGGTACTACGAGCCACCTCGAAGCCAAAACTCTTTCTAACAAAAACAACTTGTACCAGCACAGCTCAGCACTAAAAGGCAGGTGTGTGCACATCAAGTCACGTGCACATACACATGCTGAAAAGAATGATGTCTCAAACACTCAGCCAATCACATTGTCAAACACTTCCCTGGACACAAGTGGCATAAAATGAACGCCACGCCCTGTATCAGTGGTTCTTTGACAGATGTAAACCTTTCCATTAGGAGTGAGGTGCAAACATCACATTTTGGTAACCTCAATTAAATTGACAGGCTGAAGACAAGTACACTGTTAATACCACAAAATTTGAATTTGAGTATGCATAAGTGTAAGGAAATGCCTCCTTGGCATGGTTACCCCCTGACATTTTGCCTTTGCTGATGCCAAGTTATGATTTGAAAGTGTGCTGAGACCTGCTAATCAGTCCCCAGCACCAGTGTTCTTTCCCTAACCTGTACCTTTGTCTCCACAATTGGCACACCCTGGCATCCAGGTAAGTCCCTTGTAACTGGTACCCCTGGTACCAAGTGCCCTGATGCCAGGGAAAGTCTCTAAGGGCTGCAGCATGTCTTATGCCACCCTGGGGACCCCTCACTCAGCACAGACACACTGCTTGCCAGCTTGTGTGTGCTGGTGGGGAGAAAAAGACTAAGTCGACATGGCACTCCCCTCAGGGTGCCATGCCAACCTCACACTGCCCATGGCATAGATAAGTCACCCCTCTAGCAGGCCTTACAGCCCTAAGGCAGGGTGCACTATACCGTAGGTGCATGAGCACTATGCCCCTACAGTGTCTAAGCAAAACCTTAGACATTGTAAGTGCAGGGTAGCCATAAGAGTATATGGTCTGGGAGTCTGTCAAATACGAACTCCACAGCACCATAACGGCTACACTGAAAACTGGGAAGTTTGGTATCAAACTTCTCAGCACAATAAATGCACACTGATGCCAGTGTACATTTTATTGTGAAATACACACCAGAGGACATCTTAGAGATGCCCCCTGAAAACATACCCGACTTCCAGTGGGGGCTGACTAGTTTTGCCAGCCTGCCACACACCAGACATGTTGCTGGCCACATGGGGAGAGTGCCTTTGTCACTCTGTGGCTAGTAACAAAGCCTGTACTGGGTGGAGGTGCTTCTCACCTCCCACTGCAGGAGCTGTAACACCTGGCGGTGAGCGTCAAAGGCTCACCCCCTTTGTTACAGCGCCACAGGGCATTCCAGCTAGTGGAGATGCCCGCCCCCTCCGGCCACGACCCCACTTTTGGCGGCAAGGCCGGAGGAGATAATGAGAAAAACAAGGAGGAGTCATGGCCAGTCAGGACAACCCCTAAGGTGTCCTGAGCTGAGGTGACCCTGACTTTTAGAAATCCTCCATCTTGCAGATGGAAGATTCTCCCAATAGGATTACGGATGTGCCCCCCTCCCCTCAGGGAGAAGGCACAAAGAGGGTGTAGCCACCCTCAGGGCTAGTAGCTATTGGCTACTAACCCCCCAGACCTAAACACACCCCTAAATTGAGTATTTAGGGGCCCCCAGAACCTAGGAAAACAGATTCCTGCAACCTGAAGACGAAGAAGGACTGCTGACCTGAAGCCCTGCAGAGAAGACGGAGACACCAACTGCTTTGGCCCCAACCTACCGGCCTGTCTCCCCACTTCGAGAAAAACTGCAACAGCGACGCGTCCCCCAGGGTCCAGTGACCTCTGAAGCCTCAGAGGACTACCCTGCATCTAAAAGGACCAAGAACTCCTGAGGACAGTGGCCATGGTCCACAAAGACTGCAACTTTGCAACAAAGAAGCAACTTTTAAAGACCACACGTTTCCCGCCGGAAGCGTGAGACTTTCCACTCTGCACCCGGCTCAACCTGCAGAGAACCAACACTACAGGGAGGACTCCCCGGCGACTGCGACCCTGTGAGTAGCCAGAGTTGACCCACCCTCACCCCCCCAGCGACGCCTGCAGAGGAATCCAAAGGCTCCCCCTGACCGCGACTGCCTGCTTCAAAGAACCCGATGCCTGGTAAAGACACTGCACCCGCAGCCCCCAGGACCTGAAGGATCCGACCTCCAGCGCAGAAGCGACCCCCAGGTGGCCCTCTCCCTTGCCCAGGTGGTGGCTACCCTGAGGAGCCCCCCCTCCTTGCCTGCCTGCTTCGCTGAAGAGGCCCCTTGGTCTCCCATTGAAACCGATTGCGAACCCGACGTCTGTTTGCACACTGCACCCGGCCGCCCCCGTGCCGCTGATGGTGTACTTCTGTGCTGACTTGTGTCCCCCCCCCAGTGCCCTACAAAAACCCCCTGGTCTGCCCTCTGAAGTCACAGGTACTTACCTGCTCGCAGACTGGAACCGGGGCACCCCCTTCTCCATTGAAGCCTATGTGTTTTGGGCACCACCTTGACCTCTGCACCTGACCGGCCCTGAGCTGCTGGTGTGGTAACTTTGGGGTCGCCCTGAACCCCCAACGGTGGGCTACCTTGGGCCCAACTTTGAACCCTGTAGGTGGTTTACTTACCTGCAAAACTAACAAATACTTACCTCCCCCAGGAACTGTTGAAATTTGCACTGTCTAGTTTTAAAATAGCTTATTGCCATTTTTGCCAAAACTGTACATGCTATTTTGCTGATTCAAAGTTCCTATGATACCTGAGTGAAATACCTTTCATTTAAAGTATTCATTGTAAATCTTGAACCTGTGGTTCTTAAAATAAACTAAGAAAATATATTTTTCTATACAAAAACCTATTGGCCTGGAATTGTCTCTGAGTGTGTGTTCCTCATTTATTGCCTGGGTGTGTACAACAAATGCTTAACACTACTCCTTTGATAAGCCTACTGCTCGACCACATTACCACAAAATAGAGCATTAGAATTATCTCATTTTGCCACTATCTTACCTCTCAGGGGAACCCTTGGACTCTGTGCACACTATTTCTTACTTTGAAATAGTATATACAGAGCCAACTTCCTACAATAAGGCTGCAAACTCATTTGCAAGGGGACATCCAACACCATCAAAGTGACTAATCCACTGAAATAAACCAGTAGAGCCCACAGTAAAATATGAATGACCAACAACAGTAATAAACTAGCAAAAGATGCATGTTCAACATCATAAGAACAAATAATTTAAAGGGCACACAGATAATGTGCTACACATTTAGTCATGAATGCACAATGTGGGACTTCCTCTCCAGAAACAAGTAACGTTCATGCATGTCAAAGAGCAGGGCCATGCTAGGCCGTTCCCACACATTCCAAGACAAGGCACATCCTGTAGCTGTGCTGAAAACTACTAAACTCAGCCAACTGATACTGCACATTTTTGCTCACCTACTCCAATCCACAGTACCTAATCATAATTGATGTTGGTTATTAATATAAATGTTTTCTAAAGATCCTATTACTCAACAGAAAGTGAGCACTATACAAATAAACAGAATACAATTACAATTAGTGGAACTCCATTCTCTGTGATATTGATAATAAGAATTCAGTGCTTACAAGTCGTAGCCACCAATGACTGAATCATAGACAAACTAACTAGCTTAGGTTGCAGGAGTGGTATTGTATGGTATGGTGAATGCTATAGGATTCTTTCTGGACTGTGGTCAAGTTGCATCTTCATCATTTACTTGAGGTAACAGAAAATAGTTTGGGCAGAGTGTTCATTAATGCGAGAGCTCCAGAAAAGAACAGCCTTAAGTTGTTGGATGGTCAGGAGGTATGCAACCAATCTATACAATAGGTACCCTAAGCAAATAATGATTGTATATCTTGTGTCTATCAGAGAGGTTTGGTTAATGATATCTATCCAGGTAGTGATGGTTCTAGAACTGGTATGTTGTACTCTGTTTACCAGACATGCTTACCTTGCTCTGACTACTTGCACGTTACCAAACTGACCCCCAACCAGCACACTCCATGACTTACCATCCCCATCTTACAAACCTTGGAATATCCATTCACATCATTCAGCACACTTCCCACACACATCAAGTATCAAAATAATAACTATACAAAAACCTCATTGGCTTACCAATTCCAGAGGAATAATGGCAGGGACAGTGATGCTTAAAAGAACAATATCAGATGAGGTAAGATGGAAAAACCGACAGAAAATACTATAGCAAATCATACCAAACACACAACAACAGGGATGTTAGACTGAGAGAAAAGTGTTAGAAAACAAAGAATTCCAAAGTACCTGGGGACACAGTGCCAGACAGAACTCTATTCAGAAACTCAGGAAGAATAAAGTATCCTAAGCAAGCTAGACAACACATCTGATCCCATAACAGATCAGACCCATCTGCTAACTTGCCAGCACAAGGTTTATTTACCCTCAGAAAACTATACAAGAACTAGTAATAATTTATATGACCTCTTTACTACCAGCAAAATGAGCCTTGAACACAAACACAGCATTAACTAGACCATGGAGCATGGCATTATTGTGATACCTCAAGCACTGTGTCAAACCTCCATTACAGAATTTGTTCAGTCTGAAGGTCAGAAGACACGCAAGCTGCAATGTGATGCATCCTACAGAGACAATCTAAACATACTAACCCCACATGGATTACAGAAGGCAAGTCACAGGATCCCCACACCGACTACAGGTATAACATGCACGGAAATTCTACACTCATTCCACACTGACTAATAGTGTCAGGGCATGTCACTGGACATAGCCACACAGAGCCCTTTCCCCTTTAGCAAAACCAAAACTATAAACAGAAATTGCAGTAACACAAGGCCTAGTAATTGATGCTATATAAATTGTAGGAAAGTATATGACTAGTAAACTGGGCAATAATTACATTTTTCCAAGAGAAAACATTTGTTTTAAAGTACATTTCCCATGAAAGATTATTATAGGTTTTCATTAGCTGCATATTTTTGGGAAATATAAGGTAAGGAAAGCTGGAGTCAATAGCAGTAAAAGAACAATAAAACTAATTCTCAGCCTGCTTACCCACTGCATAAGTTCTCAACAATTTTGTACACCTTACTTCCACTTCCTTATTATACCATTTTTATTGGAATATAATGTATAGACCAATTTTTCAGGCCATTTCAGGTCGCATACAGCAAGGTCTCACCTCAAATCTTCTGCATGTCTGTACCACAAATAAGTTAGGGCTGGCATAAGCATAGATCTTATTACTTCCTTCAAAGCAATGCATTTTCTTTAAACATTTGGCTGCTGCGTGTAAGACTTTCAAAATACACATAGATCCACATACAATGCCTTGGTAGCCTTGATATACTCATTTGTATTGCCATAAAATGTATAAGGTATTTGTTCAGGCCATTTCAGGGTCACACTCTGGAAGGTCTCCTTAAAACCCTTGTGCAAGTATGTTTCCTGAATAAGCTAAAGCTGGTATAAGTAAGGATCATATTAACTCTAGCATAGAAGGCTCTTTTCAATAAACAAATAACAGCTGAGGGTAGCTCATAAGCCTTTCAAAATTGTGAGATGAGTTTTACTATCCCACATGAATCTCAAGACACAGACCCAAATGCAGTGCTTTTGAACTCATACTGTTGAATAGGCTTTTTGACAGTGTTGCCATCATTTTTGTGATGAGGCAGGATCACACCAAGACCATGTCACTTACCACACATCTCGCCCTCATCTGAACGATCGATGCAGTCAGGGGTGCCATCGCAGAGTTTCTCTGGTGGCAGGCAGACAGAAGTGTTAGTTGCACAGGTGTGGGATGGAGGCTTGCACACACGTGTGTCACAGTTTTCTTCATCAGAGTTATCTTCACAATCACTGTCCCCATCACAGATCCAGGTTTTACTGATGCACCGGGCTAAAAAAGAGCAAGGAACGACATGGCCAGGAGAGGCGTCAAAAAGAGAGTTATGTGTATAAGAGATAAAAATTAAAATGGAGATGAGAGAGAAAGGCAGTAAATGTAAGGGAGAAAGGAAAACAAAATACAGCAACAAGTCAAGTTAGAAGATCATGTACAAAGAAGGATAAATGGAAGTGAGAGATGGTGAGAAATCATGGAAAGAAAAAGGCGTGGGACAGGGGAAAAAGAAATTAAAATGTTTTACATTAATAACTTATCATAACAATTCTCTTGATTTGTTTCTGTGGGATGTTCAGAGAATAGGGCGTTTTGAATCCCTGCCTTGCTGGGGTACCCTGGGAGGTGGGATCTGGACAAGAATCTTTATAACCATGGCTTGCACAAAAGAATTGTGAGATCGCATGGGAGGAAAAAAAATCTCTCCAATGAAAAAGCAGCTGCCCACTCCTGTACCACGATCAAATATAAATAGTCTGCATCATGCAACATATAACTTACGAGAGTCTTTGCATCCAAACTTGACATTTGGGTCGCAGATGTTAGTAACACCCTCACAGTTCTTTTCATCACTGGAGTCCATACAGTCAGTGTCACCATCACAGCGCCACCGCATAGGAATGCAGAGCCCATCCAGGCGGCACTGGAACTCATCAGTGTGGCAGCCTCCTGGCGGACGCGTGGCTAACAAAGAGGAATGGAATTGCAGACATTTTCAGGCTATTCTGCAGAGCTTCAACAATGAACGAATCGCACACCAAGGATTATTAGAGTGCAAAAATCCATATTTTGGGACCATACAATGACAATTCTCAAACCCCCAATGATATGCATCTGGAAATGGATTTCTACAAGCGACATAAGAAAAATGCAGCAAAAAGAGCCATTTTATAATTCTCCAAATAGGCGTAAACTCCCCTTAAGAGGCCACTACGTTCTCTCTCAAGGGGCTATGTCCCCTCCTAACTAAAGTCTTGACTCATTGTTGGTCACAGCCTGTTCCTTCCTAAGGAGACTTTTGCTCTTTTCTCAGGAGAGAAGAGTCCTTCTTAAAAAGCATACTGTTATTCTGAAATGGGGGCTGGAGGCCCTGCTCAAACCTACACCAGCTCCTCCTTTGAGAGGTTCTTTTCCATTTCTACAGAGTAACTAAAAAGTTTTTGTTGTCCTGTTCTAAGGAGAGTCTTGCCTCTCCTTAAGGAGGGCTCTGCACCTTCCTAAGAAGGGTCATGTCATGTTAATTTCTAGATACAGTCTTGCCGTGTATATTGCTAAGAAGGTTTGAGTCCTGTACTAAGGATTGTCCCGTCTATTTGTTAAGAGTTCTCTATATTTTTCATGTGGGTTTTGTCCCCTTATGAAAAGCATTTCATTTTCTAAGGAGAGATTTGTCCTCTCCCAAGGAGGCCCTGTCCTTTCCAACAAAGTGCTTGTCCCCTTCTAAGCAGAGTGGAGTGCCTTCCTTGGGAGGTCCTATTTCTTCCAAAGCACAGTAGCGTTCCTCCCTTAGATGAGACGTGCCCTATAATCGTGTCTAGTTTTTGCCAAGGATGGTTCTATTTTCATGCAGGATGAAGTTTTTTTCAAAGGAGAATACTGTCCCTTCCTAATCTCTTTTTAGGTAGCGCTCCATCTCTTTAAAAAAAATGCCCCTTCCTAATCTCTTTATAGGTAATGCTCCATCTCTTTACAAGAAAGGTCCGTCTTGTCACCTCTGAAAATATCAACAGTGGGACATATGCATACCATTATGAAGTTGTCTTCAACATTCTTAAAGCATTCTATAAAAAAAATTCTGAAATATAAACATAAAGGTGTAAAATTCTGTTGTTGGTGGAAATGCTTGGAATTCTTACACACAACATCTGCAGTTTAATAAATTGTGTGCTTTTAAGTAAATAAATGATACTGCAATTTGCTTTACAGAACATTAGATTTAAAACCCCCTACATCTAAAAGAGCAAACTAAATTTTATGGTATACAATCGCACCACCACTTTGATCAGGGCCCTAGAACTGAATTACGCTGCACTCATTCTCAGAGAATAGTCAGTCAATATAAAAAAAACAGAATACCTCCTGAACATGGTAGTGCCGCCAGTCCTTACCCTGATTGGTACAGTTGGCATGAGTTTCATCGCTGTAGTCCCCACAATCGTTGTCCCCGTCGCAAGTCCAGTGCTCAGGGATGCAACGGCCACTGTTGCACTTAAACTGGGTACTGGAGCAGGAGTGGCTGCAGCCTGCCTCATCACTGTTATCGCCACAGTCATTATCTGGGAGGCAAAAGGATATTTGTTAGAGGTTTGCACTGTGTCCAGTCCACACACTATTGTTACATACCTATATAAATCCGATCCTGTCCACAGGTTTGCTAACATGTCTCCAGAGCTCAGACAGTGGGGGCTCTGGCATTCTGATTGGTCAGTGAGCCTGCGGTGCCAGAATTAGACCGTGACAAGCACAGAAGGCCACTGAAGGAGAAAGATCACAGCTCCTTTAGAGAACTGGAGCACTCTTGGTTCTCCAAGTCCCTGTCTTCTCTGTTAAAGGCCACCTATCATTGGATGAAAGTGAAACAAAGGTGCTTTCAATACCAGGGGCAACCGCAAAATTACTAGAGAACATTCCTGGTTTTGCAGCAGGACCAAAAAGATGGTGGTTTAGTTGTGGGGTCTCTCGGGGCACAAATGGAGACTTGAGTTCCACATCAGTTAGACATAATCTGAAAGGATGAATAACAAGGACATTTACGATTGTTAGGATTACAGGGCCAGTTAACATTTTGGGAGGCATTTCATGTTGATGGTATTTTAGTTGGCATTTTGGTGGAAATATGAAAGCAGTTCATGATATCCGTTTGCTTGTGACATTCGAGGGAAATTATTCACAACTTTAGAGGGCGACTATGGATGCTTTAAGAGGGTACTGTCAATTCATAGTTTTCTTTTGGAAAGTATCCGAGGACTGTTCATGGGCGGAGTTAAATAGTTTTTCAGGCACACATTTTTATTATTTTTACAGTTTTTGGAAGCAGGGCCACTTGTTGTCTCTAATAATTTATGGCATCCTGAGAGTTGTCTATTTTGGCGACACTTGATGTTTATTTCTGGCAGTAGCACTTGTTTTTGAAAGCACATTATGGATATATTCTAAAACACTTAACAGCTATTGGGAAAATAAACAAAATTTACATCTATCTCAGGAGCAAAAAGATGGATTCACCCCTCGCAGCAGAATTAACTACTAGAGAGGAGGGATGGGTTTTCCGCCCCCCTTCCCCAGCTCCTGTGCCCCAATATGAAAAGACAGCATTTGAATTGTGTTTTTAATTTAAAAAAATATCATAATGAGACGGAAAAATAAAAGTATGACCGTTATTTATTGATTACAAACTAAAGTAATAGAAGTGTTGAATTGTACTCGTGCACAAAACAGACTTTGATCATTTTTGTGTTTGTCTAACAGCATTCTAGCATTTAATATTAATGACTATCCCATGAAGGAGAAATGACCATTTCAGAATGCAGTAAACCAGTGTTCAACATCTGGCAGTAAGTGATACCCAAGGTAACAAGCTTTAAAAGCTTGCTCTTATGGATAGCTGTTCCCAGAGATTCCTCACCCTACAAATACTCTGCTCCAAGCTTTAAACTAGTAAGAAAACATTTTCCCTAGAAATGAATATCCAGCGCCACCAGGTGGTGCTGCACAGCACCAGGCGCAACTTCATTGCTATATATGACATGTTCGTGTTAGGTCACATGTACATTAGGCACCAACTGGCAGATTTAAATCAGTTCTTGTTTTCTCTGCTTCATCAGTGTAGACTGGTGCTCTCTCTCACCAACACATTTTTCAGCTTTCAACAGTGACTAGGCCTAATGTCTCCACAACAGGTCTCACGCTTCAAGCTTTACAGAAGGTTCGCCCATAAAATGCCCCTTTCCTTCAGAACACCCTGACGCCTGTAATTGGTGTCTGGAGGTCGGAACACAATGCCACAGCATTGCGAGTCCAGTGCCCTAATGCACCAGGAGGACATCAGGAGGCAGAAGGTCAAGCTATTTTTAGGTAATGCCCACAGGGATAGACGCTAAGGGATCTCCCTCTCCCAGAGTTTAAGACAACATCCAAAGAATGTTACCAAAGAGTTTTCCCCACAAAAAAGCGCAGTAGTATGAAGTATTCTTCATCCAGGAAATTCTTCTGCTCCCAGGAGCGTTCCGAGCCTCAACACCCTTCGCCAAACCTGGAGCTTTCCTCGTCTCTGGGCCATTCCCAGGTGCCAAAAAAGACTGGAGTTTCTGGGTCTAGCAGCCGATAGCGTGCAGATCGAGGATGGCTCTGTCGCCTTCTGGGCTGCCCCCAAGGGCAGCCCACTGTTCCTGCACGATTTGCATCTCTGGTGGCTCCAATCCCTATGGCTCATGACGTCACACTTCTATGAGCTCGGAACCCTAAGGCAAAATCTAAACCAGTTACTCCACATTTACTTGGGCCCCTTTTCAGTAGTGATAGTGATGCTATGCACAGACCTAACCTCGTGGCCAAGCACCGAATCAAAGGGTGATGAAATTCTCTGTGTGGCTAAAGAAAAGGCCAAGGTCAATTGTGTCTTGTCCTTGCCATCGGCATAAGTCAAATCTAACATTGTGCAGAGATCATACAGCAGTCCATTGTAATTGTGCAGCCTATACTATTGTTTAATAAGGTTCTCCTCACTCCCATTATGGCTGCATGGGAGAAACCCTTTTTGGACCCAGCAATCCATATGCAGATTAGCAGGCACCACAGATAGTCATGCCTCCAGCATAATGCTGGTAGACAAGAAGCCTGCTACCACATCCACTTACACAAGCCGCCGGAAGAAGTTTGTCCAGTAGTGTGCATCAGAAGTTAGTGATCCTTTCAAGTGCCGCCCCTCCGATGTCTTACAATTTGCTTTGTGTCATGAACAACATAGTCTGGCAAGGACGACAAGTAAAATCTATCAGGCAGCCCACGCACATTCATATGTCTAGCTGATCAGTTCTCTGTTTTGATCACCATCAGTGAAGCATTTTCCAAGATCTGCTGTACTTGTTTCCTCACACTTTGTTTATTTTCCTCAATAGTTTTTGAATCTCGTTAGATTTTCTTGATGCCAACTCCATTTGAACTGATGCATATTTCCCGGTTTGACTTCTTACCGTGCTAGTAGCAATTACTTCTGCCCAAAGGGTAGCAGGACTGGAGTCCCTCTCACTACATTCAACCTTTGCAGTTTCCTATCCATAAAAGTTGGATCTCCGTATCAGCCCATTCGCCTTACCTACTTTTTTGTCTGCAGTGTCTCAATTTCATGAGTCAATCTCCCAACCTTCTGCCTATCCTCACTTCTCCATATCCAACCACTGAAGAAGAGCAGCTACATAAGAAGGATCATAGACATGCAATGTCGTGCTACAGTGAAAGAACACAGCAGGCAGAATCAGTAATCAACTTTCTGTAGGCTTCGCCAGAGATCAGAAACCACTGCTTTTCCCCAGAGGCATCCCTGTGCCGACATCTGTCAGGCAGCTATGTGAGCATCTTAGCATACCTTTGTTAAGCACGACTGCCTCACAACTCAGACACACAATGACAGGTACTTTACCAAGCTGCATGGCTCCCTTGGTGAACTGGCCCCACACAATCTACCCGATAAGATGAGGAATCTGTGGAAACAGCTATCCAGTAGAAGAAAAAGTTAACTACCTTCTGAAATGATATTTCCTGAGGACACAACCTTCCAGGAGAGTGCTCACCGCAATCGTTCCTCTCCTACGAGCTAGTGCACTGTTTAATAAGATTTCAAGGTATGCAAAAGTGCTCAGTGCTGTATTTGCCGCTGCGGAGGCTCTTTCAGCTTCTCCCCACACACCTCAACGGGGCATGGAAAAAAGAACTAGAAGCTGAAGCCAGAGCGCCAGTTGGTGCTTTATATACTCTGATGACATCACACTGGGAAGTGGAGTCCAGCAGGAGCTCAGCAGCACCACCTGGCAGTGCTGAAGAGTCTCTGCTGGGGAAATAAAGTTTTCCAAACGAGTCTAAAGCCCGAATGGACTACTCATAAGGTGATGAATGTGTGGGAAGATTTTGTATCTACTAGAAATATTAGTACCAAAAGTAAGTAATACTTTTTTTCTACCTAGGTTTCACTAACGATAAACAGAAGACAAAGAGGTGTGGTCTATTTAATTTGATTACTAATATGCATTAACTTTCTTATGCTATTGATATTTAACTAGACAGTTGCTTGTGTAAAACCCATGTTGCTTATCAACAGTTCTATTAAACTGACCAGGGATGATTCTGCATTTCGTCCACCCGAGGCTGATAAAAACAAGTCTCAATTTTGATTGAACAGCATTTGCTTAGATCACTCTCTATTAAAGACCTCTATATTTCTAAAATATAAAGCTGACAGAATAGTTATTTCTTCAAATAAACAGGCCAATATAAAAGACACAGACATTGATCTGTCCTAACAGACAATTGGGTTTGCAGTAAGTACTACACAAGTGTCCGCCCTCAATGACAAAGTAAGTGCTTGGGTGAATTTAGTGTATGAGTTTGGAGTCTAAAGCACTCCTTAGTGGGCCGAACGTCCAACAAGGTCCAGAGGTGTGTGACAAAGCCTCCTATGTAGGCAAGAGTTATGCAAAAAACAGGGTCCATTTGGGTACATTTAGTGTCAGCAGACAGTAGATGTGTGCCGAAACGAAGGTACAGTCTGGCCAAAGAATACAGTCTGACACAGAAACTTCTGAATGACGATAGGGAAGGGGCACCTAGCGAGCAGAGAAGGAAGCAACACACTTCTGCCTCAATGGCTGACTTCACAGGAAGCGTTCTGGTGATGGTAGGGGTACACAGCATGCAGGGGGACAAGCTTTATTTCACCCTTGGGGGGTTGGTATTTTCGAGGAAATGTTTTGAAAGAAAGGGCAACATTTTTTAAAGGGAGGTTGGAAAGGCCACTGGACCATCGAGGTGAAAAGCAAAAGATCTCAGTAGAGCACAGGATGTTCATGTATACGGTTTGTAGCGAGTGAAGTTTCACTTGTGGTAGGTTGGCCCTGGGAAGGATGTTTGAGAAAGCATACCGGAGCATGGCTCTCTCCAGTTCGAGTATCACTCAGGGGGGTGATTACGTGTTTTTTTTCCTTTTCTTTTGAGTATCATAGGGTTCAAAAACTAACGTCGAATAAATTCAGGAAAACACACACACAAAGCAACTCAACCCCAAGCAACGCAACCCATAGCTTACTTAACAGCTGCATAGTTTGCTCTGGAAACAGATTAATAGGACATCAAACCTAGCAGAAGGGCAGCAGATGGCAGCTCAAGCATGGGATTAGTTCGCATGTTGCAGCAAGCTTGGAATCATAGCACAGCGAAAGAGCATCCCAGGGCGCCGGCTCTTGCCGTGTTTATTGGGGACATATTGTACTACTTGCTGAAAAAGGCGGCACCATTTTCACCTCTAAGTAACACATGCAGCCCTGAGGCCTTCGCATCCTCCTCTTCACAGGCGAAGGAGCAATAACATAAATGAAAAACACAGAAACTGCATAGATCAGACATGCACCGCAGTGACGGGGGTAAGGGGGGGGGGGGGTGCAGCTCACCAATTCAACTTTAGGATGCTATCACTGCAGTAGATAAGAATAGATGTAACACTCAGACACGTAGAAGACTTAACTACAGCTTGATTTACTCTCCTGGGGCCATAGCCTCACAAGCCTGGGTTCAGTCTGCTCAAGAGTTGAAGCTCTGGAAACTGTTGCGCAGGGGAGGAGGCTTGGACTGTCTCCTGCAAACAGGACTTGCATGTACAGAACACACTTGTGGGTTCTCACGAAATTTCCAATTACAATTGCCCATGAGTGATTAGTGGGCATCAGCTTCTAGAAATCTACATGCTGGCTGTAGGTGATTAGGTCAAATCCACAGAGAGAGCAACAGAACGACACTGGAGTCTGTAGAGCATTTTAAAAAACCTGAACCAGGCTATAGTCTGACCTCGTGCTGGCAACACCAGAGATAAAATCCTGGAAGCACCAAGGCTGCCATAGGATGCCATGAAAGACAATACTACTTATTTGAGCAAATGGTGCAATCGTATATTGACTTCAGTGATCAAAGCGTGATTAAGAGATACAAACATCAAATGTGTAGGAATCTAACTTTACAGTGCAAAGTTCCACCAAAGAAACCCCGGGAGCGAGCACTTTTTAATCTAAGAGCAAAGGGCCACTAGCTGTCCCGAAGTATGACAACCAGTAGCAAAATTTGAAAGCCACAAAAAACAGGAAAGGGCGGGCCAAAAATGTACGGAACAGCATGCCACGTCCGTCAAGCTTATATGGCATACCACTGCCACTGCCCACTCTGTGGTCACCAGCTGTGAGGACAAAGCGATTAAACTGAAAACAAAAATGTGACTTGAGAAGCAGACTACAGAGTCAATTTGCAGACTACCAAGATGTTGCCGCAAAGCCAGATGACCACCATAAACTGGGAATTTCCGAACCGAGGTCTAGTGGCCTCTAACCCGTCTGCTCGAATTGGAATGCTTGTACTGGCTTTATGATGGGTCGAGGTAAATACTCCATTACACATTTTGCTCAAATAATGCAGACTTCCTTATGTACAGCTCATAGTTTGTGCGTTCTGTCTAAAAAAACGTTTAAGTTTTTGTTGCCGCCCTTCAGGTTTTGGAGATTAACTACATTAAAATATATATATATATATATATATATATATATATATATATATAGATATATATATCTATATATATATATATATAGATATATTTTCGATGGTAGCACTATCACTGCCAACTTCTCCCAGCAAAGGTAAAAAAAAAAAAACATTGATAGCAGCTGAGCAAGAGCGCCTCGAAGGCAAGGACGCGGATGTGTAGCACCGGAGGGCTGGTTTACGACTACTTCGAGAAGTGAGCAAGCATTTCGTGCTCCGGAGACAGTGAGATCTAGAGCACTCCAGGGGAAAGCTGCACCTTTCTTATATAAATAGCCTGGGGGTCCCTGAGAGGGGCGGGTGCATGTTGACCTATGCACTAACCGGGTACATTTGGACAGTTCATTTCGTCGGTGCCATCCGCACAATCCTTTTCTGAAACAAAGAAATCAACCAAAGACAAGACAGTAGGCAACAGGTAACAGGACACAAGAAACGTAAGGCAGCAGCTTCCAACCTTCTCGGGTGGGGCGTCTGTATACTCCAGTGCAAATACAACACAGCGTGAGCCCTGGAGTGTGCACAGCCCGCACTAGGGTAGGGTGCAGCGATCAGACACAGTAAGTGTTGGGGTTCCTACACGCTCCAGGGAAAGCCATATGGGCAGACCAGGCAACTTACACAGATGGGCTACAACATACTTTCTGTGGGTGCAGTCAATGATATTGGTCATGGATCCAGCTAAGCGAGGTGCCAATGGGTTTTAGCCCCTGCAATAAATCCGATACTCCACACAAAGAGTAGCAAACCACTATTACGTTTGCCCCTCTGCTCTTGTTGCGTTTGGCCAGAAGAATGTGTTTGAAGAACATGTCCATAACAGTAAGCTACAAAGAAAGCATTGGTAGGCCCAAAATGTCAAGATTCCCCCCCAATCATTTAGATAGGTCTCTACTTGCATAGAAATACTCTAGACAGAAACTACTATTCATTGTCTTATGATGAGCCGTGTTTCTATCTGGCGTGGGGAGGGCACAAGTCAATGAAAAGCATCCCATCTAATGGTTGGGTCCAACTTCTCTCCCCATACATGGATTTGTTTATCAGTTCTACCCTTTTATTAGAACTGATAGTCTGTGAAGATGTTTTAATATTGTAAAAATACAACTGCATCAAAGTGATAACAGGCACTGACAAAGTCAAAAGGTCTGGCTTTGGAAGGCAGCCTTTTGGCTTTGTCAATGCTGGTTTTATTTTGTCATGGTTTTGCTAAACTTTGATAGAGAAGATGCTGAGTCCTCATCAAGCTGCAGACTGATATATATATATATATATTATGTTACTTACCCTGTACGCATCTGTTCGTGGCATGTAGTGCTGTAGATTCACATGCTCTGCATACTTCTGCCATCTAGTGTTGGGTTCGGATGTGTACAAGTTGTTTTTCTTCGAAGAATCTTCTTGACTCACGAGGTAAAGTGACCCCTCTTCTCGGTGATAATGTGCATGGACTTCGACTCCATTGTTAGATTGTTTTCCCGCAATTGGGTGAGAATAGAGTGTAATAGAAGTGTTACAAAAGATGTGTATAAGAATGTAAAGGTATACTACAACAACCACAGGTTTCCAGGGAGGAGGGCGGGCACATGTGAATCTACAGCACTACATGCCATGAATAGATGCTTACAAGGTAAGTCATATAATCTGTTCAATGGCATGGGTGACTGTAGATACGCATGCTCTGCATAGACTGTAAAGCAGCGCCCTTCATAGAGCGGTGGCTAACCTGTGGGTTTGTAATTGTCTGATAAATAGTACAAAGCACTGCCTGCCCAACATTTGCTTATTGATGTGCTAATACATCCACACAGTAGTGTTTAGTAAAAGTGTGTGGAGTTGACCACTGCTTTACAAATTTCAGCTATTGGTATATTACCCAAGAAAGCCATAGATGCTTCTAACTTATGATTTGAGTGTACTATAGGAGGTGTGGGCAAACTTCTTTTAGCTGTGGAGTAACAAGTTTGGATACATTTAATTATCCATCTTGAGATAGCCGCTTTAGATGTGGCCTTTTCTGTGTGGGGAGGCGAGAAAGGAAAAAAGAGTAGTTTAGTTTTACGAAACTCTTTAGTTCTGTCAATATAATACATTAAAGCTCTTTTTACATCTAATGTGTGCAGAGCTCTGTGATGGAGCGCCCGGGCTTACTTACACGGACGGAGCAGCAGCTGACGGGTCGGAGCACGCCGAGACGTCAGTTCCGCGTCTTCCCGTTTCCCGGGAAACGATCGCGGCGTCATGGAGGCGTTTTCCTGTTGCCAGGGAAACGGACAAGGCTTTCCGGACCCGGCAGGAAGAGAAAAGGAGCGGCGTGGAGGAGAGCCAGGAGAGCGGCGTGGAGGAGAGCCAGGAGAGCGGCGTGGAGGAGAGCCAGGAGAGCGGCGTGGAGGAGAGCCAGGAGAGCGGCGTGGAGGAGAGCCAGGAGAGCGGCGTGGAGGAGAGCCAGGAGAGCGGCGTAAAGGAGAACCAGGAGAGCGGCGTGGAGGAGAGCCAGGAGAGCGGCGTGGAGGAGAGCCAGGAGACCCTGACGAGGAGCCCTCAAGCCAGCCACGACCCCGGAGGGTCGTGGCTTAGCAAGGTACGGTTCCTTTTTAAAGGAACAGAGGCAATAAGGGGAGAAAATACGGGGAAGGGTGCTGGGAGAGAGGAGTGGCAGCAGAAGGAGGGGAGGAAACAGAAACAGCCCTGTTTGGGGAGAGGGCAGATCTAATTCCTCAAGTTTGGGAGCACTATAGCAGAATAGTTCCACAGTTGGTTAGTGCACGGTACACGGGTGTTGCGCACACTTTCCTATACCTTCACCTTTCCCCTCTGTTTGGGTGACACGGGAAAACCCCTCAGAGTCCAAGGACGTAACCTAGGGTTTTGTTTATTTTTCCGGTATTCCCCGAGAGCCCACCAGACACGGAGGGAATGAACGCCTGATACGAGAAGGTCCGGAGAACGACCAGACGTGAAGAACCATATCTAGAAACACGTACCCTTGTGAAAGACTTTGCAATAAAGAGGCCAGAGACCTTGAGATAAAAAAAATAAATATTCGATATACTCACCACGATTACGTCGTGTCAGTCTGGTTTATACCGTATAGCCTGTCACAGTGGTGTCAGAAGCGGGATTTTGGTCCCCGGGAAGGCTATAAAACGGTATACACCATGAGCGAGACCCCGTCTCTGGAAAACATGATCCAACAGTTGGCTGAAGGCCAGCGGCATTTACAGTTGGTGTGGGAAGCCCATCAACGAGAAGCCAAAGAGGATAGGGAGGCCCTACAGTCGGCATTGAAAAGCCAAGCCACTATCCTTGCAAACAATCAACTAGTACATGAAACCGCGATGAAGCGGTTGACTGAGACAATCGCTTCCAGCAAAGTCCACCCGAATGTTCCCAGTTCAGTCCTCCAAAAATATCAGGACGGTGAAGACCCGGATCCCTTTTTTACTAACTTCGAACGAGTAGCATCTTCAGCTCAATGGCCGGAAGAGAGATGGGGACAATATATTGCTCCCCTACTTACCGGGTTCATGCAAACCGCATATCAGGCAGCCAATCCTGGGGGTACCACCTCGTACCAGGACATTAAAAAAAGCATTCTGGAACGAGTGGGCCACGACACGGAATACTACCGGGTTAAATTCCGCAAAGTAAAGTGGGGACTACATGAGGACCCTCGTACCTTCTATTTTAGGGTACAAGATCTGGCCATGAAATGGTTAGGTCCGATAGGATCTAACAGAGACGATGTCATAAAAACAGTCATCCTTGAGCAGTATTTAGACTCCCTTCCCCCCAGTACGAAAAACTGGATAAGACAACACCCTAAGGTAGACACGGAACTGGCTATCGACTTAGCATGTGCATTTCACAGGTCCACCGAGGGGAGAGCCTTGCAACCGCGTCTTCCGGTAAAAACCCTCCCTCCAGTCCCAAAACCCGGTCCGAGACTTCCGGTAGATGACTCTTTCCAACGCAGACGGGCGGAAACACCTCCCCTGCAAGGCCCTCAATGTTTTAACTGTGGGGAATGGGGGCATATAGCCCGGATCTGTCCCAGGAAAACCGAGGGAGTAGAACCGATGGAGATAGGAATAACGCGACACCGAGTTCTATGTACAGGAGGTGGCGACACTAAATTCAAACACTCTATAACAGTCAATGGCCGTTCCCTTTCTGCCCTGATAGACTCGGGGTGTAGTCAATCTGTTATACGACGGGACTTGGTAGATCCAATTGATCCGAATACCCATCGATGGGTAACCATCTGCTGTATACACGGCGACAAGGAACAGTACCCCCTGGTTACCGTAACCGTAGAGTGGGAGAAGCATCGAGACTGGCTTCCGATGGGTATAATGAACCACCTGATTGAAGAATGTATTATAGGCACTGACTATATCCATTTTCAACAACTGTTACATGAGGTCCAGATTCAGAAAGAAAGGTCTAAATGGCTAAACGAGGCTCCCTTTTCCAATAGTAGTATTGAGTGTCCTCCATACCGGAAAAAACTCTCCCGACGCGAGAAAAGAGATGGAAGAACCAAATACAGGGCAGAGCAAGTTACTGACCTACCCATCAGGGTTATAGCAGAAACCGAAGTTGTCCCTATCAGTTTCCGTCACAGTCAGAGGGAAGACCCGTCCCTAGTGAATGCCTGGAGAGACGCAAAGGTTGAGGAGACCGTTGAGGTGGGTCCCTACTTTTTGATACACAATAACCTATTATATAGAGTCAGCACTACAAGGGCAGGAGAACGTAAACGACAGTTGGTAGTCCCCGAGAGCTATCGGGATCAGGTTCTCTTCCTCGCACATAGTCAGCCAGGGGGAGGACATTTCGGTAGGGAGAAAACAGAAGAATACCTCCTCAGGAAATTCTATTGGCCGGGTGTTTTTGCCCATATTAGAAAGTATTGTATACAGTGCCCTAGATGTCAGCTTACAGATCCTAGCCGACCCAGAAAAGCCCCTCTCATGCCCCTTCCTATCATTGAGGTTCCATTTAGCCGGGTGGGAATGGACCTAGTAGGGCCCCTGCTTCCATCCTCAAAAGGCCATACCTACATCCTGGTAATCGTAGATTATGCTACCCGTTACCCCGAGGCCCTGCCTTTGACCAGCATAACCACCAAATCCGTAGCGCAAGCTATGATAACGGTATTCAGCCGCACTGGGTTTCCCCGTGAAATACTTACTGACCAGGGTACCCCCTTTATGTCCTCTTTGATGAAACAAATCTGTAAGGTACTGGGAATTACTCAGATCAAAACGGCAGTCTATCATCCCCAAACAGATGGGCTAGTGGAGCGCTATAACAAAACTATTAAGTCACTGTTAAAAAAAATAGTCGATGAGACTGGGAGGGATTGGGACATCAAATTGCCCCTAGCTCTCTATGCCATTAGAACCCACGAACAGGCGTCCACCGGTCACAGCCCGTTCGAATTAGTATTTGGCAGACAACCTCGGTCACTTTTGGATATGGCTATCGAGACCTGGGAGAACGAAGAAGTAGAAGGGCGACCCCTGTTAGAATACGTAAATAAACTGAAAACCCATCTACAGGGCCTTTGGGAAGATGTACGCCAACATTTAGAGAAGGCCCAAGAAATACAAAAACACTACTATGATAAGGGGAGTAAATTGCGTACATTTCTTCCAAACGACCAAGTCTTAATTATGAGGCCTACCTCCGAACAGAAACTACTGGCTAGGTGGCAAGGACCGTTTAAAGTGATTAGAGCTGTCTCCCCTGTCACCTACCTCCTAGAAATCAGTAGTAATCCAAGGAAAACCCAGATTTATCATGTGAACCTTCTAAAAAAAATGGGAACCCATAGATGAGGACCAGGAGACCATTAAGATGGGGCGTTTCCTGTCTCCCCACAAGACATTAGATATCGCTTTATGTCCAGGCAAGGATTCACCACAAGAGATAAGACCTAATATTAACCCTTCCCTATCTATATCCGAACAACAACAATTACACACTCTGCTAAACCAAAACGTCCGACTCTTCTCCGATGTCCCGGGTAAAACATCCCTAGTCCATCACCGAATAAGAACACCTCCAGGACAAACTATCCGCCTAAGACCTTATCGGGTCCCTGAGGCGAGAAGGCATATTATAGAGGAGGAAATACGGAAAATGATAGAATTAGGAGTAATTGAACCTTCCGTTAGCCCCTGGTGTTCCCCGGTGGTCTTGGTTCCCAAGCCGGATGGATCAATCCGCTTCTGTATTGATTTTCGAAAACTTAACTCCATATCCCTGTTTGACACCTACCCGATTCCCCGAGTGGATGATGTTCTGGAGAAAATAGGGAGAGCTAAGTACATGTCCAACCTAGATCTCACAAAAGGTTATTGGCAGATTCCTCTTTTCCCTGAAGATAAGGAGAAAACAGCCTTTTCCACTCAATCTGGCCTTTACCAGTTCACGGTATTGCCGTTTGGCCTACATGGAGCCCCGGCCACCTTCCAAAGGTTGATGGATCAATTGCTCAAACCTTTTTCTAAATTCGCAGCTGCGTATCTGGACGATGTCGTTATTTTTAGCAACACCTGGATAGAACATCTTGAGCATCTAAGTCAGGTTTTTGTCACCCTGGCAACAGCAGGACTGACCGCTAATCCTAAGAAATGCATGTTAGGGAAGACTGACATTTCCTATTTAGGCTATATCATTGGTGATGGGAAACTACGACCACAAATGTCAAAAATTGAAGCCATTAGTAACGCGCCAAACCCCAAAACAAAGAAAGACCTTCGTTCCTTTCTGGGTTTAGTGGGGTACTACCGTCGATTCATACCTGCCTACTCCACTCTTGCAGCCCCTCTTACAGACCTCTTGGCAAAATCGCTTCCCAATATATTGGCCCCCTTCTCGGAGATTCAGAGAGCTAGTCTTGATACATTGCGGTCCATTCTTACCACGGAACCGGTGTTACAATGTCCTGACTTCTCCAAACCCTTTCACCTCTATACTGATGCCTCCAATGTGGGTCTGGGAGGGATCCTTGCCCAGCCAGATCAGGACGGAAGGGATCATCCGATTGTTTTTATCAGTAGGAAATTACTTCCCCGAGAATGTCACTACCCCATCATTGAGAAAGAGTGTTTGGCCATTAAGTGGGCAATAGAAAATCTGCAATATTATCTTTTAGGTAGACCTTTTGTTCTCTATACGGATCATGCTCCTCTTACCTGGCTGGCCTCTCATAAAGATTCCAATGCTAGAATCCTTCGCTGGTTCCTTGAACTCCAGCCTTTCTCCTTCCAGGTTCGGCATATACCAGGCTCCTGCCAAGGCCCTGCGGACTATCTTTCACGGTTTCCCCTCTCCTCCTCAATCCTCGACCAGGATCGTTCTTGGGAGGGGGGGTGTGATGGGGCGCCCGGGCTTACTTACACGGACGGAGCAGCAGCTGACGGGTCGGAGCACGCCGAGACGTCAGTTCCGCGTCTTCCCGTTTCCCGGGAAACGATCGCGGCGTCATGGAGGCGTTTTCCTGTTGCCAGGGAAACGGACAAGGCTTTCCGGACCCGGCAGGAAGAGAAAAGGAGCGGCGTGGAGGAGAGCCAGGAGAGCGGCGTGGAGGAGAGCCAGGAGAGCGGCGTAAAGGAGAGCCAGGAGAGCGGCGTGGAGGAGAGCCAGGAGAGCGGCGTGGAGAAGAGCCAGGAGAGCGGCGTAAAGGAGAACCAGGAGAGCGGCGTAAAGGAGAACCAGGAGAGCGGCGTGGAGGAGAGCCAGGAGAGCGGCGTGGAGGAGAGCCAGGAGACCCTGACGAGGAGCCCTCAAGCCAGCCACGACCCCGGAGGGTCGTGGCTTAGCAAGGTACGGTTCCTTTTTAAAGGAACAGAGGCAATAAGGGGAGAAAATACGGGGAAGGGTGCTGGGAGAGAGGAGTGGCAGCAGAAGGAGGGGAGGAAACAGAAACAGCCCTGTTTGGGGAGAGGGCAGATCTAATTCCTCAAGTTTGGGAGCACTATAGCAGAATAGTTCCACAGTTGGTTAGTGCACGGTACACGGGTGTTGCGCACACTTTCCTATACCTTCACCTTTCCCCTCTGTTTGGGTGACACGGGAAAACCCCTCAGAGTCCAAGGACGTAACCTAGGGTTTTGTTTATTTTTCCGGTATTCCCCGAGAGCCCACCAGACACGGAGGGAATGAACGCCTGATACGAGAAGGTCCGGAGAACGACCAGACGTGAAGAACCATATCTAGAAACACGTACCCTTGTGAAAGACTTTGCAATAAAGAGGCCAGAGACCTTGAGATAAAAAAAATAAATATTCTATATACTCACCACGATTACGTCGTGTCAGTCTGGTTTATACCGTATAGCCTGTCACAAGCTCTTTCTGCAGCTCACTTAGGATTTGGAAGAAACCTGGTAATTCAACTGTTTGGTTCAGGTGAAATGTAGAAACTACCCCGGATAGAAATTTTGGGTTGGTCCGTAGGACTACCTCATCCTTATGCATCTGAAAAAATGGTTCTTCAAAGGTTGATGCCTGAAGTTCTCCAACATGCCTTAGTGAGGTGATTGCTATTAAAAAAGCTACCTTCCATGATAAAAAAAAACAGTAGCGGACAGTTATGCAGTGGTTCAAATGCTGGCCCTGTAAGCCTGGTGAGTAAAATGTTGAGATTTGAAACTGGTGCAGGAGGCACTCTGGGTGGAATTATCCTTTTTAAGCCTTCCATGAAAGCTTTAACAACAGGTATTTTGATCAGTAAGTGTTGTCTGTTTTGCATGTATGCAAGGTGAAGACTTATTTAAGTATATGCTAGGCCACAAGTTTGCAAATTAAGTAAATAGCAGTCAATATCTTGAACAGTTGCTAAAGGGTTCAATAAGTTTGTCATGACAATAGAAAACAAATCTTTTCCACTTAGCAGCATAGAATGCCCTAGTGGTGGGTTTACATGCTTCCTTAAGAATGGTCATGGAGAAGATTCAAGTAAACTCTATGATTTCAGGAGCCAAATCGCAAGATTGAGTTCTTTGTGATTTGGATCCCTGATTTGTCAGTGGTTCTGAGAGAGAAGATCTGGGTGTAGGAGAAACTTCTCGTGGAGTACTACTGATAGTTCAGGTAACATGGTGTACCATGGTTGTCGTGCCTAAGTGGGAGCTACTAGAATGAAGTTGAGACATCTGCCTGAGCTTTCAGACCACAAACAGAAGAAGAGGGAGAGGTGGAAAAGCAAAGGGAAATAAAATATCCCTTTACAATTCATACACAGAGCATTGCCCTTGGATAGTGGGTGTGAGAGCCTGGCGGCAAAGTTTTGCCATTTTGCATCATTTACAGTTGCAAGCAGGCCTATGTGTGGAAACCCCCACCTGTGAAAGTTTGGAAGGAGGACTCAAGGGGGGTAGTTTCCATTTGTGGAATTGTTGCTGCATCCTGCTGAGGAGGTTGGCAAAGTGGTTGTGCATCACTGGGAGGTATTCCGCTAACAAGTGAATGCAGCGCCTTATTGCCCAATGCCAGATTGTCTGAGAGAGACATGAAAACTGTATAGAATGTGCCCCCCGTTTCTGCAAATAAAACATTGCAGTTGTGTTGCCCGAACCAGAACGACCTTGGCCGTTAAATGAACTAGGAAAGCTTTGAGTGCTAGATGAATGGCTTTAGGTTCCAAGTAGCTGATGTGTAGGACTTGGAGTCCCAAAGTTCTTTATGGATAGATTTTGTATGTGAGCACCCCATCCCGTCAGAGATGCATCCTCTGTAAGTGTGATCTGGGTACCAGGGTCGAGAAACAGATGCTTTTTTGGCAAATTTTGTGTGTTCCACCATTACAGAGAGTGATGAGTGCAGCTGTCCACCAACACTAGATCCTGTATCTGACCCTATGACTGAGACCACTGACTTGCCAGACACTCCTGCAGCATGCATATGTGCAGTCGTGCATGTGGTACTATCACAATACAAGATTACATCATACCCAAGATCCTCGGAACTGTTGTTACTGTTATCTGTATATTGGGGTCACCTGCCGCAGCAGGGTTGTGATATTTTGAATCCTGATTGCATCTGGGTAGGCCATTCCTAGCTGTGTGTTGAGGATAGCTCCTAGATCTGTGAAGGTTTAAGGTGTGATTTCTGTATGTTGATGGATTTGATAAGCCAGTCGTCCAGATATGGGAAAACATGGATACTCTGTCTGAGTAGATGAGCTGCAACTACTGCAAGACATTTTGTCAGGACACGAGGTGTGGTAGTAACTCTGAATGGAAGTAATTTGAAATGGTAGTATTTTTAATGTATTACAAACCAGAGATATTTCCGGTGAGCTGGATGTATAGGAATGTGAAAGTAGGCATCTTTTAAGTCTAGTGCAGACATAAAAACTCCTTTTAGTAAAAGTGGGTTTGCATACTGGGGAGTTAACTTTTGAAAGTGTTCCAACAGGATGTAGTGATTTAATGGCCTGAGATCTAGGATAGGCCAAAGTGATCAGTCCTTTTTGGGAATGAGGAATATACTCCTGTGCCCTTCTGATGAAATGGGACTGGTTCTATTGCTCCTTTGATCAGGAGAGTCTGCACTTCTCGATTTAACAAATTCAGATGTTGCATGGAAAGTTTGTGTTTGCGATGTGGTATGTTTGAGGTGTTTTGATGAGCTCCAGGCAATAACCATGTTGGATAATATCCAACACTCACTGATCGGTTGTTATTTCTTTCTGTTTTCAATGGATGGGTTTGAAACTTGAACTAAAACAATACAGACAAATATAGGGGTGTACAATGGTGCGAAGGGAGCCTGGAGTTGTTTCGAACTAAAGCACGGACAAACATGTCCGAACCCTATGTTGGAAAGAAAACAATCTAACAATGGAGCCTATGCCCATGTGGACTATCACCAAGAGGAGGGGTCACTTTACCTCGCAACTACAGAAGAAACAAGCATTTACAATGCATCGGGTCTCGCGTTTGCTCATGTTAGAGCTGATCGCGTTGTAAACTCCTAACCTGACTTTTCACCTATCGGGCAAAAGTGCATTTATGTGCATAACCCGAAAAGGTGAAATCAAGTATGTAAAGCGCTCGACTTCTGCCAAGCGAGATCGGGCTCGTAAATTAGAGAAAAAAAAGTCCACGAGCCCGATGGAAAACAGCGAGCCTCGCATGTTTTCTGTACTTGGTCGCTGCGCTGGAGGAGGGCTAGCCTCCGGAAAAGGCATGCCATATGCGTGCCTTCGACTAATGAAAGCAAGCAGATTTTATAAGGGAAGCCCACCAACCAATAAAAAACACTGATGTGAAGTTGACAGGGCTCCGAGCCCTTTTTTAAATACAAAAGAGTCTCCCTGCGAAACGCATGCGCGAGCGCATGCAACGCAGGCTCGACCCTAAAAACAACTCATACACATCCGGACCCAACACTGGATGGCAGAAGTATGCAGAGCATGTATCTACAGCAACGTATGCCATCGAACATTTATACACACAAATATATATATGTATATATATATATATATATATATATATACACACACTCACACATATATATATATAGTCTAGTGTTAGCCTAGACCTAAAAAAAAAAAAAACGAGTTTGCGCCATTCATGAAATGTTCATATTGACTATGTTTCAGAAAAATAAATGCCACTCATACTGTTAGCTCTAATCCACGAAACCCAAGGTCACGTTGAGCAACACGTTCCCAGTCTTGAAACATCTTGGGCCTCATGAATTAATAAATAAAATCTCAATCACCTAAAGCCAAGTCCTCCCATTCATCCATGACTCTTGACACTTCATTGATAATTGCGAGCATCCACCTTTATAACTGGTCTTGCACAAACCACTCCATCAAAGTTCCCCAAGTCCCCCTGTCACTGCAGGTCATGAATCCACCTGACTGCAAGATATGAAGTCTCCTTATCGTCAAGGTTAGGATTTAGTCACAACCTCTCACTCACTCTGGACCATTCTAAATACAACCTGTCGAGTGAGAGATTCAGAAATAACAGAATGAAAAAGAAAGTTGGACCCCCACACAATGTAGGGCACAAAGAAGGGACTAAACCCGATAGATTGAGAACTGCTGCCTTAAAAACAATAAAAACACAACGCTGCGGCACTTCCCAGACTGACAATTCTCAATAAACCACATTTTATTCACCCTACATTACAATATTTCATAAATTTTTACTTTGTTAAATATATTGCTAGATTTCAAAGACAAAGAAACAATTATGACTGGATGATGAGCCAAGAAAATCAGAAAAAAAAATCAAAATTCTTTAATGTTTTAGACATTCTGGGAAGTACTTCCGCTTCCAACAGCAAAACATCAAACAGATTAAAATGACAAGGAATGTATACAACGAAAATGAAAAGGACATTCAAGTGTTGAAAAAAACCCGAAGTGTTAAGAACCATAACTGAAAGCATAGGGGAGGAAGGAGAAGATGAAACATGACATGATCACCGTTGTGGGGGTCACGGATTTAAAGAACGCAGTTATTTACATGCACACATTAGAATCTAGAATCTTTCACAGATCTACAAGCATCCTACATATTCAGAATCATCAGGCTGAAAATACCAACAAGAACAGGTAACATTTCATAATAATGTTAATCTATGAAAGATCGAATGGCAAAGATGAAAATGTTACTTACCTGTAACTAAGTTGTCTGTCATGGACATTTTTTATATGTTTAAATGCTTTTGAAATATTTATCGTTATGAGAAAAGCGACGGAATTCCCAAACCCAAAAGGAATTTCCAAAAGGATTCCACTCGCTGTACAAGTCTTTTTTTCAATCTTGCCAAATGGCAATTTTGCATGGGTCTTTCAATTTCTATTTTAAGTAAACAGCTTTTAATATCCAAAACAGCATACATGATCATAAGGGCGCACATGCTTGCATTTTCAACTGACTTGACCAGTATGAGCTCAGGAGCCATCTGTAGAAAAATATAATTTACTTATCCTGATGAAATGCCCAATCTGACTATAACAAGGCAGAAATGATGACACTATACCCACTTATAACTATTGATCCACCCATTTGGTTTTAGCCCCGTGGATATCTCTCAGTGACCATCTGTGCCATCCTCTAGGACCTGATGCCCAACAATAAGAGAGGTTCTGACCGGAGGTAACTCAAATAAAAATTAAAAATAGGAGTCCTTCTGCGTTCCAAGTTAGCAGGAGAAGTGAAACCAGAAGGACGCTCTGCTATAGCAGGCAGGCCTTCAACTCCTCAGTATGAAAGGCCGACCTACAGGATAGGTTTATTGGCTAGAAGATCTGTATAGCATAAGCAAGTCAAACAACAAGGAACTACTGTTTGGAACCTAATGTAAAAGTTGTATTCATTTCGCCCTGACCATTGAATTAATATCTGTGTCACTAAAAGCACAGCATGTATGAGTTGTGTAGCACAGAGAGCTATCGTGCCCTTCGACATTTTGGGTGTTAGAGCTGTGTAAACTTTAGAATGTAGGGTTCTAGGCCTGCGCCTGTAAAGATAGTGTAATCAGAGTTGAAAAAAAGTCTGCCATGAAATGCAGCAGCCTCTTGGATTTCCCAGCTAACACCCAAACCTGTAATATCCAAATAGCAAAGTCCTACCACTGCTA